>NW_016097317.1:470000-1070000 GCF_000001635.26 Mus musculus | reverse complement strand
CCACACAAAGTTCTCTCACTCTTAGGATGCCAAGGAACACAATCCACTGGGAGTGAGGTTTTCTTGTTGCAACAGGTTTGCAGAAAAGTGTGTTTGGTGGACCGCTGGAGGTATTATCGTGAGTGCTCCTTCCTTTGAGGCTTGCTGACTGGTAAGCTATCTATGATTTTACTTCCTTTACTGTTTATCTGGAGAGCCAAGTCTCTGCATGGTGTTTTATCTGTTGGTAAGAATCTGGGCAAGGTTTTGTTAATTTTCTGTTATGCTTCCTTTCTTGAACCTAGATGAAATCCCTTTGACTTATATGGAGAAAGGTGTGAGAAATACACATGCGATTTCTACTATTTATCTGTTCTTGCAGTTTTGTGGGCTTTATAGTTTTTGCATTGTGTTATTTAAAAAATTGCTTTTACATTTTATTAATTATTTCATGTTGGGGTTGGGTGCACGGTGTCAGAGCAAGAATGCTGATGTCAGAGGACAACTAGATCAGCCTTTCCCTTATCAGAGAAAGGCTTCACCTAGTCTTTGAGGCAGTATTTGAACTGGTTTTAAAAGCTGAGAAATAGCCAGGTACTGAGATGTTGGCATGGTCCAATACTGGACATACAAGAATGGTCTGCTACCAAATACGGCCCAACTCTGTAGAAAGATATATTGATCTGAAGATATCTGAGGGAGCTAGCATATGAGCAAAGTTGACAGCACATCCTCCTGCTGCTGCTGCTGCTGCTGCTGCTGCTCCTGCTGCTCCTGCTGCTCCTGCTGCTCCTGCTGCTCCTGCTGCTCCTGCTGCTCCTGCTGCTCCCGCTCCTGCTCCCACTCCAGTGGCCAGCTTGGCTGGCCTGTGCTGTTGTTTAACACTTGGGTTGGTCTTTGGATTATACCCTGAACTTCCTGGCTTAGGCTGTGCTTTTAAGAGGGGAATTCATGATAAGCTATAGGTGGTTTCCCTTTCCAAGGAGTCTGAATGACATCTGAATCTGCCAATGGTGGAATGGCCAGCATTCCTTCCAGGGAAACCATGCCAGGAAACTGTGAATAAAGGGCTTCTTAAGACTTTAGTAAAGCTCAAAGATACAGGACAGGACAAAAGACCTATGATTTTGCTGACCTTTCTGGGTCCCTTTAAAAGGTGCCTTTTACTCGTCTCAACAGCAGAGGTTCTTTTCTTTATCTTGTTTGTTCTTTTGCGTTGTACAAGGAGGGAGGTCAGACTCTTGGCTTTCCTAGTTAAGAGGTCAGCAGAAGTGGCAGTGGCAGCAGTGGTGACGGGGGTGGGGTGGGGGGTGGGGCCACATCCTAATATAGACTCAGTCCAACTTAGATGCACATCCTGTTACTTCCTGATTGACACCTTAGTGCCGCGCTTTTCCACCAGTTGACAACAACAGGAGATACCTGTATACATGAAGCTGTTGCTAGCTGGGTGGCCAGGACACTTAGAGAGTGTCAGTAAACACCTTGTAAGCAGTTGCTTATTGGCTCCGCAGGGAAGACATACAAGGGTTAGTTCCTACCTTCTCCATTCAGTACATGGAAAAATTGAATTCCAGAACGAGAGATAATTTCCCTGAGGCTGAATACCTGTCTGCTTTTTGAACTCATATATTTACTTGGTACACTATGTCCTTAGACAATTGAGAAACATGTCTTTAGTAATTTGTGATCAGGGCCTCAAATGCTGGTGCCATCCCTGTCCAGGCACATTGTACTAAAGGGAGTCAGTGCCTGTGAATAGATGCTCCTCTGAGTGAGACTTTTTTTTGTTCTGGTAAGCCTGTTTCATCATGGGAGAGCTTTTTTTTTTTTCCTTTCTTTCTTTCTTGTTTTGAAATTTAATTTTATTTGTAATTCATTTTTTATACTCCATATTCCAATTCCTGCCTCCCCCATTCACCCTCTGACTGCTCCACATCCCACACCTTCTCCCCTTCCCACCCTGTCTCCACGTGGATACCCCCATCCCCGACCCCAACTGACCTCTAAACTCCCTGGAGCCTCCAGCCTCTTGAGGGTGCGTCATCTTTGAATGAACACAGACCCGGAAGTCCTCTACTTTATGTGTGTTAGGGGCCTTGTATCAGATGGTGTATGCTGTCTGTTTGCTGGTCCAGTGTTTGAAAGATCTTGGAAATCCAGATTAATTAAGACTGCAGGTCCTTCTAAAAGACCTTCTCCTCAGGTTCTTTCAGCTTTCCCTAATTCAACAACAGGGGTCAGCTGCTTCTGTCCATTGGTTGTGTGCAACCACCTGCATCTGACTCTTTCAGCTGCTTGTTGGGTCTTTCGCAGGACAGTCATGATAGATTCCTTTTTGTGAGCGCGCCATGGCCTCAGTAATAGTGTCAGGCCTTGGGACCTCCCCTTGAGCTGGATCCCACTTAGGGCCTGTCGCTGGACCTTCTTTTCCTCAGGCTCCTCTCCATTTCCATCCCTGTAATTCTTTCAGACAGGAACAATTATGGGTCAAAGGTGTTATTGCTGGAGAGGGGCTCTATAAGTTCCCTCTCCTTACTGTCTGGCATTTCATCAAAGGTCCCTTCCTGTGAGTCCTGGGAGTCTCTCACCTCCCAGGTCTCTGGTGCATTCTGGGGGGTTCCCCCAACTTCCTATTTCCTGAGGTTGTCTGTTTTCATTCTTTCTGCTGGCCCTCGGGGTTTCAGTTGTTTTCTCTCACCCAATACCAGATCAGGTTCCCCCTGCCACTACCCCCCTACCCTGTCCACTTCATGGTAGGGCTTTAAAAAAATTGTTTTATTCATCCTTTCTCCATATAAAGATCTCAATTCTAAGTTGAGAAAAGCTTTGAGAAGTTTAATCTAATACTTAGTCATGACATCTCTGATTTGTGTGATTCTTTTAAAATCACATGCACGTGTATGTCAGGGTCAGTGTGCAGTTGTCTTTGGAGGCCAGGAGAGGGTGTTGAACCGCCTGGAGCTCAAGTTACATAGGTTATGAGCTTCCTGCAACTGAGTTTGGGCTGTAACCTCAGCTCAGTCCCTCAGCAAAAACAGCACAAGCTATGAATTGCTGAGCCATCTCTCCAGGCTCTGTGGTTCATTTTGCCTTTCATTATCAAGGTGAGCATAATATAAATAGAGGCCTTTAAAGTTTGTTTGCATATTTGCAGTTTTTATTTCTTGGTTAGTAAATGAAATATAAACAAAGTGTTTATTTTATTAGTAAACAAAATCAAAACCACCCTTTTCTTTCATGAAGTTGCTAATTATCTTTCATCAGTTAAAAACCTGGCTAAAATACACAAATTATATTCTGCGTGAAATCCACTTACACTGTCACAATCTCATTGGGTATTTTTGAAAAAAAAAATCTAGCTCTTATTTCATCACAAGAGTAGGGGGCTTGTAATTGCACACTCTAGAGAGAAGCTCTCCTAATGGACTCTCATTGTTTCTTTCCAGACCATGGCTTGCTTTCTTGAGGGACTCATCGAGGTCAGAGATCTAACTCCTGCATGCAAAGAATTCCTACTAATTCAGAAATAGTGGCAAAGCATCACCTAATTATCTTTTATGGCAGTAAGAAGTGGACGCTGAGATGCAGAAACCTTGATTTGTATACCTGTAGCACTGTTACTAGACTCACAGTGAGCAGTACTTCCTGGGTGTGCTGGTACATCCACTCCACATAAGATAAATCTTCGTGGAGTGTGCTGATTCCTCCTTCACAGTTGGCCAACCAACTGAAGGAGTGAATGCTGAGTTGCTTTTTCCTCCTTCTGTGCTGGCTTGGGTCCATTTGACATACTGTAGTTCATGGGTCAAAATAATCTCTAACTTGAAAGGGTAATAAATGCATGCTTCAGCTGCCTGGAAATACCCCCAAACTGTTCTAGAAGAAACTGGGCACCAGTTCTGAGGTTTAGCCTTGATCCTCTGGCTGGGAGAATTGTATCCGATCCAGTGTGCCATCATCTGGCAACCTACAGCTATTTAAGGGCTGTACCTTCCATTGCACCACTTCTTCGAATGGCATATTTGGCTGGCTGCTGCGTCTGTGACTGGAATGGAAACACATTGCTTATTATTAAGGCGGTGACTGGCTGTGGGGGCCACGGATGGCTGTTGTTCTTCATTGTCTATTGATCCAGTCAGTTAGAATGGCAGCGTTAAAGAGCTCAGTCCTGTCAGGGAGTCTGTGGGATTGTCTTTCTGTGCATTGTATTTTCTTGATGTCTTGGTACAGAGGCGGGGCTGAGGGGAAGTTTGGACAGAGAGGGTTGTTGATTTTGAAACTAGAGAGGAGTTCGGAGAAGCACTTCTCCGAACACAGGGGATTCTTCAAACCCTCCGTGAACTTTGTAGATTGTACAGTACTGATACTAGCTGTGTGAGCTGGAATTAACTAGAATCGGAGCCAGCATTTGAAGGCTGAGGTTCTCCCTGCAAAGGCAAGTGTTTCCAGCTTACCTCTACGTTTACCCTGCTTCCTTCCTCTTGGTCTTCCATGCACTCGGCAATACAGACATCTCGATGAATCTGTTGGCTGGAGTTTAGGTCATGGATGAATAATGAAGGGACTTCTTGTTTTCACTCACTCAACTTATTTGTTGCATATGTTCTCTTGCCAGAGCGTTTTTGTTGGTTCTGAGGTTACAGCAGCGTGTGAGCACAGTTCTAAGGTTTGCAAAATGTGCACTCTGGTGTGGTGTTGTAGTGCAGGGTCTTATTAGAAGGGCTCCAGCTACCCTGCTGCCGTTGAGGGGTGTAGCTTGGGCTGAGAGAATGCAGAAGGACTCAAGTTTTGTTCAGTGTTGTCATCTACTGCCTTTTTCTGTGCCTCAATTATTCTATCTGTAGTATTAGGGCAATGTGCCCTATGTAACTACTTACAGTGTCCTTTTGGCTGCTGTCATTTATGGCCTATTTCCAAACATTTTAGCATAGTTGTCTTTAACAAGTGCTGTGCCCTGAGCCATATTTATATGTTTTCTTAAATTTACACTTAAAATTTTTGATTGACATAGTATTTACATATATTCTCAGGGTATAAGGAAATATTTCAACACATGTGTGTCCTGCAATCATCAAGTCATAATCAAAGCATAACTGTCACCTCCAACATTTGTTACATGTGCTGGAAACATCCACAGCCCCCTCTTCAAACTTCAAATTACCGTTAACTGTAGTGATGACCTACTGGGTTGTTGAGTACTTGGTCTTAATTCTCTTATGTTTTATACTTAGCGCCTAATTCTTTGTCTTCCTCCCTTTCTTCTTATCAGCCTCTGGCAACCACTATTCTATTCTGTAACTTTGTGAGACCATCTTGTTAAGTTTATTCATGTGAGTGAGAACAAGTAATATTTATCTCTCTCTGTCTCATTTATTTCAGGTCACAGGATAATTTCCAAGTTTAACTATGTTGTTAGAAATGACAAGGATTTATACTGTTTGTTTAGCAATAGAAAAAAATCCCTCTTGTTGTATGTATGTATGTATGTATGTATGTATGAACCCCTCATCTGTCTATCAGTGGATATTCTATGTACATGCCAACCCCCCCTCATCTGTCTATCAGTGGATGGTTTATGTACATGCCAACCCCCATCAGTCTATCAGTGGATGGTCTATGTACATGCCAACCCTCCCCCATCTGTCTATCAGTGGATGGTCTATGTACATGCCACCCCCTCATCTGTCTATCAGTGGATGGTTTATGTACATGCCAACCCCCATCAGTCTATCAGTAGATGGTCTATGTACATGCCACCCCCTCATCTGTCTATCAGTGGATGGTTTATGTACATGCCAACCCCCATCAGTCTATCAGTGGATGGTCTATGTACATGCCACCCCCTCATCTGTCTATCAGTGGATGGTTTATGTACATGCCACCCCCCCATCTGTCTATCAGTGGATGGTCTATGTACATGCCACCCCCCCCATCTGTCTATCAGTGGATGGTTTATGTACATGCCACCCCCCATCAGTCTATCAGTGGAAGTTGATTCCTTGTCTCAGCAATTCTGAATAGTGTCATAATAAACAATGTTTACTCGTTAATTTTTATACCCTAAAGAGGGAAAAAATAGTTGTTATTGGAGAATCGATAGTCATGTACAGTTAAGAACTAGTGAATTTATAAGCCTTACAAGGCATATTTTCAAATATTTTAATTATAAAATTATAGCATTTATTTGGTGAGGCATGGTGGCACAGGGGCTTTTCTGGCAATAAAGTTACTGTTGAAGATGCAGGGATGGAGGCTTGGCTTTGGTAATTACTTTTAAGAAAGTTATTTAATACATTTTCTTTTTTTTAAAAAATTGAACACCCATATTTTAAGGGGGAAAAGCTGGGAATGGCAGTGTGTAATTATAGTCCCAGCCAATGGAGAATCGGCGATCAGTAAGAATCATTCAAGCCTAGGGATTCAAGTACAGTGTAGACAACTAAGCAAGAACTGGTTCCATCCTAGAAAGAAGCAACAGTGATGAAATGCTTATTATTGTTTATGCAGATAGATAGATGGATAGATAGATAGTGTATCTACATATGTGGGATGTGTGAAGGTCAGAGGCTAACAATGAAATGCCCTTATTTTATTTTATAATCTTTTTATTTTATATTTTGAGACAAGGTTTCTTATTGTACCTGAAGCTTGCCTTTGTGCCAGGACTAGTTGGCCAGCAAGCTCTCAGCATTTTCATACCCCCCCCCCCTCACCGCTGAGGTCATGGGTGCACTGCTGAGCCCAGCTTTATGTCAGTTCAGAGGATCCATGTTCAGGCCCTCAAGCTTGTGTGGCAGGCGCTTTATTCAATGAGCTGTCTCCCCAGCCTGAAATGTTTGATTTAAAGACATATGTCTATGAAAAGTCTTTGCATTCTTTTGTGTTCTATAAATTGGTTGGTTGCAAGTGAGAGAGAGGTCTTGTGTGTTCCTAACGTGTTCTTTTTAGAAACAATGATGGTTTTTGTAAGAAACATTATGTGTGAAACCATAATATAGAATCCGTTTTGTTACGTGTCTTCACCATAAAGCTCATGGTTGGTACAGTATTAGATAAAAGTATGGGAAAAAATGATACTCAGATATTCACACCTCTAAATGCGTGACAACCGAAGATGAACCTAAAAACAGCAGCAACACCTTACACTTGCCTTACACACACATTTTATATAAGGATAGTAAAAGTGTTGAGAACAACCCTTCATCATGATGCTGAAGTTGCTTCGGTGCAGTTGAGTGCTACACAGAATGTCGTTATCTACTGTGCTGTGAAACAGGGAGAAAATGCCTGGGGACCTGGGAGACAGTGCCACCCAGTGATGCAACCAGGATGCTTGGGCATCCTGAGCCTTTCATATCTAACCCAGCAGGGTGTGGAGGCCAGCGCCGGGATGAAGGTAGTAGCATGTCTGTTTAGAGCTGAATTTGGATAAACAGTTACATAAGACGACTTGGCTCTGATTCCCTTGGTAAGGAAGGCTATCTACCTCCCTACTAGGTCTGTTTTGAAATGCTCTGGTTGTTACTTTTCTCTAACAGAGAGGTCACTCCTAACTGTCCATCATCTCTCTGTATTGTATTTTAGACAAAAGAGACCTAGAGTCTGGGGTTTTATCATAACCCACCACTTAAGAGGCTTTTGAGCTTCATGGCGTGGCTTCTCTGAATCTTTCCTTTATTATTTATAAAGTGGAGTTCATCAGAAGCACATACCTGATTCTTCTTGGTGATATGAGGTCATATACAGCAGTGTTTCACATGAATGCCATTGTCATTTTGTGTTCCCCCTACCTCCACGTTTAACTTTGTTCTGCTGGCATATTTAGCTAACTACCTTTTTTCCCCTTTGTTTTTATATACTAGTATTTTTTTAAGATTATTTTTTCTCTTTAATTATGTGTGTGTCTGTGTGAGTGGAGGCCTCATTTGTTTAGGCACCCGACTAGGCCAGAAGGCAGTGTAGGTGAGGGTGTGCTTAAAGAAGAGCAGACAACTTAGAAGTGACTATACCAACTTCCAGCAAACTTTGCCCAAAGATTGAACTCCTCCCAGCCTTTATAGAATGTTCATGAGCCCAATCTTATGAAGGTTACCAGTATATAATCACAGCTGCTATGGGTTGTGAGGTCATGTCATGCCAGGAGGACACACATGCCTTACAGCTAGATTAAAAATGAAAAACTTTCCTATTAAATTAAAAAAAGTAATACACACACACACACACACACACACACACACGAGAATCTTTAGTATCTAAAAGTGTGGTTCTTAAACTACATTCCCATTGGTTGTGTAACCAATCTTCTCAACTCTTCATCCTACAAAATGTAAAACCCTACTTATTAAGGAGCATTTCCCTATTCTCTCATTACTCAGGCGTTGGCAAAGGACCTTTCTTTGTTCCTGTCCCTGAATTGCAATATTCTGATTAGCTGGCATAGGAATCAAACAATATTTGTCTTTTGGGAACTTCACATATTGTCATGAAGATCTTCCAGCTCCAGGCCGGTCAGGAATACTTAGTGAGACCATGTCTCAAAAGAAAAACAAATTAGCCCTTAACCCTGTACTTAATTACTTTGCTTGGCACTTTAGTTGGGCTAAATCATTTAGTTTTTTTAATAGCTCAGCAGAATAAATTGTAGTTGTATAGTTGATGAAACAGATGCTGAGAATGGAGATAACCTGCTTAGTTGAGGTAGAGTAGTAGCCTTTGAAGGTTTATCGTTTTGTATGAAGCTTGTAAATGGGTCTCAGAGGAGGTGGGTCAAGAAGACAAGCTCCTACAAGGAAGGGCTTGATTTTGTGCAGCTTCGAAGGACAGGGAAATGTAGACTGAGTGGGTTCCCTTGAGTCAGAGTCTCATCCGAGTGTACTGTCTTCATAGATGGGGCCTTAAGTGTCTAAACCATAGAGAGGAGGCAGAGTGGATTCACAGGCTCAGCTGTGCTCTTTTCCCATCCCATGCAGTGAGTAATAACAAGAAGGGAAAATTAACACACACCCCATGACTCTTGACATATAGATCAAAACATATCGATGGTGTCTTGGAACTCTGATAATTTCATTGAACTGTGTGAGGCTTAAAATTGATACATAGGCACGCTCCTGATTAACATTAAGTGCTACTGTCAGTATGACATAGCTGGATAAACTAATATTGAATAATCTATTAGATATGTCACACTTGAACAAGAAGTGTAAATCATACTGTATTATTTCAGCTGTAATTAGGTGGGAGATAAAAATCACAAACAGATGGGTTTGGTGGGAAATTTTTTTAGCATGCATATAGCATCTCTGGAATGTTTCTTTGTTCCATGCAGAGGAAGAAGTTGACCGCTTTCCAAGTATTGATGGCTGTGCAGGCTGTGAGAGGCTGAGGGGTGACATACATAACGTTCACAGAGTGGGTTTCGTTTATAAATTCTATGAAATTAGCTGAGATCTTCCTGAAGTTAATGGCAGTGAAAATGTGCCGTTCTGTGTTTAGCTGGATAGAGTCAGTTTTCTTACCTGGAGAGCCACTGCTCCTCAGGTTATGATGATGCTGCACTTGCATTTTCTCCTCTCCCCTGTGAACTGGCTGCTGCCTCTATTATCTGAGAATGAGTGATTCAGGTCAGAAATTGTGGGTGAACAGCACAGTGTGTCATATCAGTCCTTTGGTGTTTGGTGGTGCTGTCCATCCAGATGACTAACCTGGTTACAGAGGATAAACTGGTGATAGGAATCAAGGCAAATAATAATAATAATAATAATAATAATAATAATAATAATAATAATAGCAATAATAGCAGCAATAATGGCATTGTTTTAGAAGGGGTCAGCTAACCCAGCTATAGCCAGGGAAAGAATATAATTGCAGAGGAAAGGTTATGAAGGGTAAAATACTTTAGACAGTCAGAAGGCTGCTCCCTGCACAGCCAGTTTTTTGGTGAACAGCTCTTAGCCTTCTCTGAAGACTGCTGTGTGTGGTGGATGGCCAGCGCTGAATGGATATGAGAGCTAGTAGTAAAACCACATATGCCGCTGAGGTCACATCTTCTGCCAGGTGACTGGTGTGGTTACAGAGGTGGTTTTATGTGGGGCTAATGCGTTAAAGCATGTTATGAGGTGTTTATAGTGTCCATGCTCTATTGAGAGGGTGTGGTTTTGTTTTTCTCTTTACCTTTCTCCACCCCCTTTTTCTTCTTCCTTTTCCCACCTCTTTCCTCTCCCCTCCCCTTTGTCTTACTTGCCCTCCTACACAGAGTTTTATTGATGGCAGTTAGTAGTGTTTTGTTTGTTTGTTTGTTTGGTGGTGGGATTGAACCTGATACCATGCCCATGTTAAGCATATACTTTGCCACAAAGCTACACTTCTGGTGCTTTTCAACTGATTCTTAGCATATTGGTTCATTGGTTTTAGGTGCTATTCTGTTAATACATAGAAGCATCTTTGGCACTTTAATGTCATAGATGAGGAACTTTGTGTGGGTGTGGAAACCATTCAGCAAACAGTGAGCCAAAATCTATATAATACTATCTGGGAGATGTGTCCTTGTGACTGTCAAGGGCATGTTCCCCAAAGCACTTGAAGGGTCAGTGGGAGCATTCTTGGCTACCTGAAGCATGTTTTTAGGTGCCAGTCTCTTGCCTGCAATCTAGCTGCAATCAATAGTTTGGGTTGCAGCCAGCTGGACTGTTGGGAGATACTGTGCAGTGTTAAGGGCGAGCTAATGGAGCTAAGGCAGTTGTCCTGTTTTTCCTAAGTTTCAGCTTCCTCACTAAGCTTTACCTAAGACCTTTCTGAATCTCATAGATAGTAGACTTCATAAAACAGGGGTTTTCAGAGAACAGCAGAAGGCTGACACTTCCCCTTTTAGGTCAGTAGCTTTTTCCTCGTTGTATTGTTTAATCTACCTCTGCCTTCCCCCTCTTCTCCCTCCTCCTTTCCCTCTCCCCTTCCCTCCATCTTGCTCTTTTCAGATATACTTAGAAGGACTTAATAGCACCATTTAAACCTCAAGAGCAAACGTAGAACTGATTTGTTCGTGAACACAGCCAGTTGTACTTCAAATGACAAACAGTTTCATGCAAGGCAGAACAGGTTGCTACTTGAAAAGAACTAATGGCCAGCTGGTTTTAAAGTGGATCACAAAAGGAAATGTGACATTTCTTGCTGGCCTCGCAGAATACGGAACCTTGAGTTCACAGGTTGGAGCACTATGGGAGTGTTTAGTGTTCCGTCGAAGAAACCCGATGACTGGCCCTGCTGTCACCCTGGCCAATCTTTATTTGTGGTTCCTGTGTAATAATGTGACCCTTCCCCCACTAAAGCATCCAGAAATCTTTCCACATGTGTCCATAAGCTTTTATTTTTCTACAATTTGGTATGGTGTTTAATGACTTGTTTATCAAGATCAGTTTCTTTTATATTACTATTAGCAGAAATGTGTAAGAGGGAATAGTCAGAATGGCGATTGGGGTTTCAGAGGGAAATTTATTTGGCTATGAGATAATAGTGGAATTAACTTGGAGCCAAAGGCTGGTATCAGATTCAGCCTAAGAAGTTAGAGGGTGCCAAGTGTTTCTGACTTTGTAGCGATCCTTTGTTCATTCCTACATTCTTTCACTTAGGTAGTGGAGGTGTGCTTAAATACAAATTTTAAGTGCATGAACAAAAGCAGGTTTATAAGCTTTTCAGTACACAAGATAATAAAGCCTGTGAAGTTATAATCTTAGGGGTCCGTAAGATGGCTCTCAGCACATAAGAGCACATGCTGGTCTTACAGAGTGTCTGAGTTTGGTTCCTAGCATTCATGTTGTGTGGCTCACTTTGGCTCCAGTGGATTCAAGGCTTCTTCTGGCCTCCCTAAGCACTGCACTCAAAGGTTCATAACCCACTCCCTATACACATAGGTAAAAATAAGTCTGTAAAGTTGTAGGCTTAGGGAGACAAACGACGTGGTTTTGTGTCTTAACTCTGCTTTGAGTTCTGTGACCTTGGAGAGTGTAATTCAACTCAGTGTCTTCTTTCCTGACATGGAGAACGACGGTGAAAGCCATTCCCATGGTGAGTTATTATCAGGAGCACATGAGCCCTGAATGCAGATAGAGCCTTTGGTATGTAGTATGGTGTAAACTACCTTTGGAGAATTGGTTCACTGAGGGCTCTTAGTTGGTATGAGCTTTCACTAGAACAATGTTTCATGTCCTCATAAGTATCAGGATGGTTAAGAGGATTATTCGTTGATTCACTCACCTTTTTCATTTTTCTTTTTTCGGTTTCATTTTGACTATGCCGGGGCACATATGGAGGTCAGAAAACAGCGAGTGGCCACTGTTTTCTCCCTTTACTATGTGGGGCCTGGGTTTCTTCTCAGATTATCAGGCTTAGCAGCAAGACTTTTTGTCTGCTGAGGCATTTTGTCAAACCCTTGTCCTTGGAGACAGAATCTAGCTATATTCCCAGGTAGGCCTAAAATTCTCCATCCTCCTGTCTCAATCTCCTGGACCAAGTGGGGTTTTAAGCATGACCCACCAGGCCTGGTGAGATGACATCTTAAAACTAAACCACAGAGCCTTCGAGTTAGGCCAGGATTGAGTCAACTCCATTGTTAAATAATTCCTCCTAAATTAAAATTCATGGATGTCACACAAACACACAAAGTCACTGAAAGGCACAGCAGGCGTGTAGGACACACAGGCACCTGAGTGACATGCTGTCTGGTGCTCTGGGTTTCTTAGAGATACACATAGTTTGGACTGGGTGTTGTAGCAAACTCCAAGCTAGTGATTGGCACAGATCACCCCCCCCCCCCCAATGGCTCTCAAGAAAGGATAGGAAAGCCTTGTTTCTTTAGATGAAGTCTGGGGAAAGGATGGGATAACAACAGAAAACTTTTTATTTAGGTCATGTTTATTTCCAATTGCAGCCAAATACCAAGGGGGGGGAAAATCCATATTATCATCTCCTAAGACTCAGCTAAATGAAGCAAAATTTTGATCTTCCATTCTGCTTCTCGGGGACAGGCGGCAACACTTAATTTTCCCTGTTGGGAGGTGTTAAATGAACTGAGCTAGGCAGGGGTCTGATCTTCATTCCACACTTGGCAGAGAAAGGTGCTACTGTGAGCACTGCCAGGGGGAACCAGGGTTCCAGCAAAGCAGTGTGAGGTCAGCCCTTTTCTCCCCTTCTTCCTGGTGGTAGTATATTTAAGGAGAACCCGCTCCTCTGCCCTCAGATGGAAAGAAGGCAGCAGTTCTGATGATTGCCCAGTTTTCAGTGAGTAGACAGATCTCAGCAGGGTTCAGGTGGGGGGAGCTGAGCTTCTATTCAGCATCTGAGGCAGGCAGGGAGGCTCTGTGTCCTCTCTCCCACTGTTGTGTTCATAGGACCTAGAGGGAAGCAGAGCCCTCAGTCTTCTGCCTGAAAAATAAAACAGAACAGGCGATTCTCAGGATCCAGGAAGAGTCACATCACGTATGAGAGCAGCCAGCGACAGACAGCAAAGCTGAGATGAATCACATGCTAGAATTCCGACAAGAATTTTAAACTATCACAAGAGTACTATGGAAAGCTATTTATTTATTTATTCAAAAGCAACTAAAATATAAGACATCACTGCAAAAAGTTTGTGGGCCCAACTGGGGGGGAGTTTTGGGGTGTGATGTAAATACTGAAGAGTTTGATTACTCCTGCATTTTGTTATACACACTGATTTAGTACTGAAGATGAGTACTTCCACATGATCACACCTCAGCAAAGTTGATGTGCAGAACTGCAGGGGAACAGTCCTGAATAGAACCCAAGATCCTCTATATCTCTTGCCTTCACCTTACTTGATCCACCCTTCCCTCTCACCCCAATTTCTCTCCTTTCCCTTTATCTCCTTCTTCCCTTCTTTCCCCCTCCTTCCCTTCCTCCTCCATCCCCCTCCTCCCACATGATTCTGGCGTGGCTGGTAGCTCCTGGGAACTCGTGATTCCCACAGAGGAACATAGGCTAGTTGTGAGTTCTTCAGACTATGAATCCGTTAGCAGCCTGTGCAAATAGAAACTTGTTCTGGTAAATTATGAATTACCAGATAAGTACTTGCAGAATAAACAGGATACATAATTAGAATCCATTAAGTGTGCTATCTCTATTTGGAAATGAATTTTGTGAGTTATTCCTAGGGTGGGTCGGGTGGTGAGGGTTGTAGTGTTCCATCTCGGGACACTGCCATCTTCACGGCTGACGGAGCTCTACACTGACATATGTGAGCTGCACTGTCTTGCTGTTTTGATTTTCCTCATCCTATTTGGGTCTGTGCTTCCTGCTGGCATTCTACTTTCCACAGAGACCTCAACCATAGGCTTCTGCCACTGTCCTCATCTCTCCTCAGTGGCAGTAATGTCACCTGGTAGACTGCATTTTCCAGCATCACTAAGATAACTCATGTGCTTCCTCAGTGGTTTGGGGCATCAGTGTGAATCATTCAGTATGGAGTAGAGTTGCTGTTTTTGAGTGGGAATGCTATCTTTGTGGTAGCGACATCATTTTTAGCACAAGGGCAGTTTCATTAGCCCCGAGATGTCTTTCTTTGTGGTGAAGGCTCTGTCTTTGGGGCTGCTTTTTACAGAGCGCATCCTTGAAGGTATCTAGATAATTTTCTGGAGGTAGAACTTTCAGAAGTAGAATGAGGATCAAGAAAAATATATGGCCATTTATGTCTCTCACCTGAGCTAGGTCAGCTGCCAACATTCCTGCTGGTTCTCGAAGGAAAGTCATTCTTTAGATCTGGTACCAGATTGCAAACAAGTCATGGCTAACAGTGGGGGTGACTGGGCATGGGGTTGTCTAAGTGTGGATGTGACATTTCTGGAAGTGCCTGTTTTGACATTATACCTTTGCAGATATCCTGGCTGGTTTCTCTCCTGTTACGATTTGAATGCATGAGAGTGGCCCTGGGCAGTAGAACTTCCGAGTTCAGTAAGGAATTCTATTGGTTTAGCAAACTTTAGCAAATTTTCATTCTTTGGTCACTCTGGAAGTTTTTGATACTCAGTGCTTACTTGGCTGGGGTGTGTGTGTGTGTGTGTGTGTGTGTGTTGCAGTGAACCATCATCACATGACTCACATCTGAGGAGGTCGCACAGTTGCAGCTTCTAATCCTGTTGATCTTTTGGTGGAGGAGCTATTTGTGGGGGGAAAATAAACATTAGGATTCTTCCGTCTGTACTGTGGCACTTGAAACATTTGCACAAGTCTGTCTCCAAGCCCTTGTGTGGATTGTGGTTTCTAAGAAGGATTATCTTTTGTTTCCTAGTGTAGAGCCAGGACGAGTAGGAATAAGTAGAGGGAGACAGTGTTGTGGTTGGATTTGTTTTTGCAGGGGGTTGTGGGGGGAAGCTACATTTTTTTTCCCACAAGACTTTTAACAGTGTGTGTAAATCTAATGCAACTAAAGTTATTACAGGAGGCTCTGAATGTGGCATCCTAGGCAGGACATTGAGGAATTGCTACGGATGCTATTCTGTTTCATCTTTAGTTCTGTTAGTATAAGCCACACGTGAACCTGTAGAACTGCATAAATACAAATAGAAATTTCTTGCGCCTTATCCAGTTTTCTTGCTTGCTCAGCAAACCCTGAAATTTAGTAACTGGGAGTCCTGAGAAGTCAAGGTTAGCAAGGAGTACCAGGGCGTATGACTACCTTTGTCCTTGCTTCCTGCCCCTCTCTTTTGAGATGTCTACATCTGCAGGACCCTCTCCTTCTCTGTGACTGCTGAAGCATGGGTCCTGTCGTGTGTACTATTCAGAGGCACTTTCAGCAACTTGATGGTGGGAAGCAAGTAGCCGATTCAGTGATCATAAATCCCTTGCGAGTCTGACAAGGCAGCTCTCCCTAGGGGAGGGCCAGCATTCCTACTTATGATGAAGCATCTTTTATTAAAGCCAAAAATGAACTCAGAGAGTGGCTGTTTGAGTAGCAGTCGTAATTCTTTTCCCCACTTGTTCTTCTGCAACTCAAACAACTTGGTGTGTTGGGAGACATGATGAATGGGACTTGAAAAATACATTTCTTATCTTCGCTTTTGGTGATCCCATTAGTATGGCCACAAACTAACCAGGAATGGCTACTAGCCTGTGACATTCTAATGGACAGAGGATATCTGCCCTCTGACCCTTGAGCCATGCCATCTTCTGGTTGGCCACTTAGCTATCTCTAGTCCACTTCAGTTTCTTGTGTATATTAATGGAATAGTTGTTTTTATTTCAATTTGTCTTCAGTGTCCTTTGAAATTTCCATTGTACATTTAAAATGCTGAGAAAATACTTTGTTTTGGTTGAAGGTTTTGTTCCCAGGTCCTCAGAGAAGCGGCAGCTATGATTGCTCCTCTCCTACGCACTCCATCCCTTGAAACACTGGGCTGTGGAGCAACATCCATTTGACACCATTATTTTTTTTATTGTTGGTTTTACAAATTAATTCGATGTGTTGGGGTATATTGTCTACATTTGTGTCTGTGTGTCACATGAGGCAGACAGAAGAGGGCATCCGATTCTCTTGGACTGAAGCTACAGTTATGAGCCACCTGTGGGTGCTGGCGAACCCGGGTTCTATACAGGAGCTTACTAGTTAGTGTTCTTGACCCTCCTGAGCTAACTCTCCAGGCCCTGTTTTTATTTTATATATATATATATATATATATATATATATATATATATATATATATATAAATATAAAATATATATGTGTGCATGTATATATATATAGAAATATATATATGTGTGTGTGTATATATATATATATATGTATATATATATATATATATATATATATATATATATATATATATATTTGATTTCACACATGCACACAGTATATTTTGGCCACATTTACCCTGTAGTTACCCCCAGATCCACTTCCTTTTCCCACCCCTTTCCCAGCTTCTTCCTTTTTAAAATTTTTTTTTTTTTAATAAACCATGGAATCCATCTCTTCTCTCTGGACCCATCCCCTGGAGCACGGCCACCTTACCAGGAGTCACACCCTTAAAGAAAACCAAAGTTCCTTCTACCAGCAGCCAGCAAATGTCAGTAGCTCCTCAGCTGTGAGTGAAGGCTCTTGGGCTCCTCCCCTTTCCAGGCTGGAATGTTGAGTGGCTTGATCTTGTGCAGGCTGCAGCTGCTGTGAGTTCAATGAGTACAACATTGCTCCTGTCCTGCATAAAAGACCCAGCTTCATTTTGGTCCTCCTTGGCCTCTCTGGCTCTTACAGTCTATGTATTTTCTCATCAGGAATGCTCTCAGGGGAAGGGGTATGATTGATGCCCCATTTATGGCTGAGCATGCCATATTTTTAATTTCTGTCTTAACTACCGTTTTACTCTCTGCCTTTTGAGCGTTGATGTTTAAGCAATATTTGAATATTTAATGATGCCCAGTGAAATGTATTGCATTCAACAAGCAGTCAATCAGTATAGAGTTTTCAGATGTTTGGAGAAAACTTTGTGCTTTGTTGTAATTTTTGTGGTGGCTCTGGGGATTGTGGATCTATATGCATTCTGGAAGAATTGGCATTTAAGCATGTTTTGAGGGTACAGACCGTCCATGTTGGTTCCCATTGACCCAATACCTATCCTTTTTCCATATGAAGTATGGGTTATGTTCCCAGATGGAGGTTGGCTGGATAACGAGCCCATAAATATTAAGTACCTACTGGCAGGAGAGGTAGACTATAAGTTAACAAGAAACACAAATGTTGTCTATGTAGACTTTATTGTCTAACTTAAAAGTTACCTTAATAATAAACCCACGGTACGGTAATTCTTAAAGATCATTGGGTATCTCACGTGATTCTCCAGTGTGACAATCCCTTAGAGAACTTGTAGGGGTTGGGTCTGGAGAGATGACTCAGTGGTTAAGAAAACAAGTTGATCTTTTTAGAATACTCAGGCTGGATTCCTAGCACCCACGTGGTGGCTTATGGCCTTCTAAAATTCTAGTTCTGTGGAACCAAATGTCCTCTTTTGCCTTCCAAAGATACTGCTTGCTTGTGATGCAGAAACATTCCTGTTGGCAAAACACCCATGCAAATAGAAACAAAGGTATAAAAAAAACCTAAATATATAGCTAGTGGGATCTCATCTCCATTTTTTTTTTTTTTTTTGAGAATTTTCTCCCTCTGTTTTGTGGTACTGGATGCGCAGCCTAAGGTTTTTTACATGTAAAGTTTATGCTAGGCCTACTATCCCTGCCCCAAGCCCCGCCTTTCTAGAGAGTTCCAGAGGCCATATTTGAAGAAGAACTTGTCTAATGAGTAGTTCTCAACACTGCCCATGGATTAGAATGGCCAGTGCCACTATTCACTCCAGACAGGTCAGGAAGTTGGGATGGCTGCTGGTTTTTGTGTAGGACCTAGTATTATAAGGTGTAGTCAGGCAGCTAACTGATCTAATGAGGGCATGGATAGAGAACTTCAGATTCAGAGATTCATGATGCACTGGTGGGGTGAAGGTGGAGCGTATAGGGGAATTTCAGGAGTGCTAGATATCCCGTGAAGGTAGGGGACAAGTAGGCTTCTTTTCTTGCTGCTTCTTGGGACAGGATGGTGAGAGCTTGTTAGTTCTTAGCAGTATATGTGTGGCGGGGCATGGAGTATAGATTAGTGAGAGACTGATCTTTCAGAATGCTCTTTTAGAGAACCCCGATTCAATTCCCAGCCCCAACATGGTGGCTTGCAGCTAGCTGTCCATAACACCAGTTCCAGGGCATCTGACACTTTTACACAGACAGACAGACAGACAGACAGACATATAGACAAAACACTGATGCACATTAAATAAAGTAAACAAATAAATCTTAAAAACGGCCATTTTTTATATTTGATTTCTGTAAACAGCTCTTTTTCTTCTTACAAAATGAAGTAGTGTATGTTGTTGCTACCGCTCGACAAGCACAAGTGCAGGCGTGTGAACAGTGTGGTCCGTGCAGGCTCTAACAGCGGGCCTAACACAGTGTTTCCTCGGTCAGTCTGTGTTTGCTGAAGGGATTGGTGGAAAGGTCATTATTCCACAGTAAGTTTGTATGTTCCTGCTCCCTCTCCAAGCTTTCCTAAAAATGCTGCTGTCTTTGTTATCCAAACTAGGCAAGAATCTGGCATTAAACTAAGGGAATATTAAAAAAAAATCATAAAATGTGGAGGGTGGCAGCTGGAAAAATAGCTCAGTGGTTAAGAGCACTTGTTGCAGCTGTGTGACGGTGGCGCACGCCTTTAACCACAACACTCGGGAGACAGAGGCAGGCAGATCTCTGTGACTTTAAGGCCAGCCTGGTCTACAGAGTAAGTTCCAGGACAGCCTGTCTTAGGGGAAAAATACCACAAACAAATTTGAAAAAAGCTTTTGTTGCTTCTGCAAAGAAACAGTTGGTTTGGTTCCCAGCACCCTTGTTGGGTGGCTCATAGTTGCCTGTAACTCCAGCTCAGGGAAGTCCTGCTTCTGGTTTTTATAGGCACCTGCATTAATATGCATATACCCTCACATAGACACATACAAACATCTACAATTAACTTTTCTTAAATTGTAAAAATAAAAACAAAGCAATAAATTTAACAAATACCAGATATAAATTCAACATAGGTATTTGTCATCCACAAAAATCGTCTTTCCTACTCAATTCCAAGTGATGGTGAGTCACATCAAATTTTAGGCCTTGTTGTTAAATTTTATTTTTAATTTTATTAAGTTAAATTGATCATAAAGTAACTTGGACTGTGAGAACGAGCCAATGTTTAATTTCTTGGAACTGCTACAGCCTTGGTTACAATAAATTTCATAGGGCTCAGAAGTTATAAACTCGTGAAGATTTGGTACTTGCTAAAATTTTTACTTTCCCCATGAATGCCCCTGGAGAGAAATGGCTGTCGTGGAGTTTGAGAGCACTGCCTCCTGCCGCAGGTCCTCAGAAGTGAAATGCAGTTTGTGTAACAGTATTCTCTGGATCTTTGGCCCAGGGCAAAGAGAAGGACCAGCAAAGAAGCCCCAGATCAGACAATTTGATGCTTATTTCACAGGTGGCTGATCACCGGCTGCCTGGCTGTTGTTATTTCTGGATGAACCAAATGAAGTGTAGTGGTAAAAGCAGGGAAGTAGGATTTAGGGACAGCTGGTCATTGGTGAGTGTCATTGGTAGGACTAAATGAGACCCTTAGTGGGTGTGATGACTTCCATTCCCTTCCTCATACCCCTTGAGTTCTTTTGGAATCAAACAATAAAACAGATGAAGGCGACCACTGATCTCTCCCACTTTTTAGAAACTGTGAGTTGATTAGGATTTTAATCAGTTTGGTTTATCAGTTATTGGCTTCGGGCACAATTTAAAGAGCTATCCATGGAGTTGTAAATTAATTAGAATTAGATTTGTGAGGGACTTGATCACCTTCACCTCTTCCCTCTCTGATTCACCATCTCACCAGTGGAGAGAGTAAGACCTAGCAGGGTCACATAGCCATCAACCACCTCAGTTTCCTAGCTGGCACGAAAGGCAGGCGCTGTAACCTGGATTTTGAATCTATCATTTCTACTGTATTAGATGGATATGATTTTTGTTTGTTTATTTTGGAGACCATTGTAGGTAGCCTAGTCTGGCCTCTTAACTGTCCCCTACTACCCTAGCCTTCCAGGTGCTGGGATGACAGCTGTGTAAGCCTGTAAGATCATCTTTTGTTATGAGACTTTGCTTTGAAATGCTTTGTTAAAAAATGACCCTCTTTTTATTTCCTTAAAAGAAAAAATAGTATTCAATTCTTTTTATTGTTAGTACACCTGCCTACTACTAACAGTTTTAGGAATAATGATCTTAGAAGAGAGACTGGGGTTTGTCTAGGATATGCAGCCAAAGAGAAGCACAAAGCAGCAGTTAGCTGCTGAGTGTAGGTGGGAGGTGCCTACAGATAACATCTGTAAGCATTGCCTACTGTGAGTCATGATTTGGCCCTGAGATGAGCTCTCCTAAATTTCAAGTTTTACTATCTAATTATCCTTCACAGGGAAGCATGTTTCTTAGGGCATCACGAGTAACACTTTAGCTTTTACTGGTGTGTTTTTGTGTGGGACAGTGCTGAGGACTGAGCCCAGGGAGTCCTGTATGCTAGGGAGTATTCCTCACTGACTTACCCCCCTGCCCCACCACCAGGCTCCCAATACAGGCTCTATTAAGATTCTTAATCCTATTATATATACTCTGACTACAAGGCTAGAATTCATGTGTTTGCCTTTTTCTCATTTCCCTTTCACTGTTTCCTGCATCAGGCTCCAGAGTTTGCTCAGGCTAGCCCCATGTGGCTGCTAGACCTTATGAATGGCCTTAGGTCATTCATAAGAAGGCTCTGTCAGAGGCCTTGATAATTCCCCATCTATAATTGGAGCAAACCTGGGGAAACGGGTTGAAAATACTGTTTCCTTGGCATGACTTCTCTTCAGTGTTAGTAGATCTAGGATTGTGGCTGGGGTTTCGAACTCTCATTGTACTGAGTATTCAGTCTCTTTCAATGCTATGGATGGAGGTTTGCACGGTTCCCTTCCTAGTACAAGGTTGATTTCAGGCTACAAGAAATTTATTGGTATCAAAGCCATCAAATCTCACTTATTCCCCTTCAAGGTTTTACCCTTAGATACTTTTTCCCTGGAGGGTTCCCAGGTTTTAATCTTAGGCTTCTATTGATATGCACTCAGGAACTGAAGGATAATTTCCTTTTTGATTATATAAAAAAAGCTCATTAACATATTAACATAGGAAATCTGTGATTAAAGTAAATTGTACTTCCATGTTATAAGCAAGCATAACTTAGAAAGTGCTCCCTATTAGAAAGGAGCTTATGACATATGGTCTTGTATTTGCACACTGATAGTCTGTGTGTGTGTGTGTGTGTATGTGTGTGTGTCCGTGTCCCAAGATGAGTTCTCTGGTCTGGAAAGGCTTTGTTGATTTTTGTTGATTGCCTAGCAATTACGCAAAACAAACAAACAAACAAACCAAAAAAAAAAAACCAAAAAAAAAAAAAAAAACCCAAAACAAAACAAAAAAAACTCTTAAGTTTGTTGAACTGAGCAAGAAGATTCTATGTGGTTTCTGAGTTCCTGGTGCTCCTTCCTGCTTTAGCCTCCAAGTGTCTGGATTGCAGGTGTTTACTATCATATTCACGCCTTATTTGAATTCATGTTCATGATGATCTACAGGCTGTGAGACTCCCTTGGCCTGCCCAGCTCTGTTTTGTGTGTGTGTAAAGTAATCCATTGACCACCTGAGAGAGAACCTCCCCCCGCCCCCACTCTTCTATTTTCATTCATCCTACTTGGATTCACCAAACCTGCAGTAACTTGAAGCACTATGGTGGCGTCCTTCTTTATCTCACTGGCTGTGTTTGAGATACAAGGTGTCTTTTGGAGATTAGAACACTGAATGTAGAGAGGGGAAGGTTTTCACAGTGGTTACCGTTAGAAAGCAGTCTAGGGAATACAGGCTTATGATGATTTCCAAAGTGGTTCTGCTCTGGTCTTCCTAAGCACAGGGTTTTTGCCAAGTTGGATGCTGGCCATTTAAGAAGATGCATATCCCTTGGTCAGGCAATGGCTCCCAGTTGGCAGATTCCCCACTGGGATTCAGTTTCCTTGGCTGATGCTGTTTGTTGTGCTTATACCAGTTTTTTCTCCAGTCTCTTGGGCCTTTTCCAAAGCAGGAGAGGTGGCAAAAGGCTCTGCCCTATAATTCTCCTCTTTTGGATATGCTGTTAATGTTAGGGAAGGACCTGTAAAATGAAATCGTGGAGCAAGGAAGTAGCCTGCCTGTGGCATAAAAATGCTGTTAGCGAGCTTGAGGCATATCAGAGAGATTGATCCTGAGAGCAGCATTTACTGCCTTTCTGCGTTTGAACATCTCTGCCCCCTCCTTCCTTTGCCCATTTTTGAGATCTGGGAGCTTATCCTGAGTTTAAGAATGGCCTGAACATTTGAATAGGTAGTACCATTCAGCAGGGGATACATATGCAGACTGAGATGTCTCTTAAAGCCAATTTGTACAACCCACTTGAAGTGATTTCTTGAGCTGGTAATGGATTTCTGCTTTGGATTCTCTGCCCGAATCAGTATGTTCAAGTCCTGTTTTACCTCATGATTTTATCCTGCTGATGGGAGAGCTCACCCTTCCCCAGCCTTTTAACTGCCACCCCTAGATGTTTAGTCATGCTTCCCAGGGCGAGTAACTGCTAACAACCTCTAAATGACAGCTGCATACCAGCCATTGAGATTTGGAAACAAGGAGAACCTTGGATTCCACTATTCATTCCACAGCCTTGTTTGGTTGAGGTACTGCAGAAAGGATCAAGTGGCATCAATTTAGAGAGACCCAGTAGGATGGATGAGTGAAGTCCCAATGGGAAGGGAGTTTCCAACTGTCAATCATAAAAAAGCCACTCGGTGCAGGAGAGTGGAAGTGGTTACTCCTAGCCAAGAAGCTATTTGTAATTGATAGCTTCTGGGAGAGGGGAAAATCAGTCCCAGCTCCCACCCAGTGGATCCACACTGGGTAGACCAACCATACTCCAGGGCAGGCGCTGTGCTTATGTGTAGTTGGCCAAAACAATCTGGATTGTGATTTTTTTTTTTTTTTTTTTTGTTAAGAGAAAGAAAGAACATGAAGTTGGGTGGGTAATAAGGTGAGGGTGGAGTTGGGGGAAGGGTAAGAAAATGATTAAAACATATTGTATGAAATTCTCAAATAATAAATAACATTTAAATAGAAAGAAGAATATCTTAACATCTGGGTGTGGTTTTCTTCCCACTGTGCACATTACACAGCTAGGGGAAAGAGTCTCTGTAGAAGCAAGAAAAGGGGGTAGATGAAGCTGCCTTCGATCATGCTGGATAGTTACGTTGGAAGCTATCACATCAGAGGCGTCTGTTTTCCTCCCTCCTGCCTTTTGCCTCTTTGGGCTTTGCGACTGTTTTTCCTTTGTGACCTAAGGGACTTCTGAACGTGGATGATTAAGGCATCCAACTTCAGATGGGCTCTGAAGGAGTGGCATCTGGAGTGCTATTTTGATGTCAGATATCCATTGTTTCTTTACCAGGAATCAAGCAGCTGGGAGATGCACAACACTACCGAGGGGAGCTGGGGATTTGTTACTTGTAAATGCAGAGAAAGAAAGCAACAGATCCTGGTAGACAGTTGAGATGTTCAGCTTATGCCTTCAGAGAATAGGGACTTGTCTCTCTGTGATTCTCATCATCATCTGGGAAGAGGAGGGAGGAGGTGTGCTGGCTGGGTTTGTACTGAAGTGTACAAGTCTATATTTGATGCACTTCACTAATTGATTAATTGGCATCACAGGTCTTTCTTGTTCCCAATGTTCCAGGTGCTGGGATATGGTGGTAACAACCCCCAACCCTACCCCAAATCCTTGCACTTAAGATACTGTGGTGTTAGACAAGGGGTGATGGTGAAGACAAATTCATAGTCATTATGGTGGTGAATGTACAGAAGGCATTAGCAAAAGAAATAATTAAATTTGAGTATGGTCACGGAAGGTGTCCTTAACAATGATCATAAACCAAGTAACTACCATGGGAGAAAGGGCAGCTTTCTCATGGTGTACAATATTTAAAACATTTCAGTTATTAGAATATAAACATGCATAGAGACTTATTTATTTATTTTGAGGAAGGGCATCCACTGTCATTGCGCTCCTGCTTGTCTGTGGGTTTTTCAGCATTAGCTAGGTCAGAGTTAAGGTAGTCTTAGTTTTAAGGGGCTGCTGTTTATAAAGTTGCTATAAAACTATTCTGTGCAACCGTGAAGCTATCCACCTTCAGATAGATGTGCAGTGTTGTTTTTGTTTTTGTTTTTGTTTTTCTTCCCCTTAGACTTTTGGAAATTAAAGTCCTACTCCTCCTCCCAAGATGTACAGAGTCCTTTCTGCAGAGTGGAGTGCTAGTGGCCATTGACTTGGCTCTCGATGTTTTGGTTGCATAATTTGGTGTGTGGACTCTCACTGTTAGAAGGATTGGGTGGTTCAGTGTAACTCTGGGTTATCCTGGTGAACAGGATTTAAAGCTTCTGCCTCTTTCTATAAAAAATATAATATAAAAAGACAATGAGCTTCATTTGTCACGAAGTATGGCATGGGCCATTGTTCCACATGCTAATTACATTGAGAGTACAAAGTACTCTTGATTTTATCTTTTACAAAAAGGCCTTCCAGTTGTGATCTTCAAGCCCTCCTGAGTGATTCAATTGTAGCTGTGCTGTGGTTTGGATCTGCAGAACTCATGTTAAGGTAGTGCCCTGAGCGCTTGCAGGCCAGCTAATCCCGTCTACTAAAAGAGAAGCCGCCGAGGAATGTCAGTGATCCACACGTGTACCTGTGATGTGCACACTTGCATCCACATGTGCACTCACAGGAAATCACCAACATTCATACACACACACTCACACACACACACACACACACACACACACACACAAAGTGGAATCAAAGAGTCTCTGTTTATCTCACTTGAAATAGTACTATTTCAAATAATGTGTATTTTATGAGTGTATATTTGGGTCACGCACATGTTTTTTGTAGGTATTGTACATGTGTTCTACAATAACATTTTTAGTATGTTTCTTGTTCTCAGAACTTTGCAGAACCAGTACATCAGATCACGGCTGGCATCATTTTAAACATGAAAATATCTCCAACCTGACCTTAAGCCTATGATCAGACTCTTCCCTTCTGCTCGCCTTGTAGGCCTTTGCTTTCTGGTGGTTTTGCTTTGCTGTTGTTCCAGGGGATTGGTGTTCACACTAATTTGCTTCCAAATATTATTCTATACTCAGAGGCAGGGACACATTTCCGGATCAGGGTCAGTTTGGACCAGCTTCTCAAAAAATATCTCTTAAGTGATCTATTTAAGAATAAAGAAAAGAAATAAAAGAATAAGGATGAGTTTAGACACCTGTCTAACTCCCGAACAATAGAATCTAGACTTTTTTTTCTCAATGGAGAAAGCAAGCATAGCTGTGTAAGCTCACTGGAAGCAGCATTGGGAATCTCTCTTTAAAACACTCAAGGGCAATCTAGAACCATCTGGGAAGTGAGTCTCAGGCTGCATTATTCCCTACGCAGAGGGTCTTAAGTTGTGTAAGAATGAAGAAATTTAGCCAGCAAACAAGTGAGTTTGTACATACATCTTCTTTGTTCCCAGATGTGGTATGACCAGCTATTTGAAGTCCTTTCCTTGACTTTTCTTCAGTGGTAGACTGTAATCCACGTTTTGTTTGTTTGTTTAATTCACAGCAGTAGAAATGTATCAGTCACTTTGGAGGCAATTCATACAGGAAAAGAGCTAGGCCACCCTGCATATAGTGTTCGGGTTTTGCTGGCCCTGTGTATTGAGATTCTGGCTTTCAGATCATTTTCTTTAGTTAAGATGGTGTTCATATTTGTCACCTGTCTGTCTTCCTGGCTTCTGGAGCTCTCTGGTGTAAGAATATAATGTTGGAATCCAGTCGTTCCTCCAGCCACAGCAGCAGAAACAGTTCTTCTTCCCCTTTGAGTTACAGGCACCCTACCAACAACTTGTTGTCAATCTCTTAACTAAGCCTTCCAGGTGCCAGGGTTTCTCACCTGGGGAAGGGAGTTTCCATCAGAGGAGTTATTGATGGCCATGCATCCTACCCTCCTCCCTGACTCTTGCCAGGAAATCAGAGAGGTTAATTAAAGGCCTGTGCCCTGAAGCTACCCCACATCCTCAGAGAGTTATTAGAAAAGCCTTGGACTTCATTCTGCCTTGTGGGCCCTAATTTCCTCTCTTCAGAGCCCATACCACACTGTTGTCTGTCTGTCTGTCTGTCTGTCTGTCTGTCTGTCTGTGGCACAGATAAGTAATAAATTCCACACTCCAGCAGTCTGTCTCAGTGGTCCTTTCGAAACCACATCTGAGATATTCACCTGTTTCACCTGGGCATAGGGTGGGAGTCTACTGTCTCCGGCAGCTGTTTTGGCCTAAAAAAGACAGACTTTTTTTTTCAGAGAGGCACTTCCTTGGCCTTCTTTCTCCCTTGCCCTGGACTCACCCTGATGATCACTTCATCTGTTCAGTTAGACTTTTTTTTTTTTTTTTTTAAACAGAAGAAATTATCCTTGCTGAAGGTGCCAGGAAAACTCAATGAAAACCTGCTCCCTTAGCTTCCTCTCTGTATGACTTTTTACCTCTTCCCATTCGAACCCCCCAATAAATAGTGACCTTTTGGCTAGGGGCCCTGGCTTAGAGCATTGTGTGGCTGAGCTGGTTCTGGCTGACTCCCAGGCCTGTTAATGACTTCCTTCACTGTCCCTGAATAATTGCTGGAGAAGACAGCTGTGGAGAGACATTTCTGCCAGCTTGCCGGCTCATTAATTCCAGCTTCGGTGAACAGGGTGCAAAGGAAGAAGTTGGAACTCACTCTGAGGCGGGTAGGAGGGCTTGGGGGGGGGGATCAAAATATATGTTGTAGGAGCAGGGCAGCTGCACCACGTCAGAGCTTCAACTCGGTGTCTGTGAACTTTGGACACGCTTCAATTTAAAGAGACTCCATGCAGAAAAAGCCCAGCTCTGGGATCACAGGCTAAGAAACGATTATGGACTTTTTCTGGAGTCCCTGCAGCAGGTTCCTCTGGTACTGTTTGGTCATGATTTAACCTGAAGGACACCAGGTTTCCAGATAACCCTTCTGCGAGTAGGAAATCCCCTGGAACTGAGAGGAAAGAATCCAATAACATCAACCTTTATTTATTATACGGCCTGTCTCAATATATCCCATAGTGGCCTCAAAACAAGTTTTCTAGCAAAGTTATTTTTATAACATGCCTGTGAGAAATGAATCAAATCATTTCCAAACTTGGATAAACCATGGAAATCACAAGTATGTAGGGAGCAAAGTTTAGGTTAGCGGCATAGCTCAACCCCAGTGTTTGAGCACGTGTGATGAGTGAGACAGGAAAGGGCACTTGACTTTGATTTCCTGAGTATGGGAGAAACATCAGGTTTCTTGAAGATGTACTCATTCCTAAAAATGAATTATAAAAGGACTTTATATAAGTCTCAGGCAAGGATGTTGAACAAATCAATGTTTAATGCTACCAGCGGAGATTTTTCAAGTGGACTCAGAGCTCTTTGTGAAGGTTCCTTTGGTGTTTATGCCACAGATATCTTGGCTGCAGCATTAAGGCCACCTTCTAAGCATTTTGGGTTCTGATGATGCTTTTGAATATCTAGAAAATAAAACAGAATAGGTAATTTCCTCAAAATTATATGTACAGGGGAATTACTTGGGAGGCATGATTTTTTTTTTTTTAACCCAGGCTGCATTCCAGACTAATTAAATAAAAATCTCTGATGGTGTACCCAGGCCTCAGTAAGTATTGTGTAAAATGGATTCCAAAGGTTAACTGAGTTTGAGATAGCACTTTCCCTTGCTTATTTGTTTATTTATTTTTGAGACAACCTTGTAAGTCTATAATCCTCCAACATACATAAATCTTCCGTGCCCCTGCATTTCGGTATTCCTTTACCTGTAGAAGATCTTTAGTATGTGTGTGTGTTCACATATGTGTTTGTGTGGATAGAAATGCAGATAGAGTGTTTATTGTATCCAACCTGACCTTGAACTCTCTGTAACTGAAGTTGGCCTTCAGCTCCTGATCCTCTTGTCTCCATCTTTCAAGTGCCAGGATTATACTACAGCTTGTGCCAAACTAATGT
Source organism: Mus musculus (assembly GCF_000001635.26). Lineage (NCBI taxonomy): Eukaryota > Metazoa > Chordata > Mammalia > Rodentia > Muridae > Mus > Mus musculus. The sequence continues at coordinate 1,041,261 of NW_016097317.1, read as the reverse complement.
TATTAATCTTAATTGGACTTCCCAAAGGGCCATTTAAGTCCTAGAATGCTGAAATATTTCATGTCTTTGATTTAAGGAAGTCCCTGAAGTTTCCATTAACATTTCCCTAGGAACACTGAGACTTGAGTTTCTTCTGGGGCCCCGGCCCTTATACCTTTTTAATCTGTAAGACCTAAATTAGCCATTGGCAAGTGGCTTAGGATTGGCCATGTAGACCTTACAGTGGTTGTTGGAAAGCTCTAAGACATTAAGGAGATGGAATTTCTAAAGTTCTAGATCACGTATTTTAAGAGACTGTTAACTGTACTCTCAGAATTCTTTCTGGTCCTGGAAAGGCTTTTGCCTTGGGAGAAGGTCAGCTCTGTTTCCAGCACATTGGATTCCTAGTTCCTTTCTAGAAGTTGAAGGTACCTGCCATTGTTAGATCTTGAACTGTGAACTCGATGACTCTTACAGAGTTGTTTTAATATGCAGTGACTAATTAAATGATTAATGGCTCCATTTATCAAGTTGGAAAAAGTAAAGTATATCGCAAGGCATTGAAACATCAGGGAATCATTGCTTTTATGCAGTCTCTATTCTATCATGGACTAAGTTATACTTCTGTCAATAAGTGTGTCACTGTTAATATATTAATTACTTTTCTGTTTCTCTGATAGAACTATGAAGGCTTACAATTCCAGAGGGTTAGCGTCCATAATGTCATGATGAGGGTCACAGGTAGGCATGGGTGCTGGAGCAGGATGCTGAGAGCTGGAATCAGAGAGAGCAAACCAGAGCAGTGAGATGTTTTTACACTCAAAGCTTGCCCCCAGTAACATTCATCCTTTAGCCAGGCTGTACTCCCCAAACCTCCCAACAGTGGATCTGCATAGAGTAGTAACTGCAGAGCCTAGATCAGTTTACCCCAGGCTAGGAGCTGGTCTCACAGTGGGTCTGCAACTAGCAGTGTCTGCACAGCCTAGATCAGTGCCACCAACTGGAAACCAAGTTTTCTGTTGCACGAGCCTATGAGGCTCAATGATCAATTTCTCAATTGTTAGATTTTGCCAACCTGATGAAGAAATGCCTCCATTATGTTGGCCTATTGGGCACATCATTTGGGCATTTTCATGATTGCTTGTTGATGTGGACGGGCCCAAATCACTGTGGGCAGTGCCATGCCTGGGCAAGCAGTCCTGTGCTTCGCGAGAAATGCAGCTGATCAAGCCAGGGCACACAAGGCAATAAACAAGTGTCCCTCCGTGGTTTCTGCTTCATGTTCCATCCAGCCTTGAGGTCCTGCTTTGGCTTCCCTCTGTAAGTTGCTTTTGATCCTGGCGCTTGTCACAGCAATAGAGAAGCAAACTAGAACCCCAACCTATTGTGTAGGATACGGAGAGGGTTGATAGAGAAAGGTGGAGGGGAAAGGGGACAAAAGTAGAGAAGGGAGGAGGAAGAGAGAGATGAAATGGTAGAGAAAGAATATGAATAAAGACTGTCGGAGTCATTGCGAATCACGTGCTTCTTTAAACATCCGGCAATGGAGTTCTCATTAGGAAACATTTTCTGGCTTTGTGACCTCAGCCCAGATATTATCCAAGATCTTCCATTTTTCTCAAGTGAAATGTCACACTAAAATCTGTCTCTCAGGGACTGTTTGGATAATTATCTAAGGTTGTCTCTACAGCACACAGCAAGTGTTAGTAAAGTGTTTATTAGAGAACAGTATCAACTGGACTCACTAAAAATAGTCTCCAAGTGTAAGGTCCAGATGACACTTTATTCAGTAACAGAGAGTTGACAGATGCTCAGAGTGCCTTTTCTTGTTTGTTTATCCAAAAGTTCTTCATGCTGTCACTGAGATGGGCCGGCTTGTTCCTTGAGGTCTTTCTGGGTTCCATCATACCTGGAAACCGAATTATCACCACTTTACTCTTCTTTGAAACCACTGTCACACTAATCTGAATCCAGTGTGATTTTACATGGTGCTGAACAGAGATAGCACGGGCCTGATGACAATGGGAAAATGACCTCAAGAGTTTCCGGTGCCATCTTCAAATTTTTACAAGTTGGTCCTGTGCATGCTTTGTGAACAGTGGCAGTAAACTGATGGCTTCTTGTCATCTTTGCAGACTCTTAATATCTTCATGTGCTCTCTCAACTGATTGGGTCTTAAGGAGCAGGGTAGGTCCTTTTGTGTAGGCTGCATTTAGAAGGTTTGGCAAGTGACCTCCAGTAGAGCTGTGTTCTCTCTAACAGCGTGGGTAATGATTACAGCAACAATGCTGCTATTGTGTCCAGAGGTTTGAAGCTGTAATTTCATAATGAAATTGAAAAACATGAGATTAAAAACCTGACTGTAGCACAGTAATTATATTTAAGTATCACAAATCATCTCCCTGTATTTAGTCGGGTATTTGAGATCTGGCCTCTCTTTGAGGAGTGTGATTATATCATTTCATAGTTTTGTGAAACGGAAGGCTCCTAATTGATGGCGAAAATGTGAGAATTGCTTTCTTTTAATGGGGAGGTGACAAGAATGGTATTGAAATATCGAAGGATCCAGTTTGCTTCATTGACTAGAGTCAGGAAAGGAGTTTGTAGAACAACTGCCCAGATAAAGTAATGCTTAGCTTAGATCTTTTCATGGTTTAATTCCCAGTTCCAAGTGTGCACTTGTTCACTTGGGAAATTAAACAGACTTGGCTTGTCTGGGACACTCTCCAGACCTTCAGTGAACAGCTGTGTGAATCTTTACCCCACTACTGCAGGATTTCTGGTACAGGTGAATAACTGACAGGGTTCTGGGATGGCCCATATCCCTTCAGTGCTTGGGAATTTATTCGCTTTTTAGTAGTGGGAGGATGGTGGTAGCCTGGGAGGTGGGAAAGGTGTTAGTGCCTGCCAGGCATTCCACTAAAGTGGAGTGTGGGGTTTTAGGAAGCTAGAGTGGAACGTGGGCTCTTGTGGGGCAGTGAGTGTGGGGGAATAAAGGGAGTGGGGGAAAACCTGCATCCCGCCAGAGTTCCAGTGCTCTGGGCAGGTGGAAGCAGAAGGACTGCCACACACTGGTATCTGGCTGTGTGAGACCACAGACCCCAGTCTGTGGGTGGTGGACAAAGGGCAGTCCTAGGTACCAGGTTCTCAACCTTGGGCATTTCACGCTGGACACTGCAGAAGAGCTGAGAACAGAATGGGGGCCCTGGGGGTGGCTCATTCAGCCCGGGGGGTGGGGGGGAGCAGGCTGGATGGTTCCCACATGGGTGAGAGTCCTTGGTCCAGTCTGAGGCTGGAGCTCACAGGAAGACCTTCTGTTGGGAGGTTAGACACAGCTTATTAGGGGAAAGCCTAGCCCATCTTTCAAGCATGGTGGGCCTTGATGAGCATCACTGTGATGGGTCTTGATGAGCCTTGATGTGGCTTTAGAGCTTTATTGTAGAAAGGCAGGGAGAAAGAGAGAAGGTAGAAAGAGGGAGAGAAGCCAGCCATGGCCATGTGGAGAAAGGGGGTAAAGGGAGAGAAGGAAGGAGGGCTAGAGATGAGAGTAAGAAAGGTGAGAGTTTAGAGAGAGCGAGGAGGGGCCAAACAGCTCCTTTTATAGTGGGCTGGGCTATCAGGTAACTGTGGGGAGGAGCATACCTGGGTATAGTCAGGTAAATGTCGGGGTGGGGTCCAGCCAGAACGCCAGAAGCTTGGGACATTGTCTGTGTGACTTATAGTCACAGAATCATGGAGTTGGGGGCTCTGTGGAGTCACGCACCTGTCTCTGGGAACGTGGTTCGCTTTTCTGTCCCCTGTAGAGTTTTCTACTGGGTTGCCGGAGCAAGCATCACTCAACCAAAATAAGCTGGCTATCACAGTCCCACAGGCTCTGCCTCTGTTTTTGTTTCTGTTGCTTTGAGCAGGGAGGGAACAGGAGGAGGAAAGTGTTTATTTGGTTTACGTGGTCCATGTTGGGGGAAGTGATGACAGGATTTAAAACATCACATCTTCACAGTGAAACTTTCTCCTCCTTTACAGTGTTCAGGGCTTCCTGCCTAAGAAATGCTGCTGCCCACAGTGGGCTGTGTCCTCACACAGTTAATAATCAATATGGTTCTTTATGGACATGACCAGAGGTCGACCTGGTCTGCTAATTCCTCATTAAGACTGTCTTCCCAAGTGATTCTAGGTTGTGCCAAGTTTACTACTAAAAACGTAACTAGTAATGGATACTGTTTCCTCTGCCTTTTGTTTCTGGGACCCATCAGGTATAGAGTGGCCATAGCAGGGAGTTGCTAGATAATTCTGATCTATTTCCAAATTATTAGGCATTAGCCTTTGGTTTGGCTTCTTATCTTTATATTCCACAGTGTACACTGATACAGAGGGCGTGTGTTTCTAGGTATTTGTATCCAGCAAACAATTTCTCTAGATACAGGGACAACATAATAGAAACTCCTTCTTCCCCAAAGCCTTCTGTGCAGATTCTCTGAATTTGCAAAATTGAGTGTCTGAATTGCCTTGTGCCATGGAGCTCCACCAGCCATCTCTTGAAATCACCCAGGAAATTCACTATGTCTCCAGATTTTAGCACTTTGCCCTACCCAGACACACATGATTTCATACATAGATGTATTCTAAGAAGAATCCACACTTAAAATTTTTATTCTGCTTTGTCTTTGTGTGTATATTGTGCATATAATGTGTGTGTTTGTGCGTGTGTGTGTGTGTGCGCGCGTGCGTGCGTGCGTGCGCACATGCTCAAATAGAAGGCAGAGGATAAAATTGGGTGTCTTCCTGTGCTCAAATAGAAGGCAGAGGATAACATTGGGTGTCTTCCTGTACTGTTCTCCACCTTGCTTACTTGAAACAATTTGTCACTGAACCTGAAGCTTCATGTTTCCTCTAGGCCAGTCATCTCTCAGGATCCACCTGTCCCTCCTCCCCCGCCTCGACCCTAACTTGGCTTATAGGCAAATATGGTCATACTTGGCTTTCCTCTGAAAGCAAGGGATTTAAGGTCAGGTCCTCATGCTTGTACAGCAAGAATTCTTACCTGCTGAACTAGTTCTAGCACCACACATCTGCATTTTTGAGTGTCTAAGGGGTCCTAAAAACCTTAGTACCGTCTCTCTAGGAATGGGTTATGCCAGTGAGTATATTATCTCTTTTGTTTGTTTGTTTGGTTTGGTTTTTCGAGACAGGGTTTCTCTGTGTAGCCCTGGCTGTCCTCGAATTCACTTTGTATACAAGGCTGGCCTCGAACTCAGAAATATGCCTGTCTCTGCTTTCCAAATGCTGGGATTAAAGGCGTGCGCCGGCATGCCTGGCTGAGTGTATTATCTTGAAATATGAGGAATGTAAACCTTTTTTTCAGTCTTTAGTCTAAGCCACTTGGTATGAGTATATTATATGACAGAGCCTGCTTCTGTTGTACTACATTTAGTTACAAAGGAAGCTAACCTTTAGCCTGGTGCACAGTATGTATAATGGGCAGAGAGGAAAAAAAAATTCCATACCCAACATTTCACTTGGGCTTGCTTGGGGAAAGGCAGTCTTTTTCCAGCTATAAGTTTTAAACTGTCAAGTCCTTAATTTTTGACTTGAAACTTATTCAAAATTCCACCACGATCTGTGTTTTTGGCCTTTTAGAGCAGAGTGTATAAAAACAGTCATTTAATTAAATTCTTCAAACATTTATTGAGTGGTGACTGAGGCTACAGTACTGATATGTCAAAGTAATCAGGACAGATGGGTTAAAGCAGGGTTCCCTGCCTTCCCCTGAGAGATTGTGTTAACATAAGACAGGCAAGGCAGCTGTCACCTGCCATCAGATGGCATCTCTCAAACAATGACATCCAAATGTAGTACCTTAGGAATGTCAGGGTAGGCATAGTTAATTCACATTAAGCCAGGGCTTTTTAGGAGAGGTGGTTTTAGACTGAGTTGGGTACAATGGCACTCAAATGTGATTGTTCTGTAGAGTCACCCAAAAGTACTATGTCAGATTTTCTAGAGTTACAGATGGTTGTGAGCCACCCCATGTGGGTTCAGGGGACCAGACTCCTGTTCTCTAGAAGAGGGAAGAGTGATTTTTTTTTAACTGCTGAGCTGTCTTTCCAGTCTGGCATTAGTTTTTTTCCCCTAAGGTCTGCATAGGATTCTAATGTGCAGCCAGAATTGCAGCCCTCTGATACAGATGGACAAGTAGGCTGTCACGGAGATGACAGATAGATAGAAAGCAGAAGGCATTCCATGGCACAGATAACACCAGAAGCAAAGTACCAGAGGCACTCCAAGGAAAGCTGTCACTGGACTGTGACTGAGGCCCAGGGCCACCAGAAGTGAGTGTCAGAGGGGACATAGTGCTGATTGGAGGATGGACTAGATTAAAATACGACACCAAAGAACTGAGAAACATTCATGTCTTTACAGCATCTTAAGACTCCTTTCTACCTGGTACTTGGTGGGGAATGAAGCCCCTAGAGCTTTTTGCTTGTCTGTATTATAAGTCGACCAGGTCAGATAAGGCGACGGGTGTCCAGTTCCCTTTGCAAGAACCCTTGCCTTAGGCCTGCCACCTCCAATTGTTCTACATTTACTAGTTCATCTTGGCATTGGTTCTTTGACCCTTTCCTTTTGCTAGAGCAGTGTAAGCATAATTTAGGGGCAGGGGAGCAGATGTTAACAATGTTAGACAGGAGTCTGGAGTGATTTCTCCATTTAAGCCTGGCATGGGAGAAGTGCTGGCCATACTGAGGGCAGATGTCAGCAAGCAAGAGTGGCTAGGTCTGTTTCCTTACAGCTGCGTTCATTTGTGCCAGATTCCACTAAGGACTGCTTCTTTATCTGCTTATGGCTATTTCTAGGAAGTTAATTTTCAGGTGCTATAAATATGCGTGGTTCCTATACTTCATTTATTCTGTCTCCCTTGAAGCTTCTCCCTTTTAATACACACACACTTCGGTTTGTCTGTTTGGAGCGTGCGTCCTTTTATGTCACATTTTGTCCACTGTGGATGTAGAGGTAACGTTAAAGCTACTCAATTATGCAAGCCTCTTCCTGCTTTGGGCATGTGCCAACCTTGCAGACCAGGGGCAGGCCAGTGTACCAAGATAATGGTCTCAATATACTCTTAAAGGATGTGGAACCAATAAAGAGGGGAAGGGAGAGCAAGAAGGAGAGCAAGAGGGAGAGGACTTATTTTCCCTCATCACTAATGTGAGGACTCGCTATCAATACTTCATACAATCTATCACTCTATCTGCCCATCTGTGCATCCCCCTGCCCATACCTTTACCTCTTCCTAGAAATTACTACTGTGTAGTAGTTAAGCATATTAAACAATGATGAATTCATGAAATTCTTAGGCAAATGGATAGAATTAGAAAATATCATCCTGAGTGAGGTAACCCAATAGCAAAAGAACACATACAGTATACACTCACTGATTAGTGGATATTAGCCCAAATGCTCCAGATAACCAGGATACAATTCACAGACCACATGAAGCTCAAGAAGAAGGAAGACCAAAGTATGAGTGCTTCCGTCCTTCTTAGAAGGTGAACAAAATACTCACAGGAACAAATATGGAAATAAAGTGTTGAGCAGAGACGGAAGGAAAGGCCATCCAGAAACTGTCCCATCTGGGGATTCATCCCATATACAGTTACCAAACCCAGACACTATTGTGGATGCCAAAAAGTGCATGCTGAAAGGAGCCTGATACGGCTGTCTCCTGTGAGGCCTGCCAGAGCCTTACAAATACAGAGGCAGATGTACGCAGCCAACCATTAGACTGAACGTGGGTTCCCCAATAGAGGAATTAAAGAAAGGACTGAAGGAGTTGAAGGGGTTTGCAACCCCATAGGAAATACAACAATATCAAACAACCAGACCCCCCAGAACTCCCAGGAACTAAGCCATCAACCAAGGAGTACACTCCAGCTGCATATGTAGCAGAGGATGGCCTCGTCATGCATCAATGGGAGGAGAGGTCCTTGGTGCTATCAAGGCTCAATAGATGCCCCAGTGTAGGGGAATCGAGGGCAGGAAGGTGGGAGTGGGTGGGTGGTGGAGGAACATCCTCATAGAAGTAGGGGGAGGGACGGAAACCAGGAAAGGGGATAAGATTTGAAATGTAAGTAAAGAAAATATCCAATAAAAAATTAAATTAAAAAAGAGTCCAGCATATAGGTTCTTCGCTGGTGAAATGCCTCACTTGCTATAGTGGTTGTCACAAAGTATGAGGGTTTCTTTTGATTCGAGAATGCACATTAACAAAAGCCTGGTGTGATAGTGCACTCTTTGGATCCCAGTGCCAGGGAGATGGGGACAGGCAGATAGATCCCTTGCTGGACAGCCAGTCTGTCCAAATCAGCAAGCTTCAAGTTCAGTGTCAGATCCTGTCTCCAAAGCCAAAAAAGACTTCTGAGAAAGGACACCTGAAGTTGACCCCAGGAGTTTACCCTCGCTCGCGTAATGTACTCACACACACCACCAACCCACAGAAGTAACTGACTCTAGAACCAATGTTCCTCGGCCTGGTCTCCATGATAGCTCACATAATGCACACAAATGCACAGGGAGAGGGATGGGAGGGAGTGAATGAGCATCAGCCCTAGAGCTGACCTGCTTGAATTCAGGTGGTGGCCTTCCACTTTTAAGGGCAAATTTCAACTTAAAGATTTTTTAAAGAGATTTTATTGTATGTATTTTGCTATATTTCTGTATGTTAAATGCATAGAATGCCGATGACCCATTGACTTGACCTCTAGAAGATCAGAGAGGGTGTCGGGTCCCCTAAGACCAGAATTATAGGTGATTGTTAGTGGCCATGTGCGTATTGGGAATTGAACCCAGGTCCTCTGGCTGGTCAGCTATTGCTTTTAATTGTTGAGACATCTTTCCAGCCCCTGATTTCAACTTTTAAGATCCTATTAACAGCACTCTTGAGATTTTATGTTGATAAAAGCTCTAATGTGCATGAAATGCGGAGAAAGTGCTTGCAGAAGGAAGGAAGCTTTCAACTCACCGTTGCCTTTGTTAGAGTTGTTAGCGTCAATTATTACAAGGGAAATGTTTTGACAGGTGAATCTAGTCCGTTGGTTTCTAGTGTGCGACCTTACAATTTATAGGGAGAAAAAGATTTGAACGGGGATTTCAAGCTGGATGATAGAGGGTCTTGAGCCCAAGCTTCGGGAGACATCTTTCAGGCTTAGGTCTGTGTGGAGGCAAGCAGTTACTTTTGCAACCTTGTGTACAAGAGACCATTAACTGAATTAGAGCCATTAAAGGCAAGCTGTAAAAGGTGTGATTTGGCGCGTCCTTCCGTACACTCTGATGAGAGAGCTTATCAGGGGTGGTTATGGGAGACACAGGAGCTATACCACAGCAAGGAGCTTGGAGTTTGTTTTCTTTTCTGCTTTTCATAGGTCATGGAAAACAGGACCCAGTTAGCTCTTAAAGAGTGCCTACCTCTTCTCTGTCTCCCTAATTATGACTTGGACTCACATGTGGAGCTGCCTTCACTATAAAAAAATAACCTCATAGGGCTGTCAGCATCGGGATGTGACTGAGAGGCTCTGCCAAGCTTCTGTGGGGGGTGAGGGCTGTCTTCCATGGGCGCTCGAAAGTTTTTACTTCCTGTTTGTGTGTGGTCATCTTCATCAGCCAGTGCATTGGGTGGTGGAAAGCCCCACTGAAAAGGACAGAGTGGAGCACAGGCTGAAAATAGGGAAGAGACTGCACACAAAAGTGTGTGTGTGTTTATTTACTTTGTGTGTGTGTGTGTGTGCGTGTGTGGTACGGTCTGGAGGGAGGAAAAGTATGTGTGGCTAAACCTCACTAAATTGGAGAATGGTGGGATGGCACAGACAGATTTTCAGGGCAGATGAAAAGACTTGGTGGTTCTGTTATTCTCAGAGTGGTAATCCAAGCAAGGGGACAAGAGGTGTGAGAGGGCTGACCTTCATCCATAAGTAGCAGTCATTATTATCAAGTACCGATCATTATGTTATTTAACTTTTAAAATCATTTTAAAGGGATAGGATCCAAAAAATCTTCGTGTTGGTATGATTATTTCCTAATATATGCTTTCAATTGGTCTTGTATCCGAGACAAAACTTGCTTCATCAACCTACTTTGGGTCCTGTTTGCCCTTAGTTTTGGGTTTAAGATGGTCCCTGAATGCAGTGAAATTTCCTGTGGAGACTACTGTGGCTAGGTACTTGTCTTAGTTCCTCTCCTCATGTTGGATTAGCAAGTGACTAATAATTCGGTGTTGGGATCCTGGGCTCCCACTGCAAAATGCAATTTCTTAGGATGTTCTGGATCCCTGGGACGCAGTTCTGGCTGAGTCCAGGTGGCCCCCTACCTGCCAGTGGTTCTCACAGTACCAGATGCCAATATTACCTAATGACTTGTCACATGGTCCGGTCCCCAAGAGATAGAATCAGGGTTTAAATTGTTGAGGAGTAGATCTCTGATTGAGAATGGAGGCAGATCTTGATGGTTTCTGAATTGCTGCTCTCCTTCATTGCTCTCGAAGGAAGGGGTTCCCCAGTACAGATGTTAATCAAGTGCGGGCTCTCATTTTTGCCCCTTTAAGCTTACACCTGAGCGGTGTGGATTTGGTTCAATTGGCAGAATACTGTTCTAACAATCACGGAACCTGGACTTGATCCCAAGCAACACACACGCTTAGCATAGTGGTGCACAGCAGTCTCCAGGTAATTCCAGGAGATAGGAGTTGTAGGCCATCCTTGGCTATATACTGAGTTCTAGGTCAGGCTAGAGCTACACAAGACCAAGTCTCAAAAACAAAGTTCACACAAAGTCGTGTGTTAGATGGAGTAAAGTGGATGTCACAGAGACAAAGCACTTCCTTGTTCATTGTGGCCACTGGGGATTTGTGATATTGCGGAAGACCTGTTGGCAGATAGGTTCTTGGTAGTCTCTGGGGTGCTCTGCTTTGATGCATCACTTGCCTTCCTTATTAAAGTGATTCTCAACCCCCACCCCTGCCCTTATTAAATCATTATAAGCCTTCTTCCTTACCAGTTCCTCAAATTAAAAAAAAGAAAAAAAGATAAAAGAAACAGAGGGAGGCAAAACACATCCCTGCGCACTCCTTCCCCCCACTAAAGGTTGCAAACATAAATCATAGTAACAACAGTGAAAAGATCTCATCTTTAATCCTCAGAAAGCTTAGCCTCCAGCTTGTCCTAATATTTCTTTACAAAAGAAGGATGCGTAGAAGAGACTTGCTCTGGGGATCAGAAAAGTGCCCATGGTTCTGGTCAGAGATTTTTCTCTCTGTCTAGAAAGTGTGGGGCCCCGCAACTGTTAATGTTCTCCACGTCTAGAGCTGCCTCTGTGCCTGCACACTGTTGGTCTTTGCTGAGTGAGCCAGTCCATTGATTCCCCCTTCTGACCATCCAGCAGCTCTGCATCAGTGTCAGAGCTTGTGTGGGAGGAGCTGAGGAGAACATGTGGTCCATCCCTTCATCTCTTCTACAGACAGCATGGTCATACTGAGGCGGCTTCCTCTAAAGGCGGCATCCTCAGAACGTACACGTCTCCTTCAGATTTGCTTTCCCATCATTTACTCTGAAGCATTGGATTGTCTCCCTACCATAACACTGTCTTTTTTAGTGTTCCATGTTCCCGGAACATTTAGGTCCATTTCTGGGTAAAAGTACTTCTTATTGTAGTCTCTACAGATCTTTAAATGATATGCCCGAGGCCCTGGATTCATATGATCCAGCAACCTAGCTATGTATAAGAGTTAATTCAGCATCTTACAGATCTCTAGACTACTGTGCTATTGAAGAGTTATTTATGACAGCAGAGACACAGATACCTGTGGGCAGACGGATGACGACATTGTAGTGTGTGCACAAGCATGCACACAGTGTACTTACAAACACACAGAGCAGAATGTCACTCGTAATTTTTTTCTCAAGATAAAGGAAATTTTGCATCCTGCAATGCCAATGAATCTTGAGGGTATTGTGCAAAGTGGAAGGAGACAGTGCCCAGAAGACATCATTTAACTTCATTTATCTACAGAAAGTCCTGTGAGAAGAATAGAATGGCAATTGCTAGGGAATAAGGAAAATAAACGATTGTAGGCAGTTGCTTATCAGATATCTAATTTCTGTAGCTCGAATGCACACATAGTAGTGATGGTTGTGTATACTGTATTGTGTATTTGAGCTTGGTATAGAGTAGCTTTAGTGTTCTGACATACAGGTCTATACATTCCAAGTGCTGATTATCCTGACTCTGATAGTGCGATGGAATGTGTGAGTGTTTGTTTACTTATTAGAAACCCTTAAGACAGAGATGTCTCTCGTTTTAGACTTTGAGTGGGGGAGGGGGGTCTGTAGAATATCAGCAGATGCACACTGAGGTATCTTGGGGAATGGTGCCTGAGATTAATATGAAGTTCATGTATGCCTGTCTCCTATGTACTTTATATACACAGCCTAACAACATTTTTATTGTTGTTGTTGTTGAGACAGTGTCAATATAGGTTTCTCTGTATAGCCCTGGCTGTTCTGTAACTCTCTTTGTAGACCAGGCTGGCCTCGAACTCAGAGATCCAACTGCCTCGTTCTCCTGATTATTGGAATTGAAGGCACTACCACCACCAGACATTATTTTTAATTTGTGTACCAATCAGAGGGTTTTTTTTTTTTCTGTGTTTGTTTTTGTTTTTGTTTTTTATATGAGAATTTTGTGCTTGTGATTTCATATTGGGAGTGAAAATATCCACAATTTAAGTCATTTAAGTTTATAATTATTTGCAGTAATATGCTAAATCTGTAGGTGTGTGTGTGTGTGTGTGTGTGTGTGTGCACGCATGCGTGCATACATAATCTCCTATTTCTGTACCTTAACCATGACCCCTCTTCTTTTTATTTATTTACTTTTGGTGCTGAGAATCCAACCAGAGACCTCACACATATTAAACAAAACACTCTACTACGGATCTGTATTCCAACCTCAAATATATAATTTTGTTGATTATACCTCTGTGATGCTAGAGGAAAAAAGAAATTGCAGAAAGACAAGTAGGAACTATAAATAGAACGCCTCTTTTCCTTCTTTTGTAACAGTGAACCAAGTGTAAACTTGGCTCAGGACTAAAGGTCTGACCATGATGGGCTAGTGTTTATAAGGCCAGCTTTTGTGTTTAATGTGGCTGCCATCCTTTAAAAGTGTTTTGTTTGTGTTTTTTGTTTGTTTTTTGTTTTTTTTTCTGGGAGTTGGAAGAAGGTTGGATTGTTAAAGCGCTTGCTGGGAGAATCATGAAGACCTGAGTTTGATCCTTAGAACCCACATAAAAGTAATCTAGCAGGATGTTGGTAATTTTAGGGCCAAGGAGATAATCCACTGGAACTATCCCCGTGCTCATGGGCCTGCCAGCCTAGCATAATCTAAGAACTCCAGCCAAGAGAAATCCTATCTAAAACAAGGTGTATGATATCTAAGGAATTACACCTAATGTGGACCTCTAAGGACACGGGGACACCTACACACCCACCCACACGCATGTGAACACCCACATGCACACACACATGCACAGGTACCACACACTCAGAGGTAGGAAGCGAGATGGAGAAGCCAAGAGAGAACTGTTCCTAGAACTTCAACCTAGACCTGCTGAGTGATCATATCTTCCGGCAGAGACTGGGTTCTTGCCATTTCAAACAGCATGGCAGGTACTTCAGGCGTTGCCAGTTTTTAAGAGTATGCGACTTAAATTGGGCCTATTATTTAATGAACAGTGCCCTATTTTAGCACTTGGAAATTCAGAGGAACAATTAACACTTGAGTTATAGATATGGGACTATAAATTGGGATGCTTCAACCTCCTTGGGAGATCTTTGTGGGTTTTTATTCATACCTCCAAGTATTTGGTGTTAAACCTTCTAATAAATCAGCCTAAGGCAATTTTCCTCAGGTCCCATCTACTTTGATTTGTGGGATGGAGGCTGTCACTGGCTTGGAGGTTTGGGAGTAGGCTTGGTGACTGGCTGTGTAACTCCATGGATCTCCCTGCTCCTGCTACCTAGCATTAGGATTATAAGCACACAGCACTACCTCGACCTTTTATTCCTGGATTATGGGTATGGAACTTGGGTTCTTGTAGAAGAAAGTTCTCTCTCTCTAGGCCCCACCTTATCCACTGAATCCATATGAAAGATAGTTTTTTTCCCCCTAAAATCTGGGGATAATCAAAACTTAGTTGACAACATTTCTCAAAATGGGCTTAAAGGCTTATGATTTATTGACTATGGACCAGTAACCCCATGTATGCAATGATTTATCACAATCCTGTTTTTTTTTCCCCTTGTACTCTCACAAACATTGATATAAAGCCACTGTAGGCCAGATAACATGTAACAGGAAATTTGTCTCATAACTATTTATTCCAGGTCCCTTTGTTCCTTTTGTGGGTGCCAGGGTTATCTCTTCTTGAATCAACTTGATGAATGCCCCTACTCAAATCTCCTTGTATTAGGCATTGAGGCCATTTGTGAAATATAATAATTCATATAAAATGAAGAGTCCAGGTTGAATGCAAGTCAGACTGCAGGGGAAGTCAGAGATGGTTGAATGGTTGGGATAGGAGAACCTCCAGTAGTACCTCTGATATCCAGATACATCCCTAAAGTGGAAGTCCAAAGCATAGGTCCTTCTTTTTAGTGTCTACTGCTTTTATATGTAGTTAGGTCTCTCTGATATCATGAACCTTGCAGGACATCTGTACAATGTCACCTTCCACATACTTAGTCTGATCTGGAATTTTTAAGAATACTCACTTCCTGTCAGCCTTAGTTTATTATCTTTCAGCTTCTCTGGCAGTGAGTATACTGCAGGTCAGGAGTTCTGGCAGGCCTGATTAATCTCTGCTCCCTTGGTAGCAGTGAGTGCCGGCCTTAGGGGCATAGAATCTCTCTCTACTAAATGATTCAGGAGATATGACTCAGAGAAGTCATGTGACCACAGCCCTACCCACTTCTGCAGCTACTTACATAGCTTAATATTGATTTAAAAATTACATGTATCAGTCTGTGTGTGTGTGTGTACATATTATGTATATGCCTGGTTCCTCTATGGTGACCATGCATGACAGGTATGTACCACATGTATGCCTGGTGTCCACAGTAGCCAGAAGAGGGTGTCAGATATCCTGGAACTAGCAAGGCAGGTGGTAACTGAACCATCTCTCTAGCCCATTAAAAAACAACAACAACAACAACAAAATTTATCTATATTACATGTATACTGATTATATACTATGGGTCTTCCCCTGCCCCCATGTGCCTGAGGTTTTGTTTCTGAGGTTTCTGTCTTGTCTTGTCTTGTCTTGTCTTGTCTTGTCTTGTCTTTTCTTTTCTTTTCTTTTCTTTTCTTTTCTTTTCCTTTTCTTTTCTTTTCTTTTCTTTTCTTCTGGCATAGGTTTAGCCTACCTCTTACCTAAATAATCCTGTACATCTTTTTGATAAATCTGTCCAAATGACACAAATCCTTTTGCTTTTGCTAAACTACTGCATGTCTCCCTTGTCCCCTTATTTGCCCAGAACAACTCATAAATAATTTGTCTCATACTTAAATTATTTCCTCTGGACTGTTGGTCTTCTAGGCAGACTGGCAACCCTTTTACTTTCTCATTGCTAGGCCAAAACTGTGGAGACTTAGGAAGTTAAAATGTGTACTTTTTTTTTTTTTTTAGTATGAAGAGGGCCTAGCATAACTCTAATAATTCCTTTGATCTTTGATC
This sequence comes from Mus musculus, assembly GCF_000001635.26. Lineage (NCBI taxonomy): Eukaryota > Metazoa > Chordata > Mammalia > Rodentia > Muridae > Mus > Mus musculus. The sequence continues at coordinate 1,025,501 of NW_016097317.1, read as the reverse complement.
CAACACTGCATAAATTGGGTGTGGTTGTTAATGCCTGCAATCACGAGCCCCAGGAGCTTGAGGTAGGAGTATTAGCAGTTCTGTCATCTTCCGCTACACAGTCAACCTGGGATGTATGTGACATGGTAGCAAAACAAAACAAAGAAACAAAACTGGGTGGAACTGACATAAAACATTCTTAAAATTTACTTATTTTGAGTGTTGTCATTGCACATTCCAAGATGCCTGAATGGAACGCTGCTTGTAACTGTGGGGCTCAGTTCTTTCCTTCTGCCATGTAAGTCTGCCATGAACTGAAGTGAACCTAGGTCTCCAGGCTTATCTACTAAGCATCTCCCTGTACCCCCAGAACATTTGTGAGTGACTAAAACAATGTAGCAGTTAGTGGGGTGGTCAAGTAGGCTGGAACAGTGCCAGGAAGAAGGAACAGAAAAACCACAGAGTCCCTCAGCAACAAAACCTCAGACCTCAGGCACAAAGGGGCAGGGGAGGAACCACAATATATATTAGTATACATGTCATATATGTGTGCTAATTTCAGTGTTGGTGACCAACAGAGCTAGATTTAACTGCAAGCTTCCAAGAAAAAAAAAGATGATAAAAGGGAGCTAGAATTTGATAAAATCAAAAGATTTTATGTCCCTTTTGATGACCTAGTGCTAGGCAAGCCTTTCTGTAAATTTCTACGTGTGTGTGTGTGTGTGTGTGTGCATGTATGTGTGTGTGTGTTTGTGTGTGTGTTGATGTGTTTTTATGAATGATATGCAGTAAATATAGTGAAATTAGAGTTATCATTTGTTATATTTCTTAGGGAGTGTAAAGCCACAAAATATTTCACTGGTAATATTGTATCAGACATTTTTTATTATTAACCACGTTTTAAAAATGTGTTTGTGTAGAACTAGTTATTTTACCTCCATTTATTGTTCATGTGGCATGTGCCAGGCAGTGTCTAAGTGTTAACAGCGTAGCAGTGAAAACACACACACTACTGTCTGACCTGTAGGGACACATCCTAGAGACTGTCCTTAAGCTGGAGAAAGCTGTGGGAAATACAGAGTACGGGGAACAGGTAATGCTGCTCTTGGCAGTGCGAGCTGTACTTTTGAGATGAGTAGCAAGGAGGACAGCCACTGAAAAGGAAGGTCAGTGGTAAGTGCCTGGCAGGGGCAGATGTCTAGGTGGAGTGAGCTGAGCATGCCTCCTCCACAGAATATCTCCTAATTCTTCCTGTTTGTTCCATTAAGTCCACCATGAGGTTCTGCTCAGAGTGGTCTGTGTTATCAGAATCTGTATGTGTTTCCTGTCTTTGGACAGTTGTCCATAGTCTTAGGCTGAAAATAGATACTGAAGGCCACACTTTTACCAGAATGGCCCTCCAAAGCCTTTCTTTTCCATTCCATTGATAAAATTGTGCCTTTGTTATCTGTGTTTACTTTCTAAGCTCTGTCTAAGTGGAACCACCTCGCTCAGATCTTGTATTTCTGCAGGGCATGGCATATTTCTTTTTAAGTAGTTTATACAGGTCTTATCATGCTGTCTTCTGCACGGGGACCCAATGACTGATTTTGGCTGATAATGGAAAAGTGTTCTTTTTCTTTCTTTTCTTTTATTTTTGTTCTCCTCGATCTACATCTGCATATGTTCCCCTTGAGGGCTTTCTTGTCTGTTTTCTCCTGTCATTGACTGAACTCATCTTATTAGTGAAATTTTATCTTCCATAACTGCTTATTTTGTATAATACACTCATGTCTTTCACTAGAAAAGAACACAAGGTTCCTTATGATCATAAAGTTCCTAGCTCATAGAGTAGGGTGAGCCACAGTGGTCAGAATTCTTGTCTGTTTGAGGGAGTGAGCCAGCATCTTACTTTCCAGTATTCTGGTATTCTTGTCTGGTCTTGGCCAGAGTAAACTGCTGCAGATGCAGCCTAGGGGAACAAAGCATAGGGTGGGTGTAAATCCTTTGTGAGTTCTTAAACTTCTTGTTGCAAAGATCTTTCTCAGTTGCCTTCAGAAAGGCTCCATCCAGCAGCTGTTAGAAACAGATGCAGAGACCCACAGCCAAACATTAGGTGAAGCTTGAGGAATCCTGCGGAAGAGGAGCAAGAAGGATTGTAGGAGGCAGAGGGTTCAAGGACACCACAAGAAAGCTCACAGAATCAGCTATCTTGGGCCCATAGGGACTCAGAGAGACTGAACCAACAACCATCCAGCCAGCATTAGACTGACCTAGATCCTCCGCACATATTTTATAGCTGTGTAGCTCAGTCTTCTTGTGGGACTCCTCACAGTGGGAGGAAGGGATGTCTCTGACTCTTTTGCCTGCTTTTGAAATCCCTTTCCTCTTGGTGGGTTGCCTCCTCCAGCCATAATATGAGGGGTGGTGCCAAGTCTTACTTCACCTTGAAATTCTGTTTGGTTGATATCCATGGGAGGCCTGCCCTTTTCTGAAGAGAAATTAAAGAGTGGATGAGGGGTTTGGGGAGACTGGGAAGAGAGGAGGGAAGAGAAACTATGGTCAGGGTGTAAAAAGAAAAAAAAGAATAAATAAATTAAAGATTAAAAAAGTGCTGGCTTTCTTCATTGTATTGACATTCATATGAGAAAAGCACTCTGAAAAAATAGACACAAACAGGTAGGCACGTGCATTCACAGAAAGAATGGGATGGGTTGAGACAGAGAGAGGTACAGGCAAGACAGACAGCAGATAGCAAGTGTTTCATGTGTCCTGGGTCGGCCTTGAACTTTCTATGTGACCATGGCAGGCCTTGGAACCTCTGATTCTCCTATCTCTACCTCCCAAGTGATGATATTAGAGTCATGTGCTACCAGACTCAGCTCTGCCTTCTGTCTTAGTTAGCTGTGATAAAAACACCACGATCAAAATCAGCTCGGGAAAGGAAAGTTTCATTTCATCTTACAGCTTGAAGCCATTGTTGAGGAAAGTCAAAGCAGTAACCAGAAGTAGGATATTCTATAGAGGCAATGGAGGGATGCTTCTTATTGGCTTGCTCCCTGTGACTTACACGCGCTATTTTCATATAGACCTCAGGGCTACCAGCCCATGGGTGGCACCACTCACAATAAGCCAGGCTCTCCCACATCAATCACTAATTTAGAAAATGTCTCACATGCTTACCTCATGGCCAGCCTTCTGGGGCAATTTTTCAATTGTGGTTCTGTCTTCTCAGATAAATCTAGATTGTGTCAAGTTGCCAACAGCAACAATGAACTCCTACCCCCCCCCCCCCAGAAAAAAAAAACCCAAAAGCCCACCAAATAGGATTTTATTTCCTTCAGAGAACTTCTTATTTGTATGCAGGAACTGGATATATATATGATCAACGGTGGCCTCAAACTTCTGTTCATCCTGCTTCTATCTCCCAAGGGTTGGCATTGCAGCTATGTGCCACTGTGGCTAATGTGAGTGGTCCCAGGGACTGTTTGCATGCTAGACAAGTACTAACATCCCCGGCCTCTTGACATTTTTCTTTCTTACTTTGTAGTCATTTCTTTAGAATTCTAGTTTCCAACTTCAAATTAGTTAGTGTATGTTTAATAAAAGAGAATAATAAAAAGAGCTATAGAGATGGCTTAGAGGTTAAAAGCATCTGTTGCTCTTCCAGAGGACCCAAGTTCATAGTTTCTATACTAGGCATCTCATAACCACCTGTAATCCTTGTGCAAGTGGATCCAATGCTCTTTTCTGCACTCTGTGGGCATGTGTACATGTATGTGCGCACACAAACTCATACATACAAACTTATACACAGAGTCACAACGACTAAGCCAAGTTTGTGGGAAACTCCTCCAATGACAGACAGTACATTATATGTGTGGATGTGGGGTTCAATGGGATTATAAATGGCTCCATTCTGTGACCTTCCTTGGGAATTGCTTTGTTTGCAATATTGAAGTTCAAACTGCTTGTGTAGTGTGCAGTGGTTTCCCTTCTCCAGCCTACTCTGAATGGTACTTGCTGGAGATATTCCTTGGATACATGTTGTCAGTGTCACACAGGTGCACAGTCTGGATACATTCCACATGGCTATGGGGTACAGGATCGCCTCATGGTGATACTGAGCCTATCAGTATGCCAGCGTTTGTTAGATTTTCTTCTCCAGACAGACCTTGGCTTGCTTTTCTACTTCTTTCTCTTTCAAGATTTGCTTATTTTCTGCAGATGAATATTTTGCTTGCATGTATGTATGTGCACCACATTGTGCCTTATGCAGGGAGAGTTAAGAAGAGGGGTTTTGATCCTTTAGGACTGGAGTTATAGATGATTGTGGCCCACCATGTGGTTGTTGAGGACCACCACGTGGTTGTTGAGGTCTTCTTCAAGAGCAGGAAGTGCTCATAACTACTGAGCCATCTCTTCAGCCCCTGAATTGTTTTTCCTTGAATTCCTTACCATCTTGGTTTCTCTTGTATTACCACATAAAAATCTCCGTATATGTGATAATTACAGAAGTAGAAGCTCAAGACTTGAAGTTAAGTAATAAATTTATATCTTTTCATGCATAGTTCCAGCGATAAACTAATTGAACTCAGCAGTCTCTGTTCTCTACGATAATGACAAATCTCTTCTCTTTGGGGGTTGTTGACATTTCCCAGAACTCTTTAAATTCCATTTTCCTTCTCCAGTGACATCATACTAAATACATGAATGGGAGGGAGGGTGGTAGAGGTGTTATGGCTCAGTGGAGGGTCGGAACCATCATATGTACACATGTACATGCATGTAGACATATCTGTGGTTCACTTCAGTTGGGTTTCCACAAGTGTGGCAGACTTCCACTGAGTGTTGGTGTCTCAGTGTGACTGGGAAGCTTCGTAACTGTACTGGTTTGGGGTCCTATGTAAGAGTCCAAGGGGGTTAGGTGAGTACTGAGCTAGGCAGGTATCATGGGCACATTCATGCCCCTCTGCCCTTGAATGTGGGTGTGATGTGACTAGATGCCTGAGGTCTTGTCTTGACTACTCTGTAATGGTGGATTGTAACATGTACTTGTGAACTAAACAAACCTTTCCTTTTCTGTGTCACTTTGAGTCAGAGGACTTTACAGAAATGAAGCCATGATACCCTCTCCGTGATCCTTAGTTTGATTTCACTAGTGGTTACTGCAGGGTGTTAGGGAACTATCTATGTTGAGCCATGTCTCAGCTCAGTAGTACTGAGTAGCAGGTGCATTTGAAATGTCATCCTAGACCTTGTCTCCCCCCACCCCACAAGACAGGGTTTCTCTGTGTAGCTCTGGCTATCCCTGAATTCGCTCTGTAGACCAGGCTGGCCTCAAACTCAGAAATTCGCCTGCCTCTGCCTCCCAAGTGCTGGGATTAAAGGTGTGTGCCACCATTACCCGGTCATCTTAGACCTTTATCTCAAGTATATGTATGCATGAAAAGAAATGGATTTTTATTGCCTTTTCTTTGTTCCTACGATATAGGAGTTACCTTGATAATTAATCCCATGTTGCCAAAAGTAAAGAGTTAAAATCATATTTCTTAGTAGCTCAGACTTTGATCAGTCTTTTAATGTGTTCATTTAGTTCCCTCTTGGCAGCCAAAACAGCTCTCTGTAGCATGGATAGTGAAAGTTTTGGGTTGCCAAGAATTGGACAAGGGTTTGTGTAGTATCTCTGTTGGGCGAGTGCTTGCTTAGTGCCTGCAAAGCCTGAGTTCCACCCTCAGCACTGTGTAAACCAGCTGTGGTGGTGCATGTCTGTAATCCCTGCACTTGGGATGACCATACTCTGCTACAGGAGACCCTGTTTCAAAAACAAGAGCAAATATGAAAAGAAACGAAAGTGTATGTTTAGTTTTACCTGACTTGATACAGTGTACAATCATCTGGAAGTGGTATTTTATAATCAGGAATTATGTAGATTGTCACTGACTTGTGGACGATTGTCCTGATTGTGTTAATTGAGGTGAGAAGACTTACCCTGAATGTGCACAGCACCGTTTTGTCGGCTGGGGACCCTGTACTGTTTAAGAGTGAAATTAGCTGAACATAAGCAGTAGAGAGGTGACAAAGATCCTCCCATTTCTCTCTGCAATTACTGTGGGCATGATATGACCGGATTCTTGGGTTCTCGTCTTGACTTTCCTTCAGAGCTGGACCGTAATCTGGAATCATAAAATGGATAAAGGATTTCAAGGATGGTGCTTTTGTTCGGGGGTGTTTTATGAAAGCAACAGAAACGAATGAACACAAAGGCTGCCTTCACGTTTGTCTTGATGTGTAGCATCACTGAGGTCCACTCCTTTACCACCAAGTAAATGGTTTTCAAAGTGTGTGGTCCTAAGACCAGCTATGTCAGCATTGTATTCCCAGTGCAGATTTCCAGGGCTGCTGTTTCTGAATTAGAGACCTGGGTAGGGAGAGGAGGGGAATGGAGACAGAAGCCAATAGTCTGCAGTACATTTCTTCTTCTATTCTGGTGCCTGCTCAGGGTTGAGAATCACTGTAAAGAGAAATATTGCTTTTCTCTTAGTCTCTTGCACTCTCAGCAGTTGATATTTCAGACTTGTACATAAGTGAGGACAGTTATGTCTTCCTTCGGACTCTCCTTGGTGCACTTTGTCGTCAGATGCCTGGTGCTGACGCTAGGGTGGACTGTGAATATGTCCTACTGTGTCAGTGTTTACAGTCTCAGCCCAGTGCCTGTTGACTTAAGTAGCAGCCTGGGTAACAGGCAGTAAATCTGGAAAGACATTATAAGGTTACACAGCAAAGCTTTTAGAACACACTGATTTTACAGTTGGACCAAGAGATTTGTTTGGTGTTTTTGAAATCACTCTCTTCCCTGTCTCCAGAAAATTCTCTGCGAGAACAGTGTTTACTTTAGACTGCCATGGCATGTCCAAATGTGAGAAAAAAAGAAAGCTATAGAATAGGAAAAGCAAACTTTCTTTGTATATGTTACCCAGAAGAAAATTCCAATGAGGACTGGGGGACGTTTCACTCATACCATGGGCCTGGTAAATGATTAGAGCAGAGCGGTATAGGATACACATCAACTACAAGAGAAAACCCGACTATCAGTACAAGATAGTGTGAAGATAGGGGCTTTTGGCATAGCTCAGAGGTAGCAGGCATGGATTCTATGCCTAGGACCACAACAGGAGGTAGAGAGTCTACAAGGAAAAAGACAGGAAAAACACACAGAAAAGATTCTGTAGGTATGATAGTTAATATTCTCTACTTTACAGGATCTATAATCCCCCTTAAGATGAACCTCTGGGTATGGCTATGAGGAATCATGTAGGATAGGTTAATTGAAGTTGGGAAGACTTATGTCAACAGTGGGCAGAACCATTCCTTAGGCTGGAGTCCTGGATTGAATAAAAAGGAGAAAGTGAGCCAAGCACCCACATCCATCTTCCTTTGCAAGGTTCCTGACTGTGGATGCATTCTGAACAGCCACTTTAAACTGTTTGATTCTAAATTGGGAACTAAAACCAAACCCTTCCCTTTCTCATGTTGCTTTTGTCAGACATTTATTTGTTCACAGCAAGAAGTAAGTAGCACAATGGGTCTGCATAGAGTAGTAACTGCAGAGCCTAGATCAGTTTACCCCAGGCTAGGAGTTGGTCTCACAGTGGGTCTGCATCTTTCAGTGACTGCACAACCTGGTCCAGTTTACCCCAGGCTAGGAGTTGGCCTCAGAGTTTCAATATTAAGCAGCTCTCTCCTTTGGATAGAAGCTCATGAAATAGAGCCAGCCTTTATTTCCCGAAGGAAATGCAGATGTGATGCCCCAATGAGCAGTGAACAAATATTGGATGATGGTGTTTGAGCAGCAGATAGTAAGGCTGCTTTCCCCTAGTGACTCCCAGTGAAGTCAGAGGAAGAAAGGTGGAGATACTAGAACAACCCTTGCCATCTTTCTAGGTGAAGGCGTTACAGGAGGTGATATAAAGGGATGTGATAAATCACCTGTGCTGGTAGAGAGCTTCCGTGTCTGACACAGGGTTCCTGGAGGAGACCCAGGTAGAACTAATCTTAAGACCTAGGCTACTATTTCATAGTTGATAAAACTGAAGCCCAGGGAGCCAGTTATGTGCTCTGTTTAACACAGTGGCTAACTGGGGCTTGAGCCCTATCATATTTATTCCAATTCCATGACTTCAATCATTTCGTCCTGAGTATAAATCCTTATAACTCAGGAATTCTTTTGTGTTTTGTCTCATGCAGCCCAGGCTGGCCTCAAACACGCTGTATAGTGAAGATATGTTCTTCCTGCCTACCTATGCCAAGTGCTAGATTTACAGTATGCATACACCACATCCAGGTTATTATGTACTGCGAATGAAACACAGGCCTTCACAAATGCCAGGCAAGCACTTTGCCTGCTGACCCACACCCCTAGCTTTAGCTTTGGTTTTTCGTATAGTAGATATATTAATTTGTTGGATCTTTTATATGAAATTTGTCCCTGGAAAAAAGAGGACTTGGCTTTTGGAGGGCCATTCTTCACATTGAGAGCCTGTGCTCATGCAGTATTGCATTGTGAGGCTCATGCTGATTTTAAACCTTATACAGAGTATTGTTGTTTAGGGCCACCATGGAAATAAAATGAATCGTACCCTTTCTGAGATCATATAAGAGGAACATAGTTCGGTTTTGTTTGTAGTCATGCTTTCTCCCTTGTAAGAAGAGCTCAGTGAATTGGAAACTTTAATTCTACCACCACAGATATTTACTAATTTATGTCATTTGCAGTTATTATTCATTGATGGCATGCAAGGGCTCATGTGCCTCAGTGGGCGAGTGGAGGTTAGCAGACAACCTGCAGAAATCAGTTCTCTCCTTCTACCGTGTGGGTTTCAGGAGTGGAACTCGGGTCAGTAGGCAAAGTGGCAGGCACCTTTACTCACGGAGCCATTTCACTGGCCCACTGGACTTCGTCTTTTACTGTACTTCACCAAGATGGAGATTTGCAGTGCTGGTTTGCTAGGTATGTATTAGTGATTTATGGCTGTGTGCAGAAAACTATTCTGTGTTCTCCACACCCACCGTGTCAACACCAGCGTTCACTCTGGTAGTTTCTGTAGATTCCTGAGTGAGTTACTTGGATAATTTTTCCAGTGCTGCTGCTGCCTCTTCTGTCATATCCTGCCATTGCGAAGCAAGTAAGCAAGGAACATGCACTTAATGGGAGAAGAATTAGCATCCAGCCTTGAAGAGAGTAGTATTAAATAATCTCAACATATTTCACCACCCAGTAAGCCTGCTGCATAACCAGTAGTCAGACTCTCTGGATTTCATAATCTTTATTTTAAAGATTTCCCCAGATTACTTCATGCACATTTTAGTAGAGAGCTAACAAGGTTGGTACCTTGTTAACTGGTCCACTTTGAAAGCAGGCGAATACTATCATGACACTATTATCCTATTTTATTTAGGAAGCCAAATATGTTTGTGTTCTAAGTGTTTTGTTGTTGTTTGGTGCTTTTGAGACACAGTCTTATTACCTAACACAGGCTGGCTTGGACTCTAGATCCTTCTGTCTATAGTGCCTAAGATCTGGTATGTTTTAAGTAAAGTTTATGCTTAGCATTGCAGTCAGGCACTAAGTGGATGGGACACTAAACCATTCGCTCAGTGGGTTGTTTCTTGCTGTCAGGAAGTGTTCCGCCATACAGGGCAGGGCAGAGGGTGTCCTTGCGTCCTTTCCCTCAGGATCCAGGGAGATCTTGGCATGTCTGAAAATACTTTGGCTCATTGACTCTGCAGGTGTGCACTCTCTGAGTTGACAGGATGAACACAGAACCAGTTTTCACACTTAGCTAGGGGCCTTCTGGAGTCCTCCTGACTGGGACTTCACACCCTTCTATGTTAGTGAGGGGACTGGTCTTTGGGTTGTGTGTAATATTCATGCTTGTGTTGCTTCAGCACACTTCACCTAATTCTGAAGACTTTCGGTGGGAACATGGGGTTCCTTCTTTAGAGTTCGTTACTTTTCACCTTCCTCTGCAGGGAATGTAGTTAGCTATGCTGTGTGGTACTAAAAGAACGACTTAGAAATACATGCTCCCACAATCCATCCAGTTTCCTTCCTGCCCCAGCCAAAAGAGTCAGATAAGTACACGTGTGCAGAACCTGGATCCCACGCTTCATTTGAAACCCCAGGGTTGATAGAAGGACACAGGCATTGAAACCACACGAGGAGGTAACTGGCTGCCAGAAAAGAGCCTGGCTCAGTAAGAGAGAGATTGCACCCAGAGTCTGTGATCACAAGCTGGAACAACCATGTGATGGAGCTGACATGCCCCAATAGGTACAACAGATTGTTCTGCTTGTTACCAATCAATACTGCAATTAGCAAATATTTATTGAACAACTCAGATGGGCTCTGGCTCACTCTGCCTTCATTGGCTGTTTGTTAGAATAATACAAAACCCCCTAACCTCTTGGTCTGTCTTTAGGCTTGCCTCTGACCCAATAAAATCAATTCTGTACACTGAAGCCAGAATGATTTCTCCTAAAATAGACAAATTTAACCAGGTCACTGACACACTAGAAATGCCCTGACTCATGTTTGACATCCTGGTGTAGTCTACATGCCTCCTGTTATAAAAGACAGAAGTCATCATTCGCCTCATCTAGACTCTGTATTGCCTCCAGCTCTTTCTCTACAGATACCAGCTTCCTGCATTCTGCATGTCTCCCTCACGGCACGGTGGTTGTGGTAGCATCTCTCTATACATGCTGGAAGTCAGCGTACTCGAATCAGTGTTCAGACTTTGATTTAAATCATACTTCTATGATTTTTCAGATTGTATACTGTGGGGTAAATTATTGGATGTTTCTGATCTGCCAGATTCTCATAATCCACCAGCCTACAGGTTCTTGAGAAGATTAGATGTAATCATATCTAAAGTGCTGCACAATGAAGGTCCCACGATTACGATTAAGCCTTTCTGTTACTCTATGCCCTAGTTAGCTTTAACTGTTCATGTGATGCAGCCTAGAGAGATCTGGGAAGAGTCTCATATGAGAGACTGGAATGATGGACTTATTTTGATCATTGATAAAAGAAGATCTAGACCATTGTGGGTGGTACCATTCTCTAGGCACATGGAGCTTGCTATATAAGAAAGTTACGTAAAGGTGACCTGTGAGCCCGTCAGCCAACAGTGCTCTTCCTGGATCCTGCTATTGTCTTGGCTGTGAAATGATTTCCTTGTGAGAGGTAATACTGAATGGGATGCCAGACAGCCCCACATTCTGGTTCTGGCCTTGAGTTTCCTTCTTGACCTCTATCGAGTGACTAACATGTATCCCTCCAATACATTGTTTTTGGTCAGAGTGTTTTTATCACAGCAGCAGGAACCTAGAATGCTGTGATAATACCACCTGTTTGACATAGGAAAGAACTTTGCTTTCTTGAGTCCTGAGAGGACCAGCTATGAGAAAGCATATGCCATCCATTCTGTCCATGTGGGTCTGATGACGCACTGGCAGGGATAAAGGAGAGAGAGGTTTAGGACAAAGACAGCATAGCAGTAGAACAGAGAGAGGAACTTGTGCTTAGTAAGCACTATACAACTTCCTGGACATTTCCTTCCATTTCACTAGGGCAGCGTTATTCTTTGTGGGGCAGAGAAAATAGTGGACAGGTGTAAGAAGAAATTAGCCAGTCTGTCTGTCCTTGCTGAGTCATTCTTTCCTTAGCCTTTATGTAGTCCACAGTGACTTGGGTTTCTTGTCTGAATTAAGTTGGTTTGCGATTGAATAATTTCTTTTTTTTTTTTTTTTTAAGGACTAGAAAAACACGTTCTGAAATAAAGTGGCCATCTCAGAGTTCTCAACCCTACCATTGATGGGACATTTTAAAATAAGATATTTTCCCATAGTCTCTTTTTGTATGTCATGTATGCTTGTATGGGTAGTTGTACTTTTGTCTGTGCAGAGGACAGAGCTTGGGAGTGGGCATCTTCTGTTGCTCTTCAGTGTATTTTCGAGGCAAGGCTTCTCACTGAATGTTGGACTTGCCTGTGTGATCAATTCTATACCAGCTATATATTTCTGTATTTATATTGTGGATAGGAATCCACAATAATCCTTCATGCTCTGGATGACTTTTCAGTTAATTATGGCCTCAGCACTCCCGTGTTCTGTGCTTTGACCTTGTTGTACCTGTTACTGACATCTTTCCTAGGTGGTCTTTTCATGAGGTTCCCCTCCCCACCAAAGTGGCCCCAATCCTCCTTTCCCTGTTCCCTAATGCAGTGCATGTTGTTTTGCTTCTTCTATTATAGCTGTTATCGCAGCCTGCCTTGTAGCATTGTCATTTCTGTGTGTGTTTTCCCTTAGGATTCAGAACCCCTAGCGAGCAAAGACTTTTATTTTGTGCTATGTTTTCCCACCCCCATATCGCCCAGTGCGGTGAGGGTTTAGTGAGTGCCATTTGAATCAGTGCATGAATGAAATTGCCTTTCCATGTCCTGTTTGCTGTGTTGTAATGCAAACCAGGTGAATATAGAATTTTGGCTTACTGAATTTACCAGGCAGGGAGTTTTCGAAGAAGCAATACTAGCTTTGAAAACAGAAATTGCCTTTAATCTTGTGGAAAACACATGCCAGCCCTCTCTATAATAGTCTCAATTACAGGAGAGCATCCTGTTACTGTAAGAACACAAATAAATAAACCCATGACAATACTGTGTTTGGGAGATAAAAACCACATAAAAGCCATCTTTCCGCAACTCTCCAGCACGATAATTAGGGTGTTTCTGGGAGGAGGAAAAAAAAAGTAGACAATAGTCGAGAACAAGTGGTGTTATGTTTAAGGACACTTCTGGCTGTTGAAAAGGTGGGTGGAGGGAATTACATTTTCCAGCCAGAACAAGTACGTGCGTTCCTGCTGCCTTCTGCCAGATATACCACTGTATTTTTGCATTATGTGATCAATCAGGGCAATAGGATTGTTTAAGAATATGGAGCAACTCAGAGGATGGAAAATGCCACCCAGAAAATAGTGCTGTGAAATATCTCGCTGTGACACCTCAAACAGGTTCTAGTCATGGGTTTGGGGTGGGGTGCACATGTGTTTAAAGGTACATGTATATGTGAGGGCCATAGGAGAACATCAGGTTTCATTCCTGCCTACATAGTTTTTTGAGACAGGGTCTCTCTTTGGCCTAAACTGTGCCTAGGAGGCTAGCCTGGTTGGCTAGTCAGTTGCAGGCAGTCATCTTTCTCTGCCTCCCTGACGGCAGGATTGCAAGCATTACCTGGGTTTTTTTCTTGCAGTCCTCATGCTTGCAAGGCTGATATTTTTACCCACTGAGCTATCTCCCCAGCCTGTTCTTTTAACTCTTGATCTCCATTGGGTTGGACATATTCTTGGTGAGGCCACTGCTGTACTTTTTAGCTCCTGGGTGCTGATTTCAGGTTCTTTTGAGGCTCTAGCAAAAATTCTTGTGTGATAATGCCCAATTTGGCAGTATTAGTTAACAGCCGTTGAGGACTCAAACCAGACTGGGCAGGCTAGCCATTATCTTTTTTTTTTTTTTTTTTTTTTTTTTTTTTATTTCCTTTTCACCTGGTTGGCCTCCCTGGTCTCTCAGCTGCTCTCTCTGCTTTTGCTGTCTCCCTGCAGAGTGATCTTTACTAGAAGTCCTTTTACACTGTACTTTAGATTCCATCATTCCTCAGTTCAAAATCCTCCAGAGTGCCTCCCATTCCAGTAAGAATGCAGTTCAAAGACCTTATGTGCTGTGTCCTACAAGGCACTGCATGGTCTGGTGCCTGCTATCTTTCACCTCATCTCGAGCTATCCCTCCAGATTAGTCCCCTTTGACTCTGGTACTTTATGGCTGTTCTTGAAGCCAGCTGAGCACACTCTTGTCTCACAGCCTTTTGCATCATGCTCTCTAAGCCTGGAACATTCTGTACCCAGATTATAAACGTGGCTCAGATTCTCACTGCATTCAGGCTTCTGCATAAGCATCACTCTTCTGGTTTGCTTTCTTCATTGCTCTGATAAAATACCGAGCAAAACCAACTTGGGGAGTACAGGGCTTGTTTGGCTTAGACTTCTAGGCCATAGTCCATCACCAAGGGAAGACAGAGCAAGAACTCAAGCCAGAAGCTCGAAGCAGAAAGCCTAGAGGATACTGCTGCTTATTGGCTTGCTCCCTGGCTCACTCCTGCTTTTCTTTTTTCTTTTTCTACCTTTGTTCCATCAGACTGGGGATGGTACTGTCCATTGTTAGCTGAGCCCTCCTATAGTAATTAGCAATCAAGGAAATACCCCATACACATGCCCACAGGCCCGATTGATTGAGGTAATCTGATAAGTCTCAACTGTATAAATTTGACATCTAAAGCTATCTAGTAGTCCCTTTGCTAGGGAAGGTCTATTCACCTGTGCAACTAGGGCTTTTACAATGCCTGATATCTGAAAAGCACCTAGGAAGACATTATTGGGATTTATTTGGAATCGTGAGTTAGGTGCCTGTCAAAGATACTAGCCAACTTGGAGACTGGCTATGGATTCAGATGTCAGGTCAGACCCTGCTGGCTTTCCTATTGTCCCCATTTGATAAATAGGGCCAACATTAGGAATATTACTCCTCCCCCCCGCCCCACACACACTAATTCTGTGGGGTTTTTTTTTGGTAGTCCAGTGAATTACCAATGGTCTACCAGTCAGGCTCACTGCCCATAGTAAGTCAGGAAGACAGTTACATGACTGGTGTTGTCTATGGTGCAGATTGGAGGCTTCCCAAATATAAATTGTCACTCTTTCTAATCCTTAGTTATAGAGTCACAGTATTTGCACGTGTGGTGCTGTGGGAAGGGTCCGTCTATAAATAGTTCAAATGAATGAGATGTGGAATTTTCATGAATCTGTGAGTGGTTGTGGCTACATTTCAAGGCTGTCAAACACATAGCTCTGTGCTTGGCAGATGGTAAGGCTTAATAAATATCCAGGCCTTCCTGCTTTTAATGGTTGGACTTAGAGTCTGGGTGTCCACTGGGGTCGCTTTGTGGAAATCGGGAGGTTTCGGTAAACAGAGAAAAGTCAGCCGCTGAGCTGGAGAGGTTCACAGTCCTCCTTGAAGCCCAACAGGGATAGGCTTTATGGAAATGACAGTTGAGTCCAGGGCAGTTGGGACTCTGGGCCATGCCAGCAAGCATGGTATTTCCATTTGCTTCTTTCAAGTAAGTACAATCTCACCCTTATTCTAGTGGAACTCTCCTTGCCAAGATAAACACATTGCAAATTTATGGTTTAAAGATCTGCAGTTTCTAGGAGCTGTTCTTTTTTGTCACTGTAACATTTTCTTGGCAAGACATATCTTAAGTCCTGCTGGTCTACCTTGTAAATACTATACAAATGCCGTGAGGAGCTGAAGCCCATCGTTTGTTTTCTCATGTCCTTTATAGGAAGCAGCAATGCTTCTGCCCCTTAGGTTTCTGTCTAAGCAGCTTGGAGAAAGAAGGGGAGACTGAAAGAAGGCATGTTATCCGTGAGAGATTCTCAAAAGCACTCAGTGGATGGGTTTGAGCTGTGCAGGAGAGGAAAGTTTGCATCTGGCAAGGTGTATGTGCTATGTATGTGATGTGGACCCATTGTAGGGTTTGGGGACAGACCCTTCCTGCCATGTCAGAGGTCCACTCCCTACCAGGGCACATTGGTGAATACCTTCCCCCCACCCCAGCCACAGCAGGATGCCCAGCTTGGAATTACTCTAACTTACTGTTAGAATAGGACTTGAAAGAACAGGAGCTGTGTTCCCTGCAACTCAATTTCAGTCTGCAAATAAATGGCGGCTTGGGGCTGCACCAGCACTTGGAGAAGTCTGCTGGAGCAGCGTGTGTGCACAGTATATGCCAAGTGTCGAGGGGTCATGGGGTGTGTGTACACTCTGAAGGTGGTAGAGGCCAGTCACTGCCTTCTTCCTCTTGCAGGGTTTTCCAGGAATGCACCACTCTTGACAGTGTTGTGACCGAGGAGAATAGCATTCCTGCACACCTTAATGGAAAGCAGCCATTTCTTTTGTCAGAATAATAGGCAATCCTTTCCTTGAGCCATGTACAGTTGTGTGGATGGTGAGAGAAGCCAATTATTTTTCAGTTAAATTGATCATTTCTTTTAAAATAGCCAGGATTTCTCTAGGTTTGCTGTGAAGATACTTTTTATACCTGGCCTGCCTTTGTTTTTACCCTTTTATCTGGTAGAGGATTCAGATGATATGCCAAGCCATGGAAAGGTATAGAAGATGTTCATATTATAGTGTGTCTCAGAACAACTGTGTCCTCCTTGGCTAGAACGTCTTTATGTGTTTTCTGAAAAGAAATATTCCTGTTTTCCTCTACCTTGCATCCTGTACATAATCTTAGCATTCCTTTCTTCTGAAATTGCCTTTCTCTCTTCCTCTGAGTCTGACACGAGTTTCTCCCTTCCTCCAGCCTGTGGTTTACATCTTCTCTATGCTTTTCTTTTGTGCTCATTTGTAAAAAACGCATCAATGGAGTTTACCATAATGCCTTTTACAGGCCTCGGCTGCGATGTGTATGCCGTGTAAGTGGTGAGCGACAGCAGAACTGCGCCTGAGTGTTTTCACACCATTTATTCTAAAAGGCCCCTATCAGCAGACGACTTTGTATTGGAAGTCATAATTTGTGTTTGGACTTGGGTGACTATCAATCTGAGTGGAGCCAGGAGAGGTATGTCATCTGCAGTAGGGGTTCCCTGTGCAAAGGCAGGCAAGGCTGCTCCCTCTGGAACACAGGTACATAGAGTTGAGATCCGGTGTGTGTGGAGAGCTGTGGCTTTTTAAGTAATGTTTGCACCTGTGAACAGAACTCTTCACTTTCAGAGATAAGCATCTTGAATCCACTTCTGATAACTTGAAGCTTTTATTTCTTCATGGTTTCTAAAAGGGAGAAAGAGCCCTTTGCCACTCCTACCCCACACAGGGCAGTTTAACAGATATGATTAATTTCAATTCATACATCATCCCGCCAGACCCTTGCCATTAAAATGCCCACTCATATGGTGCCCTTCTCAGACATTCTAGAATATTGGCACTTCAGTCAGATATGTTTGCTTCAGATTTTGGTTAGAGGTAGTTAGTCCTAAGCTGGGCCTGGAAAGTCAAGTCATTCAAACTGTCATTCAGGCATCTTCACTAGCTTGTTGGCTTGCCTTTAAGCTCCATGCATAGTGTGTGACAGAAGCTGTACTGACTGAGATAGCCTATAGAAGCCCTACTGCCTGACTGTTGACCTAGGTCACTTTAGAGTACTTCAAAGCTGAGTAAGAACTATTTCTTCACATTTACTCTTCCTATCAAAACTGATTCATTAACTTTTTATTCTTTGTTTTTTTTTTAAATTTACACACACAGAGAGAGAGAGAGAGAGAGAAAGAGAGAGAGAGAGAGAGAGAAACACACACATACACGAGTGTTTTGCCTGCATGTATGTCTGTACACCACAAACATGCTGTGTTCTCAGGGTCGAAGAAATGGTGTAAGGTCTCTTGGGACTGTAGTTACAGACAGTTGTGAGCTACCATGTGGCTGCTTGGCGTGCAAGCCAGGTCCTCTGGACAAGCAGTCAGTGCACTTAGCCACTGAGCCATCTCTCTAGTCCCAACTTTTCCATTCCATTTGTAGATCAGACAAGGAGTGAGGAGGTTATAGATCTGTCAAGTTCTATCCATTAATGGTCAGTAATAAGATCTTAGATGGGAACTTCCAATTTCAAGTCCTCTGCTCTTCATACCCCTTTAATGTAGCAGCCACCTCCTGGTTAAAATCATTCACTCATTGTGGAGATTGCTGAAACCAGATGGCTCAGTTCCGGTGTCTGTTAACTGGCTTTGTGACCTCTGTTTCCTCTTGGAGCCCCAGGCTCCATGTTAGCAAGATGAAGATACTAACAGAAACTCTCTAATAAGGCTGGGTATGGTGCTTAATTAAAACAGTGCTTTGTGCATAGCAAATAATAAATGCAGTTATTCTTGTTCTTCATATTCGGGTCACTCTAATCAGCCACTAAAGAGACAAAGTAGCAACTCCATTATGCTATTCAGGACTATTTCTTCTGGAATGGGAAGCAAATGTGAAAACAGAAGATAACTTGCATAAGTAATCAATTCCAGTATAAGCAGGGTGGGTGCTCGGGAGCTTAAGGAGGAACATCTGTGCTTAGGACAAGAACTCACTTGTCTAGCAGCTTAACCTTACTGTTTCATCCTGTTGGCAAGATTCTTGTCTTCCTCGTACTTTAGAGATGCTATGGGTTCTTCTTCTGTGCCCTCTGCACAGGAAGACATTGTAGATTGTATCTGACTTAAAGGGATATTAGGGCCGTAACTCCCTTATTTAAGAACTGGAGGATCGTTTAAGATAAAGCACGTTTATCACAGTGTTTCCATGTGCAGCGTTCTGTGAGACTTTCCTGGGAAATCAGATTCTAGTGCCTTCCCGGAGGTTGCGGAGGGGCAGGTAGTCTTTGTGTGGATAGCGAGTTTTGAGTGGGACCCTGATGAATAGAAGACTTGGATTAGGTGCACCGAAAGGCTGAGAGAGCCCAAGCAGAGGTAGAGTTAAGAGACTTGATAGCTGTACCTGGCATGGCAACACAGACAGCTTTGTCTGGGAATGTGAGTTGTCTGGGAGGCAGTCTCCTGTCTGGAGAGGGATGCACACGGCTTATCCCAACCCTATCTTTTGGAAAATCCAGACCCTTGTACTAACCTCTGTGTCCATTGTGATGGTCTGCTCTTTTGACAAGATATAATATCTAGAGAGGCACACAGTTCAGATACTAAGAGTGAGTGGACCCAGGGCTTGTGGGTAGCCCCTTTGTTTGTGAGCTGTTTGCCTGCATTTAAATGCCATTTACATAAGCTGTCAGAGTTGAGTTGGCCCATGATTATTCCTTGATGTATGTTGGGGAGAAAAACCCACACGAAATGAAATGAAAACCCCTGGTTAATGAGGAGCTGGCTTTTTTTTGGATTTCTTTTCTCCACCATGACAGCCTCCTTTCTGATCTGATGGTCCGTCAGAAACCAAGGTGGCTTGTGACTGTGGGGTTATGTCCTCGCCTAAGCTGTCTCTCCCTCAGAGTTGTAATTGATGGGAAACCTGTCACTTGTTATGTAGATGCTGTACAGATTTTTGTACAGCTGCCAGCTAGGAGAGTTTGAGGACAGCCTCTGATTGGATGCAGGTTGTGGCAAAAGCGATAATAAATAAGGGAGCTGCTGAGGGTAGATTTTGATTGACCCAAGATTGTATATTATTAAACCAAACCCTCGTGTGCGTGTCACTTCATAAAGAACCAGACCCATAATCCAACTTAGGGCTGTGGCAGTTTGGGTTTATTAAATGAGTGTCTATCACTATTAATATTGAGGAGCAAAGTGGAATATCTCTAATCTTTTAATCTATGCAGTAATGGCTTAGAAAGAGATTATCAGATCCATTGGACTGTTGTTTGCCTATAATCATATTCAGAACCCTTGGAAGCATTGATTTGTTTCTGGCATACTGATTTGGCTCGACAGTCTCATAAAGCTCTTTTATAATTCTCTTTGCTTTGTGTTTTCCAAAAATAATTGGAGAATAATAATAACATGGCTGGTGATAAAGAAAAGAGAGCAAGGTTGAAAGTGAATTTCTAGCTGAGTGGATAGCCATAAACTTCCTCTGTGATCATAAACACCTGGGTGTGTGACCTTTGTGTTTATAAGATATTTATCGCCTCATGGGCTCTCTGCTTGGGGGTTATCTCTTCAGTACCCTGTAAAAATTTGATTGTGTTTAGTAAGTAGATTCTAAGTTTTTGCTGAGTGAGGAAAACACATCCCTTTCTGTAGGCTTTCAGAACAACCAATCTGCCAGATAGGGCTTAGATTTTGAGTTCTGTGAAGATGCTACAGGGGACACATCAAGGGTACCGTGTACATGCAGTAAAGTGGCTTTTAATGGAAGTACTTTTAGGTGGGTGGCAGTGTGCTAGACACACTCAGTGAGCCCCAGTAGTACAGGAAGTTTCCCCTTTGAGTGTAGATGCAAGTTTTGATTCAAGTCAAGAGGCCTTTATGGCTACCATTGCCCCCTTTGCACCCTGAATAAAGCTATTTCCAAAACAGGCTGAACAAGGGCGCCAGATAACTGTCCTTTGAGTTGTGTCTCACTGACATCAGTTAGAGCCATGGCCAGTGTTGTCCATCTCCTGTTGGTTGTTGTTTATTGTTCATTTTGTTTTGGTTGGGACAGGAGTTCATATAGTTCAAGCTGTTCTTTAACTTGCTGTGCAGAAGATAACATTGAACTCCCGATCCCTTCCTCCATTCCCTGAGTATTGGAATTCTGGGTACATGCCTTCACTTGCAGTTTATGTGATGCTGCGTATGGAAACTAAGGGCCTCATGCGTACTATGCATGTGACTCCAGCTATATTCCTAGTCTCAGTGTCTCCACAGATCTTTAGGAATATCTATCACTGAATGTCTTCTTACTGATAACTGCTTTATTATTCTGAAAGAAACCTGGTCCTTGTGAACTGATGATAAATTCTGACTGCCTGAGTAAACTTTTGGCTATCTGGTTCATGGTGTGTATGGTGGGTAGGGGGAATATGAGCAGAGTTGCTAAGAAATGGGCGTCTTCAGCATGGTTTATTGTGCCTGAAACACGAGCCACTCGTGAAGTGTACAGGTCCCCATATTTATCAAAGGACAGTATCGTACCTTAGACTTGACTTTTTATGCAGCGTTGGGGTTAATTGCTGTTGCATGTCATGGAGGTTGAGGTGGGCTTCCCTGTGGACTGTGTCAGTCAGATGGTTCTGCATGGGAGTCATGCACACACAGGACTGTTGAAGAGCTGTTCATCTTGGCAGGGCCCAGTGGACAGTACAGGAAGTAGGAAGAAGCCCACTGCAGTAACATATAGGGGCGGGACTTAAAAGCCATCCATCAGTCAACAGGTGTGTTTCCTGCACACTGATACTGTATCAGCTTTATGAAATGCAAAATAGTTTCAAGTTTAAGGCCCCATATGTATGTTCCCTCCTGATGAGAAAAGAAGGTATATTGGCCAAAGGTTTTCCATGGTGCTCTCCATTGAAATAGTATCTTCCCTCTTCTGGTGTTTGTTCCAACCACAGAATCTCAGTTATCACCTCATACAACTGAATTAGGAAGCCTACAATGTAAGGCCAGTAATCCATTTATAAACTCTGTAGCCGATTCAGATTCTTCTAAATGTTGACATTGTTTTAAGTGTGCCACTTTCTGAGGCAATAAACCAGGCATACAGAATCAAGAGCTTTCTGTGTGACAGAGAGAATAGAGTTTCTGTATAAGGATGCTGACTTGAGCTGTCATCCATGTGAAAGGGAGGTCAGAAAGAGAGAGAGTAGTTTGGAGTCGTGTTTCTGGGTGTGGGGCTCCTCAGCTAAGCTGAGAAAGGCATAGAGAAGTAAGGAGCGTGGAATTGTAACCAGGACTCTTGTCTTGTCTGAGACTGTAAGACTAAGATATTATTTTCCTAAAGCTGCTGCTTTAGAGTCAGCAGACCTATGGCAAAGAAGAACAGCTGTAACAGTGTAGAAAGTGATGAACTGCTTTACATAGGCTGAGCGCCATGTACGTACGTGTGAGCTGAGAGACACTTGGCTGCAGAGGTGGAGTCAACAGGACAGGGATGGGAATAAGGCAGTCAAGCCTTGTGCGTTTTTTGTGTTCCTTTAAAGGAAGAGAGGGGCCATTGAAGGTTATTGAACAGGGAAGTAATGAGATTAGAGTTGTATTTCTCTGATTTAATTAAAAGGCAATCAGTGACTGAGGGTATGTAACTAGGTTAGGCGGCTACTCTGGGTGATAGTGAGTGAAAGGGGGAGGGCATGACAAAGGTTTGAACTAATCACAGTTCTAGAAAAATAGTGTAGGGGACAGAGACATGGCTCAGCAGTTACGAGTGTGTGCTGTTCTTGTAGAAGACTGAGGCTTGCTTCTAAGCACTGACAACTAAAAGACTTACAACTCTGCCTTTCATGTGATCTTTAAGGGATCCAGTGCCCTCTTCTGGCTTTCATGGGCACTTGCACAGGTGTATATACACAGACATCCAGACACAGACACATAGACACAGGCACACACACACACACACACACACACACACACACACACACACACAGAGTGTGATCAAAAGTACAGTTATGCCAAGGAAAGGAAAGGAAGGGGCAGTTTGACATTGGGGCTCAGCCACTGTATTAATAACATCATAGTTTTAGTGACACAGAAACTGACTTTTTCTGAAAGTCTAAAAGTTTTGTGGTTAGGAAATGTCACATCTGACTCCAGTCTGCCTGCCAAGCCTGTGTCCTCTCCCCTGTAGGCTCCAAACTTTGGCAAACAGTGATACTTTGCTTTATGATGGAGCAACTGTTGATCTTGGCAGAAGTCTTGAGTGTTGGGGGAGGAGGTGTTAAGGGAAAGGGCACAGTATAGGCATGAAAGGTCATCTGGTAAATCCCTGTCTGAGGAGCTTAGGAATTTCAACACGAAACAGATAGCATCTTGCTGCAAGTACCCAAGAGGACAGAGCAATGAAACAAAAGCTGTGCTGGTGTTTGTGTGTGTGTGTGTGTGTGTGTGTGTGTGTGTGTGTGTATTAATGATCCTTAAACTAGAATGAGAACTGAGGTCTCTAATACCTGCCTTTGAGGTCTGTCCTGTGAGAATATGCATGTAGCTTCTTTTGGTGCTTAATATTGACGATTATAATTTTAGAAATAAATTCAGAACATTTCAATAACCCTATTTGTTGCTTTAAGCTACTTACTGCCAAGATTCTCGCTTTCTGCAAAGGACTGAAATAAATGCTAGACGGAGTGCTAGAGAAAAATGAAGAGGGCAGTTGAACTGGGGACCCTAATTCATTTCTTCTGAGCTACCTAGTTATCTCCGGCTATGCTGGATAGTTTTATGTCACCTTGAGATAAGCTAGAGTCATCAGAGAGGAGGGAGGGATTCTCAATTGAGAAAAATGCAGCTAGAGGATAGGCTGTAAGCAAGCATGTGGGACATTTTCTTTATTAGTGATTGATGTAGGTGGGCACAGCAGATTGTGGGTGGGGCCACCAGTGAGCTGGTGGTCTTATAAGAAAGATTGAACAAGGCAGAAAGCAACACCCGTTTGTGTCCTCTGTATCAGGTCCTGTCTCTTCTTGAGTCCCTGACCTGACTTCTTTTGGTGGTGAGCAATGATGTAGAAGTATAAGACAAATCAGCCCTTTCTTCCCCCAGTCCCAAGTTGCTTTGGGTTATGGTGTTTCACCACAGCCATGGTAACCCTAACTAGGACAACTGCCTCCATTTCCCAGCAGGCATATGTTATATATTGTTGTTGGAAGGATGGGATGATGCCATGGTTAGTTTTAACTGTCAACTTGACACATCTTACAACTGCTGAGGTGAGAGCCTCAATTGAAGAATTACCTAGATCATATTTGCCTCTGGGGGATTGTCTTGATTATAACTGAGGTTGGAAGATGCACGCTGAAAGTGGGTGACACCATTTCATGGTGTCCTGAACTGTGTAGGAGAGAAGAAAGCCAGGAGAACAATAATAGCATTAAGCCTGCAGCAGGGCCTTACTGCAGACTGTGGGTATAATGTGACGTGCTGCCAAAGTCCCTGCCTTGTCTTTCCCTCAGTGATGGACTCACGACCTGGAGATGGAAGCCAAATAAACTCTTTTTGATGTTTTTATTACCTCCAAAGGAAATGAAACTAGACAAACCATACATCCAAACTTCCAGTGTAGAACACTGTGTCTCTTTCTGTGACTTTCCCCTCTTCTTCCCTCTGTGCCTTTCTTACATTGCCTCAAATAGGATGTGCCAATCTATCTGCCTTGTGCCCTCTCCGTGATGAAGCAGCAGTTATACTGTTGGAGGTTAGATCATAGATGAGATGAGATGTCTGGAGATATGATTGTGTTAAACAGAAGTTGGCTAGAAGTGGTGACACTGCATTTGTCATTGGCTCTTTCCCCTATGTGTCATCACTTGTAGGGATTGGTGGAGTCTGTGTAGGTAAGCAGCCCTTGACTGGAGCTGGGTTGTTGAAGTACAAGTTGAACAGTAATGAAAAGATGCCTGAAGCAATGTCCCATCATAGCTGCCATCCATAGCATTGGACGCTTTTGTAGGTCACATCTGCTGGTAGCACTGGTCTCCTCAATGGGAGGGTCCACAGACCTAGCTGCCATGTGCTCTTCTTATTAGGGGTGGCTCCCACACCACAGTTTCATTGTGCCAGGCCAACCAATCAGCAGGCGTGGCTGATACTAGGGAATCACTTCCACTTATGTACCATATTAGGGCATTGGCTTTATGCTCACATTCATGGCAGCACGTATTGAATACTGGGGACCGTAATTGCTAGCATGCAAAAGGACAAGAGACACTAACTTCAGGGAAAATGCATATATTTCAGACAGACATTTTCTTTTGTTTTGAGACATCTCATTTAGTTCAGGTTGGCCTTGAACTCCTAATCCTCCTGCCTCCACTCACTAAGGTATTACCGGAGTGTACTCTTTTACATTAGCATTGCTAGTGGTGAAAATTAAAATGACATTTTAGGCACTTTCTGAATTACTTAAGTAGACTTAAAAAAGATGGATCATCTTTCAAGCCTAGTTACATGACTTTGACTCCAACCTCAGTTCCTCAGTTTTCTCATCTATGGAATAGACACATTAATATTAACCCCATGGAGAGACTGTTGGGATTAGTAATATAACACATTGAGTGATTTATCTCAGTCAGTAAATGTGAGTGAGCATTTGAAAAACCAGAGCTGTTTGTAATGTAGTATGTGGTATAGATCACCATTGCTGCTGTGTGTGGGAACCTGATAGCTTTTGGGTCATAGTTGTCACTGACACAGAAATAGAATCCAGCTCTAGGTTTATTTCCTCTTGTATTTCCTCTCTCTGTCAGCTCTGTGATCCTTCAGCTCTGTGGATCCTCTTTGTAGCACAATCCATGAGAATCTGATGACATTCTCCTGTGACCTGAGTATCTTCTTTAATTATGAGTGTGGTCGTACAAGACTTGCATCTTCGCAGCTTTCAAATGGTCTGTAGTCCTCATTCTGGCTGGGGATTTTGTGTGGATCGAGTCAGTTATTGGTGAAAACGGGTCTGCTGCATGCTTTTGTTCATATCTGTGTGTTTTCCGATCTGCTTTAAATGGCAGCTGAGGGCTAGTTATTTTGGGAGAGATGAATTCTACTGTGCCATTGGTTTTGACGCAGGATCTTGTTGGATAGATCAGGGTTACCCCCAAATCCAGATCCTCCCGCCAGAGCCTCTCGAGTGCCAGGATCACGCACATTACAACTGTCCACTTTATGGCAGCTTTTAGACCAAAATATCAATGAGATAGTACTGTAATTGTAAATGATGCATGTACTGGCTCTTTCTAGTCACTGGTGACTGTCACTTAATACTAAGAAATACATGTCTGAAATATCTTTGGTTACTCTTGAAACACATTTTTATTCTGAAGTAGGACTTTGATTAGGTTTTACACAGCTATCTTAAAAAAAAAATACAGAGCTTGTTTTGTTTCTGTGTATGTGTGTTTACCTCTTTAGTTGGTGGTGGAGCCTAAAAGGATAGACCCTAAAAATGAGGTGGATTAAAGTCTCATACAATAGTTAACTTCCTTCAGAGTGTCAGACATTATTAAATCTGAGGGTTAAACATGAGTGAAGTGTCCAATTATAAGAGGTCAGGCAGCACTTGGCAAAAACTTGTTTTTCCATAGAGGCATATAATAGCAGCAAACTGTAATTAGGAGTAAATTCACAGCGATCCACTGCACCTGGGGAGGCACAAAAGCACATTCCAAGAACAATTTTGTTTCTGAAGAAACTGAGTTTACAAAGCTCCTCCTCCTCCTTCTCCTCTTCCTCCTCCTCCTCCCTTCTCCTCTTCCTCCTCTTCCCCCTCTTCCTTTCTCCTCCTCCCTCTCTTCTACCTCCTCTTCCTCCTCCTCCTCTTCCTCCTCCTCCCTTCTCCTCTTCTTCCTCCTCCTCCCTTCTCTTCCTCTTCTTCTTCCTCCTCCTCCTCTTCTCTTCCTCCTCCTCCTCTTCCTTCCTCCTCCTCTTCCTCCTCCTCTTTCTCCTTCCTCCTCCTTCCTCCTCTTCCTCTTCTCTTCCTCCTCCTCTTCTCTTCCTCCTCCTCTTTCTCTTCTCTTCCAGCTCCTCTTTCTCCTCCTCCTCCTCCCTTTTCTGAATTTTCTCATAAGCCCTCTGAAGTCCCTTCTGCAGGGCCTGATTCTCGGACTGTGTTCTAACATATGTGCAGCTGTCTTCATGTGGGCATGTGCTCACGAGTGCTAGTACTTTTTGAGTCCAGAAGAGGAGATAGGCTTCCCTTGGAGCAGCAGTTACAGATGGTTGTGAACCGGCTTACCTGGGTGCTGGGAAGTAAACTTGAGTCTTGTATAAGTAAGAACAGTACTTCCTCAGACCTTCTAAGCCATTCATCTCTCCAGTTCTACAGATGTCTTTTTAATATTACTTTTTGCCGTTCATAAGAGTGAAGCTGCATGTTATCTAGCAAGCTTGGGCCCTTTCTGTGTGTTCCCGACATCCGACAGCCTAAGACAAACCTTTCTTCAACGATGAACAGGTATCCTAACCTTGAGATCACATCAGAACCACTTCTGGAGCCTTAAAACTATCCCAGTGCTGGGACAGGTCCAGTTTTTCGTAGTTGGTTTGGGATGTAGGTACTGGTATGTTTTTAAAATCCCCTCTAAGGTGATTCAAGGCCTGCAGGCTGAGAAGCATTCATTCCTCCAAGTGTAGTAGTTCAATGAGAGAAGCATTTGCATGGGAGCAGTTCTCAGGTTTCTCGGCAGTAATCCCCTTTTCATTGCCATGTCCATTTGACAGACTTGCAGCACAGCTGTGCTTGGGTAGCAATTTACTCTTCTGTATCTCAGAATCCTCAGCTATCATCCTAGTGCCTCACGCAGGCTAGGTGGTCATTACCCCCACTGTACTTTTTATGGTTGACTACATAATGGAATGGAGCCCAGATTTAACAGCTAGTTGTTTCCACTTAATCCGGAGCCTTTCTCCTCCAACAGTCCATGAGGGAATAGATCCACAAGCAAATACTTTCATTGCTCCAGGAGGAGAGAGACACCAGTTTTGAAATGCTTGAGGCATAAAATGGATCTTTTGTTAAGATCGACAAAGGCTTGCTGTGCAGAATATAAGTTGTCAGGTCTAGGCATGTGTCACCATGGGGGTTTGTGCAAGGCTGGGAATGGAACCCAGGGCTTTAAACAGGACACACAGCCTTCTTCTTACCGAGTTACAGCCCCAGCCTTTCATTATGCCTCCAAGGAGCTTGTCTTAATCAGCATTGTGAGTTGTGCAAACCAAGTGGAAATGCGTTTGCTCTTAATCATAAAGAACCAGAGAAACCAGGATACCCCCTTCTTTTATATCCTCTCCATTGTCTCCCTCCCTCATTGTCTTCCCATGTTTAATTGGGGCAAAACGGTATAGTTGGTGATAATTCTTTGATTACAATGGAGCATGACCTTGGACTTTGATAATGTATTAAGCTTCAGGTCTGTCAATTGAGAAATGCCAACCACGTATTAGGGAAGAGTAACTCCTTGCGGTTGCAGAGCACTTTATAGTTTAGTTCTGTTTTGTTAACCAGTTAGTTTTGTTTTCCTGTGAGCCATGAGTTATTGGCAAGTCATTATTGTGTGTGGTTTATAGATGGATGCATTCAAGACTTAGCAAGGTTGACTAACCAACCTGAAGGGATGGACCTGGACCTTGGATCTGAATGTAGCCTTTGGCC
The DNA here is from genome assembly GCF_000001635.26 of Mus musculus. Classification (NCBI taxonomy): domain Eukaryota; kingdom Metazoa; phylum Chordata; class Mammalia; order Rodentia; family Muridae; genus Mus; species Mus musculus. Next base: position 997,602 of record NW_016097317.1, on the reverse strand, counting down.
ACAAATCCCTTCATTGTTCTGAGCTTTGCTTAGTGCTTTTACTTAGAGTAGAATACCCCTATTAATTTGACTGAGAGCGCGCCAAGGTTCTGTTTGTCCTAGCTGTCATAGTTTGAATCTTTTGTGTTGTGTATGCTTGCCTGCTTGCATGTGAGTATGCTCGTGTGTGAATGCATGAGTGCACATGGAGCTCTATGAATATTAAGCATTCTGTCATTCGCCCATGGAAGGTACAGTTGATAGCTGGGAGTGTTTGATGCAGTCAAGAGAGTGTCATCTTTTATTAACAGTTGTGATTTTTGCCTCACCAAGGCCCCCTTTAGTCTATTGTGAGTGCAAATGTTCCTGTATGAAATTTTATCTGGGCAGTGGTTTTCCTAGTCTGTGTACCTCAAGTGATAATGTTAACCACTGAAAATATTTGTTTCTATGGGTAAATTTCTTCCACCTGATAGCTTACGGAGTGCCTACTATGTGCCTGGTACTGTTTTTCTTTACACTCACCTCAAGAAAGTCTACAATAAAAATAAAAGTGTACATCTGTTAAAGAGAGAAGAGGCAAGTTCCGTTTAGCTTCATCTTGATCAGGCATTTGGCTTCTGAGCTTTATTGATCTCTTAATTTTACAGACACTGTTCGTCATTCATTGCCTGAGAGATATAGGGTAGGGAATGGTTTCCTGTGTTCTCAGTGAGAGCTCATGGAAAGCTCATAGCTGTTGGAAACTTGCCAGCATACTCTTGGACAGTACGCATTTTCTCCTGTGCCCTTCTCTGCCCAATTTTCTTTTTCCTCTTTCACAAGCAAATTTATAGTCCTTCTCTCCCTCCATTCTCTTCCCTTTTCTTTTCCCGCATCCCTGTCTTTGGTGGTACACACCTAGGATTGAGTGTGTAGGTATGTTCACAGTGGCCATAGCATCCATCAATGTCTTCCTTCTTTGCTCCCTCCCTAATTCCCTTAGGACAGGGTCTTTTCACTGCATCTGAGAATCACTGTTTTGCTAGGCTGGCTGGCTGGCTGTGGCTGACTGGCCAGGGAGCTGCTGGTATACAGCTTTCTCTACCTCTCAATGCTGGGGTTATAGGCATGTGCAGCCATGCCCAGCTTTTCTGTGCACAGTGGACCACTCATCTTTTCTTTGCAGAGTGAGTTTTGTTTTCCAGTGAGTCATTTCTCCTGCATTTTCCACCAGTCCCCCTCTTTTAAGAAACAGAGTGTTAAATATCCTAGTTTAGCCTCCAGCTTTCTATGTCCCAAAAGATTCATCTTGGACTCCTGATCTCTTGCCTCTACCTCTCAAGTGCTGGGATTACAACTGTTTGTGTTACCATACCTGGTTTACATAGTCTCTTTTTTGACTGCTAACTCCTGTATCAGATAGATGCAGTTAGGCTTGGCTGAATGTGTGGAAAATAGGAAGAAGAATTTGGAATACAAGAAGGGATCTTGGCCCTGAAGAGCTGTCTCATTGTGTGGTGCAATGTTTCTTGTTCATTCCATCATCACCCAGGAGGAACTCAAGGTGAACCTATAAGCCCAAGGAGAGCAGACAAATGTACAAAAGAATCCTGGATTCTAAGATGGCTACCGAAGATGCTTCCATAGAAACCAGTAGCAGGAAGTGGGTGTTAGAATATCATGTGAGGTCCTTAAAACATGAGGACTTCAAAAGGCATTGGGAGAAAATACTTTCATTTAACAGGAAACAAGTATTTAACTTCTTCAGAGATGATAAGGATTTAAAAAATAATAATAAAGACTTACCTCTTTTGTTGCCATCAGACAGGTCCTTTCAAGTCTTCTAGAAGAAGAATTGTTTATTTTTACAGTTATTTATTATACTGAAATTCTTTTCAGATGCTTTAGCCGTGATATCTCTACAGAGCAATGTGGCCCTCAGATTTGATTTTTTTCCCATGAAGGAAGCCCACACCATGGTTTTTCTTCCTCTTCTGCTTTGTCCTTCCTGTGGAGACCACCATTCCGCCAGTCATTTTACACAGTCCACATTTGGATAAGCAGTATGTGAGAATTTGATTTCTGAGTTGGGAAATGTGGTTGATCATATCTCTTGATAGTACCAATCAATACTCTGCCAACCTGCAGTGATGGGATCTTTCTTCATTCTTGCGGACAGAGTTGTAGTTTTAGTCAGCTGTTTATCTTATATATGAAATTGAATTTATCAGGTACATCTTGATTATTTTAGGCTAATATTTTAAGGTATTCTTTGAGAGGTGTGTGTGTGTGTGTGTGTGTGTGTGTGTGTGTGTGTGTGTGTGTGTATAGACAGGGTTTTCTGTGTCCTGGGCTGGCCTTGAACTTAATAATGTAGCCAAAGATAACCTTGAACTTCTTTCTTGCCTACACCTTCCAAGTTCTGGGATTTTTGAGTCTGTACTGTTCCTGGATGGAATCCAAGGGCCTCATGTATACTGAGCAAGCACTCTCCCAACTGAGTCACATTTTGGTATTCTCCTAGGTGGCACAGCATTAGAACCAATATTTATCAAGAAGACCCCCCCCCCAACTCCCACCCACACCCAGCCCCAAGTACCGCCACCAAAAATAAATGCTAGGAACTACCCCTGATCCTTGGAATATCTCTCTTCCCCCTTTTTAGGACGGTACAACTCCAAACCACTTAAAACATTTGACAGCTTCTTACTTGGCTTCAGATTGTTGCCAGGTTTGGTGTGTAAACACTTGCTCTTTCATCCCTGGATGGTTTGAGGTAGCTGGAGACCCTCGAAGGCCTCAGCTGTGCTCAGCACCCTTTTTGTATCTCTCCTTTCTTCCCTTGTCTTAGTGTTTTATTGCTATGAATAGATACCATGATGAAGGCAACTCTTATAAAGGTGAATATTTAATTGGGACTGATTGCAGTTTCAAGGATTTAGTCCATTATCATCATGACAGGAAGCTTGGCATTGTAAAGGCAGACACGCTTCTGGAGAAGAGTTCTACATCCTAATCTCGACAGCCAGGAAGAAACAGACTCTTCTACAGTGGGTAGAGCTCGCTCACTAGGAACCTCAAACTCCACCTACACAGTGACACACTTCCTCCAATAAGGACACACCTCCTAATAGTACCACTTCCTATGGGCCACGCATATTCAAACGCCATATTCCTGTACTTACCATCTTGAAGCCAGGCTCTAGCTAAAGGCTTGCGCTAAGTGTCCAAATCCTTTAAACCCCCTCACTAAGCAGAAAGGGGAAAATACTTATCCATCCCGTCAATAAGTTAGTCCAGGGCAGGTCTATTCGGAGTTTACTCTTAGACTTCAGTTGTTGAGCTTGTGAGATGTGGGAGGTGAGCAAGGTAAAGATGCTCCCATCACTCCATTCTGTAATCGACAGCATTTGCTCTTAGCCGTTGGCATGATTTAAGTGATGCTTTGTGACTGACTTAATTTACAGGGCTTTACCTCATTCCTGAAGTTGGCTTGAGCAGCTTTGTGTAGCATTAGTGTTTTGTGTGACATTTCAAAAGATTGTTTGATCCAACGTTAATCCCTTTGGTAGCTATTTGTTGTTAGACTTCCTTCTTCCCTGGGGCAGATATGAACAATGGCTACTTTCTCAAAAGACCTTAAGGATAAACCAAAATAAGATGATTCCACCACTGTTCATCCTGAGTATGTTGGTCTTATTGAGAGAGCATAAATGAGAGGTTACTGACAGGAATATGGGTGACCCCACTGCAAGTATACAGCAAAGTTTTCACTCAGAATAGATGACGGATTTATCGTGGTGACACGGATGGAGCACCTTCCCCCAGTCTTCCCCAGCCTATAATATATGTGTCCTAGCACCTGCCCTAGACTCCTGTTTGCATTCAGTTAGTGAAAATTTGCATACACATAGTTGGACTACACATGGTTGGAAGGAGTGGCTGGAAAATAGATGAAAGTCCAGTGACCTCCTTCCTACATCTTCCTGTGAGGTGAAGTCAATAGGCCACATGCTCCTTTGTGATGGAGCAATCTCCCGAGGCAGATGGAAGTGTGTTTGGTGAAAACAGCTCCTTACAACACTAACGCTTCAGTAAGGCTTCCAGGTGCCTGAAAAACATTTTTTTCCTTCCCTTGTTAAACTATGTGTTGAGGTGCAGATCCATCACAGTGGGGAAGCCAAGATAACAGGAGCTTGAAGCAGGGAGTTATCATATCCATAGTCAGGAACGAAAAGTGATTAGAAGCTATCTTCCCTTTCTCCACTTCTACAGTGCCTGCTTCTGTCTCCCTAGTGTTGAGTCGAAGGCACAAGTTAGTGCACCTGGATTTGTATGTAGAGGACTAAGAATCTAAGCACTGGTCATTATGCCTGCATGGCAAGTATTTCACCCATGATCTCTCCCCTCAACCCCTGCTACGTTTTAAACCTGTAATTTCTCCATGTTTAATAACACCACTTATTACTTCAGTCACTAACTGAGAGATGTAGTTGTAAGGCTTTGAGTGTAAACTGCAAATTATTTAGAACCCCCGTGGTCAGCTTTTCTAGATAAAGATAAGTAGAAGGTCTGGCTCGTGAATTCCTTTGGTAGGCTCTTCTAGAAATAGCTAGAAGGTTGAAGAGGCGGGGCTGTGATCCCTGTGGAAGGTCCTTTGAGAGGCAGCTGGAGGAGCTCCGGCATGAGCTATGATCTTTGCAGTTTGCTGTATTGGACACATGCTGTCAGGCTCTTGCTGAGGCCTGTAGCACTTTTCCATGTTGTGGTTCCTGTTCTTCACTGCTGACCTTCCTCCTTTCTCCTCTCCTTGATTCTCGATTTACCCTTCTTTCCAGGCTAGCTAACTTTATATTGTTCTTTATAAACTGTCTGTTAGTCAAGGTTTTTATTCATAGGTTTTGAATGAAAAATTTTAAAGTAGTTTTTTTGTTTTTTTTTTTTTTTATCTATACCCTAGAGTGAGGTAGTTTTGTAATATATCTCACTCTCTTCTTTATCTGGATAAAGGTCCAGCCAATATTTCAGAGTTCCTCAATCAACCTGGATTGAGGTTTAGGAACTAAGCAGGCTCCCTTCCATATGTCCAATAGAATGAATATTACTGAATTACATGGTTTCCAGCTCTCCAGATGAACACACCTTGGAGTAAATTTTTTTGCTTTTTTGACCTTAATCTGATAAAACTCTGCTTGCACTGATGTTTCGGGTCTTGTCTTGTGTTCTGCCACCACTAACCTGCAAGGTCTGAAGTTTATATCAGCCCTTGATGCCGACTTCAAATAAGAACTACTTAAGAAAGCTGTGTGATAATATCAGACACCTCACTGGACCCAGCCGGGCTCCTGAGAGGAGCCAGGAAATAGCAGGTTCTGGGCATCTCATACATTTCCTACTGAGCTTGGGCCTGAAGTAGCCAAAACAAGCAAGGACACTAAACTGCTTTCTTGTAGCCTCGTTCTCTCCACTCTCTTTTCCTTTTATTTTCTCTATTCTTTTTCTTCTCTATATCTGGCCTCTCTCTCCGTTCCAAGCATCTCTGTCTACTTTTTGTTTGTTTGTCTGCTTGTTTGAGATGGGATCTCACTGTGTAGCTCTGACTGGCTATTGGCTCATTTTGCAGTCTGGAATAACCTTGACTTCACAGAGATTGCCTGTGTCTCCCTGTGTGGTGCTGGCATTTAGGAATGCCCCCCAGCCAGCTGTCCGCTGTCTCACCTTGTTTCCCCTCTAAAACCAGTCTTCTCTCAGTTCCTAAGTGTTAGATATTACTCACTCGGGAATCTCGTACAACATGAGAGCTACCCAAACACTGGTTCATTTGTCCAATGTGGAGATCTCTCGTATCCCCAGGTTCACTACTTTCTAGAAACAGTTGGCTGAAGATGGAGCTGGGTATTCATTCACGGTAGTTAGGGACTGGGAGGTATTCAGCTGGTAAATGTGCTGATCTTGCACGTCTGAGGATCATAAGAGTCCTCGGAAGCCATGTCAAAAAAGCAGAGGGCAGTGATGTCCATTTGTAATCCTCCTTCTGTGGACGAGACTGGCTGATCCTTGCAATTGTCTGCTCAGCCAGCCTAACCTGCTTTTAGCAAGTTCCACACAACCCAGAGACCCTGTCTCAAAAAGTAAGGGGAACAGCTGTTGCAGGATGCATGGCACCTTCATTTCCCTGCCTTTGAACTCACAAAGATCACCTGCCTCTACCTCTGCCTCTTAAAGGCTGGGATTAAGGGAGTTCACCACTACGCCTGTCTGTACTATATTTCCATACACACACTTGTGCACACATATCTCAGCTCCCTAACCCCATCAGAAATAAGGACAGGAGATTCAAGATAATATTCTTAGCACCCCTGCGACCCTGAGCCCCAGAGCTACTGAGAGAGGGAGAAGGAAATCCACAGCATGTCTTCAAGTGCTCTCTTTTTTAAGGCTTAAGGCAAATATCAGAAACGGATCTCAGAAGTTTGATCTTATTTTAGTTAACCCAGTACTACAGGGAGTGGATGGATTCAAGATGAATTCCCAACACTGTGAGTGGGAGCTTTAAGAGACTTTGTTATGGTTGTTGTTCAGCAGAAAATATTACAGAAATAAATGTCATCTTTCGAGATCACTCTTTTGATTCAGTGTTGAAGATTTGTGCCACAAGACCTCCCAAGACCATCGTAGATATTGCAGCCCTTCCATTTGCTGCCTGTTAACCCAGGAGTGTGACAGAAGCGTGATGTCTAGAGATTGCCAGAGAATGAGAACACTTATCTTGGAATTGAAGGGGTACGGGCTGAACACTGATTCAGGGCAAAGTCCCTGTCACTCACAGATTTCACCGTAGGGCTCGGCCTTAGCAGGAACCCAAGTACTAGGAGAAATCAGACTCCTTGACTCAGACTGTGGAATGCTGTTTATGTACTTCTGAGTAAGGAAGATATTTGTTAATTCTGGTGCTGAAGCTGCGGTCTGATTATTAGGGAAAGGTTGAAAAGGTTTGAGGGTGTCAGAGCCTATGCACATACTTAATCAACAGCAGGTCTTTGTTGGAGGAGGAATGGCCTCCTGGCTGTGATTGATTGGCATGTCTAATGGACTTGGTGCAAGCCTCCATTAAGCTGTTCCTTCAGAAACAATACACAGTTGTGTGTATAGAAACGTTAAAGTGATACTGAAGATCAGAGAAGTATTTATCTTTATATACACATTGCTTGTCTGTCCTTTGGACAATAAACAGTGTTTTTAAGGAGTGTCAACATGTGTTTTCCTTGTTATACTATATTTAATGTTCACTTCATTTTTCATTATGTGTAGCTTTTGTCTGTCTGTCTGTCTGTCTGTCTGTCTGTCTGTCTGTCTGCCAGTGCCCACTGAGGCCAAAAGCATTGGATCCTCCTGGAGCTAGGGTCATAAGCAGTGGTGAGCACCTGATATGGGTGCTGGGAACCTAGCTTAGGTCCTCTCTAAGAGTAATAGACTCTTTTAACCAGTGAGTCATTTTTTCAGCTCTACACTATACATTTGTTTATTTATTCTTTGAGATAGGTTTTCTCTATGTAGCTCTGGCTGGTCTGGAACTTGCTATAAAGACCAAGCTGGCACTGAACTCACAGAGATCACCTGCCTCTGCCTCTGCTTCTGCCTCCTAAAGGCTGGGATTAAAGGTGGTACACATTGGAGTGTACCACCATGCCTGTCTGTACTATTTTATAGATGTGCACAATTGTGCTATCTCTCTCAACTAGGAATTGATTTAGTAGCTGTGGTTAAAGGGATAGAAAATAGTATCTGTACATGAAATCACACACAGAGACACACAGACACAGATACACAGGCACACACACACACACACAGACACACACACACACTGCAGTATTGTATGATAGACTCTGGATATGAGAACACTAACAGTTCAAGTACTCTTGATAATTCCTTCCCTGGTGACTCGACTCCTCCCCCTTCCAGCTTTACACCTTCATTTAAAAGCTCTCATCTAATCTGTCTTTATGAAGTGGATTCTTAGATCACTCTAGTTGATACCTACTGATGACTCTAAATTACCTGATAAGCTCCTTAGGGTCAAGGACAGAGGTGTAACCCATAGGTGTTCAGGAAACTGGTATTCACTTTCTACTTTCATGAGCTCTCTGTTATAATTAGTTCAAAGACTTCAGATCCTAGAAAAATATTAATAATCACATTAGCAATCATTCTTCACTTAGAGGAAATGAGTGTTGCTGGCCATAACGTTGACAGCAACTATAGGACGGTATCCATCATTTCTGTGTTGAGCTCACTGTAGTTTGGGGAAATGGCAGGAAAATCAGTTTTAGCACAATAAATGTTGGTGTTAGTTGTGTGACAGCTGCTTTGGGGCACGCCTTTAATCCCAGCACTTGGGAGGCAGAGGCAGGCGGATTTCTTGAGTTCAAGGCCAGCCTGGTCTACAAAGTGAGTTCCAGGACAGCCAGGGCTACACAGAGAAACCCTGTCTTGACAAACAAAACCAAAACCAAACAAACACCCCCCCCCCCAAACCAACCAACCAACCAACCAACCAACCAAACAAGCAAAAAACAACAACACAAAAAACAAAAAACAAAATAAAGGAATGCTAGTTACGGGGAAAGAATTTTTTCCGACTTAAAGTTTGAGAGAGTCACCCATTCCATTATGGCTAGAAAAACATGACTCTAGAAACAGGGACAGGAAACCAGTTAGTCACATTGAAACCATAGTTAGAAAACAGAATGCTAACAGGAAGTGAGGTCAGGCTACAAAGCCTCAAGGCCTTCCCCTAGTGACTGACCTCTTCCTTTAGGGCTCTACCTCCTAAAAATCCACAGCCTTCCCAAACAGTGCCACCAGCTGGGGACCAAGTGTTCAAACACATGAACCAACAGAGGTCGTTTTACATTCAAACTACAAGTACCATCTTGAAACCCCCTGGAAAACTTGACTGTGTTTTAAGTTGTTAAGGAAGCCTTCTTGGTGAATAAGGCATCTGGCCTGAGATGACAGCCTGAGTCCTAAAAGGGTGAAGGTTTGACTCACTGTGTCATCTGCAAACAGCCATAACGTATCCCAAATCCATCCAACTGTTATGAAGGTTGTGTGGGACAAATATATACACAGCTCGTGTAGCAGTCCTGGTGATGGAGGAGCTACAGGGATGATGGATAACCACATCAACAGTCCTTTGTTCTTTACAACAAACCTCTTCTGCAGACAGCAGCACTTTTCCCAGCCTCTAGATGTATAGAGGGCATTATCCACCTAGAACTTGGTATGGACAGGCTTTGAATCTCGATGTTTCTCTCCTGGTTACCTTTGTTCTCTTTATGCTACTCAGGAGGCCTGAGATGATTCCAGCTGCTTCCTGCTTCATTATCCTCCTAACTGTCCCACTGAGAGCAGTCTGCAATTGCCTGCCCCTCCTTTCCCTGCCTCCTGGTCCTGCCATGAGTCACTGCTGAGCCATTTGTGTCAGAGAAGAAAATGGGGGCTTGCTATTCGCATGTAGCAATTTGCTGTGCATTCTTACTTATTTGTCGGGGACACCAGCCGAGAAGTGTTCATCAAGAGGCATCATGTTTGTTAAGGGACCACATGGTGTATTTTAAAAGCTCTCCGCTCTCTCTGGCTTCATCGATTGTGCTTTAGCATAAGGAATAAAGTGTTACTGAGCCTTTTATTAATAATACACATGCTTTCCATTTAACTTTGACTGGTTAAATCTGGCATAAAATGGATTCTTGCAAGTCAGGCTCCCTGGGATGTGTAGCTTCTCTTATACTATTTATTCTGTGTATCATTTTTGAACAGGGGACTCAGTCTTTTCTTGAATCTAATGCTCTGTACTAGATTGCCCCCTTTTGTTTTCTTTCCTGGTGTGTGTGTGTGTGTGTGTGTGCGCACGCGCGTGCGCAGAGGCAAGAAGAAGGTATAATATCGACTAGGTCTGGAGTAACAGACAGTTGTGTGCTATACAGCAGAGGTGCTAGAACTGAAACACCGATCCTCTGCAAGAGCATAGCCTGCTCTGGGCTATTGAGTTATCTCTCTAGCCCTCTGCACACATCCAATCATCTGTATTCTGTGCATTTTGCAGAAGTGGGTAGGTAGCCAGTACTGGAAGTGTACACTCGTGGTGATATGAGCTAAGAGATGGTGTAATTACTTTACAGGTAAGAAATGTGACTAAAGGGGTTGATATGGTGGTATTGTTGATAAATCGCAGCTATTCACGGCACAGATAGTTAAGAGTTTTGTTTTGTTTTGTTTTTCTCCCAAGAAAATACCTTGACATAGCAAATGAGAAGTTTCTATCACCAGTGCTGTCAGAAACTTTGCTATCTAGTTGCAAGTATATTTGGGTTTTTATTGCTGTTTGTTGTTGTGGTTTAGTGACTGTTTCTGCCCAGGCTGCCCTCAACCTTGTGGTGTAGCTGCTGATGACCTTTAACTCTTAATCCTTCCTCCTTCCCCTGTGATTCTTAGAAATGGAGACCTGGCCCACCTAGTCTGCGTTGTGTAGTGTTGAAGAGCAAATCCAAGGCTTCGTCCCTGCAATGCAGTCACTCCCCGTCTATTGCTCTCTCCTTTCCCATTGCTGTGCCCCTTGTTCTGAGTCACCAAGCTGTGTTGAACCCCAGTTGTTTCATGGCCGAATCACTGATTTATACAATTCTTTCTGCTGGTGAAGTTCCTATTTTACAGGAACGTATTACTAGGCAGCATAACCAAATAAAAAAGCAAAAATTTAATTGCTAAAGTTTGGGGTAGAAGAGCCCCTGGTTCAGCTTTTCCTCTGGCTTCTGAGAAACCCGCATGGAGCATCAATTAGACTCTGGCTTTAGTTAAGGGCATGAGGTTCAGAATCACTTTTTTTTTTTTTATTTCTTTTTGCCATAATTAGGATTGCAACAGGGGAAAGGTTATTTCTGTTAGGATCTGTTCTTCTCTCTTGCTTTTCTACCCACTGGAGGCACACTGAAGAGTTTTAACTGTATAATATAGGGCTTTATCACGAAAACTCTTGGATGAGGTAGGCACTTCCAATAGTCAATGACTTACTATGTTCTTTTGGCTTGGACTTTTTTATAAGATCCCTGAACATCATCTCCAGAACATAGCCTTGGCTCCATAAACATGTATAATTTTGGCAGTGTCCTATTAGAGTTCTAGACTGTAGACATATATCAGACATGTTTAATGTAATTTAACCCCTGAGTATTTTCGTTAACAGGGATATAATTTTTCTATGTCAGAATAGCAGAATAAAGGAAGAAAGGTTGGTTCAGTAGTGATTGGGCTAGGGGACATAGCTTAGTTGTTAGAAGCCTTGCCTCAGGTAAGCAAAGCTCGGGCTTCAGTCCATGACAGTGCATAGACTGAGTATGATATTGAATCCAGCACTGGGGAGGTAAAGGCAAGAGGACCTGAGTTCAGTCTTTGAGTCATAGAGGAAGCTTCAAGCCTGCCTTGGCTACATGTTCTTAAAACAAGGATAATATGTTTACATGTGTATAAATGAATAATTTCTGAGTGTACATCCAAAGTTAGGGGAAACACCAGCTACCTACTTTGTGTGAAGTCCCACCCACAGTAGAGTTTCTTCTTCTGGAAAGATAATTTGGAGGAGAAAAGTAGTGTGGGACATCCCCAGCAAGCTCGAGTGAAGCTTTAAGTCTCACAGCATGAGCTCAGGTTCTGTTCCTCAGGCTCTTAGGGTAAGCACACTCCTGTGGTTTGTATGAAGTGTGTCCAGGTGGAATAAGGTGAGGATCTATGCTTGGTGGGGAGCCTGGTCGAGGAGAGACTGAGGGAGAGGAGATATAGGAGAAAAGCCATCGGACTAATCTAACAGTTCTTAGAAAGTGTATGCTCTCTCTCTTTAATTCTGTCCTACAGAGACAGAAGGCCCTTAAGCCCGGCTGGGAACTATGTTGGGGTTTTGTTCTCTTTTGAGACAGGATTCTATTGTGCATCTATGGTAGCTTGGATCTTGCCACATAGCCGAAGCTGCTTGTGAGGAGACATCGGGACATCTTTCTGCATCACCCTGTCTGTTTATCTGCCACTATGGCCAGCTTTGTGTTTTTGAAAAGCACCGGTGGTCTAATGTTTTCTTGTTTTTCCTAATTCGGCTCTTACCTGGGGTTGGTTTTACTTGATCGCTGCCATACACTATGATATGTGTTAATGAGTAGCTGTGTAGAAGGAGACCTAACTGTTGAGGAAACACAGAGAAATCTGCTTGTATTGCAGAAAGCATTTCTCGTAGTTAAATGACATGTTTGTCTTGGCCTGGATTGCCTTTGTTGAGATGATGCACTGAAACAAAATTAAGTTTCTTGTGAAGACTTGAGCCTATTAATATCCATTTCAGGTTTTTTAGTACTAATTTAGAGAGTTCTGCTATCTGTAGGGGAAGCCCTTCATAAAAACACACAGTTGTTAAGCGGTCCACTAGGAGTAGCATTGTGTCCCAGAGGGTGTTAAGATAAAGCAATTGACCATGGTTTCATTGAGCTCAGCGTATTGACTCTGCTTGGTAATGATAGCCAGGGGAGCTCCAGGGGTCAGATTTTGGATTGGAATATTAGAGACAGTGAGCAAACTTGAAAGGAATACATTGAAAGAATAAAAAAAATGTGAGTGTATGGAGGGAAGAAACTCATGATACCTTGAGAATGAAGGCCGTGCTGACTTCTTTTTCTGACAGTTGGAAAGAAAATGACAAGAGTTAAGTATCTTCATTTCCCTTGGCTGGAGAGAAACTAGTTTTTTTATGACTTAAAAGAAAAATAAACAAATGCATACTACTAATAAAATGTAGTACACATATCAGGAGCAGATCAGTATTATAATCAGTGTTAAAATATTTGGCTCAACTAAGAAACATCTTTGGAAGACTACTAGATGAAATAATGTTGGAGAATAGAATTCTTACATCCCAGATGATCAGAAAGTGGAGAATAGGATGTTAGAATGAGCTGTAACCAAGAAGTCTCAGTTAGCACAATGGCTGGTAGGGCACCCCATTAGGTTGAGTCTCCTGATATGATGATAATGGCATATTTCATTGAGACAGGACAGGTAGGTATGCTTATTGCTCAAGGATGAGGACCTGGGTTCAGATCTAAGCACACACACACACACACACACATACACACACACACACACGCACGCACACACACGTAAAAGCTGGGTATGGCTGTGTTTACCTGTAACCCAGCTATTATAGAAGATAGTGTCAGGAGGATCAATGGGGCTATCGAGCTAGATTTAGGCTCAGTAAGAGACCCTATCTCAAGAGAATAAGGCCGTGGGTGATAGAGCAGTATGCCTTCTATCCTCCCCTGTCCGTTGCATGTATGTAGCCTGTGCAAATGTGCACCTAAACACACTTGTATACATTTACTACATGGACATGCACACATAGAAGATAAATGTTTAGCCCAAGCCTTGCGAGGTTTCATGAAAGTAAGTCTGTCTGTCTGTCTGTCTCTGTCTCGGTCTTTCTTTGTCTCTCTGTCTCTGTCTCTGTCTCTGTCTCTGTCTGTCTGTCTGTCTGTCTGTCTGTCTCTCTCTCTCTCTCTCTCTCTCTCTCTGTATGTGTGTGTATGGTAAGCGTGTAGGGGTTGGAGGTCAACTTTGTGGTGTTGGTTGTCTCTTTTCACTTTTACATAGTCTCTAAACATCAAACATTTTTGTTGTTGTTGTTGTTGTTGTTTATTCCTGGGTTGGTAGCAAGCTCTTTTACCCACTTAGCCATCTCCCTTGCCCCTGGACTAGCTCTGCTCTCCAGATCACTTTAGAAGATTTCTGTTTATGGCTCAGATGGGACTCTTTGGATGTTCTAGAATGGTTTAGAAAGTATATATTAATGATTTTGCTGTTAAAGTAGAATATCTATAATGTTTCTAAGAAACAAGTTGTCATACTTTTAGCAAATGTGACAAAAATTTAAAAGCTCTGGATTGCTGTATTAGACATGGGTATTTGCTTGAGGTTTTCATTAATTTGAGAAAATTTCGACTGAAAAATGGGTTGACTGAACTCATTATCATAATCAGTGGCAGGTGATTCTGAATTGTCATTGTAGTTTTAAGGTAAAATGCTGCTATTGGGTACTCTGTGGGGATGGAGAAATGGCTCCATGGTAAAGAGTATATACTGCTCTTCCAGAGTTTGATTACCCAGCATCTATATCTATTTGTGTCTGTCATGTCACAACCACCTGCAGCTTCAGCTCCAGGGGGTCTAACACCCTCTTTTTAGCCTCTGTGGGCATTGTGCTCATCTCACAGGCAGGCAGGTAAGTACAAGTACACCCCCCCCCCACACACACACACACCTACCTTTCTTTAAAAGTGTGATCTACGCCTGTATGTGGTGTGTGGCATAAGACTGTTAAGCTTCGACTCTTGCATAGTCCAATAAGAGGCAATCTTAATATGCATCTGATGTGTAAGTTAAATAAGGAATGAGACATCAAGATATTTGAAAAGTGCATTAAAGAAACAGGATTTTGGGTACCAAATCCAGTAGGGGTATTGATGGTAGAGTATGAGTGTTCATTACTACTAGGTAGGGGCTTCCTATGGGTTTGTATTCATAGCACAGTTCTTCAGTAGGCATATATGAGAGGTCAAGATTTAAGAGCTCTCTTAGTAAAGATGGTAACAATCTGAGTGAAGGAAATGGTATCTTTTTAAGAAATATGGCATATGTTGTGCAGTGCCTGGGAAGTGGCCAGTTCTCAGTAAATACTTGTTGAGTGAACAGGATGTTGATGACTTGGGATAATGCTGGACTAATGTTAATGACTGAGGATCAGAGAAACAGGTAGCTGGGCTTTGCTGCTTTGTGGGTTCTTCTTTTTCCCATCCTTCATCCCTGCCCCTGATTTACCCCCAACACTAGATAGGAGAGAAACAAGGACAGAGGAGAGAGAGGAACTAGGAAAATCCTTGCATCTAATCTGTTTCCGTTTGTTTCTTCTTTGACTAAGGCTACTAATAGACTGTGGCCAACAATCACTTACCATGCCTGTCAGGTCTCTCTCATTCATGTATCCTTTGAAAACTTCCCAGAATTCCAAATGTCACACAATCTTGGAAATTAACTGCAGCTAGCAACACCATGCTACTGCTAGAGCATGAGGCAAATCACAGTCCGCTGCTGTGGACAGTCCAAAGCAGCCTGATGTCCTCGCACCTGGGAGTCAAATGAAAACGTGTTCTTGTATTATTTCTGTGTTTTCTAAAGAAACCAGAATTCCAGAATTTTCAATATAGGTAGACTGTTGATATTTCACATTCCAGTAAAGACAGAGATCCTTACCCATAGGGGAACCTTCTGATGGCTTAACTCAAATGGTAATCGGACTGTGCCTGCATATGGACACTTGCTGTGTCCCTCCTTCTGGAGATAAGGACATATAGATTCAGACGACTGAAGCCATTTGCAGGATAGTCAACATTGAGATCATGAGAACTCAACCTAGACTTTTCAACTCTTTAATAAAGGTCTTTATTCTGCAGTCAAGGCCAGTGTTGTTTTGCTCTGGGAAGTGATTTGTTGAATAGTATATCTGTATCACGAGAGAGTGATTAAGCATGAAGAGAACGTAATAGAGCAAATGTCCACACACTGGCTAGTCCCTGTTCCACTACTCACTTCCCTAGTCATCATTTGGTCTATTGAATAAAGAGGATAATAAAATTGAAGTAGTAGAACTATGTGTGATTTATAAACAAACCTCTCCATTGTACTTAGTAGGCTGTAGTTATTAGAAAGAATGGGAAACCCTAGTTAATATTAATGTAGGCTACTTAGGAAAGGAGCGAGTACAAGCAGCATTAGCCTGCCTCTCCCTCTCTCCCACCCCTCCTCCTTTCTCAGCTGAGAATGGGTTTACCTCTACCAGTCCAGTGCTGATGTGGCTGTTGCTATAAGAGATGTGTCAGTACCGCTATAATCTCACTTTAGGAAATCAGACAACATCAAATATGCCTGAGTGGGATGTGGTCTTGTCGCTTTCAGAAGTTCAGTGAGGTGTTTGGTATAGAGGGGCTCATCAGATAAGATTCCATCAGTTTTCAGAAATCATACCAAGACAGCAGAGAGGAAACATGACCAACACTAAAGAGATGGAATATATATTTTATACCCATATTAATATTTCATTGACAAGAAGGTCAAAATCTACATTTAAATGGAAATATTTAAAAAGCAGAAGCATAATATTTGGCTAGGTGAAACGCTGGGGGTTTCCAAGCACACAGGCCACATCCCTGTGCCCCTGGCTTGACAGATCTGCTCTTTCTTAGAGTATCCTGGGGCTTTTGATTGCTTCAGGCTTGTGAGATGACTTCAGCCCTACACTAAGAGGCCTTCATTTTAAGTGTTCCTCTATGTGACCCTTAATTGGGTTACATCCTACCTAACATCAGGCCTGTGGACAGGACCCTCTCTGAGTACGGTCCGGGTATGTAAATATCTAGAAGTTTGTTTCACTCATGTTGTAAAATGGATACAATAGGATTGTAGACAACCAGGAAGTCTGAAGTCACGGAAAACCCAGCTAAATGTTTTCTAACAAAAAGTACCAGAACCATCAAGGCATATATTGCAAGGAACACACATTTAAATTCTGTTCACTCTTTCTTTCCCTCTATTGTTCATAGTGTGTGGTAGACTTCATTCACAACATCCCAGTTGTAAGGTGGATGGCTGCCTACACAGTATTCCAAGAATAACATCTTTGTGCACTCCAAGAGGAAGGAAGGATGCCAGGAAAAGGGATCTTTATAGTTTCTGTTCATTGGTTTCTGTTTGGTTTTCGTTTTGTTTCCAAGAAGAAAGCATCCCCCCCAGTAGCCTGGAGGAATTTCTTATATCCCATTGACCATTGCATTCCACTCCTATTGTGGCGTGATTGTTAAATGTCCCCACCAGATACATGTGTTTGAAACTTGGTTCCTAGCTGGTGGTACTGTTCTGAAAAGTGGAGGAAACCTTCCCAGGTTGAGGTTTCCTGGAGAAGTGGGTCACCTGGGCTTCTTGCAATCCCTTCTCAAAATAAACAAACAATAGAAAAATGTGTCTTTCATATGTCCTGTTAGATGATACTATGTCAAGAGGACAAGTTACAAAGCAATAGACTCTTCAAAGGAAGCTTGACTTGTTGTTTTGTTCCTGGTTGACTGCAGCCTGAGGTGTTGCAAACACTTAGGGAGATGAGCTCTAAATCCTTTCCTTGAGAAGTACAAAAGGCTTCACAGGCGGGAGATGGATCTCACTTGGTAGGTGCCTATCTAGCCTATAGGTTCTGGGTTCAATTCTCAGCACTTGGCCATCATTTTAAGACTTGGGAGGTGGAGACAAGAGGATTAGATTTTCAAAGTTATCCTTGCCCAAGCAGTGAGTTTGAGGCCAACCTGTGCTGAGACCCAGTCTCATAAAAGTAATCAAACAGCTCACCCACCCATTCATGATATCTGGGCCCAAGAGTCCCTCAGAAGATTCTGTGGTTGCTGGTAGGTCATGGTGAAGACGTACATTTTTTCTGTAGCGAATTGAATTCAGATTAGAATAAGAACTTGGTTCTACCGTGGAGTCTGAAAGTGGGAGTGTGATGTATCCAGAGTGTAGTATGAAGGTGGTTCCTCCATAGCCTCTTAAAAGAAGACAGCACCGTACTCAGTACTTACATATCTCTGATTATTTACCTAGCTAGCCTCATTTTGCTGTTATTTCTTTACATTTTTTTATTTCCTTCAGTTTGATTTGTTGTTCAAAAGGTCATTGTCCCAGGAAGGAGGACTTACAAGTTTACTCTTAGAATAGAAAATATTTGCTCCCTTTATACCTTGTAAAGATCTTCTTCTTGCCAATAGATTTATTTTAGAGAGTAAAAGTTGGGAGAAGTCATCTAACTTGCATAGAGATGGGGGAAACTGATGTATAGCATAAATACTGGCAGTGTGTAGCCGATTAGAGACGTTCACAAGTGTTGTCATACATTGTAGTTTGCTCTCCTTATCCTTGAATTGGATGGTTTTACCTGATTTCCCACCCGAGGGAAACAACTCCTTGTAATAGTAAGGATGCTGGTTGCAGGCTGTACTGTATTGCCCCTAACCATAACCCCATTAAGGGGTTGTAAATAGTAGTATAATGATGTCTCAGTCATTTGTTTTGATGTATCTGAGCTTTTAATAAATCAGTCTCAGCTTGCTTAATAGGAATCTGAGAGCAGAGCGCGCTCCTGCCAGCAGCTGCTAGTAAATTATAAAGCATTCATCTGTTTTACAAGGGAATTAAATGTTTGTTCTATTTTAAAGGCTGTGACTAAATGAGAGAGGAGAGAGGGGGAGGGGTGAAGCTAGGGAAGAGGGAGAGGGAGAGGAAGAGGGAGAGGGAGGACTTGTGTGTGTCCATGCATGCTTGTGCATGTGCATAGCAGATTGTCTGATTCCCTTGAGCTCAGAGGCTCAGGACTCCTAGGTTCCTGGGAGCACCTATAGAGAGCCATGTGATTTAGATTGCCCCTAGCTAAACCCTGTTGTTGTCCTCTATGCTCCCTGTGTTTCTCCAATGGCAATAGTTATTGGATTACATTTTTTTTCCCACTTCACGGGATCTAGAGAAATTCACATCCCATTCCCCCACTCATGTCTTGCTGCTCCCCTCCCCCCCCCCAAAAAAAAAAAACGTGTAGAAAAGAGTATTAGATAAATCAGATATCTAGCATGACTGATTTTCAATTGTGTGTAAAATTGAGTTAGGCTGTTTTATTTGATTTCCCTGTTTACACTGGAAGTGGACTTTCCACTCTTCTTTTCCACTCCGTTGGCCTTAGGTAATCTTAAGGATAAAGCCTCACAGTACAGAGAAACACAGGAGAGACGGGTAAGAAGGCTCCCAGGGCTGGTGGCCACTTACTCTGTAAATTCTGACAAGTAGTGTAGACTTTTTATTCTAAATTCTGATACGATTTCAGATTCGCCAGAAAAAAAATCCCAGAAATCGCTATGGTAGTTTCATTTGTATTGCTGTGGTCAAATATTGTAAGAACAGCAGCTTAAGGGAGGAAAGATTTGTGTGTTTCACCCTCCAGGTTGTAGTCTGTCAGTGTGGGGAAGTCACAGTAGCAGGAGGTTAAAAAGGCAAATCACAGCCATAGTCAACAGAATAAGCAGTTCATGCGCGAGAAGCGATTGAGAAAGAAGGATAGAGGAGGGAACAAGAGCCTTCTCACCAGTGCAGGCCCCTTTGGGAGAACAACCTGCAGTGTTGGACACAGGAAGATCCATGGACTCTTCTCTGCTTACAAGCAGAGGGAGTTAATGGGGCTGGGAGGTACAGGAAAGGAGGTTGAACAGTTTCATTGTTTTGGAGTGCAGTTTGTTTTTTCCAGGGGTAGTGTAAGATGTTAATGCAGTCAGCATGCATCTTTCCTAGCTGGTCCTTTCTTGGATCCATGGGAGGGGAAGGCAGGCACCTAGAGAAACATACTCTATTGGTTCTAGAAATGTTACGGTGGTTGTAGGAATTGTTAAACTCAACAAAATGGACTGGGTTCAGGAAATGACATGGCCGTGGCTAACAGTGTGTGCCTATTGCTCAGCTCGCCTTTTCACCCTTAAAACAGTTGAGGGTTAAAATCCAGAGATTGGCACTGATTGCATTCAGGGTGGTTTGTACCACCCCAATTAACTCAATTAAAATATCTCCTAATAGGCATGTACACAGGCTAACCTAATCCAGGCAACTCCTCATGGAGATAGTCTTCCCCGGTGACTTTGAGTGGTGTCTTGCTGCCAATTAAAAGCGAGCATCACAAAAGGTATAGGGGAATCCAAGATACCTTGAACTGAGAATAAAATGTACGTGTGGTTTATTGTTGTTCTGTCGCATGGGTGTGCCCATCACTTCAGTGAAGCTGCAAGGTTGGTCATCCCAAGATCTTTCTGGTGACACTTCTTACAGCACCTCTGTCAGCATCCTTGCCAGCCTAACTTATGACAGCTGTCCATCTGCTCTCTATAAGTAGAAATATTTACTTGTCCAGACATTAGAAACAACATCATTTTAAAGTGCAGATCATTTTATTACAAAATATTTATCAAGGGTACCTTTTTATAGAAACCAACTACAAGTATATCTTAAAGAAAAGTGGAGTTGATCTAGAATAGCTACATAGAATATGATATCACTTAGTGTTTTCTTTTAGGGAATATCTAGAGAAAAAAATTAACAAAATCTACCAAAAGAGTTTTTTAACTACAGACAAGAATTATGTGTTTTTTTTTTAAATTATGATTCTATATATCCCTGGAGACTAATTCATTCATTTTCAACTTTCAGTCTTTTTATTTCTACTTTATTGAATGTACTGAGGTTTTTTTTATTATTATTACTTGGAAAAATACTTAATGCAGAAAAAACTGCACAGTCTGAATGATATAACACAGATTTATAAGGCCATTTAGCTGTCCCCACACTATATTTCCTCCCCCTGAGTCAGCCTCAAGTATGCTTCCTATGAGCTTCATCCCCAGTTTGCTTTCTACTGTTCACCCTGAGCCAGGTTTCACTCAGTGGCCCAGGAAGGCTTGAAGTTACTCTGTAACCAGGACTTAAACTAGAAATCCTCCTGCCTCAGCTACTCAGGTGCTGGGATTATAGTTCGGATTATAGGTCTGTATGGCTGGGCCAGATGCAACTTGTCTTACTATTTAAGATTAAATGATAGTTTACCATATGCGTGAGCCATGTTTTAGGTCTCCATTTCTTGACAAGACAACTGGGTGGAAGGCTAAACTCCACAGACCTTGTGGGCTAGAGTTGCAGGGCTTGCTGTTGCTAGGTAGATAAGGAAAGTTTTGATCTGTTCTCGGGCTTCTGAGGTGTTATCCTCACAGCAGAAGGCTGAGCAAAGAGAGACAGTGAGGCTCTGGCAGCCTGGGCTTCTCACGCAGCCTTTGCAGATACGCTTGGGGTTCAGTACACAGGCTTAAAGAAGATTTGGGATGTATCAGAGCCTTTATAGATGTTTTATTAGTGTTAATTTTTTCTAAGACTTCAAGTAGAGGGAACTTTCATCTTGTTAAGTTCTTGCTTTTCAACTTCTCTTTTGCTCTTTCGTATATGAATCATGAGGAAAACCCAGGGAAGCTCTTTGTAGTCCTAAGTACATTATTCATTCTCTCTGTCTCTTTCTGTCTCTCTCTGTCTCTCTCAATCCTCCCCCTCTCCTCTCTTTCCTCCCTCCACTCCCTGTATCCCACATGTGTGGACAGTACTTGAGGAAGCCATTAGGTGCCATTGACCTTGTTTTCTTTTGAGACTAAGTCTGTCCTTAGTTTGAAACTCTCAATTCATATAGGTTGGCTGCTAAGTGAGCCTCAGGCATCCACAGTGAACCTGCCTGCATTGGTCTTCCCAGAATTGGGGTTCCAAGTGCAGGCCACCATGCCTGGCTCTTTTATGTGGGTTCTGGGGATGGAATTCAGGTCCTTATGCCTCTGAGGCAAGGCCTCTGAAGTCAGCTGTAGAAGTGAAATATCCCATCGTTCTACTACAGACCATTTGTAAAGTGTGAATTATAGAAGCAACTACCTATACCATAGCATTGCCTTGATGCTTAAGAGAGCATCATGAAAGAGCAGAAACATAAGATAAAAGTGAACTGAAAGAGGAGGAGATATAGACAAATTGCATTTGGAAGCCACTTAAGAGGCATGTGGAAGCCAACTGGCTCTGGAGTGAGAATTTCATGCTGTGAGAGGTTCATTCCTGAATAATAATGACAGGCCATTGGGCTGCAGAAATGGCCCCAAACACACACACACACAGGCCATGGGGCTGCAGAAATAGCCCCAAACACACACACACACATGCCATGGGGCTGCAGAAATGGCCCCAAACACACACACACACACACACACACACACACACACACACACACAGGCCATGGGGCTGCAGAAATGGCCACACACACACACACACACACACACACACACACACAGGCCATGAGGCTGCAGAAATGGCCCCAAACACACAGACAGACAGACAGACAGACAGACAGACATTGCTTTAATTAAAGAGAGAGATTCCATGCAGATGCTCTGCTTCTGATCACACCTCTTCTCTAGTTTTGCTCTCAAATGCTTTTTGTTTGGAAGACCATAAATCAATTTTATATAATGACACATTTAATCAAGTACCTTGTCAATGCCAGGTACTTTGTGCTTTTCAATGATTCTCTAAAACTCACCCACTTAGGTGCAACTCAGGAAATAGAGATGTCAAGTCCCTTGCTCTGGTTGCTTTAAATTTGAACTCAGCTCCTTCAGTTTAAAGTGCCTTCTCTAAACAAACATGCTTGCTTTCTCCCTTGTTCATCATCTAGATGAATCCTTAAGACCCTGTGTTTGGATGTTAAGAGACTTAAAATTCCTGAGAATAAATGGGTATGGTGGGGTCACCTGTTATCCCACCACTTAGCAGGCAGAGGCAGGAGGATTTCAAGTTTTGACTAGCCTCTGTTGGATAGCCAGTTTAAATCAAACTTGTGTGTGTGTGTGTCTGTGTGTGTGTCTGTATGTGTGTCTGTATGTGTGCGTATGTGTGTGTATGTATATGTGTGTGTATGTGCGTGTGTGTGTATGTACATATATATCCTTTCTCAAAAAAGAAACACCGTCCATTTCATTGACTTTTTAAATTCATCAGAAAGCAAGAGATGATAGAGTCTACCCATTATTACCGTCTTTTGTAACATACTGATTTTTTACTTGTATTTGTATGTTTTGCTCATGCTCCTGTCAGAACTCACAATGTGGTCTATTCATGTGCTCTTCTCTTTGATTCATGGGTGGTGTCACTTCGGTTCTGAAAAAGGAAGTTGTTAATTTTCTCAGTTTCTGTTGGAGAGTAACTGACTGCCTGACTCAGCCATTATTTATTGAGCTACTACCGTGTGATAATCTTTGTGCCAGATTCGAGATGCATCAGAGATAATGTACTTCTTTGTTTTAGCTAGGGATTGTTTTTACCTTTAGTTAAGTCTTGGGTCTGTTTGTGGGTGGCCACTGAGTTTTCTTAGCTCATGAGTGGCAGTCTGATGCAAAACATAGTGCTGATGGTTTGGCTTAATTTTTAAGGAAATGATTGGTGATCTTTGAATTACTTATATATCACTGTCCTGTTTTTTTTTTCAATGCAAATAGAGATTTTATTGTCAAGTAATTTTTCTTCTCAAATTCTTTGTATTTGTGTGATAGAAAAAACATTTTATGAAAGCAAACACCAAACTAAATAACGAGAAAAGAAATGTTGTCATTTATCAATTTGCAACATTATCTGTTGGCCTCAGAGGCATGGTCTGTTGGAAATGAAGTTTCCATATATGGGAATAAAGGGCTCCCAGAGTAAGTCAAAAGTTAACATTTCCTGTTGAGCTGAGTCGTATATGGATCTTGTTACTGTGAAATTCATAATGGAGACCCTTTATAATTCTGTTTGCCCCATCGACTCAGTTTTTAGATTATAAACCTGATCCCCTAGAGGCCAAATTAGTATTTTTTTTAAGGTTCTTCCTTCCTTTCCACGGTTTTGATATTTTCAACTTACAAGAGTAGGTATGCGGCAGTTCATCCCTCTTCTAACTCTGTGAATGTTTGCAAATGTTTTTACTTTGTTTCTTAGCTTTCTAGACTTCAAATCTTGGTCATAATCCCCGTGATGGTAGATGAATACCACTTGCAGCTAGTTTGAAAGGAGACAGAAATTCAGATGTCTGAGGACCCTGGTTTTTCTACTCTTGGGAGAACTTACTAAGCCCCTGCTTCATCCACCAAGGGCAGTAAGTTTTAAGGATCTTGGATTGGCTAGATTCACTGTGGGAATAGTTTCATTCTTAGAAAAGTTAACAACTGTTGATCGAGTCATTGTCAACCTGCCTGTGGCTTTCCCATAAGGCTCTTCTGAGTGGGTGGAATGAATCAGACCTGCCTGTTTCCTAGATTGCTCTAGCTGTTCTTCCCTTTTGGATCTTAGTTGATTCGGTATTTCAAATGCTTCCTTTTCTTACTGCTTCTCCTGATGCGAGCCACAGTACCCAGCTGAGTCTTCAGGCTCAGGCTGTCTTCCACATAGCGTTTGGGATCACCTTGTGCACCAGCACCTGAGCTTCATCTGGGGGAGTCCACAGAAGTCCACCCTACCTCCTGGATTTTGATAGGGGAAGAAGCGGTAGGATGTCCTGTAGCCGATGATGGATTTGAACTTCAGATCTTCCTGCATCCCTTTCCTTCCTGCTGGGACTACAGATGTGCTCTCCAGCAAGCAGGTTTTGTGCAGTACTGAGGATGAAATCCTAGGCTTTGTTAACACTAAGGCCAGCACTTCCCTGACTAAGCTGCCTCTGTAGCTCCTGAAAGGGCATGTTCACAACATGCTTGGTGCTTTCAGTCTTCTGTTTTCATCTGATAGGTTGAATGCCTTCCTCCTTCTCCCTCTTCCCCTCTCCCCCTCCCTGTTCCCCCTCTCTGCTTTTCTTTCCCTCTTCTCCCACTCCCTCTCCTCTCCCCTTTTCCTCTTTCTCCTTCCCCTCCCCTCCCTTCCCCCTTCCCTTTTCTCTCCCTCTTCCACTCCCCTTTTAAAAAGACAGGGTCTTGGTATATAGTTCTCCCTAGCCTGAAGCCTAGAACATGCCCTTTGGACCACTCTAACCCTTGTACTCACAGAGCTCTGCCTACCCCTGCTTCCCAGACAATGAGATTAGAGGCATGCCTCACCAGAGTCCTTTTCTCTATTCTCTCTCTGATCAGACATTCCCTTTTGGCAATATGAAAAGGAGATTTTTCAAACCCTTAAGATTTCATCTTTAATTGGCCCTCACCCCCTGTCTTTCTCAGCTCATTACAGATCTTAGCCTGATGCATTAACTCCTTGCCTGGCTTTGGACAAAACACTTAAGTGCTCTTATTCTCAATTTTCTCAGTTGTATAACAGGTCATGTCAAAGCTACTTAAATAGAAAATCAATGAAATAATGTGCGTGAAAGTGCTTGGTGAACAATAAGATTATCTAAATATTATCCCTCATTGTTGGTGCAACCCTGTTTCCTTACTTAGGAAAGCCTATTGGCTGTGTGTCTCGAGACTATGTGGGGTACTTCTCCATTGGAGTTGGCACGGTAGGACATTTGTACACAGTGGGCATGGTCTCACAAGCATTTGAAGTACAGTGCAGACACACACATACACATGTAAGAGAAAACAAATTAAAACAACAGCAAAACAAACAAGTTAAGGAAGAAAGAAGTATTGTAAATGAGATAGCTATGTGAGTTTGCTGTTTTGATAACTGGTTTTTAGTTAATGTTTTGATAATGATGTATACCTTAAGGCTTCAGTGACTGGACAGATTTTTTGGGGTTTTGTCTTTATTATCTTGCATCATCCCCAGATGTTATGTTCAGTTTTGCTGCCCGACTTCATTTGAGACTGTGCAGAAATAGAGCGATTTTTCTTACTATAGGGCAGATTCTAATTGTTTTCACTTATTATTCTGAAGAAACCATCATGGTGATACGGGAAATGTTTATTTGCTACCCCACAGACACAGGTGATACTTTTATTATATAAAATGCATGTAGGAGCTGAAATTGATAATTGGAAGTTAGGTGTAGATATAATGTATCGTACACCGGTGATGTGAGGGTCTGTTGTTTCTCAATCAGAATTAAGTTTGGATCACATATGTGCTGTCAGTGTAATTCCTTGCCCCCGAGAGATATTAACAGTGTCTGTCCCTTGATCCCAAGTGCTTGAAACAAACCAACTTACTATTCCAGCAAAGTTCACCCTGGGAACCAATGAATTCTTCAGGCTTACTTACAAAGCATAGGTGGGGGCCACTAACAGGAGCATCAATGACCCTAAAGCAACCTCACAAGGACATCTTCTCCTACCATAGATAATGGCTTCGCCATAGCTGCATAGATGGGAGTCCCCACCCTTCAGTTTGCTTCAGCCTGTATACTCTAGCACCTTTGCTAGACCCCTTGACCACATGTGATTAGAGCAAAACCACATACAAATGGGTGGAAGGAGTGGCTGGAATATAAGGTGAATATCCATTGACATGCACCCCACCCACCCACTCCTATCTTCTATGAGAGAGCTCCTTTCGTCTATAGGACTGGTTTTAATGGACTCTTCTATGTAGTCATAATTAATATCATGAAGATCATGGCAGTTTTTCTCCGAGGGTGGTGCTGTACAGCAGTGTTAAGGGATCTTCCCTTTTGTAGGTCAGATTAAGGGAAATCGGGCCACTAACTCAGCAAGCCAGAACTTTTGGCTGTCTCTGTCGTCTGTACATTGCCTTGCAGATAGGCTGATGGTGGTTTACGCTCCATCATGCATCTGTGAGCACAGGTGTGGGTTCAGATAATCCAGGCTCCAAGTCATCCCTCATAGATAACGCTTTTTAGTCACTAGGGCATAATGTATGGTGACATCAGAGAATGCTTACAGTTTTGTCTAGGGCAATGAGTCATCGATGTATCTCTCGTATGTGAACCATAGCAGCAGAAGTCCTAATTATTTCTGTGCAGACAATATCTCAGATGGCAGAGGCTTGGAGTAAGCATTCATTGGGACATTGTTGATCGTAGTCTGCTCTTTAAGTTCTTGGTTAAGTGAGAGCTAAGACTCACCTATGCAGAGTATCGATACAGTTCCTTCCTTCCCTCTTAACTGTAAGAGGTTATTCTGGGTCTCTCCCTGACCTGTGAACGTCCACAATATGTCCAGTCAAGATCCTCCTTCCCTGAGCTTCTTAAGGTTGAGAAAAACACAGAGGGGGCTGCATTCTTCTTCTTGTCCTTCTCCTGTAGTGCTCTGCCTAGTTGTAGTCAAAAAGGATGAGGCTGGCCCCTGAGGTAGCCTTGGCAAAGACGGAAGGAAGTGAAGGTATTAAAAGGTTCAGCCCTGAAGTAAAGAAGCCACCAGAATGTGTAACCAGCCTTACTTTACTCTTTACTGTCACGATGAGTTGAACTAGGTGCCCAGTGTAAGGCTTATGTGTCCAGAGATGGAGTCTTGAGTTTATTGTTTTGATTCCACAGTGCCCTGTACAGAACTGGATGACACATAAGTTATCTTGTTTTTTTCTTAGCTTCCTGAGAATCACTGCAGCTGTCTAATAAATAGAACAGTTACGCAGGCAGGGTCCATGCTTGTAGCATCTTCATCATTTCAAATGGGATGCTAATGGAAGCAGAGGACATTGTCAGGACATTCATTATCAATGCTATAAACAAAGGCAAGAGTTTTAATTGGTAGATAAAATGTGATAGGACTAGAGAGATGGCTCAGCAGGTAGGAGTGGATATTGCTCGTACAGAAAAAAAGACTCTAGTTTGATTCCTAGTGCCTACTTTGGATGTTTAATTTTTTTGTAATCTTTTCCCCTGTGATGTTTTAGTTCCTGTAATGTTTAATTGCCTGTAATTCCAACTCTGGGAGACCCAGGGCAGCTGGCCTCCATATGCATACCACTCATGTGTGTACATGTACATATATCATACACACATGTATACACACACCAAAATAAAATCTTAATTCGTGTGTGTGCACATGTGTGTGTTTTGCCTGCATGTCTGCATGTTAACCTTTGTATGCCTGGTGGGTAGAAAAGGATGATGGATCCCCTGCAACTGGTGTTATTGGTAATTGTGAACTTCCATTTGGGCACTGGGAATTGAACCCTGGTCTTCAGGAAGAGCAGCCAGTGCTCTTAAGTTCTAAGCCATCTCTCCAGCTCCAAAATTGTCTTTCTATCTTAAAGTGAGGATATGTTCTTTGAGATCAAGCAGAGGGAGTTTAAAGGTATCCTTGTGGAAAAAAATCCCTGTTTTAGACCTCTTCAAGTAATGTTTAATAAAAATAGAAATAAGTTGTTCGCAAACATGGAAAGACAAGGTGTGTAAGAGCTTACTGTTTTGGTTCTATTAATCTTTATTGTTAAACTGAAAACAGGGTGTTAGCTGCCACCCTTCCTGTCCTGTTCCCTTCCTCCCTTTGTCCGTCCGTCCGTCCATCCCTCCGTCCCTTTTTCCATTCTTCCCCGATCTCCTGTTTCTACCCTCCTTCTCCATCTTTTGCTCCTTCCTCTGTCTCTCCCTCATGATAAGGACAGAGTATGAAGTTTGGGTTTGGAAATTCCTGCTCTGTACTTTCTTAGAGAATATAGCTAATACTTAGAAATAAGCTGTTACTTAGGAACACGCTTTCTTTCCTACCACCATCCAGATCACTCCAGAGTTCTTTCATGGCATCTTCCAGCTCTGCCAGCTCCAACTAGCATTGTAATCACAATTTCCTAAGAAGCCATGGCACTTCCTTTCTTCTTGAGGAGCAGCCCATCTGTCATTGGACCTGTTCCCTCTCTTCTCCATCTTCAAATTTCATTCTAAAATGCCCTTGCAAACACAGGACACATGTTGCTTAGTTAAGCACTCTCTCCTCTACCCTAGCCCTGTAACCCAGCGGACTGTGGAATGTCTTTATAGAAAAGTTATTTAAGTATGCGAATGCCTTTGATGTCCTGAACTAGGTGCCAAGTGCACAGGGTGTCTCCCTCATGGGGTTCTGAGGGGCCTGCTTCTTGCAATGTCAACTACTTCATACAATAGCATATTTAGATCACATGATAATTGCCAAGCTATTAATTATTCATAGGCTACTTTTTCCTCAGAAAGTAGTGCAGATGTCTGATTTTCATGATTTTATTACATCAAAGTCTCACATCTTGTTGTCATGGGCATGGTTCTTAAACCTCGGGAGTCTACTCACTGAAAATGTTACTCACATAGCACCTAGAGCAAAAGCCTACCTCAGAGGTGTAAGCTTTGTGAGGGGGAAAATAGTTGATTCACAGGCTGAAGCTGTTAAGCAGATTTTTAAATGCAAAGCTTCAAGTTACTGAAAAAGCGGGATTCAATATGTCCTTTCCTTTGATTTTTGGGAAGGGGTGATAAGTAATGCCCCCTCGGGGTTTTACTGTACTCTGAAAGCAAAGCTTGAAGGACCAATAAATGGATTTTGGCTGTCCCCTAGTTCAGGGATTAATATTGAATTACAGGAATATGCCGCCCAGTAGCTGGAAAACCAGGGAGGATGCTGTGTGCTCTTTTCAGAAGGACATGGTTCCTTTGTCTGCAGGCTGCCACTTTGAAAAATGCTCTCAGTGCAGCATCTTGCAGCTGTAAAGGTTAAAGATGCATCTCCGGCACCACCCCTGTGCTTTTGTGTTCTCCTTAATGTCAGCAGATAAAGGATTGTTGAAAACAGGGCCAGAAGGAGATAAGAGCTTTGCAGGTTCAAATTGAACAATGGAAACTTTCTCCTCATAGTAAATTACCAGTGGCAGATTTAAAGTTTGTTAATTGTCAGAGAAAAGCACTAAGGATTGTTTTCTTTTGCCTAATGAATTACCTTATCTCGAGTTACTTCAGATAAATGGCTATTTCCTAGTACCCCTGAAGCTTTCTTTACAGTCTCCTGGAATGCCTGGGGTTTCCTCACGTTCTGGGGTAAGATTGGGTATTGGTAACCAACACGACTGCTTTTATGAATTTTTTTTCCTGTTCAGAAATATAATGGGTTAATGTGTGTAGAGTCTTATGGCCGAGCTGGAGTGTTTTGGTCTTCTCTGAAGAATGAGATTCAGCTTCTTTAAGTCACAAACTTTATAACTAAGTTGTTAGTCTCATTATATGTTTCTCATTGAACGGTTTTCTCTCTCTCTGAATGTGGTTCTTCCTCAAGAAAAAAGTATGTTTAGCTTTTATTTATGTGTATATTTATCAGTTCACAAGCACCATGAGCATGCAGGTGCCCTCAGAGGCTGGAAGAGGGTATTGGAGCCTCTGAAATTGAAGACCTGGTTGTGAGACACCCTATGGTTGTTGAGATCTGACGCTGGGTCTTCTCCAAAAGCAGCAGGTGCTTTAAAACCTCTAAGCTATATTTCTACCCCAGTCGTGCATAATTCTTTAGAGAGGCCTTTAGAGATACTTAATATGAGGGTTTAGCCCTAAACATCAATGGCGGTTTCCTTTAGAAAGGATGCTCTGAATTTCTTAAACTTTTTTTTTTTTCCAAATGATTTTACCCCTTGGTGAATACTACAGACACTAGCGAGAGAGACAGGGTTTTTATTCTTTCATGGGCTTCAGTTAGATCACCTCTAATAATTGGGGACTATAATAATCAAAACAGTGACACTAGAGATTACAAAAATGTTAAAATTATTATTGAACTAGTGTGAAATGAGAGATGCCTACAACAGGTTTAAAGGTGATGTCCAAGTAATTCACATGGAGTAAAGGAGCATAATGAACGAGCAGACAAATCAACATGAAACTGGCTTTTCATAGTAAAAGGAGGGATTGCCTTTCCCAAGGATGTTCCTTGCATGTATGTGGACAGTGTTAATAGTAGTCAGCATGCCCAGAGGAGGGCCCTTGTTAAGGAATACACGTTTCATTAGAGATCTAGCTATTACCCTGCTAGGGGTGTGTGTGTGTGTGTGTGTGTGTGTGTGTGTGTGTGTCTGTGTCTGTGTCTGTGTGTATTAGTGTACAGGTATTCATGCAGGCCAGATTTTGAATCCCTTGGGGCTGGATTACACATTATTGGGAGCCTCCCAATGTTTGTTCTAGGACCCAAATTGGGCAGGGTGCAAGAGTCACACTCACTCTGAGCCTCTAGCCTGTTTGATTCATTTTTCTTGCCAGAATGAAGCTTAGAGATCAGTAGAGAGGCAAGTCCTGGCATGCTAAGGTAAACTGCAGCTTCATCTGATACAGTCTCAAGTGGTGTCTGTGTTGCCGACAGGACACTTAGTTTTTAAGAGCAGTTTCGTCATAAAGATAGGAAAAGATAGGAAAAGATAGCAGGGTGTTGTCTGATACCGGGTATGCACTGTCAGAGCTGGGTAGCAAATATGTAGTCCTGTTTTTTGTTTGTTCGTTTGTTTGTTTTGTGGTTTATTTATTTATTTATTTATTTATTTGGTATGGACCTTTTTGTTATTGTTGTTTTATGTTTTATTTTGGTTTGGTTTGGTTGTTTTTTTGGCTGCCAAGCTGAGGTGTTTTAAAGTGATGGTTGGACAAAGTGCGTCCTGGTCAGTCGTTGTCTGCTTAGTAAAGGATGTTCTGAGACACATGGCTCAATGCTACATAGACTCTGGTCTTCTTGAACATATGTGTAGGCCTATATGTGTGTAAATATATGTGGGGATACATTCTGTGTATGGCATACATAGATTTAGAACTTAATTATTTTGGTACAGGCCTTATGCGGCTCAGGATAGTCCCAAATTTGATATTCACATACAACATGGGTTTGAAATTACATAAAGAGGGTCCGCAAAGTTCCACAGCAGAATAAATGTTACTAAAGATCTAACACGTCTTTTAGATTCTCATATTCCCTGAGCATTTCACACTTTCATAAAAATTTAAAAATCTCAGATAGAAACCGCCATTAGAAGCTCTTCTGAACCTGTATAGACATATAGTTTGTCTGAATTGTGTGGCACTTCAGAAAGTCTAGATGAAGGTTTCTGTAATTGAAGTATACCATATTGTTAAATCCACTGCTGAGTACAGTAGCCTAGCCCCGGAACTGAGAAGACTGTGTGCCAACTCCTGCACTCAAGAAGCTGAAACAAAGACATAGGGAAATGCAAAGCACACCCTGCTATTAAGTTCTTACTTCTCAGAGCTGGGGGAAAGCTGACCAAAGCCCTTCCCGTCGTCACTGCATCTCATTCTGTGCTCAGAAGCTGTGGCCCTCAGATTTGTGTCCATGTGAGTGCAGGTGATGTTGAAGGCCAGAGGCGCTGCTGGAGCTGGAGTGACAGGTGTGTTGTGAGGTCTTGGGTGCTGGAAACCAAACTCTCTCTTAACTGCTGAGCCATCTTTGCAGACTCTGGTATGTCCTGGTGGGAGGCTTAGTGTGGTGAGACTCTCACCCCCAACAAAATAAATCTGTGTCCTGATAGATGTTACAATTTTAAGATCCATATACATCTTTCTGCTTTCAAGCCTGGATTTAGAGCATGTCAAGTGGATGCCATGTCTGCTATAACTCATGCTCTAACCCAGTACTGGGTGGCTGCCTGTGAGATTTGTTCTTGTAATTCAAATGCTTCTGGTTTCACTGTTTAGGAAACAACCACAGGAGAGCAAACCTTTTTCTTTTCCTCTCCCTCCTCCGTTCTGTCTTCCTTTTATTCTCTCTTCTCTCCTTATTCCTCCCCATTCTTCTTCTTGCCCCCCCATCTCTCCCAAATCCTCTAACTCCTCATAATGCACCCTCACGTAAGAACAAATCAATCCAGCCTGCTTTCTATTGCCTTTCTCCTCATAGCCAGGGTAGATGTGTGAACCAGCCTGTGATGGGTGTGGTTCTCTTGCCTTAATTTATCATCTGAAAGCAATTTTGTTCAATTAAAGATTAGAATTAAATTTCATTCGGAGTGCTTCTGTGCAGGGGAAATGATGCATTAATGAACACACAGATGTCATCTCGCAGCCATGCTGTTTGCAGAATAGTTTCTTTAGGGTTGGAATAATAGAAGGGGCCCTGGCAACAGGAGCACCGTTTACCCACCGGCATACTAAGCAGAGAGT
Organism: Mus musculus; assembly: GCF_000001635.26. Taxonomy (NCBI): domain Eukaryota; kingdom Metazoa; phylum Chordata; class Mammalia; order Rodentia; family Muridae; genus Mus; species Mus musculus. Next base: position 964,907 of record NW_016097317.1, on the reverse strand, counting down.
CGCAATTATTTGCAAACCATTTATCATTCTGAACACCAAGAGGAAAACATACTTTATCTAAAATATTTGAAATAATGACTCCTAAAAATCAGATAACAGGGAGCGTTAATGTCAGGTGCCACACTGTAAATGGCTTAATGCTGTTGTGCTAGCACCATGGCTGTGATTTGTGATGCTAATGATCCAGCCAAATACATAGGAGCCCAGTCTAAAAGGAGTGTTATTGAAAGGAGACAAAGCAGTAAGGGAATTAAAAGTGTAGTGGGAGAAAGGAAAAAAAATGTGTAGGATCATATTTCACTTATTGGCAGTCCCATCTGCTCTTCTGTACACACATTATGTAAGTTTTACTCTCTCTATTACAAATATCCCGCAGGGCGGATAGGAGGTTCATATATCTGTGTTCAACTGTTTTCTGACTCAGAGTCAGACATGAATGAGCGAAAGATTTACGTGCCATGCCTGGAATGTTTGAGGGCGATAGGCGGGTTTTTTCCCCACCTCCCTCTTTGAAAAGTAGTTGTATATTTAGATGATAATGTTTTGTGTACTGCTTTGCTTGGAAGCCAGCACTAGCTGCTGTCTGGAGAGAATGTGTGGGGAGGCAAGAGAGTCTGTGAGACAACCATGACTTATGTAGTCTTTGAGAATTTGCTTTAGTTTGTCCATTTCCATCTTGAGACATTCCTGTGCTGGGTATATTCCCAGTCAGTCAGTCTGTCTGTCTCTGTCTCTCTCTCCCCCACCCCCCACCCGTGTGTGTGTGTGTGTGTGTGTGTGTGTGTGTGTGTGTGCATGTGTGTGTGTGTGTGTTTTGTTTGTTTTGAGAAAGGATGATACCTGATTGCTCAGGTCAGTCTCAGGCTCACTCTCATCCATTTTCCTGGCATTTCCTGAGGGCTGGAATTGTTAGTGGCAGCAATGGCGAAGACCCTCTTAGTACAATTGGCAGAAAAGAATATCAGGCAGAGCCTGTAGGAACCAGAGTTGAAATCTATTAAATTGCATTACAATTTTTATATTATTTATTAACTCACATCCTTTGTGTCAGAGGGCACTTGAGGTCAATTGACAACTTTTGGGACTTTGTTATTTCCTTTATCTGTGAATTCCAGAAGTCAAACTCAGGTCATCAGACTCATGCAGCAAGTGCTTTTCAGCTGACCCTCAGAGCTGTCTCACTGGCCTTTAAATAGCAATTCTAAGGAATTGAAGCATGGGGGTTAGTATCAGAGAGGCCATCTATAAGATAGATCTAAATGAAGGTGTAAGCTTCCTGATGGAAGGACAATACTTCATTGTCTTTAATTTAGCGATTTGCAGTGGTTTGTTAATCCTGAAGTTATATTCTAAGGGTTGTTAGGAAGTGTAACTGAGGGGCTGGAAAGATGACTCGGTGGTTAAGAGCTCTGTATACCCACATTTGGGTCCCAGGTCCCTCATATGAATTGTCCGTAAATCCGGTTCCTGGGAGTTAGATGCCTTTTGTGGTACCAGACGAGATAGAGTGCACATGTATATATGCAAGCAATGCTTTTATACACATAAAATGAGAATAAATAGTTATGAAAAAATAATAAAGGAGGTCCATTTAACATGGTTACAGTTGATGAGGGAAAGCACTGTATCACAGAATACAGGAACTTCTTTCTTCCCTGTAAATAGAAGTTACAGCCTTGCTTGTAGGATTCCCATGACACCAGCAGAGCCATAAGGTGCCAAAGGCCTTCGAATTATGCTTGCCCTCCCTCTTTACATTGAATGATATACATGAAAATTCTTTAATAAAACAGGTGCTGTTGCTTTGAGGGCCTGTACAATATATGCATATGCAGGAGTATGTTCTAGAACCATAGGTACATCTGTTTTGTTGCATTTAAAAAATATTTATTCAGGGTTAGAGGGATGTTTCAATGGTCAAGAGCACTTACTGCTCTTACAGTGGACCTAGGTTCAGTTGCAAGCACTCACAGGACTCAAAACCATCTGTAATCCCAGTTCCAGGGGACCCACCAGCCTCTTCCGACTTCTGCAGACAGCACACATGCAAGTAGCCCATATACATACACGTGCACATATACATACACGTGCACACATGCAGGTAGGCAACACACACACACATAAATCTAAAGAAATCTTTCAAAAATGCTTTCTCTAAAAATTACATTTTTGTTTTTGTACCTGGTTGTGCACATTAGTACAGTTGCCATCAGAGACTAGAAAAGACATCAGATCCACTTGAGTGGGAGTTACAGGTGCTGGGCTCCGAACTCACAACCTCATCAAGAAGACCAAATGATCTTAACCACTGAGTGTTCTAGCCAATGCCCTTCTCTGTTGTTGTTGTTGTTGTTGTTGTTGTTGTTATTGTTATTGTTTTGTTTTGAGATGGAGTTTTATATAAGCTGGGCTAACCTTGAACCCATGATGTAGCTGACAATGATCTTGAACTCCTGATTCTCCAAAGCAGCCTCCCAAGTTTATGTATTACAATGTTACCTTACCTGCTGTTACTTTATTTTTGATTATTGTTGTCAGTTCTAGTTTCCTTAGGGTGGTCATGATTTAAATTTTTCTTCAATATAAGCTTTTCCCATTTGAGATTTAGGGGATCTCATGCCTAGAATTCATACATGAAATTCAAATTTAGCTGAACATCTTGTAGTTTATGGATTATCAAAATATAAAGAAGAAATCTTGGGTGGGGTAAGAGTTCAGTATCATCTTCAGGAATGTAACATGTTTGAGGCCAGCCTGGGCTACCAGAGACCTGTCTTAAAAGCAACAAATCCAAAATACATAAGTAAAGAAAAGAAAAGTTTAAAAACGTTTATTGAACATTCTCTACTCCAGATGTTTCTGTCATTGAAAAATAAAAACAAGAAAGAGAGAAAGAAAGGAATAAAGAAAGAAAGAGAGAAAGGAAGAAAGAAAGAAAGAAAGAAAGAAAGAAAGAAAGAAAGAAAGAAAGAAAGAAGGAAAAGAACAGAAGGAAAAGAACAGAAGAAAGGAAAAAGAAGGACAAATCCTGCAGTAGTTTGTGTAGAAGATTCCCAAGCCAGCTACTTAAGGATATACTTCTTTTGGCCCTGATAAACTTTTATTTGTGGACTCAGCTTTGTCTCCTTGCTCCTGGAGATACCACTCATATTTTATATGAATAATTACTTTAAACAATGCCCTTTTGTATGGGAGTCCTTGAAAAGCAATGTTCCCTACGTTTAAAAGACTGTCTCCAGGATTGAGGATGTAACCCAGTTGATAAAATTTGTTTTTACTGTGCACAAAGACCTGGGTTCCGTCCTTCACGTAGCATAAAACTGAACGTGTGATGGCTCACACCTGCCATCTCCGCACTTGGGAGGAGGATCAGGAATTCAAGGCCATCTTTTTCTCCATTGCTAGTTGGAGGCCAATGTGTTATTTTAAAAAGAAATGAAATCATTAGCCATTAATAGCAATTACTGCTCTTGCACAGGACATGGGTTTGTTTCCAAGAACATTATGACAACTCAAAGCGTGTACCCCTGGTACCAGAAGATCTGATGCTCTCTTCTGGACCCTAGGGCAGTAGGGCCATATGTATGCACATACATACATTCCACATAAAACAACGATCTTTAAATGCTAAAGTCCTGTCTTCATATTAACTTAATTTACTTCTTCTTGATCATGCTTCACACAACCACTTAGATGAGAAAGGCTGTTTCCCGATCTTTCAGAGTCTGTGTCACAGATTCCCCTCCTCCTTCACTCCAGAATATATGAAGAACACAAGGTAGCTATGAAGCTCTATCTTGCTCAAACCCCATATGGCGCCTCTAGAGTTTAATAAGGATATTGGAACATTGGTTCCACTCTTTGCTTTTTACTGAGATTAGGTGTACCCTCTGCTTTGAATCTCCTGACAGTGAGCGGTCATGACTCATCTCACCATTTTACAAATGAAGAATTTGAATTTTTGATAGGTGAAATGGCTTGTGTAAGACAGGCAAGGGCTTAAATCTTGATCTAAAGCCTCTACGCTTTGGCTTGTTCCACCATTTGTATTGACTTCCGAATCAATATGATTTGGGGATTAGGCAGTGGAGGAGTAATTGTCGCAGTGTTCCCCTCTGCTGGCTTGGAAAACGAAGCGCTGTCCTCACACCTGGGCTCTGTGCTGGGAGAGGTGTGTGTCCCTGGTTCAGTGCTGGTCTGTAATCTGATGCAGTCCTTCATCTGAGGAGCTGCTGCTCGGGTACCACTGCTCTTGCACAGAGTGAAGCAGATCAGCCAGGGCTGACTGACATGGGCGTGGTGAATCCTTGTTTAGGATTTGTTGCAACATAGTTTCTACCTCTGAATTGCCCAAGCAAATGATTGGAAAATGACATCCTGCATATTCTGAAACTGGAAGAGTAGTCTTTTTGTGAGCATTTAATGAGCACGTATAATGTGCTTTTGGGTTTACTAAGTAGTAGGATTTCTAAACTCTGTCTGTTTAATCTTATTCAGGGACATATCCTACTACAACACAGTTGTTAGTCTATTTTCTACCTCTTAGTTATTTTAATTGCCGCCTCTCTTAAAAAAATGTGTACATATGTGTGTGAGTACACACATGTATATGTGTATTTAGATACCATTCTTAGAAATACCATTCACTTCCTTTGCTAAGTTGTCTCCCATAGGCCTGGAGCTTTCCAAATAGGCTATGTGTCCTGGCCAGGAAGCCTTAAGGATCTGTCTTTCTCTACTTTCCCAGCACTGGGGTTACAGACTATCCTGCTCATCTTTTTATACTTCTGGGGATCAAACTCTGGCCCTCATGTTCTCAAAGAAGTACTTTATTGACTGAGCCATCCTGCTAGTCCTTGATGGCTCTCTCTCTCTCTCTCTCTCTCTCTCTCTCCCTTCCTCTCTCGTGTGCACATTTGTGTATGTGTATGAGTGTGTGAATGTGTGAGTGAGATAGAGAATATTGTGACTTTAAACATTGCTTCTATTATTTCTAAATGTGTGCATGTGTGTATGTATTTACTTAAGAACAGTCTAAACTCTTTGAAGTCAGACACCTGCTATATACATGAGAACTGCCGGAAGGATATTAGATAACTAAGTTTGCAGTATTTAAAATTATTAAATTTATAGCGTCAATTGACTATCACAGTTGACTAATTGACCAATTGACTGTTACTGTTGACTAATACTGTGTATTCAAGGGATCCATGACTCATGGCAGTCCAAGAGGACACTGGAGGCATGGAGAAGGATTGAAGTGAACATGGAGAATCATCTCACATTGTGCTCAGCAGCTGAACAATTTCCTACTTGTGAACCAAACATACCCATTAAATGCCTCCTGGGATCTAGTGTAACATAGCGATTTAGGATGCAGTGGAAAACACATAACATATTTAGAACTGCTTATTTTTATGATGTAGATGTGGGATCATTAGAGACTTTAAAAAATAATCCTTGCTTCATGTGGTTAAATATTTTCTTAAAAAGCTCTTGAACAATTTCTATTTCATCCTGTTTTCATGCATGTTGTGGATGTCCCAGTTTCAGGGTAGTGAAGTTAACCTATGCATACACGGTCACTTCTTTTTGTGTCTGAAAATCTTTTAATTTATGCAGCAAGAAAATAGACAGATTCAAAAATTGCCAAGAGTGTGGTGGCATGGGTCGGTAATTCCAGTACTTGTGAGGCAGAGGTAGGAGGATCTTTGTGAGTTCAAGGCCAGCCTGGTCTACGTAGCAAGTTTCCGAACAGCCAGGGATGTGTAGTGACACCTTGTCATTCAAAAATGAAAGAAAGAAAAAAGCAAAAAATATTCCTAGATTAATAACTGTGTTTCAAATAATGGATGGTCCTTGGGCCCTGCCTTTTTTTTTTTTTTTTTTTTTTCTGCTTCCTTTCTCATTTAGGAGTCATTGTCCTTTAACATTTTAGTAAGCACTGGGAATTTGTTCCCTGGTATTTCCCAAGTATCTACCCCAATCAGTGTCTTGACAAGTCACTGGCATTCAGCATTGTGATTGTGAATTGTTAAGATCTTTCACTGCACACCATGTTCTCTTCCAACATGCTTTAGGAAAAAGTTCACCATATAAGCACCATGGCAAACTGTGAGTGCCTAAGTGATGTTGCTTAAGATAAAACTGAAATTGATGTTTGAGTTAAAGCTATACCAACTATCCAAGTTAGAGGTGTGATTAAAGAAATAAGTTGCAATGGTATTGTCAGATTGCAAAAAGTCCTATATATTTATATACAGAGTGAATTTCTGTGGATAAACAAATTGTGTTAAGAATTGTGTTAAGTATAGGCAGGGAGATAGCTCTGTGGTTTTTAAGATCCTTTCCTAGAGACACTTGTTTTCCTTAGGGTTCTTTCAGCTCTCTTTGCTAGACAATGAGTAATCCCCCTTCCTTCCTTCCTTCCTTCCTTCCTTCCTTCCTTCCTTCCTTCCTTCCTTCCTTCCTTCCTTCCTTCCTTCCTTCCTTCCCTCCCTCCCTCCCTCCCTCCCTCCCTCCCTCCCTCCCTCCCTCCCTCCCTCCCTCCCTTCTTTCTTTCTTTCTTTCTTTCTTTCTTTCTTTCTTTCTTTCTTTCTTTCTTTCTTTCTTTCGAGACAGGGTTTCTCTGTGTAGCCCTGGCTGTCCTGGAACTTTCTTTGTAGACCAGGCTGGCCTCGAACTCAGAAATCCACCTGCCTCTGCCTCCCGAGTGCTGGGATTAAAAGCATGTGCCACCATGCCCGACTTCCCATTTTCCTTAGTTGCTTTTGTCAGAGATTTTGTTACAGCAAAAGGAGACAAAACTAGGACAGGTTTCCTTGTTTTTTTCTTAAATTTTAAGTATAAATTTAAATACTTGATTTCTGCAGTGCTGCTGTTGAAAACTTAGCACCTCTTGCAAGTTAGTTCAGCTCCACTTGCCCACCCTCATATGTACACATTCAATCAATACTATTCTTTTAGGATGGGATGTGTCCGGAAAGACTGGTAGAAGGGACCTTTCTTTTCCTTTTCTTTCTTTTTCCTTGTTTGCCATGATTTTCTGCACAAATGGTTGGCTAATATATATAAAAAAATGAGAATACTCATTCAAAAGATGTGTTAGGATTCCTTGGGCCTCTTTTCTGCCTTCAAAACCAGGTCCTGGGGCCTGGAGAGCCTCAGCTGTTAAAAACATGCAGTACAGGGTCACTAGGAGTCCAGGTCATTCTCAGCTACTCAGTCAGCTTAAGGTCACGTGGGGCTATTACAGGCCTTGTCTCCAAAAACAAGTGAGCATGAGTCAATGTTAATTCGATATGCAAATTGGGCAGCAAAGATTGCCAGGCAGTCTTTAGCTCAAGTATTTCCTCTACTTTTGCAAGTACTCTGGTTTCTCTTTCAACTTCACTTACCAAAGAAAGCTGAAAGATAACGTCATTAAAGATGTAAAAGATCCTCTTTAAAGGAATGGTCAAGTCTTTCTGAATGTGGGGCCCTGGGTAGATGCACAGATTGTATACATTCTCTGACCTTAATAGACAAGGAGGCATAGCCCAGGCGTAATGGTCTGCCCTTGTCTTTACACTGAGGAAGGCAGGGTAACCTATTATTTCCTGCGTTGGAAGTTAAGGCTTCCAAAGCGTGAGATTCTAGAGGATCCATCGAGGTTGCCTTTCCACAGTTCAGACATTTTCTTTCACCACTTTCTCCTCCATGTTATATTGGTCCGAGTCCTTGGCAGAGCAGTGTCAATGGCTACATCTGAATGTGAACCTGAATTCTATTCTAAGTGCTAAAATTAAGACAACATTGCTGTGTTTGGTTTCTAATGCTTTTAGGATGTGATACCTAAGACAGCATTTAAAAGTAAGCTTTAACATTTTATGTTAGTCACTTTCCCTCCTTGATTATTCAATCAAGTTAAGTATGGTTAACATACAGAATCCTTCGCAGCTTCCGAGCAGTTGGTAGCAGGTGGAACTTGGAGAAGGTGCAGCCCAGTGAGTGTAGAGCTCTCAGAGGACCAAGAAGTTGACTTTCCACACTCAGAGTGACTCTTGATAAAATCTGAATTGTAAGAAGGCCTTCCCTGTGCTAATGAAGAGGCTAACCCCTGCTAATACTTTGAAGAGAAAAGATAATGTTCTAGGATTTATAAGATCAGAGAAGTAGCTTAATGGAGCTCTGTACTTAACAGATCTTTTTGGTTCTGAAATTGGGCTAATTTCAGGCTGGCATCTGGGATTAGCAGCTTGTACACTGGGGAATTTCATCACTTTACCCATGAGTTCCCAACCCTGATGACACAGCTGAGGAACATTAGAAAGTAGGACCCCCTGGAGGTCGAGTTGTACTGTGTTCATAGTGTTTCTGCTTTGGATTTTTTTGAACTTTCTCAGGAGATTTCATTAGTAACCAAGGTTGAAGCTATTGACTTAACATAGCTAAATATTGTTTTCTACGATAGAAGGGGCTGCAGGGATTAGGAGACTGTTGAGGAGATGAGGGGGCTGAGGAGACGGGTCATTAGCAAGAGTGATTGTTCTGCAGCCATGAAATTATGAATATGGACCACCAGCACTCATGTAGAAAACTGAGCCTGGCTGTGTGTGCCTGAAACCACAACACTGGGGCAATGAAGACTTGCCAACCAGGCTAGCTGAAACAGACAAACTTCTGGTTCCCTGAGAGATGCTGGCTTGAGGCATTAAGCAGAGAATGTTAGAGGAAAACACTGATTCTTCTTCTGGACTTTACATCTGCACCTGTGTTTATGTGTGTATATGCAGCACATCCACAGAATAACAATAGGGAATTAGAATTTTTAGACTATAGTGTTTGAGGATGATTTTGGCAGTTGGACACAATACCTGGGCAGTCGAAAGCATGCAGATTATCAGGGCTGCTCTCTGAGCTTCGTTTCTGTACTGTGACAAACTACCCTGACAATAACCAACCTATCAGTGAAGCTGTTTCAGTCACAGATTCCTGGTTGCATAGCATCATTAAGAACTTACAAAGCAGCTGGGCACATCCGTATTCAGGGGCAGAGAGAAATGAATGATCGTGTGTAGGGTATTACTCATCTGGCCTTCCCTTCCCTTCCCTTCTCTTTTATTTTCTTTTTTAAATTAGTTTTTTGCTTATTTGTTTTATCGTCTCTTTTGTGTTGCTTATGCTTTTATAGCATTCAGGGCCCAGCATATATAGTGCTAAGCCACAGTCAGTGTACCTTTTCCTACCTCATTTAATCTAATGAAGAAAAATCCCTTCCAGGCCTGCCTGTGGGATAACCTGATCTAGACAGTCCTTTCTTGAGACTTATACCCAGGAGACTTAACGGTTGTGTGAAGTTCACAATTGAGTCCAAGACTACAGCTGCTGTCTACTCTTGCTGATTCCTTTTTGAGAATGGAAGCTGGCGTTCAGAATTTAGCCAGTGCTATTATTATTATTATTATTATTTATTTTTCTTAATTTTTTTTTAGAGGTGAAGCAGGATTTAGTGGTAAGTCATTAGAGTATCATGCATATCTCCTTGCTTTTCAGAATGACTGTAGAGTGTGACTGAGGTGACCTCCTCTTATACCAAGGTCACTTTATAAAGTGATAAGCTTTAAGGAGGAGGTTGATTTATCTGTTTACTTAATGTTCTGCAAGTGAGATCTGTCAGATCTGTGGGTATGATCACAAGCAAGTCCCAGAGCTTGGCCTGTAGGGCTCAAAGGGGAAGTACCTGGGAACTGTAATACAAAGGAGAAAGTAAGTGTCTTGTCAAAGGTGGTGGAGCTCTTAAAGCTAAGTAGAGGAAGGCTAAGTTTGAGAGGTTTGGGTGGTCCAGACAGGGAGGGTTTTACTGCCAGAGGTGGTTGTAGTTTTAAAGAAACTTCGAGACATGTGACTCTGCTCATAAACCTAAAGAAATAGGAATTTCTTTATGTCTAGAATTCAGATGTATGGTGGGAAGTGGGTGAAGGAGATAGGACAAGAAATAACGTGGTTAGAGCTGCCAGCAGGGCTGCAGTTGTGGAAGGCCTTTGGGTCCCTGGTCAAGACATGGACATTGGTCAGTGCATACCTACTGAAATTTTACAGCAGTAGAGTGACAAGGTCAGCCTTTACTTTTGAGATATCACCATTCCTGCAGCCTATTGCAAGATCAGAGATGGGGCACCAATTAGGGTGTTATGAAAACAGATGTTCAGAGTAGAGTGTTTCAATTAAGGTAGTGGCTGTAGAGACCTGGAGAGGCGGCCCAAAGCAGAAAGATGGTGGAGCTGATAGGCATTAGCCTCAAGCCTGGCATTTGCTTGGAATGGAGACCTAGGGTGGCCGCTGTTCCATTTCCTACATTTCTGATGTTCTGACTGTTTTGGGCACAGTAAAACCCTTTTTCCACCTCCTGCTGGACTCTCCCAGGATGGTCAGAACTTTAGTTATTTATTTTCTTTTGGTAAATTCCTCTGTGGAGTCATGGGACATGTTTTACATATTTATTCCTTCTCCCATCCCCACTTTTCTGGCTGGGCCCTTTGCTTTCTTTACAGTCTCTACTATATACAAAAATATCTAGATATGTGGCAGTATTTTACATAAACACATATATAGTAAAGTATGATTCTCTAGCACTGGAGATAATTATTTTAATGATTAAAGTTTTATTTATTTATTTTGTTTAGAGGGTGTATGTGTGTGTATTTATAGGAGCTACAGCATGCATGCGGACACAAAAGGACAACTTGTAGGAATAAGTTTTGTCCTTCTACTACAGAGTCCTAGGTGTGTTATGTAAGCAATTCAATGGTGAGAGGCATCCTTATCTGATGGAGAGGGTTTTAACACATAGTTTAAGATACATTCTGCATGTAATAAATTAATTTCTGTCACCAAGGTAGTAGTTTGGCACTTTTTTGAGGAGAACTAACCAGATAATCAGTCTAATCTTTTTTTCTTTTTTGGGTCAAAACAATAGTATCCCAATCCCCCACAAGTCTGCAAATTAACTGCTAAGGTTTCTTGTCCTGATGTGGTTCCTGTTATTGTCAACATCGAGGGTAATGCTCCTCATTGCGTTAGTATCAGAAGACCCAGAGGACTAAGCAGATTGCTGGTAATAAGACATGCCCTTGCCCCATTTGTCATGTAGAGATTACAGGATGAAAGGGCTCATAGGGCCTCTTGTGACAAGAATAAACTGATAGATGGCCTGTGGTGTTTGTGTAGATGTATAGTGTCTGTGGCTAGAGACTATTGACTTATTTTAGCATCAGTTTTAGAAGCACAGAGCTTGCAGCCAACTTTAGCCTCACAGAGATGAGAATTACGTTATTCTTCATCAGCAGTTCTGATGTCTGGACCCCAGAGCTCTGGAAATGGGTCTCTTGTGGAGCTTACACTTGGCATGCATTTTCTCCCACTCTGACTGTATGCATATGGGAGAAACACTGGAGTTGTTTCTAATACTTCCATAGTCATATCTCACAGTACATTCATGAACATTCACAACTGGTAGTTCATATTCATTGACAAAAGATTTCTTGTTGTAGGGTTTTTTTTTTTTTTCCATTAAATGTGGAGCCTAGCCTTGTGTATAGAATTAAGAACTCAAGGGTTTGATAAGCTGCCTCAGTGGTTAAGAGTACTTGGCACTCTCCCAGGGAATGCAAGTTCATTTTCTGGCACCCATATATGGAGGCCCAGAATTGCCTAGAATTCGCTGCCTGGTGTCTGATGCCCACGTTCAGCCTCCACAAGACACATACATACACGCACACACATCTTTTTAATTTTTAAAAATAGAATTCAATTAATTAGTGAAAGCTGTCAGAAACACCTGATAGCCCAGAGGATTGTTATGAGCGTTTATACAAAAGGCATCAATGGTATAGGCAGGACACCCTGGTTGACTTGATAAGGTGTAAAACAACTGTGTCCTTGAGAGTTAGTGTCCCAGGAGTAGCAGTGCTAATAAATCCATGAGCTATTCAGCTGGTCTGAAATGGAATACAACTCCAAGGGCCGAGATTTTAATAAGGGCTTGGTTCCTCTTTCAATCAATCTCAACCATCGGACTGCAACATCTTTGGGCTTCCTGATTAAACAGCAAGTCACCCAGATCTGTCTTGACTACAGGTTGCAGTGATGGGAGGAAGCTGAATTCCGTCAGTTTCCAGAGAAATGTATGTGGTGGTTAGCAAGTCGGATCACAGCTTTCTTTTGTTTGTTTGGGTAAATGATCCCATTCGAATCATCCAATCCCTAAGTTATCTTTGAGAGGAATTTCTATGGATCAGTTGTATAATACTTGCTGTTTGGTGGTTGCTCTCCAGTAGCTTGGGACTTGTTAGAGGTTCAGTGTTCCTCTGAAGTCTTCATTTTGTGGCTATAGAAGGATGATCTCTGACGCTGCTCCTAAACGTGACTTATTTCTACAAATAAGTGATTGATTTACTTGCTAAATGTTAGAGTCGGCCTCATAGAGCACCTTCAAATTTGGTTTCATAAAGCACCCCTTACACTTCCCAGGGCACCCTCTCCTACCTCACAGGGTGCCCTTCCCTCTCTTTCAGGTGACAGTCCTCTCTCCCTCTCACACAGTCTCCTTTACTACTTCAGAGCATCCTCTCTCTCTTCAGTTCTCAGTGCTGTCTCTTCCTCTCACAGAGCAGCTTCTCCTTCCAACAAAGCACATCCTCCCTCTCACAGCATCCTGTCAGCCTCATGAAACACCCTCTCTCATCCCACAGAGCACCTCTCCTCCTCAGAGAATGAAGGGATACCTTATCTTCACCACAGGGCATCCTTTCTTCTCACAGAGTATCCACCCCCTGTCATAGAGCAATCTTTCTCACACACACACACAGAGCATGCTCTCTCACTTCAGAGAGCTTCCTCTCTTGTTCCTCACACAGTACTCTCCTTTACCTCAGAGAGTACCCTGGTTTACCTAAGAGTACCCTCTTTTACCTCAGAGAGCACTCTCTTCCACTTCACAGAGCACCCTTCTCCACCCCACATTGTAATACTTTTTAACCAAAAGAACTTCCTGTCTACCCCCACAGAGTACCCTCTACTACATTATAGAGCACCATTTTCTCATCTCACAGAGCACCCACCCTCTCTTGCCACACAGAACACATTCTCCAGCCTCACAGAGTACCCTTTTCTGTCTCCTGAGGTTTTTGACTAGGATACAGAACGTGTATTTTGAGTATGGCTGAGACAATTAGTGACTTGCCTTTTGGGTTCCTTGAGTGTTGCATGTTGGAGAAAGGTTTTGATTGTTGTGGTTCATGCTACTCTCAGCAGGTCAAACCAGAATTCACCTCACTTTCCCTTTAGATTTTATTTTTTGTTTGTATGTTTGTGTGTGCACATGAGTGTGTGTATTACTGTGCCCATGTTCAACTTCTTGGCTTGCTTCCTTCCACAGTATGAGTCCTGGGGACCAAACCCAGGACATCAGCAGACTTGGCAACACATGCCATTAAGTTTTTATCTGCCCTTCATCATACTTTTTTGATAGTATCCTTCTCTAAACAAGGTAATTTAGACTAAAGAACCCCTATTTTGTGCATTTTTGTTCATAATAACTTTATGAATATTCCACTGTCATATTAGGCCATAAAACATACACAAATTAGAAATCATTGAAGAGTGAGATTGAAAATATATTTAAATAGACATTTTTACGTGGTCATAACTCTTAGTGGATCATCTTCTAGACACTTGTGTAGGCAGAGAATGCGTGAGCTTGGAAAGGAGAAATTCCATCCCAGGAATACAGATAGGGAAGGGTTATGTGTGAGCGAGAATGCAGAGTGATGACATGGTCCGTGGGAAGACAGAGTGCCTCCTATTAGCTTGAAACAGTATGGCACCTGGAGTATCTTACAGGAAGCAGCAAGATAGATGTGTGAATGTTGGTGGTGATTGGTTGAGATAGAAAATGGGAGTAAGATCGAGGAGAGCAAGTGAGGAGAGAATTTAAAGTTGTTTTCCCATAGTGCTTCTCAGTCGAGAAAGCCCGAAAGGAGAGTGATGAGGACCTCATCAGTACAAGTTTCCCATGTGGCCAGGGACTTTCTTGTAACCTAATCTTTGAAGAGGGAGAAAATACCTGCTTTTTAACTGGCACTTTAGTAGGCAAGTTGGGAGTGTAGCTGTCCCAGAAAGGTCTGTATCATCAGTGGGCTCTTAGGGGTCTTTCTGGCCTGAAGTAGGGAAGCAAGCAGATGCAATGCTTTGTGGGAAGTAGCATTTCTTCCTTGGTACAGCTTAGAGCTTCTAATTGAATCCACATCACATTGCTCATGAATTCTGGGGAACAGTACCTCTTTTAACTGAGAAGAGCTTCAAGTATGTATTAGCCTTCATACTAATTTACCTTGTGTATGTATCTTTGAGCTAGCGTGTTATCCCTGTATAGTCACTGATATAATGTCATTCCTCTAGCACCTCTTAAGATAATTCTCACTACGGGGTAAAAAGATAGACCGTCTTGAGTTTGATCCCCACAACACTAGTTAAACAATAAACCCTGGGTGTGGGGGTGAAGTCCTGTAATTACACTGTTGGAGGGTAGAGCCAGGCAATCATTGCGGCTCCCCTATTCAGCCAGTCTAACCTATTGGCAAGCGCCAGACCAGTGAGAGACCCTTTTCTCAAAAGAAAGCACAGGGTGTTTGGAAAACAATATTAAAAATATCTGCTAGCCTCTACATTTATTCGCATAACCATATACCAACAAATGCATAGGGCTACACACACATACATAGGGGGCTGGATATTAGTTCTATGTTTTGCCTCGAGTTGTTTTGTTACTTGGTATGATCAAACTTTTTACTCATTGGTAGGCCAATAATAATTGGTAGAGTATTATGTTGATTCAGAAAAAAATGAGGCAGTGGGGATTCCTATAACAGTGTCCCTCCCTGCTCTTAGGACCTGCTGATTGCTAGGGATGCACTGCTTGATCAGTAGTATATGCTTAGAGATGTACTCTCCTATGCGCCTGCTGTCTCAGTTGTCCAGAACTGTAGTCTCCATATCTATCTCTGTTCTCTCCATTATAGACATGTAAAACTCTTGAGTGTGTGCTTCCAGAAAAATGTAGGCAGTTTTTCACTTCTTCCTCTCCTTGGCAGCATAGTCTTATCCCATTGATTCAGAGAGCACTGATCACAATGATGAGCAATATACTCTGAATGCACTGTAGGCCCTGACTCTAAGTACCTTTATGGTGAACTGAGGCATTAAACCCTTATAGCAGCTGTTCTCAACTGTTGGGCCATGACTCCTTTGGAAGGGTCAAATGACCTTTTCACAGGGGTCGCCTAAGACTGTCGGAAAGATGGAGATATTTACAGTATGACTCATCACGGCAACAAAACTACACTTACGAAGTAGCAATGAAAAGAACTTTATGGTTGGGGGGGTCATCACAACATGAGGAACTGTATTAGAGGGTCTTAGCATTAGGAAGGTTGAGGACCACTGCCTTACAGTGATCCTGTGAATAAATACCATCATCCTCAATAAATTGTAGAAGGCAGATCAATTCTCATGCTTTGGAGTAAGAATCGGCTTCTAACACCTGTCTTAACAATATAAATTATGGCTCTTTGTAAAATTTTGAGACCTGTGCTGTAGTAGAGGACTGTGATATCTGTGGTTTGTACTGCCACCAGGGACCGTGTGGATGGCTGTGGTCTGTGTGTTACCAGAAAACAGGTGGAAGCCCATGCTTGGTGTTCCTGTTGACTGTAAAGGGCAAGGAAGCTACTTTTATGGTAGCTTAGATGACTGCAGACTCACAGTTTAGAAAGAGTGACATAGAATGCTTTGGAGACAACCCCACTCCTCCCCCCAAAAGTAACAGCCTAGACTAGAAACTGTGGAAGAGAACTTGAAGTGTAGCTCCCGACAGCTGATGGCTTTTGGTGGGGGCTGGGGTGAAGAAGGACTCAGTTTTCTGTAAGAGGCTGTCTACTGGAAGTGTTCCAGTGTGTATATAGGCAACATAAACTGGATGTGTGGATTTTATTTTCTTCCTTTTTTGGGAGTGGGGGCAAAAGGATGGTAGGACCTGGAAGTGAGTATGATCAGGATTGGTGATAGCAGGTAGTAAGTTTCTATACCCATGAACTGCTATCAGTGTCCTTTACCCTAACTTCATTGCATTTATCCATTCACTAAGATAATTTAGTCCCCTGACAGCTTTGATGGGCGGTTGGCTGAAGGTGTCAAGAGATTTGTTATGGTGTCCTTGCCTTTGCTTACCATAGTGTGACAGAATCAGAGAACAATTAGGAATGGTGGGCCCGTGTCCAAGGTAAAAGTCATATTTTAATTATTAAAAGTTTTTTTGCTGCTGTTGTTGTTGTTGTCGTCGTGTTCTTTATATTTCAACTCAGTTCCTATTCTGCCATTGAAGAGGAGAGAGGGGCTGCGGTCTAGAGGAGAGGGTAGAGGGAATGGCGGAGAAAGGAAATGTAGCCACCAAATGTGTTGGGAACCCACTCCAGCATTTAATTAAAGCCTGCAGCCCTCTGTCAGCCAGTAACACTCCTCCTGGTGAGAGGCAGAGAGCCTTGTCACTGTCTCTGGAATTATTTGTATAATTCCGCAGCTGTTTTCCTCAGATGCTTACACACGGGGCTGGGTTATAAAGACGTACGGGTGGGATCGCCAAGGTTCAGACACTTGTGTTCACTGTTCAGCTGAGAGCCACTTAAGGCTGTTCTTGTACAAATGCATTAGATTATGGCTAAGCAGCTTATGGACATAAAAACGCATTAGAACTTTACGGCACTCTATAAATTATAGTTTTTGCAGCATTCACAGCCACAATGCTAGGTAATTACATTCATTAATCTACTACTAAGAGCACATAAAGTTGCCTCCCAAACCGTACTGTATGTGTCAGTGCTCAGCTGG
Source organism: Mus musculus (assembly GCF_000001635.26). Classification (NCBI taxonomy): domain Eukaryota; kingdom Metazoa; phylum Chordata; class Mammalia; order Rodentia; family Muridae; genus Mus; species Mus musculus. Next base: position 947,984 of record NW_016097317.1, on the reverse strand, counting down.
AAGGGAGGTACACCCCCCGCCCCCCGGTTTTCCCATATCCCCCTGCTCCATTAAACCAGGTGCAAGATTGTGGGATTCCCTGGTGGAGTCCCACAGCCCCACTGTGGTATGGATATGTGTGTGCTTGTGGGTATGGGTGTTGCTTTCAGTCTCCAAGAGGCTACCATACAAGTTTTTTTTTTTTTTTCTTCATTTTCATGTTAAATGGTGGCTATGATACTTGCATCTCTTTTCTTTTTGGAAACATACAGATGTCTCACTGGGGAAGCCAGCAGGGATAAACCTGTTCAGAGGAGATTAATGATGGAATCAGCAGCCACAGCTCCCTCAGGTCCTCCTCTTGCCTCTCTTGGAGATAGTTAACAGGGTGGCCTTTTAAATTTTTGTCCTATGAAGAGTACAAACTGTTAGTCTCCTCTATTCCAAATTTCCCAGAAGTTTTCCATCCTCCCATTCCATGGGATAAGGCCTTTTGCCTCTGTGCCATAGCCATCACCCACCTATATTCCTCTTTTTCTCATGATTTTTTTTTCCCTTTTCTTGTTTGAGTGTCTCATAAATCACAGAAGATTTAAGGAGACATGCAGACACATTGGAAGTTTATATGGTCTGGGTATTTGAAAGGGATTTTAAAAGGCATTATGTTTGCATTACCTCAAGTTAAACAAGCCAGATGATTTGCTTATCTTTCACAGCAAACAAGTAGACAAACAGAGCAGAGGTCTGGAAACAATGAGCTATAAACCCCAAGGCTTAGACAGTCCTCCAGGCTAAGATCCCTTCTCACCTTCGTCAGAGTGTGGTCCTCAGCCTGCCCTCATGGCCTTGGGAAAGTAAGTTAGTTAGGAATGGCTTTGGGGAGAAAATATGGCTCCCCTAATAGCATGCTTTCCTGACTTGAAGTAAAGGCCTGGATTCCATTCCCAGCACCCCATAAAGCAAATGTGTCGTTGGTGCAAGCCAGGATTCCCAGCACCATCAGGGAGGTCCTGGCAGGAGGATCAGACATTTAAGTTCATTGCTGGCTGTATTGTGTGTTCCAGAACAGGATGGATTAAACAAGACCCTGCTGCCCCCCACACCCTGTAGTCATTTTGTTGTTGTTGTTGTTTTTAAAGATGTAATATAACTTTGATCTTGCCAGACATTGTGTCAATTCATATTATCTAACAGAAGTGACTAGGGCACCATCAAGGCCACAAAGCTACAAGTGGCAAAAGTTAGTCCACATACCTGGATGAACTACACAAGAGCACCAGGCTTGGGACAGGGCCAGATTGAGTAAAGACACAGAGGGAGGGCATGGGAAATGGACCCAGCAGGGAAGCTGTCAGCTTCCCTGGGATCACTTGTTGATATGAGATGTTCTTGGAAGCTTAGCATCTCTGTGACTGTTAGAAGTTATAGGTCTGTGTATATCAAGTAGCTTCCAGCTTGGGGATGGAGACCAAGTGCTTTCCTTCAGGCAGGGTAACACTGTTGTTCAGGAAAGGAAACACATCTGGGGCCATCCCTTGGCATATCCCAGGGTGTCAGGTTTGATGATGCTGGGAAAGGAAGTGACTACACATTCAGCAATAGGGTGGGGAGGGGGATAAGAGAATTGCAGGGTGCTGTCAGCTCAGCCTCTTGATTCCAGACTAGTTTTTCCCCTGCAGGACAACACAACTGTCACTTTGTATTAGAAGCCAACAGAGCCTGTTGGCCATCAGGGTGGGGGTAAGTAAGGCTGGGCTTATGTCATCTGTAGGATGAAATGTCCTAGCTGCAAAGTAGAAACTGGACATGAAAATAGAAAGCCTCCATCTAAAATGCAGCTTAATTCACAGGCTCAAATTCCCAGCCTGATCTGAGTAACCTTGGCATATTTTTGTTCAAGTGCATATCCACCCAGCCTCTCACAGTGGTTCTGGCCTTTATCATCACAGGTCCCACAGAGCTGTTCTCCTTGCTCGCTGTGGTATTGATGTCAGCTTTAGCAGCTGTCTTGTGTATCGACTTCCCTCCTGATTACGCATGTATGTGAAGCTGCAGTTCACTCAGTGAGTGGTTGCCTTTCAGAATGGCGGATTGGGATTTCACCTTTATTAATGTAGTTGGCTGAGTTTGCAAGGGCATTGATGTGAGTAGGAACAGGTTGATTTCCCAGCATCCTGATGACATCTTCCAGCCCTCTCTCCTCCTGGGACTAAGGACTGGTTTCATGACACAGGCTTCCTTGGGAAAACAGGAGGAAATTCTATATAATCTATGAGACCAGTTTTGAATATGTATGTAGCCTTTGAAGGTGTATGGATGCACTTTGGAGATTGGGAGTGGTGCCTGCGTATGACAACTCCAAACTCTGATAAGTTTTCAGTGGTCAGCTTTTACCAACAAATTTTCCAAAAATGATTCTCAATGCTTTCAGCAATTCTTTCTGGCTTAAGTTTTTTGTGTAGCAGTCATTTTCTCAAACCAGACATCCCTGTTCCCTGCTAGTTATACACAGAAAGAGCATAGATTATGAGTTAAAAGTATTGACAGCATCTCAAGTGCTATCAGAGAACATTTAATTCAGTTTAATTTTGTAATAAATCTGGACTTTAATCCTCTGGTTACCCTGTAATCATGTCTATATTGATCTCTTCTGAATGAGTGCCTGCAGTTTAATAAACTTTGCCATTAACCCACAGCCTCTGAAGGGAGAGATTGATTCCATGATCAAATCTGATAGAATCGATAGGTATCTAAATATCACAAACTCTATCTGTAGGAAGCCTTAGTAGAGACACAAACCTTCAGCGTGTGTCAGGAAACGGAGACAATCTGGTCCTCTGTATGTGAACTAATTGCTTTAGAGTTAGCATTGATACTCTCAGGCAGGTTGGCCCCGCAGTCCTCTGCCAAGCCATTCAGTACAAGCCGGAAGGGTGGCCCATCTACCATAATTGCAGAGCCTGCTTTCTGTTCATTGCAGAGATTCCTCAAGGAGTTGATAACTTGTGGGTCTTGGGTCAGTGGGTGCATCTTCAGTAGTTAGAATTTTGTTTTTCAGATACAAACCTGTAATTCAGTTTTATTTTTACCCATGGGGTGTTAAAGGAAGAAAATCCTGTCTGGATAAGCCCTGAAATAGAGGACCTGAGGCAGATAGAAAACAAGTCACAGGTTGGGACTGTGCCAACAAGCTTCAAGAGTTGGAAGATTTTCTATGAAGCTTCTCTGTGTGTCTCATTTAGTGATGGGGCATTAACAATGTGTGCTAATTGGGTGGAGGGGGTCTCCATTTGCACCTGCATGTATTTATACAGCTACAGTCTCCATTAATATTTTCCAAGTCACATCATGACAGTGTTTGGGACCAAGTGTCGAGTTTGTATAGCTGTTTATTTTACTTTTAAGATGAGAAATGCTTAATTCTGTGCTAGATTTCACCTTTGGAATAAAATGTCAGTTTTGGAGCAAATTCAAAGCCTTTTACTTTTGTTTAGATTTTTTAATTGCTGGTTTGAGTTAGAAAGAGTTCAGTTGCTTGACATAGGAGGCATAGCCCTTCTGTATTGCACATGGGGTGGGAAATGGAGGTGCACAGAACTTTTTTGCAGTGCTGTAATCCTAATCTAGATGCAAGACTTTCTGCAAGCAAAACTCCACAATCCAAAATGTACAAGGAAGCTCATAATGGTCCAGAATTTGGGAATGAACACAGGATATAAACCATGGTTACTTCTAAATATTCCCAGTCACTTTTGGTTAGGATGTAAACTGTGGGAACTTCTGATTGCGTTGCCCATCACTGATGCTCTTTCTCTGAATAGTCATTTGATTTCCAAGCTTCAGCTCCTTCAGTTATAAAATGACAATGATATTGTCTGCTGTATAAAGTTACTAGGCTATTCAATGAGAGGCATAAAAACGTTACTGGTTATGAAAAATCATTTTACTAGTCTTTGCTTTATATTTAGCGGTGGCTTGACTCAGTAAATTCTTATCTATAACTCCAGTTATAGCACAATTAAGATAAAGACTTGTGAAGTGTGCACCTAGATAAGAGACATTTCAGTTGCTCAAATGGCTGGGAAACACTACCCGGAAGAAATTCTGAGCTCAGGAGCTACAGGTTGTGTTTGTTGAACATTTTCTGTGTGATAGTTTTTCAAGGTAATAACATTTGGAAATTTTAAGAGTGTGAGAGACCCTCTGATGAAGGACCCTTGATTTATAGATATGAAATACATTGCTGTTTCTCTCAAGAAATCAATTAAAATGTATTTGAGAAATGATGCAATAATGGTTCATGGGAGTAGGAACCATCTGCACATTGGTCTTCCTCTTCTGCACCCCTCCACCTTTTTATCTCTAGTGGTTTTAGACCTGGAACATTGGAAGTTAACAGAAATTACTTAATAATCACCCGACAAATGTGGCAGTTAGTGCTCATTGTCACTTGACTGGATTTGGACACTAGGAGAAACCAGTAAGCATTTCTGTGAGGGAGTTTCTAGATTGGGTTAATTGAGTTAGGAAGACCCAGCCTTAATGTGAGTGATGCCATGCCATGAGCAGAGTCCTATTCTGTAGCAAAGGAAGATGGGGACTGAGCACTGGCGTCCATCTTTGTTTTTCTGTTAATGGATGTAGAGTGACAAACTGCTTCCGACTCCTGCTGTCGTCATGGATTGTACCCTCAAGACACGGATCAGAGTGAATAATTTCTTCCTACAGTGGTTTTGTTGTTGTTGTTGTCATTGGTCACAGCACCAAGAATAATTCTATATAAACCTTACAGAGTCACTTGAAAAATCTCAGCTGTGAGAGGACTTTGCTGTGTCTAGACAATTCGAAGTTCACGAGTGAAAGCTTTATTTATGTTCCCATTTGCCGAGCCAGATTTTTGTCTTTTCAATAATAGCCATCCTAGCAGGTGTGGGATGAGATCTTACTGCTGTTTGCATATCCCTGATGGCTAGTGGTACCGAGTACCTTCTCGCATATCTGGTTGGCATCCAAATGTCTTTGAAAAACAAATATGTCTTTTCAGATTCTTTATAACCAAACACATGGGTTGGGGGATATCGCTTATCTGGTAAAGTATTTGCCCAACAGGCACAGAACCCTAAGCTCCCAGCTCTTCATAAACCAGGTGTGGAGGCACATGCCTACCACCCTAGCATTTGGAAGGTGGAAGTAGAAGGATCCCTTGGGGGCAGGAGGATTAGTTTAAAGCCACCTTCAGCTACACCGTGAGTTTAAGGCTGGTTCTGCAAAACATGAGACAGACTCTGTCTTCAGAATAGTACACTGGAATCAAACAGCCGAGGGTAATTGTTGCGTGCCATTAAGGTCGCACACCTTTCTGTTGTGTTTTACCTGACTGGATTAGCTTGGAGTGTGCAAAAACCCAACGGGGGTCTCAGGATTCTGCTTGATCTCTTGAAGTGGGAAGCCTGGCTTTGCCCTCTGAGGTGTCTGAGGACTGTGTGGTGTTCCCTTGTTCCTCTGGCTTGCCCTCATCTCTTTTGTGTGTGGCTCCTTTGGCCCTTTGTATATATTCTTACCCTTAAGCCCTCACTGATGAGATTTTCTGCCCTTGGTCATGCTGCTCTCGGTTTGCAGAGTGCTGCTTGTTATAGAGGAGTTAATTTTTTTTTTAAGGTTTCCTTTTCGTCATGCTGTATTTCTCAGATTATCTGGAGGGACTGTAATCCAATTTTAGGAATCCTTCAGGGCTGAGAGCCTAAACTGTTTTAAGCAATAGCATCTGGTTGCCAGGGACTCAACCACTTTGAGTGTGTTAAGGGCTAAAGGCAGCCAACTCTCAATTATCTATAGGAATGAGAGACTGCTGGTGTTTTCATTTCACAGTGCAAAAAAAAAAAAAAAAATCTCACTTAAGCTGAGAGTTGTAGTCTCATCCTATAACTAAGCTTAGGGGCGCTACTTGGTATCAGCTTTTGTGTCTTCTTTCACCCCTTCATCTTCACTTCCCCACTTCTCTCTCTCCCGCCCCTGTTTTCTCCCTTGCCCTTTTTCTCCCTCTCCCTCTTTTTCTTTTCCCTCTCCTTCTCCCTTCTCTTTTGCCTCTCCCTTTTCCTCCCTCCCTCCCCCTCTGCTTTCCCTCCCTCTTCCTCCCTCCCCTTCTGCCTCTCCCTCTTTAGCTCCTCCATCATTCTCCCTTGAGCCCCCCTATGATGGTACCAAGCCTTGATCCCGTGATTTTTATTGGCTGTCCATGGCCACTCTTTCCACTGTTTCTCACTTCAGCAATCTATTACATGTCTATTTCATTGTGATTGTATGTTGCATTCTCCTAAGGATGCTGGAGTTAGGTAGCTGTGCTGTCTATTTGTTCTTTAGAAATCTAAAATTAACTGTTCAAATCTTTTATCAAATTAAAAAAAAAGTTTAGTTGATTTCTTTTTATTTTGTGAATTGCTAATGTATCCTGTGTACAAACTTTAATCAGAGACTTATTTTGCAAATACTTTCCTATAATATGGCATATCTTCATGTTTTAACAGTGTACACACTGATATTGTGTGTGTATGTGGGGTGTAGTGATATGTGTTCAAGAGAGCAGGGGCCTGTAGAGGCCAGAGTAGGACTTGGGATCTCTTGGAGCTGGAGTTGGAAGTGGTTGGGAACCACCCTGGATGAGTGCTTGGAACTAAACTGAGCCCTCCAGAAGAGCAGTGTGTACTCTTCACCACTGACCAAACTTCAGCCTTCAAAATGCCCTTGGAAAATCATAAGCTTTAATTTTTGACTTGTCAATTTATTTTTTTATGAGTGGTGGTTTTGGTACTTCACCAGAGAAATCTTTGCCTAACCTGAAGTTCTATGAAACTTTGTATTCTGTTTACCTTGAAAAAAACCTTAATTTTGAGTTTTATAATGTATTTATAGGCAATTTCTTTCAATCAGCTTAAGTTATGGATTGAGCAGTTAATGTATTCCATTGCCATATGATAAAAGCACTGTTTTTGAGGCTGCAGAGATGGCTCAGCAGTTGTGAACATTTGCTACTCTTCCAGTACCTGTTTGGCTCAAGCATTCATGTTGGATGGCTTACAACTGCCAGCCATGCTAGTTCTAGAGGATCCAGTATCCTCTTCTGCCCTTGCAAGGCTCTGTACAAATGTAGCACATACTCACACATATATACATAAGTAAAAAGAAAAAGAGAAGACTTCTCTACAGAATAACATTTGTATTCTTACTTGAAAGCAGCTGCTGATGTACAAGTTATGTCCTCCTTGGATCTCCTTTCTGCTTTATTGTTCCATGTCTTTAGTCTTATGTCCAGCTAGGGAATTCCACTTTTTATTCAGTGTGAAAGGTGCCGGTACAGAGCATCCTGCCTAGTCCTCATGAAACTATCAATAAATCCTCGCAGATTTCTCTCCTGCCGTGATTGAGCAGCTTTGGTTTGGGAGTCCTGTTTGATATTTTGAACAGATTATAGAGAGTATATAACACACATCAAACATAGTGAATTGGGAGTAAAGACAGTGTGTGTGTGTTTGTGTGTGTGTGTCCAGTGAATGGGAACATGCTTGCACATACCTATGCATACACATGTGTGTATGTGCATGTGAAGGCCAGAAATCAGTGTCTTCTTTAATTACATGAAGATGTTACACAGTGAAGCAGGGTACTCTCACTTGAGTCTAGATCTGTGGATTCATTTAGTTTGGCTAGTCACCTCATATCCACAGAGCCCATCTGTGTCACCTCAGTGTTGGGATTACAGGTCACACAGCGTCTCTGCTTGGCATTTCTGTGGGTGCTAGGCTTCCGAACTCCAGCTCTCGTGCTTACCCCATCAGCATTTCACTCACAGGTTCCTCTCTGCAACCCTTGAGTTTTTGTACGATATGAATATTTAAAGCTAAAATATGTCTGTAGAGGAACTTTACTTAGACACTGAAGTCCTTATGGTTCTGCTCCTATCTCTCAAGTATTGAGAGTACATACATGTGTGTGCTACTGTACGAGGATGAGATAAATATTTAAATGATGGGCTGTATATTGAAATATTTTTTCTACAATATTCCATTCAGTTTAAAGTGGGGGCTCTGAGAGTGTTCAGGAAATTTATTTGTTTAAAAATTAAAATTGGAGACTAATATAAGCTCAGTCACACAGAATTATGGAAACATTGGACTTTAATTTAAAAAAAATTCACTTATCACATTAGACCTTTGCAGGTCACTTAAACAGGCGCTTTGATGGAATAAATAGTTGCCGAAGCCATTCAGAAAACAAGTACAATGCCTCATAGTAAAGCAGCCAAAGGCCCAACAGAGTAAAACAATGGGAGATACACATTCCTGCCATTTGATCACTAGAAGAACATGTCTTAATTTCTCCCTACTTCTTTGTTCGCTGTTTTACTTAGCTGTAATTGTCACCTTACCCCAGTCTAGGGTCATCTGAGAGAAGAAGCTTTTGCTGAGGAATTTTCTAGATCAGATTGCTCCTGTGCATAATGTAATAAGTCTTTATTCTTAATTGATGTAGGAAGCCCCAGCTCAGTGTGGGTAGTTCTGTTGCTAGGCTGTTTAAGGAAACCGGCTAAGAGTGAACCTGTGATCTATCCAGCAAGCATCATTCCTCCATGGTTCTTACTTTGAGTTCCTGCCCTCATTTCCCTTAATGGTGGGTTGTAATCTGGAAGCGTAAGCCAAATAAAGCCTCCCCCTAAGTTCCTTTCAGTCATGGTATATGTCACAGCAGCAGAAAGCAAGCTGGAATAGTCCTTGAGATCAAATACCCCAGAGAAGAACATGTGTCCACACTTAGACACACACAGGCACACCTCATGGCCTTTCTACCCACGATGAACTGTCCCTCAGATTAATATGATTGGAAACATCAGACAGAGGCTGTTTCCAAAACCCATTTTCTGCAAAGCAGGCAAATTGTGCCCCTATTTCCCATCATCTCTACTTCATCTGTAGTCAGCAAATGGGGCCCCCTCAGCCTGCATTGTGTTTCATGTGCAATCTGTTAGCCTCCCTGAGTTTGCACAACACTGAACCTTCTCATTTTGAAATTCAGAAGTAGCATGGTAAGCCTTGGGCAGAAGATTGTAATTTGAGAGAAGGGGAAGTCAAGAATCAGATCACCTGTTTTGAAGAGGGCTGCTACAGAAGGAAATTGCTTTGCTTCATCAGTGTCTGAGCCTCTGAAGGGATGTGCTCCTGTCATCCCACCCTCTCTCTCCCGTGACCTAAAAATCACATAATTTCAAACATTCACAGAACTGATTCCTCCGTGCTTGGCTTGCACACTTACCCCCTCTATTGCCAGCAGATGTGTCTAAAATCTTTTCTACTTCACCGCCACGCTTCTGTTGCTCTGTGGGTGTCTGGAAATGAATGAGTGCCCTTAAGCAAGATTTATCAGACTTCTCAATTGCAGCCTCCCAGGGTTTGGGTAGGTGGGGCAGACTTATCTCTGGCCTCTTAGGGTCTTAGTCTGAGCCTGAGAATTAAATAGTCCTAAAATAGATTAACAGGAGAATGGCATGTATTTAACACACAAGTAGAAGTCACTCAGGGAAAATAAAATCCCTTGAAGGAGGAGCCAAGTGTGGTGTACTTGACTGTAACGCCAACATTTAAGACATAGAAGCAGGGGACCATGGGTCAGGGTCATCCTCTGTACTTAGCCTGGGATACTTGAGACAGTCTCAAAACAAGAACAAGAACAACAACAACAACTCTTTAAAAGGGACACAACACATAGGCTTACACAGTGGCTGAATAGGGATGGCAGTTTTTGAGACATACCCAAAATCTCTGGGGATATTAAAGAAGGTAATAGTTTTTTCACCAGATGTATTTGCGCATATTTTTGTGAGCTGTCTCCCCATCTCTGCATTTCCTCTCTCCCACGCCAGCCAGACATCTTGCGCTCAGCATACCTTCCTTCCCCCCTGCCTGTGGGGACTATATTTCTTTTCTACTGGCTAAGAGAGGGCAGAGTGTCCCTCTTGAATCTGCTGATTTTCAAGTACCTTTAGTTTACAATAATCCTTCTGCCACGTGGCATGTTTTCAAGTGGCATGTGCTGTTGCCACCTTGCATTCATTTGCTAAATGCTTCCCTTGCAGAAGGAAAAGTGTAGTTGTTTTATAAAGCACTGCAGGTTATTCTGATGGACTGTCTCCCTCGGCAACCACTTGCCTAGTCAACTAACAAGTTAACAGGCCTTGGAAAATTGCTGCTCATTGATCCCGGAATGTTCTTTTATAATCTAGATGGCTTTCCTTCTTGTCGCAGCAGTGTTGAGAGTAACCATGTTTCTTTAAGGGAATTCTTATATTAATTACCAATGATGTCTTGATGGTGGGTTGATGTATACAAGTGCATGAAGTCATGCAATTGTATGAATATGAATGGGTTTATATTATGTCTTATCGATTGGTTTATAATCAGCCTTTTTGTGGTTTGTCATCAGCCCTTTTCTGTGAATGAGCAGAGGGGGACATTGGGTGGGTGTCATGCTTTATTATTCAGGGTTCTCTAGTTGACCAGAACTTAAAGAATGAATCTGTCTGTCTGTCTGTCTGCTGTCTGTCTTCCTATGCATCTGTGGGACTTTTAAAAGTAGCTTACTGGCTGTGGTTCAGCTAGTCCAGCTACAGTTGTCTACTAATGGAAGGTTTAAGAATCCAGTAGTTGTTCAGTCCACAAGGCTTGGGGTCTCAGCTGGTTCTCAGTACATGTTGAAATCCTGAAGAAGTGGGCTTCGTGCTAGGGAAGGAATGGACTTGACAGCCAGAGTGAGGGCAAGCAAGCAAGGAGCAGGTGTTTCCTTGTTCCATGCCCTTCATATGGGTTGCCACCAGATGTGGCCCATATTTAAGGTGGATTGTCCCGCATCAAAAGATGCAGATATAGGATGGATCCCACTACTTCAAGTGCGTCAATCAAGGAAAACTCCTCACAGGTGTACCCAGATGCTGTAGTTTTAGTTAACTCCGCATGTATCCATATTGGAAACAGAGAATAGCTGTCACACTTGGTCTTTCACTCTTCACCTTCTTTGTAGGGTCTCTCACCATATTTGGAGCTAGCATACTCCCAAGCACTGGCTTAGAGGCAGGTATGGTCCCAAATCTAGCTTTCTAGATGGGTGCTGGGGATTTGAATGCAGGTCTCCTCAGGCTGTATCGAAAGTGCTCTTCAGTGATCCATCTTCATATCTTCTTGTGTTTGGCTTCCTTATTTATATGTGTGTGTGTATGCATGTGTGTGTGTATACACATATATACACACACAGTGTCTGAAAGCTTAAGCCTAGTATCTATATACATAGTATATACATAGTATATAGATACTAACATATTTCTAATGTCTGAAAGCAGAAACCTCATATGTTTATATATTTTATATGTTTATACTGTACACATACTAATGTATTTCTAGTATCTGAAAGCAAGAGCCTCTTATGTGTGTATGTGTGTGTGTATATATATATATAATATACAATATAACATATAGTAATATCTATACTGTCTGAAAGCAGAAGCCCTTTATGTGCATATATATTGTATGTTATATATACGTACTATCTATGTAGTATATCTCTAGTGCCTTAAAGTAGAAGCTTCTTATATTATGAAAAATATTTTTAAAAGATGTCAGTTTTATTTTAAGCCTCCACACAGACACCGATCTTTCCTCCCCTTCCCCCTCCCTCAGAGTGAAGAAGCTCAGTATTAATTGGCGCAAAGATGATTGTACTGCTGTTTCTAAGATTTTATCAGGGCTCTGGCAAGCTAATGTCCTAGCATGGGGTCTGTTTGTTCCATGTAGCTATTTTGCACAGCAATGAGAATGCCTTGATTAATATGTTACAGGAAAATAAAATGGATTTAGAAAAAAAGGTAACATACTCTCATGAATATTAATTCACATTTGTATGGAATTGACGATAATTTTTAGTATACTTCTGGAGGCACCTTCAGTATGAATGGAGGCCTGATTTCTGAAGAGACCGAATGTGTGAGGCAAATTTATTCTTATTTGTTTATTTGAGATAGGGTCTCTCGGAGCCATGGTTAAAACTCATTATATAGCTGAGCATGACCTCAAACTTCTGATCTACCTGCCTCCATTCCCCCAAGTGCTAGGATTATAGACATGCACTGTCATTCCTAGTTCTGTGTAGTACTGAGGATAGAACACAAGTCTCCCTGTATGATAGGCAAGTGCTCGACCAGCTGAGCTGCACCTGGTTGATAGGTGTGGATGTTTTAACTGCTTAGATTCATGCATTTATAAAGTCAATATTGACTACTTTCCTGGCCTGCTCTGTAGTGCTGGGGTTACTGGAGCCAGCTGTTCAGTGTTGTGCTGTTTCCTCTTTCAAGGGATTAATGGTACCACCTTCCTTGTGGTTCTGGAACAAGTTGTACTCTCCAGTTCAGATCTAGGTCATATCTAGGGCAACACTCAGCTCCAGTCCTCCAGCCTGGTCTAGAACATTTGATCAGGTTTAGCATCTTTTTAAATCTTTACTTTAGCTTTAATCTGACACTCAGGAGGATTGGGGGGGGGGCACACCTTCATCCCCCTGACACCTCCATACACACATGCATTGCATCCTCAGCACTGTGCAGTCTAGTTCTGTTATGGTGCTAAGGCTCAAGAGTGAAGGCCAGTTTTAGCCCATCCAGCCTGCTGTAGACAACAGTGCAAATCGGTGCTCAGCATAGTGTGCGATGTAACCCGGCACTCATCAGAGGCATAGGTAGAAGGGTCAGAGTTCAAGCCGAAGGTTCAACACACAGTACTTTGAGGCTAGATTGACTACATGAGTGAGACCCTCTTGCCAGAAACACAGGGATAGACAATCATATATTTAATAGCTTGCGGTAAATTAATATATTTCTAATTTTTTTCCAGAAGATGAAAAAATAAAAAGTCAATGGGTTTATTGTCTGGTACAATTTACTTTCTCACAGACTATGTCTTCTGGCCGTGTCTTCACATGTTGGGAGGTGCACACAAGCTCTTAGGTCCGTTTTATTCATGGCAACTCTGTTCTTTTGAGACTACCTCCCAAAGTACCTATGGTATCACCATGTTTGGTAGGATTTCAACCTGTAAATTTAAGGGCAACCTATTCAGACCAATATATGTGTTCCCCCCCCCATGTCAAACTAATATGTGTGGCCTAAGGAAGGTGATGTTTAGCAGTATTCTACATGACAACTGGGGATTAACAGGGCATTGAGAAGCTGTAAAATAGATCAATGTCTGAGATTATTGAGTTACAAAGGAGCAGTATTTTGAACAGGAGAAATATTTAAAGTAAGACTTTATTTTTGTTTTTATTTATTTTCACATTTTTAATTCTGTGCCAATTATTGCATGTATATAATACATTTAGGTCACTTTTATGTCTACCCCCACCTCAAAAAACAAACAAAAAAAGCCCTTCTTTCATTCTTCTTCAGAGTGGGACTGTAGAACCCTTTCTTCTCAATAAAGCTTCCTACTTTCATCTTTGTTGTTTAAGATTTATTTACCTTTAATTATGTATGTATATGCTATCTCTCTGTGTTCATATTCACCTGTGAGTGCATGTATCTGTAGACTCCAGAAGAGTGTATTATGTTCCCTGGAACTAGAGTTACAGGCAGTTGTGAGCCACTCATTGTGCGTTCTGGGAAACAAACTCTCGTCCTTTAGTAGAGCTTAGGTCTGAGCTGTCTCTCTAGGATTTATGTTCTGCCGAGTTTGATTGGCATCTCTCACAGGGGCATAAGCAGTTTACCAGTGGCTACACTATTTAAATAAATGCCTCTTCTTCTCCTGCTGTAATTAACTGCCCCTAGTTCCTGGTCAAGACTGGAATTTTCTTTATTTTTAAATGTGCCATTTTTAAATGAGCCTGAGAATGTGTGTGTGTGTGTGTGTGTGTGTGTGTGTGTGTGAGTGAGGTGTAGAGTCAAGGAGCAGTTTCTTTCTGAGACTCTGAGATGTATCATCTCTATTTACTTATAAATAACCAAGTGACAAATCATTTTTGTGTGAGTGTTCACTGTGTGTAGCATTTCTTAAGGTCCAGTGACACATGTTGAGCTCAGCTGTATTTGCGCTTTTTTTTTCCTGAATTGAGCACATACTTAGTGCTCATTTTGGAAATGTATGGTAATTAATGTACCAATTTAGAGACAAAGTGCACTGGACTGCCTCTGGGAAGTCGCTGTGTAGGGAGTAGGGGAAATCCCTGAACTACTGAGGTCTTTCGTGAATGTGTAGTGTTGACATATGCACATCCATGTCAAGTATCCCGTAGCCTCAGGCTTAGAGGGATGGCCTTGCCTTCCTGGGGACAAAGTGAAAGTGTTGACTGTGTGTGCAGAAGATCTCCAGTATAGTCTCCCTGCTGTAGATATTTACATCCTAAAGAATTCTCTTCTACAGAGACTGCCTGTACTGAGACTAGCTAAACCTGTGCTCCCCCTCCAGTTGTATTCAATAAACCCAGTTTCCTGGTTTATCTGAATGCAAACCCTCAGCTCTTTGTTCAGCTGTGTGCAATAACACTGCATCTCTGCAACTCCATAATAAACACACTGAGCTTATGGGTCCCTGGAACTTCTCTGATCCAGACCCCAGTCTACTTCACCCCAGCCTCTTATCTCTTTTTGTCTGTGTGTCCCGTGTGTCCATCTGCTGTCTTTACTTTATTCTTTTGCTGTGCCAGTCAGTCCAACTCCCTGGAGCTGCACTGGATAGCAGTACTCACACTATAATCCCAGCCCTCAGATGGCCAACAGAGAAGGATTTCTACAGCTTGTTAGCCAGCCAGCCTAGCTGAATCAGCAAACCCTGGGACAGTGTGAGACTTTGTCTCAAAACACAGAGCAATGGAGGAAGTCACCTGAGAGATTTACCTTTGGGTTCTACGGGTATGCGTGCAGATGTCCATCCATACCTTCACCACCCAACGCACAAATGCAAAGGAGTATAATCCAAATATTTGTGTTGTCGTTTGGGATTCAGGAAACTGGATCACTATTTCTGTATCCATCCCCCCTTGCTGATAACCTTATTTAGTCTGTATTTTGGCCGTGCCCTTAGACAGCCGTGTAACCACCACTTCCCTTTCTTTTTCTTCTTTTATGCAGAAAGATGTAGCAGTTAAGCCGCAGGAACGTGCGGAGAAACGACAGACTCCCCTGACCAAGAAAAAACGAGAAGCTCTTACCAATGGTTTGTCTTTTCACTCAAAGAAGAGCCGGCTCAGCCACTCACACCACTACAGCTCAGATCGAGAGAATGACCGCAATCTCTGCCAGCACCTTGGGAAGAGAAAGAAGATGCCTAAGGGACTCAGACAGGTGAGCAAGCCTGGTTCATTCTTTCTTAGGTCCTCCTCTTTCCTCCTGCGCCTCTAGTTCTTCTCCAGAGGTGATAGTTTCCTCAATATGACGGTGCAGTAATTGCTTTGGAAAGGTGTATTCTTGATTCTAAATAATATTATCAAACTCTAGGTATGTCATCAGTATTTGACTAACACTCTTCCATTGGTACCCTTTCATTATGTTTTCTGTGTGTCAGATCTCCATGTAATACTCTTGGCATCCGAGGGAGATGGTCTGGCTTTTGTAGCGATCTTTGTCCTGTGGACAGATGCTTAGAAATATTGGTTCTATTGATTGTACATATCAGGGTTCTTGTGTGCTAAAAATGTTGGTCTCTGTTGGCAGGCCCCAGTATAAAATTCATAATGAGTCACATGGGAGGGAAGTCGCAATAAAGAATGCCCACCTATTTGCCAGCATTGATGCCTTCAACCCTTAGACTCACGATGGTCTTTGCAATTGTTTGAACAGAGGTTTTTGTTGTGGCCATGGCCTCTTGCCTTCATATGATTAGGTTACCAAGATTCACAGGCAAATGCAGAACTTTACATTTAGGAAGTCTGTCTGCCTATGGAAATCCTTATGTGGGGTGGATTGATAATGCAAAGCAATGTGCCCTGTGGTTTTTGATTGCTGTTGGGTAAGATTGGTTGTCTCTTAAAAGGCACAAAGAAAGGAATTGTAGTGGTTTCAGAGCAGGTGCTCAAACAGGTAATTTCTAGTTGCAGATATTTCTCTCCAGAGTATAAGATCTGGGATCACAGAAAACCGTGCTTCCAAAACCTCACAGATCTTCACAACCATAAACACAAATCCCCAGCCTCTGTCCGTGAGATAGTGGAATCTTCTATGTGAGAACTTTACGGTCTGATCTTGGGCAGGCTGGTTTGGAAGTCACTCGTGCAAAGCTTGAGAAGTGTATTCTCAATGATGAACATTTAGTTGCAGGCTTGGAAAGATAAAACGCCCTGAGAGGATGGAATGGGCTGTTTGGTGTCCTAGAGGGGATGAAGGACATTCCTGTGTAGAGCCACATAGTGATGGATGTCAGCAAGGACACAGACAGGCCTGTATCATAATGTCCTCAAATATGACCCTAGGCACCAGCAAACTCACTTGTGAGCAGGACTGTTAACATTTATTTAGTTACAAAGTCTGCAGCAACTGTGCTTCAGGCCTTCAATGGATGGCTTAGCTAACATGCCATAGCCCTACCACGTATACTTTAGAGATATGGAAACTGGGGCTGCAAGAGATGAGGTGGTTTGTCCGAGATCCCTCTTGCTATGTCTAATTACAATTGTAAATTATTTAAGATTTCTGTAGCCCCCCAGTTCCCCCTGTCTGTTGTTTCCTATGTTTGGCATAAGGATTGAGCATGGAGAAATAAAGAACTGTAGATCATGAGATGGAGGGAGGATGATCTGCAAACAGAGTTAGAAACAACATGGGCAGACAGCACATTTGATTTTTGGAAGCTGCCCAAGAAGGCAGAGATGAGCAGGATAATCTAAGTTCACAGCCGGCATTTTGAGTTGGAAATCCTAAAGGTAACCAAAGGCAAATGAAGGTGTTTTTTTTTTTTTTTTTTTTTTTGCACTGGGGGTGAGGAGCTGGGGAGAGGGAGGGAAGACTAGGGGTCCATAAAAGGTGACACTGCTCTGGAATTTATGTTCCTTGCTTATGTACAAATATAACGACCAGTGGAGAGAAGCTGCAATACTGTCTCCTTTGTCCCAGACCCTCTCGCCTTCCCAACATGATGTAGGACTTATGACCCAGCCAGGGGAGGAACCCCTTCACTTATCTGCCAAGGGCAAGCAGTATGTCTTCTTCCATAGCCCTGTCCCACTTCTCTTTTCCTTGTCTTCAAATCCTCTTTGTGATTTTCCTGAAGCCAAGAGTTTTAGCATTCTTCTGTGAAAACATTCGTGAGCATTCAGAAGACTGGGGTCATGGGTCTGGAATTTGATTTTTGGTCTTGATGGTAAAATGGTACTCTGGATACTGATGGTATTTGAAGTCAGAGCTTTGAAGAGTACTTACTTTGCAGATAACAAAGTATGAATCCCACTTTTCACCTATAAAGCAAAACATAGTATATTATTCTGACCTTTATTCATGCCTGAATATATCAGTTTATCAAGAATTTTATTTATGCTAAGAGAGGAAGTAGAGTTGATAACTGACATAAAAGCATGGAACTTGCTATTGGTAATGAGAAGAATAGGTTGGATAGCTTTTGTATTGTCTTAGAGGACAGTGCAGACTGCAGTCACTTTTCTCTGTCCTTTAACTCCTTGCTGGGAGAATAACTGAATCTGTCTTAGCTGGAAGGGGCCTTGAGTTGATAGTGAGCCTTGAGGAGAATTTTCACATCAATGGACTGTCCTTTAGTGCCTCTGACTGAGGGAGTTAAAGCCTGAAGACTTACAGATGACAGTGGCATGAGGAAGAGGAATCCTGGTCTCCCTTCACGACATGTGGAAAGTGAATTAACTTTGCATCCTATTAGGGTGGTACTTCCTGAGCAGGCAACTTAATACATGGCTTTCCTGTAATTATGGAAGACATTACTCTTTAGCAGAGAGGAAATAATAGGATTTTTTTTTCCCTGAGAGTCTGTTGAAAGCAACTAATCTTTTCACTCTGAGAGTGCAATTATATACTTTTAAGAGAGAAGGGGGGAAAAGGTGTAGTTCTAAAACCAAATTGCTTTTCCTTCCCTTGTCTGATTATAAAACCACGGCTCCCGTGATGCGTTTCCATTCTGTCAAAAGAAAGTGTTTTAATTGGCGCCTACCTTATTTGCTGGATTATGTTTTAAGGGTAAATACATACTGTCTCAGAAGAGGACTGATCAGTAACCGCCATTGGCAAATGGAGGTAAGTTTCAACAACATCGTTCCAGTCTCCAAAAGAGCAGGGGAAAAAAATCTGATCAAAGGCGGGAATTACTCTGACACAAAACAGTTTATGTCTCTGTGACCTGCTGTTCTGAAAACTTCCTTCCTGGGAAACGCATGACTGATGTCTACCTTCCTCCTCCAAAGTCCAGTTACACCAACATTTACCCGAGGGAACTAGTGACGGTTGGGCTTACAGAGCAGGGTGACAGGTTGCTAACATTCCTGTGGGTGACCCCGGAGCAGCAGCACTGGAAAGTCTTTGCCTAGCGCGGATGATGCTTTCTCCATGGCCACCCAGATGCAGCTTCCTTAGGTAGGCTTTGCCGGCTGTAAGCATCAGGACCTAGAGAACACTTGTAAGGTCAGCAATGGGCAGAAGTGCATGCAAATAGCTGGGGATTAGCTGGAGTTTTGGGCGAGATCCCAATGATCTTCCCTACTCCTTCTCTTTATGGGGGAATGTCAATCGTCTACCGGCCCCATCATGGTGGGCAAACAGGCATGGATGAGTTCATGGATGTTGGTGGCAGTATGGCTTGTCGGATAGCATCGTACAATGCTTATTATTTTTCCCGTGTAGAACTGTTGAATACCTATGATATGAGCAGACGTTAGAAGTGTCATTGCTGAGGACACAGGGGATACATTTTCCTCCTTGTTTGAGTTGGGGTTGTAAGGAGAAGAGGCAGTACCTCTCTGTCGTACCTTCCTTCTTTAATTGGGAAACTGAGTCATGCTGTATGCACCAAGCAATGAAAGGTTACATGTTTCCTAACCCTCTTTGGAAATTATGACTCCTCCCAGAACATTCTGGGAAAACTTTATCCGTTCCTGAGCATTAAAGAGACTGTTTTTCTTTCCATATGTCTTAACTTCTAGACCATAGAAATTTGTGCTTTAAAAATTTAGTACTTTATAGTTTAAAGTACTGAGAAGACAACGGTGTTTTAAAAATAGTGTAGCCATGTTGTAAAGATGATGAGAGTTGCGAGAACTCTGAGTTAGTTTTGATTTGAGTTCTAAATATGTTTAATCCATTAATTTGTTCTTTTAAATAAGAATTGTACCAGAGGAAATATTCTGAGGAGAGTGAGAGGCCATCGTTTGGTTATATGGGCATGCGTGTGTGTGTGTGTGTGTGTGTGTGTGTGTGTGTGCGCGTGTGTGTGCGCATGTGCGTGTGTGTTGCATATGAGTATGTACAGGTACATGATTATATATCTGCAAGGGTACATGGAGGCTAGAGGACAATTTAGGTGTCATTTGTCAGGAGATACTGTCCTTTTTCTTTTTTGGGAGAATGTATCTTTGTCTGGGAGGGAGCCTTCTAATTCAGCTAGACTGGCTGTAATAGGAATGACATAGGTTGTTCTTAAGAAAAGTGTGGTTTCAGAATTGAACAAAAATGGAATGATGTGGAAAGACAGAAGATCAAACATGGAGAAAGGAAAAGAACAGATTCATTCTTTCAGGATGGGAGAAGCCTAAGATTAAAGCCCATTAAGCACAAGATGGTGTGAATAGTTTATAAAGCCAGAGTCTCCTCTTTCTAATATTGTCTTTTCCAGATCCCCGCTCCTATGTCTTTCTCATCGAAACATCTTTTTCAAAAATGAAGCTGCTGTCTCGGGGAGACTGTCCTAGTTATCGTCACATACCCATGTTCCCATGAGGTCGGATTCATTCCCCCAACTCTCATACACTGGGAGAGGGCAATAATCTTTCTAGCTGTTTCCTGCTAGGGGGTGGGTAGTATCTAGGAGTTGTGTGTTCAACAGAGAAATACTCTCACAAGACTGTTTCCACGGGAAGTCCAGGATACCATGACAGGAGTCTCACAGTCAGTGAGTGCATCCGAGGCTCCATTTGTAGGACCTGTTGTAGAAGCAGGGAGGGAGAAGCAGAAAGGAGAGGCTACTTTAGCATATCCAGCATTGGGCATGCTTTCCCAAGAAAGTTCTACCTAGTAGTAACTACTCCAAGGCTGGTCTCAAGAGTGATGAGCCCTGGATCTGTCTTCAGGCACTGGAAGGCTACTGAAATGTTTAGAAACATTGTGAAGTCTCACCTAAATGGTTCCCAGTGAGTGTGAGAGAGAAGCAATTCAACCATCCTTTGAAAATAGTAGTGGGTCTGTCCCTCTTGGCCATAGAGAGGCACTGACTGCAATGTTGTCGTTGAGGTATGTTCATGATATTCTGTATCTGGGAAGCATTTTTTCATATATAAAAATAATTTAAAATTATTTAATGAGAAATAGTTGTCAGAATAACCTCTCATATGGCTTTAAGTCTTAATTTCCAGGGAGTATAATCATTTAAACTGTTAAAGAAACACATCAGACATTGTCTTGCTTATTTATACTTTCTGTTGGTTATTTTAAAATCACAGGGATAGCCAGAATTTATCCCATTTTTTTTTTTTATTGTGAAGGTCGTTTGAGGATCTGGTCCACAGGGCTCTGTCTCTTCCTCCAGCTTCAATTTTACCAGCTGTTTCATGACTATGAGGAACGCTAAAGGCCTTACTTAACCATGGCTTGGCTTGAAATCATGGAGGGAAATTTTTCCCTGTATTGACTCTGTTCTGTGTAAAGTGGACACTGCCTAAAGCTCACCAGGTGTGTTCTCCATGGCTTCTCTGAACAGCAGAAATGGTCACTCTGCACTGTTACAGAGCATTTCGAGAACTTCCCCACAATCTCCTGTGACCTACTTGACTTTGGACAACCAGGTTTTTTCTTTTTAATTCCTCTGACCACCTTAGTGACTTCTAAATATGGGTAGTGAGCACCCAGAAGGTTAGGTGGTTCGGCCTGGTACTCTTAACTGCTGTGTAATGTTTAGGTAAAACTTGGGCAGAAACCAAACACTTCCACTTTGAATCAATGATCACCTTTGTTGTTTAATCCATCCTTGTAATTATCATGGCGAATACAACAGCAGATCGCTGATTTAAGCAGAGATTTGATTATCAGTGAATTGAACCTTGACCTTTTACATACCTTACTCAGACAGTGGTAACTTGGTTAAGGTTTCCAGATCTCCTCTCCTCTCCTCTCCTCTCCTCTCCTCTCCTCTCCTCTCCTCTCCTCTCCTCTCCTCTCCTCTCCTCTCCTCTCTTTTCAGCCATAATAGTTATCTCATGAGATACAGTAATGGTAACAAATCCATAGTCAGGAGCCTGGCCTTGGTCTTTTGTAAGCTGATGCAGATGGTGTCATGTCAGTTGCTTGGCTTGGCAGATAGTGCTGTGTAGCACCACCTTAAAGAAAGAAATCTGAATCCAAATTGCATATGTTATAAGTTATATATCATGTATGCATATTGTTAAAATGGTAGGGCCTGGAAATCTAGGTAAACCTGTGTGGGTACTTAGGAAAGAGCCTTTGGCCCTCTGGAAAAATTACTGCAAGAGAATTAATATGGTGGAATGTTTGCTTGACATTTAAAATTGTAAAGTAGAGGCAGATGAACAATTCTGAGAACAGAGGTTGCTCTTTACAATTAGAGCTGTTATTAGAGATATCCAAAGGTAGTTGCTTTCACTTACTGTGTAGGCGATTACATGCCTACATGTAGAGGGCTAGGGTGCAGCAAGGCCAGGTACATGAACCTTCTGATGTATTTCCTATAATCCTGATAGAGCATCATGTCCAGTAAATGTCCGTTGCTGCTGGTACTGTTACCCCTGACTGGTCCTTTATTTGTTTTAGTGTTACTAACACTCTTGGGAGCGCCCTGCCATATTATATTATAATTATATTGCTAAGGAAGACTTATAATGGAAACCTTAGATTAAACAAATCTAGCGAAAGCCACATTTCTGAAGACCTGTTAATTAGTTTTGAGTGGAAATCTAGGCCAAAAACCACACAGGTATTTATCTAGCGTGACTGCAGAGCCAACAGAATTCTGGAAACAGGAGTATTTGAAACACGGATGTAATTTGGGATTGTAGTTTCATAATGAGAGGACATATGAACTTTGCTATGTGCTCTTTCATAAATTTGCTGTAATAGCCAAGTGCCTGGAGGTACCTGGAGCTGGTATTAAGAAATGTGAGCTGCAGTCAAACCATTTTAACTCATACTTCATAATCTCACTTAAAATGTAAATTGGGATTTCATTGGCTTTCCAAAAATCAGGGACTGAACACTCTGGCTAGGGAAGCAGGTACTCTAAGTGCAGATATTCACCTCTCCTACTCCCTCCCTTTGCACCCGCAGCTCTGCCACAGAACAGCTTCTGAAACTCCAGTGGCCCACACAGACCTCCCCTTCCACACTTCTCCCCACTCAATGCTTTATCCCAGCTACTGGCTCCAGGCTCCAGCAGGAACCCAAAGGCTGCTCTGGCTGGGGAGCAAGTAGACTTACTAGCTCTTCACCTCTTCCCAAGCTCCTCCAGTCTCATCTCTAGCTCTGCAGCAGACCATTTGCAGATGGCTCCCTTCCCTTCTGCCCCCATCACCAGTGGACTATACACATCTTCCTCTCCACCCTGCCCTGGTGTTTCACCCCAGCCCTAGCTTCAGCAGGTCCTTCCTGAGAACACATAGCCCCTTCTTCCCAGGGAGGCAGGAAGGTTTACTGCACACCTTCGCCTGTCCCTCTGTTCTTCCAGATCCAATCCCGTAGTCTCACCCCTCGTTCTAAAGGCTGTCTGCTGCAGTCTCTCTTCTCTCCCTGCATCCATCTCCAGTGGGTCAGACAGATTTCCCCCTCCTAACCACTCCCTTGCCCTGTTACTTTATCACAGCCCCTAACTCCCTGGGAACTCACAGGTCACTCTGGCCAGGGCATCATTTAGGCTAACTGTAGATATTCACCTCTCCCTCTGTTCCTTGAAATTTGATCACTTAGTCTAGTCTCAGCCTCAGCTCTGCAGCAGAACACGTCTCTTCTGTGCACCCCAACCTCCAACCATTCCCATGGGTCACACAGATCTTCCCCCTCCAGACATCTCCCATTGCTTTGCCCAGCCCCCAACTGGAGCAAGCACTTCCTGGCAACCCATAGGCCACTCTGGCCAGGGAAGCAAGTGAGCTAATGGCAGGTATTCATCGCTCCCTCCACTCCTCCAAGTTCAAAACCCCACTCTCATTCCCAACTCTGGAGCAGGCCTTCTGTAGTCTCTTCTCGCTCTCTGCCCACATTCCCAGAGGTCTAACTAAGCATATCCTAGTCGAACACCCCACTTTACCCAAGTCATATAAACCCCCTATCCCAGCACTCCCCCATTTCTAAACACACGATAACCCGAAAACACCCAGGTTTGTTTATCTGGAATGCATAGTGATATTCCAGATAAAGACTCATCAGGGTCCCAGAAGACTTGTCTACCAGACAACATACAGCTACAATGCTCTCCTAAGATCCAGAGCAGAAACAGAAACCAAAATATCTACCTGTTAAACACAAGACCAGATACCAGCATCTAGAATTACAATCTTTTTAGCCCAGATGCCTATACACCAGTGTAAAAAACAATTAGTAACATCCAAGGAAATATGTCCCCACTAGAGCCCAGCAAGCCCCCCATAGCAGGCTCCAGCCTAGGTGAATGAAGCCCAAGAAGACCTTGAAACAGTTTTTATGAGTATGATAGAGGTCCTTGAAGTGGAAATGAATGAATCCCTTAAAGAAATCCATGAAAATACAAACAGTGGGAGGAATTGAATAAAACAGTTTCAGCCCTGAAAGTGGAAATAGAATCAATAAAGAAAACAGAAACTCAGGAAATCTGTCCATCAAAACTTTGGAACTTGAATAGGTGGTTGACAAGGGTAGGGGAGGCTATAACTCCTTTGATTTAAAACTGCATTTTGAGAGCTGAAAGATTTTTTTTTAGTGGTTAAGTTATATATTGTTCTGCTCTTGGAGAGGAAGTAAGTCTAGTCCCCATCACTTTGTCAGTCCACTCAAAGTCCTCTGTTGCTTCAGCTCCAAGGAGGCCAAGGCCTCTCTGGACTCTCGAGGTTACTTGAAACTCAGATGCACATTCTCACACACAAACATGTATGAATACATGCAATTAAAAAATAAAATTTAAAATCCTGCTTTTGGGGTGGGGGGGGGGTTGAACTGTACATTTTTCCTTCTTGGAAGAATACACAGCTATCTCCACGCAGCCTGACACAGCTACAGAACGTGAAGCAATCCGCTAATTTCTGCTCACAGCAATCCCATCCCTACACAAGTCTGTACATGACAGGTATGGGTAGGAGTTGGGAGTGGGTGGCTGACTGCGGTTTGCAGTGGTGTTGGTGGGGATCCAAGCAGATGGCTGTGATAGCCACGTGCTGCGAGATTCCCGTGGGAGTTGATGGCGGTGACAGGCGACTCACAATGTGCTATTTACAGTTTGGGTTTGCAGTCTTTTGGTGACATCTGAATGCTCTTTAGCAACTGCTTTCATTACTGCCTTTCGAGGAGCTGCTAATTGAAAATGAAATCGTGGGTGGGCTCTGAGACAGGCAGGCAGGGACAGGTCCAAGTGTCAAACGCCCTCGAGGACTGTGGGGCATCCTTACACCCAATCTTCGGCCCTTTTTCCAAAATAAGAAAAGTCAAAGGTGCAATTGGAGGTCCCGTGTACTTGAACACTCTTTGCCCAAAGAATCACAAGTACACCTGTGGGTCTCAGAAGGGAGTGAGTGAGTGCCAGCTACGCTCTGCTTTCTCTGTGTGGTACAAGTGTGTGTGTGTGGGTGTGTATGTGTGAACATGTTCATGTGGAGGCCAGACTCCAACCATCCCTGAGACGACTCCAGTGCTATCCAGCTCATTTAGCGACATGCTTACTTACTGGTTTGGAACTTACTCAGGTTGAATGCTTAGAAAATCTAGGAGACCCTCCTGTGTCTTCCTCGCCCACTCTGGGATTACAGGCATGCGTAGCATTTTATGTGGTTGTGGGGCTCAAGCTCAGGTCCTTGTGCTTACAGCTCAGTCCCTTTACTCGCCGAGCCACCTTCTCGGCCGCTGACTGGATGATCTCTTGCACTTTGGGATTTACCGTGTATGTAGGTTTGTGTATGTAGCTTTTTTATCTATAAGTTCTGTCTTGTGATATAGCTCTGGTGGAAGTAGGTAAAGTGTCTAAGCACAGCGAGGGGAGAATGTGGTGTTGGTTTGATTGGACTCTGATGGCAGATGATGATCTTGGTTCAACACAGGATTATGTTGTGTCCTTATCTTCAGAGCTGCTAGCTGGAGCATTGTCAGCATTGCTGAACTTGTCCCTGTCTTAAGTGTGCATGTGTGGGAGTGATTAGAACTCATTCTCAGAATAATTTTGCATGGAGAATTCCTGGGATGGTCAAGGAGTGACCTCAAGCTTGAGATGTTGTTAGCTTCCTTTTTAATTACACTTGAAGATGGTTATAGGAGTCTATTCTTTTTATCTTCCCCTTGAATATTTTAGTAACTATTTGGGACAGAACCATTCTGAATTACACATTTTGTTCAAATGGGAAGTGTTTGCTCTTCTCAGCCCCTGAGGCTGAGGCTGAAGGGCCCTTTATGATATACACCTTTTTATGTACTTAACCCTCAGTCCCATTAGAACTGCTTTGCTCTCGGAATCCAACTGTTTTAATGCATCTGGGCACAGCTAGGTCCTAATGATGTTGAAACAGCAGTTTTTGGTATTCCAAATAAAGGCCCAAGTCTTGCCTGTTGATACAAGCACTGCTTTTGTATGAGGTAAAGGGAACAGAGTTCCTGGCTGGAGTTCTGGTGCTTTTCATACCCAGTGGTGTGCATGCATCCTTGCACCAGTGCTCTTGCGTATACACAGAAGTAAGAACTAACAGAGCTCGTCGGTGCTGGGCCCACGTGAGTTGTATCACGTGTCGCTGGAACAGTTCACCAGCATTCATTGATCATGGCTCTGCAGAAGCTGCCAGTGTTCCCAAGCCTCTGCCTGCAGTGATGCTGATGGAGAGGGTCATTTCATAATCACTGTCTGCACCTGCGTTTGCTCAGGAAATGCTGGCGTCATACATCTTGAGAGCATGCAGCACAAAGCTGGACAGGATGATTCTGCAGGGCTGAGATTGGCTATAATTAGATTGAGAAGCAATTAGCTGCCTGACCTGCATAGGGAATATGCAGAGTCATGCATCTTTTCAAAGGGTGGTCTCCAGACCACCTGTATCAGAGCTAATCTCATGTGCGACAAAAAGCTCATTCTCAGTTGCTACCCCTGGAGGTGAGTTCCCTGGTGCTACAAGAGTCAGACATTAGACTTTTATTTGGGGCCAGTAAGGTGACTCCATGTATAAAGACATCTGTTGCCCACCCTGAGGACTTGAGTTCAGTTCCCAGAATCTACATGATGAACAGAATGGAACAGAACAGAACCTGTTCCTGAAGGCTGTTCACTGATAGTAACATAATGGCTCGTACATATAGTTCTCCTGGCGCGCATGCGTGTACACACACAAACACACACACACACACACACACGCACACGCACACGCACACGCACACCTGCATGCACATGCCATGGGAGGGTTCTTCAGTTTGTAAATGGTTGCTTGTGTGTGTAGGCACATGTGTGCATGGGTGTGTGGAGACCAGAGGGTAACCTTGATGTTGTTCCTTGGGCTACCTTCCCAGACCTTACTTATTTTTATAATTACAAAATAAGAAACGTTTGGTAAATCTTTATTAAAAAAATTAAACATCTCCTAGGAATTCATTTTATCAATTGCAGAATATTCTTTGTATCCTGAGCTCCCTTATGCCCCATTATTAACCAGAATGAGGTGCCTTACTGCATGCTGTGCACACATCAAAGTTCATCCAGTGCTTTCCATTGGCTGTTTCCCTAAGAAGCATAGTGCTTCAGTCTCTGAACCCAGCAAATGAAACAGCTCTAAGTATGTCAGAATTTGTTGTTTCTGATTTCCTTGTCTTAAATTCCCTTTTATTTATATAATAAGGATTTTTTCCTTTTTTTATTAGATATTTTGTTTATTTACATTTCAAATGTTATCCACTTTCCTGGTTTCCCCTCCAAAAAACCCCTATCCCAAACCCCCTCCTACTGCTCACCAACCCACCCACTCCTGCTTCCCTGTTCTGGCATTCTCCTATACTGGGGCAGCGAGCCTTCACAGGGCCAAGGGCATCTCCTCTTATTCATGTCCAACAAGGCCATCCTCTGCTACATATGCATCTGGAGCCATGAGTCCCTCCATGTGTACTCTTTGGTTGGTGGTTTAGTCCCTAGGAGCTCTGGGGGGGTAGTGGTTGGTTCATATTGTTGTTCCTCCTGTGGGGCTGCAGGCTCCTTCAGCTCCTTCTATCCTTTCTCTATCTCCTCCATTGGGGACCTTGTGCTCAGTCCAGTGGTTGGCTGAAAGCATCCACCACTGTATTTCTCAGGCACTGGAAGAGCCTCTCAGGAGACAGATATATCAGGCTCCTGTCAGCAAGTACTTGTTGGCATCCACAATAGTGTCTGGGTTTGGTGACTGTATATGAGATGGATACGCAGGTAGAGCAGTTTTTGGATGGTCTTTCCTTCAGTCTCTGCGCCACACTTTGTTTCTGAGTCACCTCCCATGGGTATTTTGTTCCCCCTTCTAAGAAGGACTGGAGCATCCATACTTTGTTCTTCCTTCTTCTTGATCGTCATTTGGTCTGTGATTGTATCTTGGGTCTTCCAAGCTTCTGGGCTAATACCCACTTATCAGTGAGTATATACCATGTGTGTTCTTTTGTGATTGGGTTACCTCAATGGCTTAGCATTTAAGAGCACTGGCTGCTCTTCCAGAGGTCCCAAGTTCAATTCCCAGCAACTACATGGTGGCTTACAACCATCTGTAATGGGGATGTGATGCCCTCTTCTGGTGTGACTGAAGACAGTGATAGTGTACTCATATACATGAAATATATAAGAATCTTAAGCTTTCAAAGACTATAGTGTTCTAGAGTGCTTGCCCAGTATCTGAGCTTAGTTCCCAGCATCCTTATCAGCCTGTCCACAGCCTCCTGGGAATATAAACGCAGGGAGCTCTGACACCATCTTTTGGCCTTGGTGGGTGCCTACATACCTGCACACATTGACATATAGACATATATGAATGAAAATAAACCTTAAGATTTATAAATTTTATTTACATCTCTACCCAGATATAAAAATTGCCACCATTGGGGAGTATTGTGGTGGGGACTGATTGTTTTTCTCCTTAACTAAGAAAGCCTCAGCTTAGTAAAATAAAAAAACTTGGATTTCTGGCTTGAGTCCTGCAAATCTTTAAGGAAATACTTGGCTTTCTTGTTTAAGTAGGAGAAGCTACAGTTAGCCGGGTGGTGGTGGCTCATGCCTTTAATCCCAGCACTCGGGAGGCAGAGGCAGGCGGATTTCTGAATTTGAGGCCAGCCTGGTCTACAGAGTGAGTTCCAGGACAGCCAGGGCTATACAGAGAAACCCTGTCTCAAAAAGCAAAACAAAAAAACAAAACAAAACAAAACAAAACAAAAAAACCCAAAAAACCAAAAAACCAAACAAACAAAGAACTTCACAGTTGCCCATGGCATGTCAATAGCAGATGATGCTTGTTATTCATATATGGCTAGGAGGCTAGAAATGTTCTTCCTCTCATAATGAACAGTTGCCACAGAAATGATCACACCACATGAGAAAGGCTACTAATAATGACTTTTGATTCTAAGAAATGCGTGGTGAGGATGATAGGGAAAGCCTCTGACTCTGAGTGGAATATAAGGCTTGGTAACGGCTGGTGTGCTTCGCCGGAAAATTGAATGACTTTTTTTCTTTGAGTCTTCATCTTTTCTGCTGCATGATTTATTATCACCTGGCTCCTACCTCCCTGTAATTACAACTCCATGTCTCTTTTTCTCTATTAGAGAACAGTATGGGATGGGTAGTTTTGTGGAATATTGACTATCTTAATGGCTATTACTATCTTAATCAGAATGGATGTGATTACTCAAAAAAGATTCTCAAAATTAGGTCTGTGGACATTCACTCATAAAAGGAATCAGTAGGCACAGTTATTAGACCCCCTACCTCAGATTCTAGCAACCTACTTCCTGGGCCGCTTGCACATGTTCTTGGTAGAATAAATATAGAATGGAAAGTTAGCAGTAGAAATGAATTCCTTAAGTATGGGGAAGTTGTCATCCATTATGGAGTGAACAGTTTTGATGATGTGGCTATTGAGGCATCCTCATCCCTCTTAGAAGTGATTATTCACCCATGCTCCTTTAAACCCAGTGATCTCATTGGTTAGCCAAAGCTGGAGTTGGTGGCACTGTGTCCTTTCAGTCTACCCTTGGTACCCTATCTGAGATGAGTTTGTTTTTAGATTGTTCTCGGCTCCATAGGACAAGCCATACAAATGTTGTGGACTGTATAGGGAAGAGTATGGTGACTCTCCACAGTTCTCCTGGTACTGTGAAAATACTGGAGGTAGGCAGGTGATCTCTGCAGCGCTTGCCATGTTGAACCAGCCGCTCATCATGCTCCTTGTTACTCTGTTCTTGAGCTGACCGATAGCTCTTCATCTGCCCTCCTCTCTAGAGTGCCTCCTGTGTTAGCTCCAGTCGCAGGGGGGACCACTAAGATCATTTCCGAGCTTCCGCCTGCAGATGTTTTGCTGCCTGTCCATGCTGGTTAATTTCATCTTTCAATTAAAAAGTTTCCCTTTTACCAGACACATAAAAACATAAAGATTGTGCGTATTAATAAGATTACACATGCATATAGTATACAATGCCCAAATAATGTGGGTTTGTTTCATTACACATTTTCCATTTTTTTAATAGTTAAAAACTAGTTTTTGAAATTTGATTACATTTTTCTGTATCTCATGTGCATGGGTGTGGAGCGGCAGGTATGTGTTCACGTGCCGTGGAATACAGGTGCAGATCAGAGAAGAAATTGCGAGAATTGGTTCTCTCTTTCCTCCGTGTAAAGGCCTGGGATCAAACTCAGGTTTTCAGGTTTGGCTTCAGGTACCATCTCACAGGTATATGGGAAACTTTTTATGTTACACATTCTGTAATGTTTAAGTTAGATCAAGCATGTCTATTTTCTGAAACATTTATGTATTAATGGTAGAAATGTTCAAAGTTGTTTCTTTTTGAAGCAGATAATTCAGACCTGATGATTATAGTGATTGTTCTGTACAGTGGTACCAAGCGCTGTATGATATACCTTGACATAATTTCTCAACCTTTTCTGTCCTCCCAGAGCTGCCCAACCTTTGGTAACCATCATTAGACCGTCAAATTCTATGCAATTGGATTATTGGGGGCTCTGCATGAGCGAGACCACGTGCTACTTCCCATGCATGACCTGCTTCACATGACATAATGTCTTGTTCCAGCCCTGTTACCGTGTGGCAGGGTTTCATTCATTTTTATGGGCCGAGGCTAATAAATAGTATCAGGATATAAAATTCTAAAATC
Source organism: Mus musculus (assembly GCF_000001635.26). Classification (NCBI taxonomy): domain Eukaryota; kingdom Metazoa; phylum Chordata; class Mammalia; order Rodentia; family Muridae; genus Mus; species Mus musculus. Next base: position 917,251 of record NW_016097317.1, on the reverse strand, counting down.
CTCCCTTCTCCTCTCATGGAAGAATAGCTGTGCTTTTCTTGTGGTCTTCGTGTCCAGTCTTGTGTGTTTAGATTGTACTCTGCTGTGTGTCTAGCGCGACCTCTAGAATCGTGCGCGTGATCACGTTCCCAGATGCCAATCTTCCCATCGTAAATAATCTCATCATAACATAATCTCTCAATATCAAAATCAAATTTCTATTTCTGCTCGTCGATAGTGTTTGGCTCTTCCAGGAGCTTCTCCATCCTCGCCTCTGCTCCTCTCCAGCTGCAGCCTCCACGGTTCTCCTTATGTTCCCTCCACAGGCACCGTGCAGAGTTCTCATTTATGGAGGTGGTCTTCCTCTCAACTCCTTAGGCGTCACCTCACATTTCATCTGTTAGGGAAGGTTTATCTGATCGTATCTTTTAATCCAGGGAGTGTCTGGGGTTTTCTCTCTCTTCTGAGATCATCTTTTTAGTTCCTTACATGAGTACCATGTATAATTTCAGGTCTGTCTTTTTGTATTTCTTGTTTATTTGGTACAACGTCATAGAGCCCTGCCTCAGACTTAGTGTGTAGCTGAGGGTGATTTAGGGACTACTTATCTGATGCCTCTGCCTCCTGCTTGGTGAGGTTACTGTTGTGTTCCGCCACTGTGCTTATGAAGTATTGGGAATGGCACCTAGAGTTCTGTGCATGCTCTATGGTTGCCCTAATAGCTGAGATACATATTCCCTCTCAGGGTGTTTCTTGGATTCTTCCTCATGTCTGCCCTTCCTTCTGTACTCCAAGCTTTTCAGATGAGTGGTGTCCTGTACAGTGAGGTACTGTTCAACACGTGTACATCCAGCAAACGTGACCCAGATGAGCCTGGAGAGGTCATTGGTTAAGAGTGCTTGTGTTTTTGGAAAGAACCAGAATTTGGTTCCCAGTACCCACATTGGGTGGCTCCCAACCACCTGGACTCTAGCTTTAGGGGACTACCCTGTATATCTCAAGGAGCCTAGACATGCATGCCGTATGCGTATAAATATACAGATGCTCACACACATAGTACTCCAGCCTGTCAAAAGGGCAGAGTGGACACTGGAGCCAGGAAAAGCTGGAAAGGATAGCTTTCTGTTTTTCAGAACTAAAAATGGTTGAAGAGAGACACAGATGAGAGTGGATGAGAGTGGGGTGAAGTTCACCGCTGAGCTTACGTTTTACATGTAAATATGTGGGTAGGGTACTCCACTCTTTAGCATCTTTACATTGTAAGCTATTGTTCCAGAGGCCCTCTGTCTAAATGGTTTTGACTTTTGAAACAGTATGAATTTTCATTTCGTGACCCAATTACTTAGTTGTCCTTGTTTTTGCTCCTTCAGTAAGCGTGCAGTGGGACACCTTTACTTATGATATATATATATATATGTGTGTGTGTGTGTGTGTGTGTGTGTGTGTATGTATACATATATATATGTGTGTATATATATATATATATTTACACACATATGTGTGTGTGTGTGTGTGTGTATGCTGCTCTTGTATGCATATCTTGTCTATAGAAGATATGCTCCTGAAGATCACTCTGCCATTGATGCCAGTCTCCAATAGTCAGTGCAGCTCAGTGCTGGTGGCATGGAATGACTCCCAAGTTTGGATGTCTTCTCAGATGTACACTAACAGTCTCAGGGTGGCTTGTTTCTCAGTCTCCCTTTAGTCTTCTAAAGAAAGTTTTGAGAATAAATGGTGGGTCCTGAAAATACCAGTTCCTACGATATTTTTAAAATAGTAATATGCCTTTTGCTTTCATTCCTCTTGGACTCTTGTTTTTACAAAAAAGAAAAGAAGAGGCAGGCTTCAGGATTCCTTCAGTTATCTCAGATACCATTTATTAGAAATTTAGTTGGCCCAGTGATGTGGCCCTTATTCCTTACATTGTATCATAAATACACACACACACACACACACACACACACACACGTACACATATGTATATATACATATATATTCTTATATATGATACTTATAGTTTCTAGAAATTGCTCTTCTTATAACTATTTACTCTGGAACTCTTAGAACAAGGAAATTTATAGCTATTTAAAAATGTAGCCTGTTAGTGAAAAATCTCTGTACAACAGAACCAGAAATAGTCATCACTTTCTGTTGCCTATTTAATTGGAAGTAGATTGGTTTTATTGCAAGTAGAACTTCAGAACAGGAATATTTGAATAGAAATTTCCAGCTTCAGAATGATAAAACTTGTAGCTCTCTCTTCATTCCTAAGGGCCTTTTTCCTTAATGAAACAGAAGATAATATACTTTGGTCTTGTCTTTGATCCTCTTAATTATTTTGTTTTTTGTACATACAGAATTTTTATTTATATGCGGTGTGTGTGTGTGTGTGTGTGTGTGTGTGTGTGTGTGTTTGGTACATGTACATGAGGTTGCCCATGGAGGCCAGAAAGGGCATCAGATCCTGTGGTGGTCTGCTGTAAGCCCTTCACTTATCCTGGAACTTGCCCTGACGTGTAACCAGCAGTTCTCTGAGATTCCCTTGTTTCTGGCACCTCAGCTCTGTAATTACAGTGCCAGTCTTTTGTTTGTCAGTGTTGTTAATGATGTTTGTTTGTTTTTAAAACTTTTAATGCGTCAATCCAAGCAGTGTACTCACCTATGTCTCTAATCTCCACAACTTTGTGCTTGTTTGATGTTGTTCTACATCCCCCTCTTTCCATTGTGGCTTTTCTTGGGCACTTCTATTGCCCCTGGAGATTTTGGTAATAGATATTAGATCTGAGAGTTGTGGCTTGTATGATTCGAGAGCCCACACAGAGCAGTTTGGGGGTCTCCTATGTTAGTGAGGTAAATTTCTGTGTAAATAAATGCTCAGGATTTGCAACTGAAGAAAATAAAGCATGATTTGAACCTTATCATTCTGTAAAATCAATATTGATGGGAAAATTTATTGGTACAAGGGCTTTCCTGTTACCAGTGAATCATATAAACAATAAAGATTTTGATGCCATGATTTATATGCTGTATGTTTTGAAAAATGTTGAAAAGAAATGGACTGTTTGGTCCTGAAAGTTCTGTTTGAAGCCATGGAAGTATTATAGCTCTCTTTGTACCATTATTTCATGTTCTGTCCCACTGCATGAAAGCACAAAGCAGGAAACATCACAGTGTTTGTCAGAAGCTGCGTAGGGCTGCGATCCTAGGATTTTAGTGCTAGCATTGTTTGTTGGCTCAAGGTTCCCTAGCTCTTAAAAACAAACAGAAAAACAGATTCGTGTGTGTGTGTGTGTGTGTGTGTGTGTGTGTGTGTGTGTGTGTTTCTCTGTGAGTGTATGTCACTATTGTGCAGGTATTCAGGTAGGTTAGAAGAGGGTGGGTGTTGTGTCCTGAAGCATGAGTCATAGGTATTTGTGAACTGCTCTGTATAGGTACTCAGAGCTGAACTCACATCCTCTGAAATAGCGACTCTTTAACTGTTTTACCTTCTTTCCAGGGTTAATTTTTTTAAAAAGTATTATAAGGGATGTGAGCTGTTGAAACAGAATGATGGAAAATACCATCCTCAACTCATTTCTGTTGCTGTGATGTAATAGTTTAATATATAATAACTTTGGAGATAGAGGGCTTATTTGGCTCTCAGTTCCATCTCACAGTCAGTCAGTTTGTAGAAGTCAAGGCAGGAATTCAAATGGAACTGGTTACGTTACATACTCTGTCAGCATCAGAGAAAAATAGATGATACAGTGGGCTAGGTCTTTCCTCTGTAGTTAGTATAATCAAGAGAATCCCCCATAGGCATGTCCACTGTATAGTCTAATCCAGAGGTCCCTTATGGAGACTGTCTCTCTGGTTGGTACTAGGGCATGTTCTATAGAGACTACTTTAAACTCATTTGTAGAGATACTTACAGACAATGGGATACTTTGTAGTCATTATAGTCAGTGAAGTAGAATGTATCAGTCTTGGCTTTTGTATTCTGTAGATTACAGAGATAGTTTTTTTTTTTTTTTTTTTGGTGGGAGAGAAGGGCTGGAAAGAGGAACCTGGTACCAGTCATTCCTCACTGCTGGGGCCTATTTTGCTAATCAGATTATTGCCCCCTTTGAGTTTGTGGTTACAGCAGAATGTGCTTGTTCCGTGCCTCTAACATCGTGTCAAACAAACACAAAGGCTGGAATTCTTAAAACTCCTTTTCTTTTCACTATTAGCTCAATTTTAAAAACCAAAACTAACTAAGCTCTGTTAGTTTCAAGAATTTCAGTTGCAGCTGCCATTAAATGTGTAACATATGATACAGCATATGTGCTTTATAGTGATCGTCCAGTGTGGCGTCACTATGGTGTGCCTATGACTGCACATAAGCAACCACTGTGGATCCTTGTAAATGTGTGGGACTGAAAACCCCTAATACAATGAAACATGATGCTGTGTGTGCAGAGACTAGAAGCCTGTTTCTGAGAATAGATTAAATAGGACTTCATACCACCACTTACCTGTCACCATACCTGTTGACATTGATCTGATGGTTCCAATGCAAAGATTTTTAAATGTAAATAACACAAACTAACTCCTTGCTTAGAGTAATTCATGGTGATGAGCTACAACTAATTATTCGTGTATTTTATTTCTTTCAATCACTAAAATTTTCACTCAGTAAATGGTGAAACTTGTGTATCCATTCATTTGGCTTTCTGAAGTCCTTTCCTGTACCCCACTGATATAGACTGAGTAAGATGGTCAGAAATGGTCAGAACCCCTTTCTGTTACTGCTCCAATGGCCGTGGGGTGACATGGTGCTGCTGGTTATGGAGGTTCACTGACAACTCCTGGTAGAGCTCACTTCCTTCAGAAGGGTCCCCATGCATTGTTATGATGAGAGAGGTTGGGGGTGCTTGCTCCATTTTCTAGGGCTTCATCCTTAATTACTTTGTAATGACTTAAAGTAAGTAAATTGTAAAATGCTCTTTGAACTGTTGTTGGATGATAGCTATGTCCAAATTTTTCCACTTATCTTCCTTGAGGTTTTTGTAATGCCATATATCTTTCTTGGGTGACTTTCCTTACAGATGTGTTTGTGATTCCAGGTGAGAATTTGTGAGCTACAACCATTATACTAAACCTCTAGCTTTGTCATCTGAGGCCAAGAGTTGTATGTGGTTTGCTCGTGTCTTATTCATTTGTGAGGATTTCCCCTTATCCTATACATTCATAAGTATTTATTTTTGATATTGTCTTTTTATGATGTTCTTTGTGAGTAGTAATAATTTTGTAAATTGAGAACTTTAGTTTTTTTATATAAATTATAGACAAATATTCAAAACAGGATCCATTGTGATTGCCTGGAAAAAAAATGCCTATCTTCTGGTTTAATTTTTAGGCTTTGGTGGTTTACTTTGTTGATTGGTTTGTTTGTTTAATTGTCAATTAAGATATGGAAATTTGAATGGAGTAGAATATAAAACCTTTGGGTTCCTTGGTGAGTGTTGACTGATCCGAAGGATGCCAAAGATGCAGCCAGGGGGATGTCTGATGCTCTTGAGGTCAAACCATGCCTTCTGTGGGTCTTTGGGTGTGTGCATCATCCCAGTTTTAGTCATGTTCTGGTAAAATATCATGAGGAATTGAAACTTAGTGAGGACAGGGCTTAAGTTGGTTTCAGGTTATAGTCCATCATGGCAAAGAAGTTAAGGCAGTAGGAATAACTAGCTGGTCACAATACAGCTATCATTAGTTGCTGAGGGAAATGAATATTCACATGCTGTTGTATTCTGCTCATCCTGTTTGCACCCTGGTGCTCTAGAGCCAACACCCAGGGAAGGGTGCTACACAGAGTGGCTTCGGTCTTTCTGCTTCATTTTAGAACACAATCAACACAACTGCCCACAGACATGACCTCAGAGCAACCTGAGCTAGACAGTCCCTCCTTGTGACACATTTCCAAGCTAGTTCTAGATTGTGCCTCCTTGACAATTAAAGCTGCCCATTGCATTCACACAGTTTCCTCATGGTTTGAACTCTGACCAGCCTGTTACCTACTAGCTCATCCTTCCTCCTTCTCTCCTTACTTCTCTCCCTCCCTCCTTTTAGAGATATTTATTGGAGCAATTCAATTTTGTTTTATTATTCTTTACCTATGTTAAGCAGGTCATTTCTTTGCTCTTTAAAGGAAACTGTTTTCTGTATTGTAAAACAGGTGACACAGAATGGACTTAGATATTAAGTGATAATTTTCTAGGACTTTAAATATAAGTATGTTGCCTAAGTCTTAGTTCTAGGTGTGCTGGAGGCGGGGCATTTTTCATGGTCCTGTCTGTCTCTCTCTGCTTCATTTCTGAAGGGGTAGTTTTGCCTGTGGCATCTCAGAAGTGCTTAATTTAGGAGTGTAATGTTCAGTTGCTTGTGTTTCAAAACTGTCATAGAAAGTGCTTCAGTCCTTACAGACCTCCACACTTCCTGAGGGCATCTTTGAATCAGAGTGTGGCATCTTTTGGAGCCTGGTTAGAATTCCTCCTGAATTGTTAATGAAGTTGTGAAAGAGTTTTGGCATGTTTGCACCAGTATAACCTTTCAGGTTTTCAGTACAGTGCATTTTCTATTATATTCTCTGCCCCATGGTGTTGGTTTCTTACTCATAACCAACATGATTGCTTGAAGATTTGTTTAAGCAGAAAAAGTAATGGAGGAAGTGAATTTTTACATATTTAAAGAATAAGTTAAGTCATAATTGAAAGTGTTTAAAGTAGGCTTTAGACTTTGTTATTTCAGATACTCACCAAATACAGACTAAGTGTTAAGCAGAGTCAGCTGTGTTGTCCATACCCTGTTCTGTTCCTGCTCACAAGAGCCATGTCGTGTCTTTCTGTCCCTGCCCTTCTCCTTCTGCCTCCTGTTCTCTTACTCCTCTCATCTCAAAGCTCTCTGTCTCTCCCTCCCCTCTACCCTCTTCCCCACCAGGACTAATACATTACTTTTGAGCCAAACATTTCTTGAATGCCATATTTATACCAATTTTGCCCTTTTCAGTAAAATAAAGTTATTGTTAAGTTTTCTTGTGATATAGTTAGTGTCTATAATGGCATCACAGAGAAGAGAGATACACCTTCAGTTTCGTAGAAAAGATTGTATGGAGCTTTTATAGGTTTCTTTTTTAGTGTTAGTTAGACTTTTATCAGTGAGTCTCCATGGGCTGGAGTGTTTGGTTTGGGTTGGTTTGGTTTCGTCTTAGTTGGTGGTGGAGAGTGAGAAAATATCACATAAGCAGTCAGATAATTCTGTTGTGAACTCTTCCTGCAGCCCGTTTGGCTTTTGGTCATGTATAATTTATGCTTCTGATGAATTTGTCCATTTCATCGGAGCATTCATTTTTTGACTCAGTTATCTGTATAATATCCCTTTATTGTTTAAACAGCTATCCCGAGCAGGGTGATCTGCACTCATTATTGTTAGCATCGGACTTTGTTTGTCTATATCTGTTTCCTCTGCTCTCCCTGCATGTGAGTATGAATAGGCATTTATCAGTTTTTACCAATTTTCTCAAAGAAACAGCTTTGCTTTCATTGATTTTTCTGTGCTGTTTTATTTTTCATTGATTTCCTTCTTTCTGTTTATCTAGGGTTTACTCTGCTCATATTTTTGCTTTCTTTCTCTCTTTCTTTCTTCCTTCCTTTCTTTCTTTCTTTCTTTCATTCTTTCTTTGATGTGAGAACGAATTAATGTTTATTTTGTTGTTTCTTTCTTTTTCTTTTTGGTTTTATGAGACAGGGTTTTTCTGTGTAACAGCTCTCGCTGTCCTGGAACTAGCTCTATAGACCAGGATGGTCTCAAATGTGGGGAGATCTACCAGCCTCTGCCTCCTGGGCGTTGGGATTAAAGGCATGTGCTACTTCACCCAGCTTTGTATTCTTGATGGCCTATGATTTATGACCCTCCTGCCTTCGTCCTTGAGTCCTGGGGTTCCATAAGCACATGGCCAACCAATGCTGCTGTGTATCAGGGTTAGTTTAAAGGAGAAGCTGGAATCATCTTTCCTAATATAGGCATATAAATTTACCGTATAAATGTACCCCATAATACTACTTTAGCAGTACCCCACAAACTCTTAATATGTTTTCATTTTCTATGCAAAATACTTTTTAGCTCCTTTTTATGATACTTTTTTTTTATTTGTGGGCTTCAACCTATATAGACCCTGTGATTGCTAGCTCCTTTTTATGATACTTTTTTTTTATTTGTGGGCTTCAACCTATATAGACCCTGTGATTGCTTGCATGATTTATGGCACTTCACATCCAACATGGATTGTCATTCAATTTATCGTCATAATACAGTTTGCCTATGTAGGTGATCCCTGTGCATTGACCAAGTCATTATTCCCAGTGGCTGAGTAGAGTGTATTACACATACCTGTCTGGTCAAGCTGTTCATTTTGATCTCTAGTTGCATTATAACCTGAGTGAGTGTTTTCTGCTTGCTTGAGAGAAAGGAGATTGATTCATGTTTCTGACTGTAATTTAGTTTTAATCCTTCTCTTTATCTGATGTCTCTGTTGTTAGGCACATAAACATTAAAGATTGTTATGTTGTGTCGATTGATGAATGTGTGTTATTATTATTAAATAGATGTCTTTATCCCTGGCTGTAGTCTGAAATATAGTTTTAAAAAAATGTGTGTCCATAAAGCCCTATTTTACTTACTATTCCTACCTTTTAAATAGATTTTTTGGTCATTTTAAAAAACAATGTGCGTGTTGCTATGTGCATGGCTGGGGAAGCACGTGGGAATAGGGCAGGTGCCTTCGGAGGCTAGAAAAGTGTGTTTGGTCCTGATGGTTTGAGCTCGGGTTGTGAGCATTTGAAAGACACACGAATGTGGCAGATTTCCAGCCCCTTCCCTCTGTCTTTTCATAGGAGTGCTGTCCATTGAGAAGGTCAATTTCAAGTCTGCCGGGCTGGCACTGGTTTTATATTGATGATAGCTTTCCGTGTGTGTGTGTGTGTGTGTGTGTGTGTGTGTTGTATCTTTAGCTTGTAAGAGCTTTTCAAGTGATACATGACTTCATATATGGTGTATGAATGATAAACTTAGCATTCCATTCTGTTCTTGGCTTGCATTTCTTCCATCCTAACTTTTATAGTGTACATTTCATAGTGTACATTTATATATGTTAAACAGACAGCAATTTGTTTCTGTTGTTTATATTTTACCAGTAAATTTTTTAAAGCGATTTTCAATCAGGAAATATTGATTAGACCAAACAAGCCAAATGGTTAGTTACTGTGTCTTTCGTTTGATTAAGTCGGACTGACAGTGGAGCTATTCCTGTTAACCAAAGGACTTCCTTCTAGTATTTCTTGTTGAGATAGTCTAGTATATGGCAAACGATATATATGATCTAAGGACACTCAGGTGCAGAGGTTGTTTTCTGTTGATAAATAGGCTCTCTCTCTCTCTCTCTCTGTATTTGTCTGTGTTTGCACATGCATTCGTGCATGCACTTTAAATGTGCTGATATGCTGTCTTCTCTCAGTTATTTCCCACAAGACATTTGATGCCACCTAAATTCTTCTTAACCATAGCAAGGATTTTCTCTGCCACTCAGAGTTTTTAATCCCTGCATTTAGAGCACTTGACTGCAGTGAGTTTTAGTATAGTTTTATACATGTTTCTTCTAGTTTGTATTTGTTGAGTTATTTTATTCTATGGGGGCATAATTTTTATGTTGATAAATTTTGGGTCATTATTTCCTCAAAGATTTATTTTATTTTGTGAGTGTATGTGTGTGTACATGATTATGGGTACGCGTGTGTACATGAGTGTATATGTGCATGGGTGTAGGTGCCTTCAGAAGAAGATGAGGTTAGATACCCCAGAACTTTCATTACAAGCTGTTGTGAGCCACCCAATCGGGGTACTGGAATTGAACTGGAATCTATTAGAAGGGGTGCAAGAGCTCTTAACCACTTAGCCATCTCTCTAGTCTGTCTTTGACGTTTTTTTAAAGAGAGAATTCATCTTTATTTTACCTTCAATGGAATTCTAGTTCTGAGATATCAAACTATTTGTCATCTTGTATTTAAGTGTGTGTGTGTGTGTGTGTGTGTGTGTGTGTTAGTGTGTGTGTAAGTGATAGAGAGATGGAGAGTGTGTGTGTGTCCTTTTGGATAGTTCTTTGGCTTAGCCTCATGCTTACTGATCTCGTTTTCTCCTATGTGTGTTAAGTAGTTTTAGAGGTTAAAAACAGGTTGTGTTGTTTAAATAATAAACATCTTTGTCTTTTAAACATCCAAATGGATCTTATAGTAAATATTTTAATGTTCTTGTTTATGAATGATGTCTTTGTAACTTCTGGGTCATTTCTGTTATTTCATTCTGTTTTGAATATTACTTCATCCTGTTATTTTATTAATTGTTGGGAAATGTGTGCCACCACATAACCACACCCCCAGTCCATCACTGGGGGATCCTAGGCAAGTGTTTACTAAGCTACACACCATCTTCTATAAAGGCAGGATGGAGGTGTTCTAAGTGCATGTTCTATAGTGGACCCACATTCCTAGCCCTGCTTACGTATTTTAAAGAAAATCGTCTCTTTGGAAGGATGTGTTTCTCTAGGTTGAGCCTCATGTCTTTATGCTGTTTGAATTTGCACTTTTAACCTACTTTCATATTTTTTCTGTATTCTAAAATTTCTTCCAGATTCTCTGTTGTTGTTTTCCTTGTTCAAGATGTATCATGGGGTGACCAGTTCACATTTAGTTTTAGAGTGTTTGACAGTATATATTGTTCAGGCTTTGCCTAAAACCTTCACATTATACAAAATCTCACTTGTCTCTCCATTACAGTATAAACCACACTGATATCATCGTAGCTTGTTATTATGTGTCTTTGGTTTGTTAGGAAAGAGCTGTCAGAATAAGCTCTCTTTATCACTTGGAATTACAAGTTAACTGTTGTCTTGCCACTGATTAGAACAGCTGTCTTCTCCATTCTGCTGTGTCTGCTGTGGCATCTCACTGTCACAAGGTAGTGTTGGAGGTGACAGTCTCCTGAGACTCCTTTCATGACCTGTCACAACATCACAGACTGGGATCAGTCAGGGCTTTCTGTCTTTTGTATTGGCAATCTTACTTCTTAAAACATGTGGCTCTGCCTCTGACCCTGCCTTCTGCTCCTCTTTCTCTGCCTTCTGATCTGATGCTGTGTGTTATGGGGCAAGGTCAGGTCAGCTTCTAATATACTCTGATTAAAAATACTGCAGGGGCTGGAGAGATAGCTCTGTGGGTAATAGCAATTGCTCTTGTCAAGGTCCTGAATTGGGTTGCCAGCATCCATGTTGGGTAACTCAAAACCACTAGTAACTCTGTCCCCAGAAGATCTAACACCCTCTTCTGGCTGCCCCATCTACCTGCACTTGCGTGTGCACATGTACACACAAACACATATGAACATACACAAATAAAAATTTAAAATACTTTTAGAAATTCCTTCCTAAAATATACCTCAAAAGGAAGTCTTATGAGAAGACCTACTAATTTGAGAGCTTTATTTTATTTTTTATTTTTATTGAAAAAAAAAAACCTTCATTTTGGAGTTGATGTCTGCGGTATTCCTGTGTTCATATTTTTCACTAGCCTTGGATTCTCCCAGTCCTCCAAACACTGCTGACTTGCTTTCTTTCGCATTGCATGGTTCTGGCTCCCTCTGCAGCCTCAAATGGAAAAGTGCGGGGCTGTCCTTTGTTACTGAAAAAACCCAGCTAGCTGAGCTGCCTGCTTGTTTGAAGGAGCATTTGCAGCTGGTGTGCAAGTGTAGACGGGAAGCGCAGATTAAGGAACGCCTTACTTTTGTTTTGGCAAGGCTTATTGGAGACTAAAGTTGTATCTAGGGAGGATTCAGGTAGAGGAAAAATGGTGAGGATGGGCTGAAGAGAGGCTGAAGAGGTAAAAGGTGACATTTGCTAAGGAGGAAGTTTCAGGAGCAGTGTTGCAGTGTAGTTGTATGAAGACACTGAGCAGTGACACCTGAAAGGTCCCAGGCTGAAGCCTCCTGGGTCACTGGTCAAGGATTACAGCTTGACTGTGTGATTTAACACTTTGTGTGCCTTGCGAGTGGCTTCTCCGTCAACCATGTAGCAGGGGCTTGGGTTGCCCGCTGTACAGACTGCAGTCTCTTGTGCTTCAGAGTGAGGGAATTAGAATTAGAAAATGTAAGTCGAGCCTTCCTAGGCTGTGATAATGGCTTCAGATTATTGCTTTTCAGTGTTCTCTTGAGATGTTTTATTTCCCCCGTAAGTCCCCGAATCTACAGTGTCCATTAAAGGAAAATTATACCAAATTCTAAAATGTAAGTTTTTAAAGCAGCGGTCACCTTGTTTGACTTGTGCTTATTTTTGGATGAGCATAGGAACTTTGGACAGAGTGGGAATATTTGAGCATGGCGCTAGGGGTGCTGTTAGTGTTAACAGGCTGTGTACTCACCAAGTGAACATAGGTTTCCAAGTTCCTTTGGGTTATTTATGCATTTTGGTTCAGTCTAAAGGTTATTTAAAATTTTTGTACTTTAAATGCAAAATTTTATATAGTAGTACTTCTCTAGAATATTATGCATAGTTGTTGACGTAATGGCTTGGGTAGGCACAGATAGCTGGTATGTGAAGAATAAATTACCACATCAAAGCCTGTGTGCTTTAGAGGGAGGAGTGAGTACATTGGTAGGTATAGAAGATTACCTTTATTACACGGAAAATTTCAGTGTTTATATAAACTTTTGTGGGTTTAGCATATTTGTAGACATAAAGTGAGCCTTGGAGCCTTCAAACATGACCTTTTCATTTAGTAGCTGAGTGTCTTTGGCTTGGTTTTTCTTTTTCTTTTAATTCTTTTCCTGGATTTTTGAATCACCTGAATTAATACCTTGCCTTTATTGTCTTTATGTATTCACGTAAACTGAAAACCCCAAACTGAGTGGGTTGTTGTTATTGTTTGTTTGTTTTAAGTTTTTAAGTATGTTTTGTTTTGTTTTGTTTTAAAGTTTTGTTGTGTATGCTTAGCTGGCCTGCCACTCCCATCTACAATGCTGTTAACTCTCCACAGTCCTGCGTTAGCCTTTGGAATTGGTGCTGGAGACATGAGCATGAGCCCACTCCAGGCTTCAGGTTTCTGTTTGGTCACCAAAGCTTTTCTGTGTCTAGAAGACGAAGGTGAATTACTGTTTCTGTCCTGAAGTGAACCTCACACAGCCTTGTTGATGTTAGTGGGAATGCTAATATCTTTTCTAAAGTTCTTCTGGAGTGTTCCTCTGGCTCTATACTAAAAGGACTGTAATCTTTAGAAATTGAGTTCCTGCAGGGAGGCTGACAGCTCAGCAGATGGTGGGAGATTTTAGGGTGTTGTGTTTGTTATCGCTCATGTAGAGCCGACACAGACTCCAAACCCGAGTCTGTATTTCTCTTGGAGCAGACATTAACCTCTTTTTCCAGGCCGAGACAGTGAAGTGTATCAGTTTTGGTAGCCTGGGTTATAAGAAACCTAAATTAGTTTGAAGTGGAATTATCCTGTTGAAAGGGCAGTTGAAAGCCCTTGACACTGGACAGAGGATTGTCTAGTGTCTAATCTTGGCTCAGAACGCAGCAGACATAATGAGAGTCATTATGAACTGGTGATCTCTCACCCCTCCCCTCAGCAGACCGCATTAGACTTGCAAAAACAGAGAGCACTGTGTGTGCTTGGCCCTGTGCCTGCCCTGTGCCAGAGGAAGAAAGTCTACCTTGTTTGTGCTCCAACCAGATACCGATGTATCCTGTTACTGCTAGGCTGGGTTCTGAGTTCCTCTGTTCAAGCTCGTCTTGACAGATGCTGTCATGGCTGACCCTTAGCAAGACAAATGCAGCCACTTTGCAGGAGTTGGCTTCTACCCAGCTGTGCTTGCCAGTGTCCTGAAAGGACGTTCCTGTGTATTTACCTGTGGTCTATTACCCTCCATCACGATCTGAGCTACCTTCAGAATCTTGGCTGTATCTGAAAGCAATGTGTAGTTGTTTGTTCAAATAAATGCAGTCCCTGAACTTGACTTCCTGATCTTTCAATAACAGCTGTTGCTTAAATACATCCTGAGAATCTCCGGGAAGGTCTCCTGCTACAGAATCAGAACTTTGATAGCTGTGTATCATGGACTCTGGAAGCACCACAAAAAGAGACTCTCCACAGATGAATGTTGGGGGGTTTGCTCTGAATGTTAATCTTTGCCTAGGAGGAATGACAGTTTTGTTGTGTTGCAGCGGGTTGGGATGAAAGAAGACAAGTGGCTGGAAATGAGTGGGGTGAACTATGGTGAGAGCTTGCTTCTGAAGGGTGCTGGCAAAGAGGCTTCATTATGGTATTGAAAAACAGATGGGGGCTTCTTGAAGTCTGTGTAAGAGTGAGTGAGTATGGGTCTCCCTCTCCCTCTCCCTCTCCCTCTTCCTCTCCCTCTCCCTCCCCCCTCCCCTCCCCCTCCCTCTCCCCTCCCCTCCCCCCTCTCCCTCCCCCTGCCCCTCCCCCTCTCCCTCCCCCTCTCTCTGTGTGCTATGTGTGTTTAAAAATCATTCTGGCAGTTGTCTGGGGAAGGAATGGACACACACACACAAACACACACACATGCACACACACAGAGAGGTAGGGAGGGAGGGAGAGAGAGGGGGGGTGAGTGGTGCATTATTTTTTTCCTATCAAGCTCTTAGTAAGAGGCTGGTTTAGTAGAGAAAATAAAGTGGATAGGAAAAGATTTAGATATGTGGGTGTCTGTCAATAGAATTTAGCCAACACTTGTAAATTTAAAAGGTGCAAGAAGAAATAAATCAAAGTTAAGGAAAATGGGTATGTAGTTTTCATCTGAGATACAAGAAAGTACCTGTTGAAGAAGCACACATGGCTTTGTAGCTACATCATGACTCCATCAGTCTGGTGAACACGAGTTTAGAGTATCTTGCACTTGAGGTGTGAGTCAGTTGGTAAGGGCAAGTTTACATACATGAAATCTAACTTTGACTTTTAAGACATTGTACACTGTGTATGGGGATGTAAAGTGGTATTCCTAACACTTGGAATACGGAGGTTAGAAGTTCAAGGCTGTTTTTAGTTGTGTAATACATTCCAGGCCACCCTGTGCTACCTTGATGTACTTAGTAGAATACCACAATATAATGTAGATATTGATGAATATATTCAAGTATAGTTATTTTAACCCAGAGTTCAGACTTGAGATGTAGGTTTGTAGGATAATAATTTTATTCTCAATAACCTTAGTTCTATTTCATCATTAAAGTTATGAAATTATCATTTGTTTTTGCTAGCCTGTATCAATGTTGATACAGACAAGGCTCATATTAGAGATCAGATACTGTTTATTGAGAATGCATTGATTGTGTGTAGCTCAAACATCCATTTCCCTATCTGAGTTCATGCCATGTGAATTGTGGGGCAATTGGTTCTGTATATTCACCATTGTTGAAGCAGCCCACAGGACTACAGGTTAGACATTGTTGTCCTGTCCTTGTTCAGAGCCTTTTGGAAAGATCTTGACGTGGATGTCTCCTTTCATGCAGTGCTGAAGTCTTTAGTGCATATTTCTTAAGTGGAATCAACAGCTTAAACTTTATAGAAAGAAGCTACCATAGCTCGCTGTCTAAAACCTTGCATCTGTACTTTCAACTTCGGCACACTGTGGGTAGCCAGCCTGCTTTTCCTGTCTGATGTGCTGTATCTCTTATATTTATACTTCATCAGTACCCAGAGGTCTTTAATTTTTTTATCTGTTTGTAAATTTGTTTACCTATGGCATTTCTGGTCAGTTCATTACAAAATAAAATGTATCTGTATTAGAGAAGTAATTCAGTAATTAAAGAGATTTCTGCCCTGAAGAACCCGCACTTACTTCCCAATACCTACATCAGACAGATTACAGCCTACAGTTGCAGCTCTACCCCAGTTCATGCTCCCGTCTTGACTCTGTAGGCATTGTGCTCATGGCATATATCCACACAAAATCGACAGCTTTATCACAGTCTTTTCATTTTTTCCTGTGTATGTGTGTGCGCGAGTGCACACACATGCATGCCTATGAGTGTGTGTGAGCGTGTGGTATGCATGTGTGTTGGTGGGGTAGGTTCACACATGTCAAAGAACATGTACAGGGATCCGAGTATAACCTGGGGAAATCAGTTGTCAAAGAACAATTTGCTGGAGTCGACTCTCTCCTCCTAGCATGTGGATCTCAGCAATGGAACTCCGGCCATCAGGCTTGGTAGGAGGCATATATACTTGCTGAGCCTTGCTGTTCAGTATCACTTTAAATGACACCACAGTTCCTGCAATCTCATAGCTTGAAGATGTTCATGGACTCAATTAGATTGGGTCCTGGAAGGTATGTGGTGAAAGAGAAAAGGAAGCTCATTACTTATCAAGCTTCTTGCTCCTGAACACAATTTCAAGCTTTCTTTACCAAATAACAATGCTTTCTACCTGCAGATGTGTTTTCACTCTCAAGAGAGAAATTTGGGGCCATCTGCCAGCATTTGAGAAACTCAAGGTCCTTCCTGTTTGCCCTGTCTGTGCCCTTTTCACATCTTACTCTGAAGATCCATTCTCTCCACAAAGAAGCCTTGTTCTCTGCTATTTGTTCCTACCTTTAGTGAGTGGCTTTGGGAAGTAGCAGGGAGAGGCCTCTGTGTGCACCAGAGTGACCATAGTGAGGAACGAACTGGTAAAGAGATATTTCCTAGTGGGAAGTCAGCACAACACCTCTAATGTATTTCTGCATAGTCCTTGAATTCTGTGCTTTCAGCATTGTCCCACTCTATCACTCCTATAGAAATGCTTTCCTGAAACCCATTAACAATGTAAACAGCCCCCCACCCCCCGTAAGCTCCCAGGCCAATATAGATATATGATCTAGATATTCCCCCATTCATGCTTTCCTCCAGGTGGATCTAGGTTGTGTCATGATGACAGTTAAAACTACCTAGCAGGGACTTCAGAGATGGCTAAGTGGTTAAGAGCACTTGCTGCTCTTGAAGAGGGCCCAGGGTCCATTCTCAGTACACAATTTGTGATTCACAACTATCAAGAACTTCTGTCCAGGGTCCCTAAAGCCCACTTCTGACTTCCTGGGGCACCAGGTTCACTATGGAAAATATTCATACACACGAAATAAAGAATTGTAAAATAAACTAAAAGACTAAGAGACTCACTAACCAGCAACCCTGTCTTCTCAGGAGTGCCATGCCCCCGGCTTCCATGGCTTCATCTTTTTCTCTACAAACATCCAGAGTTCTGCTTCTGCTTCACACCAAGACGCTTCATGGACTCTTTTGACCAGATGAATATATTCTTAGTTTTGTTTCTCTTTCAGTGGGTAGAAACTATTTTAAAATCCAGATCCACAGTCAGCTTTGTGAAGAAGGAGATAGGTCAGTGAATCATATATTTGGTGCATAATTATATCCAGTATTGTGGGAATATAAGTCTAATATTGGGATTGAAGAGATGGCACAGTGATTAAGAATATTTGATGTTTTTATAGAAGACCCAAGCTTGGTTCCCAGCACTGACGATGGCCATCTGGTAAGCACTAGCTCCAGGAGGCATCCACTGCCTCTGATGGGATACCTGAAGAATCTGTGTTAAAGTCAAACTGTGTTTAAGAGCTCTATAAAATGAAAATGTCTCTTACTTGTAAGCCTTGCTTACCCAAGGAATACTGGAGGCTGGTGTTCATGGAAAAGAACAAAGCATGTGGTTTTGCTTCTGGAAGCAAGGTTGGTTGACCCAAGTGCACTGGCTGTGCTTGATAACGTAGGTGGGAGGTATTTAGGCAGGAAGTATGTCAGGTTGTATGCTAGTCCCTGATTGGATGAAGGTGGCAATTGCATAGCCCAGTGGGTTTTGCCTGCCTTTTAAGCCTCTGACAAGTGTCATTTGCCGCTATACTATAGGAATCTCAAGTATGGTCCTGGCCAGTGCACCAACCGACCAGTTAAGTTTGCTTTAAACTTGGCTCTAAAATTGTGATAGTGGTCTTACTCTCTCCCAGAAGGATTAACTCTGACCTCTACTGGTACCTGCATGATGTGCACACACAAACATGCACATGCACACATACATGTTATTATAAGTAAAAAAAAGTAGATTTTAAAGTAAATGCAATGTGAAGAGAAGGCCTTCCCTTGACAGAGTGTGTAGACCAAAGATAAGTCCAAAACATGACAGAAGAACTGGGAGGCCTCCGTGGAAGTGGAGTGCAGTTACAGGGAGGGAAATGGTTTAAACTACCCCAGGGAACTACAGTGAGCATGGTGTATTGGAGCAGGAGTCTCCCAAATGTGGGGGGTAAAGTATAGAGATCAGTCATTGGGTAGATAGGCCATGGTGGCAGGGCTTGTTGGGAACTATGCAGAGGTGTTCGGTCCCAACGCTGGGGCTTAGTTACAGGTGACAGAATAGGCAAGGAAAACAGAAATTCGTGGGGGTGGGTGGCAGGGAGCTACAAGCCTATCCAAGGGAGACTGCTGAGATCAGCAGCTGTTCCCACAGTGGGAAGCATGATGAATGGTGGCTTGGGATAATGCATCAAAGAATGACAAGGCTGTCTGACAGATTAGCGCATGCCTCCTGGGAAAGGCTGGTCTTGTTTTGAAGTGGAACATTGTCATGCTATAGGTATATCTGATTTAAGGAAATCCAATTTGTAAAGATTTAGATTTTTATGGTGATATCATATGCTGTATTTGCACAGCAGACACAGTCTGTGTAGCTATCAAATCCCGTTATCTTCAACATATATATCACCTTTCTAACCCATAAATGCCTGTGGCATGCACTGATTCTTGGAGCTTAACATGTTTAAGGTTGAGTATGTGAACAGTGAATCTGGTGGACTAAATGTAATCATGTTTTTTCTCCCATTCATTTTGAAGGACAAGAATCTGCCCTCTAGAAATATTTCTAAAGGAGCCCCCTTAAATGTCAGAGACTCAACAGGCTTAAAGTAGTCATTAAAAAAATCAATATAGCATCACAGGCTCAGGACTGTATCCTGTTCAGGCCCCCTGTGAGCTATTGCCCAATACTCTCCTTGCCTGAGTCCCCACTGTCCTGTTGCAGAAGCCAGGACAGCTTCAGCCCACCTGCATGCTGCCAGGGGATAAACTTGATACCTTCTCTTTCATGAAACACTATCTGTGAAGTGCGCTCTTTGATCCACAGTCTCCCCCTCTAAAGCGGGTGGGGGGTTAAGAACACCTCTGAGTTGATGAATATTGAATGACGTTTATAGAATTCAACATCTTACTCCTATGAACCCTTTCTCAATGGAGGGCCATGTACCATCACTGCTGCTTTTAGGCTATGGTGCTGTGCTGTCTAGGTAGATCCTTCTCATCTCTGTAGGATGGAGAAAGAGAATTGAGCAAATGTTCTTTTCTGATAGCTGTCATCTTATACCTGTGTTAAGTCAGATAGCTGTCAGTTCTTACAGCTTCCAAGAGAGAACTGTCTCTATAGCCATTGTCAGCCTACTGAATGAGGTATGCTGATGTGGTGTGGGGATCATGTAGCATCTATAATCAGGCCTTGGAGAAGCATCCATAATGAAAATGTCTCCTTAAGTGCTTACTGTAGAAGGTTCTACACACTTTTTAAAAATTTGTAATCAAGGAAGCTCGAAGCCAACCATTGGACTGAGCTCAGGGCTCCCTGATGGAGGAGATGGAGAATCGGGATTGAAGGAGCTGATGGGTTTTGCAGCCCCAATGGAGGAAACAGTGTCAATAAGCCAGGCATCCCCAGAGCTCCTGGAAACTGGACCACCAATGAAAGAATACACATGGAGCGACCCATGGTGTTTGTTGGCCACATACGTGGCAGAAGATGAACTTTTTGGACATCAGTGGGAGGAAAGGCCCTGGGGCCTGAGCAACACAATGCCCAGTGTAGGGGAATGCCAGGGAGGGAGGATGGGAGTGGGTGGGTGGAGGAACACCCTTATAGAGGAGAGGCAGGGGGGGATGGGAAAAGGGGTTCCTGAAGGGGAGACCTGGAAAGGGGGAAACATTTGAAATGTAAATAAAGAAAATATCCAAGACAAAAAATGTAGTCATGTGTTTGTGTTTCTGTTTGGGCATGTGAACGTGAGTGCAGGTGCCCTAAGAGATTATAAAAGGATATCAGAATTCCTAGGGCTGCAGGTATAGGCTGTTGTGAACGACAGTGTTAGTACTGGGAACTGAATCCTGGTCCTCTGGAAGAGCAGTATGTGCTTTTAAGTCCTGAGCCATCTGTCTAGCCACACCACTTTTCATCTATTATAATTCTTTTAACACACTTAGGGGTACTCTCACCATTATGGTTTTATAGGAAGTACATGGGAGGCACAGGATAGAGATACTACTTACTTTATTCAAGTTGTTACTACATATAAGCATGCTTATGGTTTGTATCAAGGCAAGAGGTTCCTAGACCTGCTTTTCTCTTGCTTGGTCACTGGTGGAGAGAAGCAGACAACAATGTAATTATAGTATAGAGTAGGTTATTGAGTGGGTGGGTGGGAGTGGTCCTGAGAAAATATCTCATAGGACAATGAGGATGAAGAACATATTTCCAGGATGTGTGGCGATGGCTGTAGGTTGCATGGTAGACAAAGTGTCAGGGCCTCAGTAGAAAGAGTGGACGCAGTATGAGCTTTGCAGGAATCCCATGGAGATGCTGGAAGAGCCTTGGTTATCCATGGATTCATAGCTCTAAAAGGTCATGGAAGAGTGGGAGACATGATGATATGTGAAGGAGTAGATACACAGAGGAATGTCACATCCATACCAATTGCCACCTGTTCCTAAGGGGCCCCAGAATCAGTAACTCTTGTTTTTTGTTGTTGTTTTGCAGAGTGCTGATAACTAACAGACCTTACAAGGCAACTGTGTTACTATTGAGTTACATTCACTAACACCTCCCCCACCACCTTTTATTTTCTTTCTTTCTTTTTTATAATTCTTGTAAGTTTCCAGACTGGCTCTCCCTGGGAATCCTGTCTCAGCCTCCTTAGTAGTTGGGCATACAAGTCTATGTCACAGACCCTGGTTCAGTCCCTGTTTCATCTCCCATTTGTGCTTCTGCTTTTCATCTAAAAGATCTTTTTTCCATCTGGAGAACCACTGACTCCTCCTTTCCTGTTGCTGGTGTTTGTTTGTACATACCTTTTTTCCCCCTTCTTTTCTTTATCCCATGTTTCCTTGCCTGGATGTTTGAAACTCCATGGGGCGAAGTAAGTCTGCAACAGCTCTCGTTTGCCCTGCATTGCTCTCAGGAGTTTCAGCTTCTACCATGCACATGCACCAGCCGTTTATGAGTCCGAGTTTCCTCAAGCTTTTCATGCCTCCTTTTGTAGCAGCCACTGTAGAGGTCACAGTGGCCAGTGGTACATGGTTGATCTCAGTTGTGTGTAAATGTCATCGTTGGAAAATTGAGAAATGAAGTCATCCACGGCTTTAGAGCTTCTAAAGGGAAAGGACAAACTCTCTGTTTCTTGAGCCTGTGACTAAAGACACTCGTTTTCAGTTTTAGATTACTGAATATACTAACTCTGGTCAGGATACTGCAAGCATTTAAGGAAAGACATAATGAAAGAGGCTGGGGAGGGAGGGAGGGAGGGAGGGAAGTGGGGAAGGTGGGTAGGCTTGGTAGCAATATGAGAGAACACAGTTAAGAGCACCTACTGCTCTAGAAGAAGATGCACTCAGTTCCCATCATTTGGTGCCTCACAACTATCTGTAACTTCAGTTCCAGGGGATGTGACCCCAGTAAATATGTGGTACATAACATATATGAAAGCAAACTTTCATGCACATCAAAAAGAAAACTTAACAAGAGAAGGGAAACATCAGATGCCTGACTGTAAAAAACGAACTATGAACATGCTGGGAATCCATAGCTTCTGAGGCAGCCGCATTGTCTGTCTGTGTATGGCTTATGTATGGGTGCACATGTGCTTTAACGTGCACATGTATATAAGGCAGAGGGCAATGACATAGTCTCTTACTCAACCTGATTCCTTGGACTGGCTACACAGCCACACTCAGAGAGTTTCCTTTCTTTGCAGCCCCAGGGCTTTGCTTACAGATGCATCCCATTGTGCCTGGCTTTCCCTGGCTGTGGGGAGTACATACTCAGTTCCTAATGCTTGTACATCAGGCCCTTTCCAACTTTGCCATCTCCACAGTCCTTCCTATGCTCCATAGCTTCACGCTGCCCTTCCACGGTCACCTGTAGCTCCACGCATGATTAGGTGCTGGTTACAGCCAATCAGCTTCTGAAGTTCTTTCCCTTACATAGAATGCTTCATCTCTGCAGAGACTCCACCATGTCTCCAGCACCTCAGTCAACACCTCACACATGGTCAGCAATCAGTACATTTTAGCCAAGTAAATAAAGGAGAATCTTTAGCTCTGTAGCACAGGCTTGGCATTCTGTGATGTCCATGCCGGTCTGCTTCATGCTGAGGTTTGATTCAAGATTTACACAGTGGTTAGTTTTCCTGAGAGTTTTACAAGCTGTCTGTCCTGTGTCTGTGTGTCTGTCTACCTATTTTTGTATAAAGTCTCATAATTAATTTGAAAATGTAGGAGCCCTCATATACTTTTCCTGCATTTAGTAGTATTTTCACTTAAAAGCAGCGCTCGCATGTGCACGCACACACACACACACACACACACACACACACACACACACACCAGTGGTAAGAGGAAGTCTCGGCCCACCTGTGAAGGCATAGCAGGGCTGCTAGGTGCCTGCCAGCATGGCTGTTTCCCCAGCTGCAGTTCCGTCGAGTGCACTGCAGTGTGGGTAGCAAGGCATCTTGGCAGTGGTACTTACCGCATATTTCAGCTGGTGGTTTCTGGGGAGGTTGGGATGAGTTTTTGTATGACAGACATCACAACAGAACTAAGATGTGACTTGTGTCTAAAGCTATCCATCAGTCGGAGCTGTACAAACCGCTTTGCATATGTCAACAATTTAATCCTCTAATGTACTTGCCAATGGAAAAGTGACACTGGAATTATTTCTGTGTGTTTACTGACTAGAATGATGTGGCTTTCCAAGTGCACTAATGGAGAAACCTTCGGATTCCGATCTTTCAATCGGGACCATATGCTGCTTTTTTTTTTCTAGCCAAATTGAGCTGTACATCAATCCACACACAAGTGTGCATCCACACACTCCAGTCCCCATTATGCATTGGTGTTACATATCTGTGTGTTTACGTGTTACATACCCGTATTCATACCGAATACCTTAGCCTGTTAAATCAGTTACTGTGGGACTGTCCTCACAAAAGTGCCTGGCATGTCATATATTCTCCATAAAGATTAGCTTTTGTTACTTTAGGATATTGTTTTCTTCTGCAAGATACAACAGTAAGATTATTGTTTTATCTAATGTCTGTTCATGAAAATTAGAGTCCAGAGGCTGGCTGCTGGTCTTAAAGGATTGTCCACTCATTGATGAATTGATGCCACTCAGATATGCCTACAATCAAGTTTTAGCTCACTCAGAAAATACTAGTATTCATATTTTTAAATCAAAGTTATTTTCTCAGATAAGACTTATAGTGTTCTAAACCTGAAGCATTTGTTTTCTCTCCCTTTCTTCCTCTCTCCCCCTTTCTTTCTCTTCCTTGGAATCTTTGAATTAGGGTCTCATGTAGCCTGGATGGCCTCAAACACCACTGTGTAGCTGAAGATGACCTTGAACTTCTAATCCTCTTGCTTACACCTCCCGGGTGCTGGGGTTATAGGCATATGCAACCATGCCCAGTTTAAATAATTATGGGATTGGAACCCAGGGCTCCATGCAAGCTAAGCAAACACTCTTACCAACTGAGCATCTTCTCAGCCTTCTCTAAGTTTCTGTTCCCCTAAAGCCTTTCAGGAAGATGCTTTTAGTGGGGATCTTTATGGTTGTTGTTATTTGTCTTTTAAATAGGATCTTGGTATGAATCCTAGGCTGTTCTCTACTCATAATCCTACTTAGACTCCAGCCTTACAGGCATATGCTACCAATCCCAGCTTGAATGTGGTATATTTAACTGTTAGTCTAAAACAAACTTCACTGGGATCTTAATGTATACTTGAAGTAGAAAATAATTTCCATTTATAACTTTTAAAAACTACATCAGCTATTATTTTAAGTCATCAAAAATAAAATGGTATAAAGGAAGCCTGTGGACCACTCATACATATGAGGACAGTGATAAGTTGTCAGTAAGGAGTTGTCTGTAAAAGTGGTGTGAGTCAGCCCAGTGCCTAGGCTACTTGTGGTTAACCATGGTGGCTGTTTTGACTAATTGACTAATTGCTCCTTTCTCCTCCTCTTTCCCCTCCCCCTTCTTTTTTCATCCCTTTTCTCCTCTTCATTGCCTTCATCCTTCCTGTTTCTCCTCCTTCCTTTCCTTTCTCTGTTATATTTCAGTTCTTCCTTTTACACACACACACACACACACACACACACACACACACACACACACACAGTCTCTATGATGTTGGTCCTTGGCTCAGTTTATCATCTGGTTTCACCTGGAACTTACAGGTATATATATACTCCTTGTGCATAGGGTGTAATAGTGGGTTCCTTGTTAAGATAGAAAAGTCAATTCAGTTTAGACACAAGCTATGGATTTGTTAGGTTCAAGTATGAATGCCCAAATTATACTCTGTTGTGAGTGAAGATGTAAAGCGCACACACACACACACACACACACACATACACACACATACACACACTATAAGTTTTTTAAGTGAGTGAACTTAAAAACTCAACTTGTGGACTTGAAATGTGCACCTTAGTGGTTTCTAAGAGGGATTCCAACTCGAAGCTGACTTTATCATGTACGAAGTATGTAGATTTCTCTTTTGACGTGGAAAGATTGACTCAGAGCTTTCTGCCTGCTAAGCACATCCTGTGCAATGGAGCTGCACTCTTCTCCCAGCTATTCTTTTCCTTTAATCTTTTTGTTCTGTGTAATTCACTAAGGTGGGGCAGGCGGTCCACAGCACACTGTAGAGGGAAGAATGTAACTTAAGAAGTTGTTTCCCTGTTTCCATCAGTTTGGGCTCTGAAGAGAGAACTCAACCCTTTAGGCCTGTTACAAATGCTTTTGATGGCTAGGCCATCACACCAGCCCCCAGCTATGGACAACTGCTTTTTTTTTTTACCTTTTTACTTTTTACTTTTTTCTTTTCTTTTTTTTTTTTTTTTTTTGTAGGAGAAGAAAGTCACTGTATAGATTTTTTTTTTCAGGTTTGGCTATGATTGGAAACATGACTGTCAGTGTTCTCAGATGGAGTGTAGTCAGGATCTGCTAGTAATTTAATGCTTGCACTGTGTGTGAACGGAAGGCAGGCTGTCTTAAGATTGAGCTCCAGCCACAGCCCCAAAACATTATAGATTTTGTTACAACAACAATAACAACAACAACAACAGCAGCACTAATTTGAGACACTACTTGCATGCATTATCAACAGTGGTGTTGCCTTGGAAGCAGACAATGCAGTGTTTTCGAAGATCATCTTCCTGCCTTCCTCACATGATGTGAAGCCACAGTTAATACTAGGATTCACACTGCTGTTCTCGGGAGCCTGGAGTGTTTGGGTGTTTCCAGCGGTGCTCATTGTCTCTGTAAATGCACTGTATATGACCTTAAATGTGGCTGGATGGTCTTGAGTGAGACGGTCATGGTGGCTGGCCCAGATGCTCGTTCATCCAGTGTTGAGCCTCTTTCTGAATTGACATTCATATCAAGCTGTTAGGAGCTTGTGTGTGTGAGGGGATTGAAGGGATCTGCCGCTTGGGCAGTTTAGTGCTTGCCAACTTGTAGAACACAGAAATTGTTGAGGGCATACGTGACATTAGACAGGAAGTTCCTATCTCAAGCAGCGAGACATCCTGAAAAGAAAAAAAAAGTGCACTTCTGCCTTTAATGATTTGAGAGTTAAAAATCCATTCAGTTCCTGAGTGACAGGCGCAGTTCTGATTGCAGTAGACTGTTCAAGAAGGCCAACAGAATTGTCTCCAGGCGTTGATTTGCATTTTCTTGGCTATAGAAACACTGTCCACAGTATTTCTTGGTAAAAGAAGCATTTCTGAACTGGAGTGTGGCTTCGTGGTGCAGAACGTGCTTTGCATGCCCGAGGCTCTGAGTTTTAAATCCACTTTCCACATACAGAAAGGGCTTTTCTGAATTGCTAGTCCTTTAAAGGACTGAAAATTAAAAAAAAAAAAAAAAAAAAAAAGAGGGCCCCTTTGTTGGTGCTAAGAGGGTATCACTTTGGTACCTTTAAGTTCTTGTTTGTAGCCTTGGGGGAAATGCTTCTTCCACGGTCAAGATGCCTGGGCCTTGTGTAGGCATTCTAAGCTCATTTGCTTCACCCTGGAAAGACAAGCAAGGTGCTAATAGCCTCTGTCTGCTGGGAAGTGAGCTGCTGACATGTAATTGGGGAAAGTATGACCCTTTCTTCTAAATGTGGCAAATGAAACTCTGAGATGAAGAGGCAGACCCTCGTCTCATAGAGTCTAACTGGATCTTCTTTTCATTGTTTTTTTTAAATAAATAAATAAATGATCAATCTTTAGTTTTGAGGCAGAGTCTCATGTATCCCAAACTTGTGTTATATCTTTGTAGCCCAGGATAAGCTTGAAATCACCCTCCTGCCTCTGCCTCCTGAGTGTTGAGATTACAGGTCCTACTATACCTAGTTTATGAGGTGCTGCAGATAGAACCCAGGGACTTGTGCATGCTAGATAGACATTCTGACTACTGAAACACATCTCCAGTCCTAAAATTTTGTTTGTAAAATCAGTTTCAAATTTGGTCCTTTTTTTTTTTTTTTTTTTTTTAAAAAAAAAAGTCATTTCATTTGTTGCCCTTGGTGGCTTGGAATTTGATACGTAGACCAGGCTTGCCCTGAACTCACAGAGATTTGTTTGTGGTTATCTCCCAAATGGTATGACTACAGGTACAGGCTAGCAGGAGTGCCTCTAAGTTCTATGTCTATACACAGCAAAACAAGTGTTGACGTAACTCAGAGAATTTACACATAAGTACAAGAGTTATGGACTGTAAGTACTTGTGTCTAATCATTACCTTGTGAATGGCATCTTTACACAGTGACCAGTGGTTCTGCTGCTAATCTTTAACTCTAAAATCATCATGCCATACCTGTAGGTGGTGACCACTCAGATGAGCTGCTATGAGAATGATTTCAAGTGACTTGCAGCTCAGGCTCTACACCTGCTGAGTCCTTTACACGGGGTTGGTTCAGTCACCCACTCTGTTGCTGAATATCCTTTAAAAAGCTTATACCTGAGGCTTGTGTATCAAAGAAGATGCTCTAAACACTCACCACTTGGCTTCCAGTTAGAATTGGGCAAACACACTGGGTATGGAGGAGGACTCCTTTGATCTGAGCACTGAGGAGGCAGAGGCTAGCAGATGCATGTGAGTTTAAGGGCAGCCAAGTCTACATCGTGAGTTCTAGGTCAGACAGGCTTATATAGCAAGTCTCTATTTTTAATGATGATGATGATAGCTATAGTAGCAGAAGTAGTAGTAATAAAGTAAGAAGATAAAACACATCTCAGAATGTGAGGACACTAATTTTAAACTGTCCAACCGAGGTATTTGTGTGTGTGTGTTATTTAAAAGTTACTTTCACCAGCCTCATTGATCACATAAGTGTTGCTTTGCTTGACTAACTGGAAAGGGATATTCGAGGGTGGTTGTCTTGCCTCTCATATGAAGGACCAGACTTTTGTGCTGACTCTTTATTTGATCTTTTCTGTAAAATGATCTCTGTTTATTAGAAAAACAGTGTAACTAAAATTGAGCAGGGAAAAAAAAATCTCTATGACCACATCAAATCTTCATGGTATCACTTAAAAAGTTAAAATAAACTGTCATTGTGGGTATGTGGGTAATGTAGATTTACTTTTTACCACAAGACCATGATATACAGATTAGATGCAACCAAGTATGTGCATGTAATATCCTAACACAGTGTACAAAGAGGTCTATAAGAAGTCCGTGTAAGATACTTCTGTTTCCTTCACCACAGTGTCATACCTAGTGTTTATATTGATTGGTTACCACACCAAATGTTTCTCATTAGCTGCCTTGTATAACTTATATAGCTCCCTTGTCCTTCAGTTATTCCTATTTATCTACACAGTTATAAAGTGGCTGAGTCAAGACAAGCTGTAGCTGGCGATGTAGCAGTTAGCCTAAGCTACTACATCTAACCATTGTGCAGTTTGCCTTGCCCTGAGCATAAAGAGATTTCCTGCTGCCTTTTGGGTGAAGACACCATCAAATATATCGTCTAAAACAGATTTAGCTTGTTCAGAGACATGCAGTGCCCCCTAATGTCATTGGGAAGTTTGTTATTTATCTTTCAAGACCCCAGTGCAATATTTCTTGTGTGCTTTTAAGTATTTTGTCTTATTTTTTAAAATGCACCCATTTATGTGAAAGGGGGACTGTGAATCTGAGTTTTATGCTGCTGAGGCCAGATGTATTGGAGCCTTCCATTTGGGGTCAGAGTTTGTGATGCTTTTGAGCTGCTGGACTTGGGTGCTATGGAAAGAGCATTTGCATTCTTAACCACTGAGCCATCACTCCAGCCTCTCTGCTGGTGCTTTTAGAGTCTCCAGGGCTTTGAAGACAATTTTTTGGTTCCTTTATTTGCTGTTGTACTGATAGTGTTTTATTCGATGGCTGGGGCATAGGAGAAAGTAAATAGATGTTTGTAGGATTGAATTGATGAACAGTTAATGTTGTAATTTAATTTATGATACTTTCATTATGGTGTGGACTTCAGGTGCTTGAGAAGGTATTGCAGCAGCAGGTGTGGCTTCCTTGGCTTTGTAGCTGAGACCTGGCGATTCACTATTCTTTAAAATGAATTGTGTGCTTGATGGGGGAGGTGGGTGTTGGTTTTTTTTTTCTCCCTAAAATTTCTTAGAGTACAGATTTTTCTTGAACGATTGTCAATGCTGCTGCCCTGGTGAACATAATAAAGCTGTGAGGTATAAGTCTAAACAATGTAAATTTTAAAAATGTGGCACGCCGTGCTTGTATGGTGCTCTGTGAGTAGCTATACGCATCTCTGTGCTCAAGAAATTAATTTTCAAAGCTATATTTGCAGATTTATTGTTGCATGGAGCTGTCCGAGGGTAACAGCCATTTTCATCAGAGCAGCTATGATTGCTTGAAAGAGCACTGGTGGTCTGCTCTGTTGACACCGACACTTAGCACTGTGTGGGGAGGAGAGGGTCATTGGGCCCTCACATGATCTCAGTTATCTCCTTCTGTACCTTCTGTCTATTTGTATGTAATTCTTTCATAATTGCTCATGGCTTGGTGATCTCCCTGGGTCTCTGGGGGTGCTATAGTATTTAGACTATAGAGTCTTACAGGAACTGGGGGCTCCATCTCCACAGGTCTGGAGAAGCCATGCCTGACTGATTCTTAAAGTCAGTACAGCTATTGAGGAGTGACCCAGGCTCCTGTAACTATCTCTTCACCCACATTCTGTCAGTAAGCCTAGTGAATTCGCTGGCTCTTAACATTGGATCTTGGTAGGATTGCCCTTAGGTTTGCCATTGGTGCCTGGTAAGGAAAGGGCAGAGCTTGTATCTTCACAAGAAAGGAGTTCCTGTGATACTTGGCATAGTCAGGAAGATCACAACAAAACTAGAAACGAGTCGTCTTGGAAGTAGCATTGTTCCCCTGTAAGTGATGAACCCAGCAGCTGAAGCTGAGCTTTCTTAGTTGTTGAGTGTGGTAAGCATCCCCAATATTACTGTTTTTGTTCTGTGGTATGAACAGGTGTGCCTCATTACCATTGCTCCTGCTGTGGGTCATACGATGTATAACTACGCTGCACCATTGGAAATCAGAGGACATGTAGGAAGACTCTTAGGACGCTAGTCTTCTGTATGGGTATACAGTCGGATGCACATGTGGGCTCCCTTGTGTGACTTTGGAGGCTTCCTGAGACTAGTTGAAGGTCTAGAACAAATTCCATAGTGCCTAAGAGTGGCACATGACAATGAGACGAAGGGGAAGCTGCACTGGAGGCCACTGCTCTGTGTAGTGAAAAGGCATCTGGCACTGTCTAGCTGGGGCTTGTGTGTGTGGAGGAAGACTTACAACGGCAAAAAGATATATCGCCAGCAGCCTTGGAATTGTCTTCTGGCTTAGTAGGTAATTTGGATGCAAACAATGGGGAGATATAGATGTTGGTGTGGTGCTTTGAATAGTTGGAGATCTGAAAGGAGAGACAGATTTAACCAGGGACACTCGCACCCCCAAGATCCAAATGCTTGGAACCCATGGGAGGAATCAGATAGTGCAAAAGTGACAGAAGATGCCCCTCGGGTCAGTCCTTTAATATAGATAAATGGAAAATACATGATTCAGATGCTGGTTGGGGCCTCAGTCAGCACCTGGACTGTTTGGATGACAAACACCTCTAAGCAAGGGAGGGAAGCTCAGCACCTGGCTCCTGAGACTGTGGTCATAGTGGCAGCTGGAATCTTTTTTTTTTTTTTTTTTTTTTTTTTTTTGCCTGCTGCAGAAGCAGAGAAATTGAACATTAGAAAACCCATTATGTGACCCAAGGCAAGGAAGAGGGAAATCATTCCTTGATGGTCCCCATGGATATGGGGGCCTGGAGGACAATGCAGGAGGAACAAGCAGGGCTGAAGGAAATGGGTGTGCAGCAGGTGGTGCTTGATGCCAGCTGACCACAAACCTGAGGCAGAACATTGCTCTGAGGGTGGAGCTCTAATGGTGTTAATGAGCTCCGTGGGGAGTCATACTCATGGGGCGTGGTTTGGCAGAGCCAAGTGACCTGGACAAGAAAGACTTAGAAACTGCTAAAGCAATAAAGGGTAGGTGACAGATGGGCAAGCCACACATCACTGTGAGGCCAGTGTGGCTAGAATTTTATCAAGCAGGAGTCCTTAGGAACAAGGCTAATGGAAAACCAAATGCCATGCCTGAGGAAGGCCTTAAGACCTGACCAGCAGTTCAGTAGTAGTATAAGGGAAACAGAATACAGGAAGGTGCAGGCATCTCCACTGCCCACTGATACAGAGGAAGGAGCTCTGTGGGGGTGCGGCCTACCCTCAGGGACTTCCCTAATGGTATTGCCAGGGTCTCATGCAGGTGAGGACTGTACGGAGCTTCTGGACAAATGTATTGGTTGTATGAATCTAGGACATGGGTTGATGAAGGAGGCATCTGTGAAGCCATTTGGAGGTTAGCTGTACTCTGTGAGGAAGCTCAGTAACCCTGCTGGTTGAACTTTGGTTGACTCACACTGCTTGGTGAAACCTAAGAAGAGAGTAGATGCTTAAGACTCCCCAGGAGCGTATCTTATGGAGAGTGGAATGTCTAAGCACAGAGACCTTTTATATATTGCATTGGATAAGATGGCCATTTTTTTTCAACATAACCTTTTTAAGTGTTTGTTCAGTGTTTTATCATAGCATTACAAAGTAAACTGGGACATACATATACACAGACATATGTGTAAAAAAACATAAAATTTAAAAATAAGACCAAGATACCCATTTTCTGGCCTAGTCATTCAGTATTAATAAATATATCTTTCTTACATATTTAACATACTATTTAGGCTAGAATTGGAAATATGATAGCAGAATATGTGGTAGTAAATTACAATGAACTTTGCTGTCTTCTGACAGGAGTTGCTTTCAATAACCTATTTTAGACAGATTTCAATATTGATGCATTTATACTTAGTAAAATCAGTTTCAAGAATAGTGGCTAGAACCTCTTTAAAATGGACCTAATTATTGTTCTTAGCAAGTTTAGGCTGATTATAAGGTCTGGTATCCAGTCCTCTCCCAGACATGTGCCTGATGTGAAATGCCCAGTATGTAAGGTTCTTTGAGCTCCTGTTGTGAAGCTAGATTTTCCGTGAGTTTCTTACTGGCTGGACCAAGTTTGGACCTTACCCTTCATAGTGTGTCCAGCCTGCCATTGAAGGGTCACATGACAGCTCAGGTCTCAGGACAGCTACGAATGCAGCTTGGCACTTGTAGATGACCATGCTGTTGCAGTGTCAAAGGGTGGAACTTGTCTTGGTCTTCAGAGTTTTAAGAATAGCAACATCAGTATTCCTCTGAGCAGAGTTAGCCACTGGAATGTCCCAGGGATGCCTCAGTCATTAGCAGTTTTGTTTTTGTGTTGTGATTTTCAGTCTATAGGAAGTAGCAGTTACATGTTTCGGAGTTCTTTTAGTAGGGATTGCATCTTTATTGTATCATTTTATGCTTTGAAATTGCAGGAATAGGTAGTGTTGATATGGTCTGATGAAATATGTAGGACTGGGAGGAACTGAGAGTGGGGGTAATGAACCTCGGATGAGATGGAGTGGACCATCACCGTCATTCCTCCATCTTATGCCTTTGAGGACTCAGTAAATCCAACACACTGCATTAACAAAGTCTCCATGAGTAGCAGCCAGTAGGATAATGAACTCTTGGATGCTCTCTAAAGCCACTCTGGGGAACCTGACAAGAGGCGATTCCAGGATGGAAGCTGGGGTTTCATCTGTTCTCTGGGACTTAATAAGAGGCCTTGTGCTTTTAGCTGGATTTCCCCTTAACAGGAATTCATTTGCCATAGCCATTACTCAACAAATTCAAGTAGAAGAGATCCTTGCTTTAGAGAAAGGGATTGTGACTCGAACTTACTGATGATTTCAGTACCTTTGAAAACCCCTTTTCTCTCTATTGAGAAATAATACAAAAAAGCTTGAAGTTTTCTTTGAAAATACTGGGGGGAAAAAGATTATCTTTTGTACTTTAATAGATTTTAGAGAAAGAAATGGTTAGATTTTATTTCCTAGTTATGTTATTTTACTGCCTTTTCCCCTCTTTTATAACTTCTAAAGAGTCAGGGTCTCACAGGTGCTATGTGCGTCCTCTGCTGCAGAGCCACACTCTAACCTTTTCCTTTTCCTTTTTTTTTTTTTTTTTGGTTTTTCAAGACAGGGTTTCTCTGTGTAGCCCTGGTTGTCCTGGAACTCACTCTGTAGACCAGGCTGACTTCATTGTGTTGTTGTTACTCTTGTTGTTGTTGCCTGGTCAGGGATAAGGTGTTAGTTGTAGAGCCTGGGTTGGCCTTAACTTGCCTTCTCCCTGAGTGCCTCCTGAGTGCCTCATTGTTCCCTGAGCACTTTGTGAAGAGATCTTGTTCTGAGAAGATGGCACTTCGTGTTGGAACTGGAGAGTGGTGGGATGCGGTCAAGTGGTTCTGTAAGCATGACAGAGGATCTCAGGTCCCCTCAGGCCCTCTGCTTGCTGAAGGAAGAGGAGTGTCTTTTTCTCATGCCTCTCGTCTTGCGTTCCCCTTTTCTCTTTCCATTTCAGCCTGGCAGAACAGAAATCTGTTTCTGAATTTAGTATGCTATTTTCCTCTTCCCTCCTATCCTTACCCACAGTAAGCACTCAGGATGGCAGCTGCTGTATTAAGCCCAAGAGCTTAAAAGATTAAAGCAACCACTAACAGCAGTCAGGAAGAAGTTTAAGGGCCCTTTTTTTTTTTCCAGAAGGGTTGAGTTTTCATTCTGGTGGTTGAGTAGAAAATTGCAAACAGGCTGTGTTCAGCAGCTGGAATGTGCCCCAACATCTGGAGAGACACAGCCTTCTGCTCCCTTTCCATTCAACAAAGGTTGGCCAGCCTGTGGTGGGAACTGTAGGCATAGGCATTAGAACTCTTTGTGTGTTTAAGTCATTGACATTTCTTTGTTAATTGTGATTTTTTTTTCAGATAAACACCATCTTGTCCTCCCTTCTTTTTAATTCAGGCCTGCATAATGGAAGACCTTCCCAGTTTGCCTGCTGCTCCTTTCAGCTCTTGAATTCTAACCTTGGATGCTAGAATGGTTGTTAAAACTTTGTGTTTGCTTCTTAAACTTTTCTTCTTGGACCTAGTGTATGGCTTCTAGAATCCTCAAAGCCCTGTCTCATTATTGTCTAATTGTCTGAGCCTCAGTATCCACTTACCTGGTCTTACTTTATTTTCTTTATCAGGAGTATGGTACTCAGACTCACTCTGTAGTTGAGAATGACCTTGAACCTTTGGTCCTGTACATCCTGCATCACCCTGCCTGGCTTAGACAGTGCTTCGGATAGCTCTTAACCCTGAGCCACATTCTTAGCACCAGCTCTTTTGTCTGATATTTGCTCAGAGATTCAGGCTGTGGAGATGTATAACAGCTGCTAATTCCCCACCACCACCACCACCACCACCACCACCACACACACACACACACACACACACACACAGAGAGAGAGAGAGAGAGAGAGAGAGAGAGAGAGAGAGAGAGAGATTTAAGTAAAGTTAGACAGCGTTATTTTATTTTTTTATTGATTATTTTATTTATTTACATTTCAAATGTTGTCCCCATTCCTGGTCTCCCCTCTGCAAGTCCCTCACACCCCCCTCCCCTTTGCCTCTAAGAGGGTACTTCCCCACCCACCCACTCATTCCCACCCCACTCCTCTAGCATCCCCCTTCTCTGGGGCAACAAACCTCCACAGGACCAAGTGCCTCTGCTTTCACTGATGCCAGATAAAGCAATTCCCTGCTCCATATGTAGTGGGAGCCATGGACCCACCCATGTATACTCTTTGATTCGTGGCTTTGTCCTTGGGATCTCTGAGGGGTCTGGTTAGTTTTTACTGTTGTTCTTCCTATGGGGCTGCAATCCCCTTCAGCTCCTTCAGTCCTTCCATGATCTGAATCTTTGAAGGTGGATGTGGATTACTGTGCTCTTCTTCTTTCCCCTGTACTTTTCTAATTTCAGTTAGGAGATTAGAGCACAGGATCAGCGGCATGGAAGACTCCCGTGTTCACATAAAACCTATTTCAGATTGTATAGTAGGAAGAAGTGGATCCCCTGGCAAATGGTAGTGTTTGTCAAGTTTGCCCCTGATTTTACTGAGGGTGTTGCGCTCGAGCGTGCGTGTGCGTGTCTGTGTGTGTGTGTGTGTGTATGTGTGTGTGTGTGTGACTACACTAAAATGCCTGAGCAGTGAACTCCAGGGCTCTGTCTTCTAGATGACTAGCCCTTTACATGGCTGTTGGGGATCGAACTCAGGTTTCCTTGCTTGCAAGTACCTGTTCATCTTTCCATCTTCTCAGCTTCAGACAGGTTGATGTTTTTTAAGGTGGTATTTTATTTTGTACTTACATACTTAATACTCCACTGGCAGACTGGCAGTTTGCTTCCTCTACAATATGAAATTGTCACCATGATCGAGCTCATTAGCAAACACTTAATCTCCCATCCTCCCCACCCCATCCTCACCACTGTTTCTGAGGCTAGAGTATTTATATACTGACAGTACTGTATCCTGGCTGGGCTTGGTTATATATCCCTTTAATCACAGAAGATAGGGGCAGGTGGATTTCTGAGTTCCAGGCTAGCCAGGGCTTCACAGTTAGACTTTGTCTCCAAAATAAAATTAAACAAAAATAAAAACTGCTAATTTTTGAACTGTTTCATTATTTTATACATGGGAAACCCAAAGGTCAGAATTGTGTTTTGGATGAAAACCACAGCCTGGTATATTGTGGTCTGAGAGGCCTAGAACCTGTTCCTATTGAGTTACATTACAAAATCACATGGCCGAAATTTAGTTGATGGTAATCTTTCTGTTCTTTATTTTATACCAAGAAAGTAGTTAATATTTTGCTTCTTTATTTTAGGATTATTAAAGCTAGTGTAACATTTGAATAAGTCAAATGGATTTGGACTTGTCAATAAGAACCTATTATGATGGCTGGAACATCAAATTTGAGCTTTCAGGCAGATTGATTGGTAATTTTCTATGATACCATATAGGTTTTCTTGGATTTTCAAGTAAATACATTTTGCGTATTGCTTGAAACTTTGAATTTCCTTCATAGATAACAAAAGCTATTCTATGGGAAGCTGGAGAGATAGAGGGGCTGGTTGTGTGTGGGGGCGCCTGTGTGCTGTTGCACACACACATACATGTCTACCTGTTTGTCTATCTATGTGTGCTTGTGTGCACACACCTGGGGTCAACCTTGGGAGTTGTTTCTCAGGATACCATCTACTTTGTGTTTTGAGTTAGGATCTCCCACTGGGACCTGGTGCTCACCAATTAGGCTAGGCTGACAGGCTAGGATACCCTAGGGATCTATTCATGCTTTCCCAGCACTGGGATTTCAAGAGCATACCACCATCCTGCTTTCTGTTGTTGTTTGCTTTGGTTTGGTTGTTGTTGTGGTTTAAACATAGATACTGGGGCTTGTACTGCAGTCCTCATGCTTGTGTGGCAAACACCTTATCTACCAAGTGATCTCCCCAGCCCAAGAGTTGCTGACTTTTAGGTGATACTCTGTGTGTGTGTGTGTCTGTCTGTCTGTCTGTCTGTCTCTGTCTCTCTGTGTGTGTATGTATCTCTCTCTCTCTCTCTCTCTCTCTCTCTCTCTGTGTGTGTGTGTGTGTGTGTGTGTATGTGTGTGTGTGTGCACGCGTGCGTGCGCACGTGCATTCTGTAGCCTTAAAGGGTACTATAGAAAGAAAAGAAAAGGTATTTATTTCCTTTATCACGTTAGGGAAGGAAAGGAGTCATGATCTGTGTTGCAGAGTCACGGGCATGACATACCTTGGTTACTTATCTCCATACCTTTGCTTCTCTTTTGGTCCAGCCAAGGGGCTGGCTGGCTAGAACACTTCCACATGTGGACAGTGCTTCTATAAAACTGATCTTGACTGGGCTGTGTTGCATATATTCTCAAGCTTCCCTACCAAGGGTTCTCTGCATCTCTAACATGAGTACTTACTGTGTGCCAAACATCCTAGGAACCTTCTGGTTTCCTGGAGTACCCACAGCCATCTTTTAAAGGAGGTATTATACTCCCTCCTTTTTATGTAAGGAAAGGAAAGACCTAAAGAGTGTTTTTCCTAAATGACACACTCAGTATAGACATGACATTTCAGATGAAATGTCACTTCCAGTTGGTATCCTTTCCAGCATGTCACAGCTGCTGTCTCACCTCCTCTGCTTTCTTTACTTGGCATTTCTACCACCGCAACTCTTCATGCCTCCCAGGGTATACTTCCTCCAGAGGTATGGACTTCAAAATGTTTCTCTTGCAGCTCATACAGTTAAAAATATATTTTAGGGGCTGATGGTATTACTCAACAATGACCCATGCTTACTGCTTTTCAAAAGGACCCAACTTTGGATCCTAGAAGCTACCCTGGGTAGCTCAAATTTTTGTAGCTCCAGGGGATCCACCGTGTTCTTTATTGAGCTAGACACTCATGTTCACATGTACATACTCATGTTCACATGATCAAGAACCTCCCCCCACACACACATACACTTCAGCCTGTGCTCATATACATACATGGTCAAAAATAAATTCACATTCATGTATAAACATTAGGGAACTAGGTTTCATGAAATGATACCCTTACCATGTTCAGGGTGCTCAAAGATTTCCTTTTTTCTTAAACTTCATCAACATATATACATGTGAGGGGTGTATTAATTTACTGAATAGATTCTGTAATCCAGGCTTGAAGAGCTGTATGTTGAATCTCTTCTTCCTCCAGACACACTGCATGGTTTCTGGAACACATAGAGAGGTAAAGGGGTGAAGTGATTCATAGATATACTTTGGATCTTTAGTAAATGAATTAAGCATCATTCATACTTAATATCTAGTTCCATATTGTTCCATCATAGGGCCCGTGAGTCAGTAGGGTCACATTCCATAGGGTATGCAAGTCCTGAAGAGAATTCTCAAAAGTCAGATGAGCTCAGACCTTCCTTACAAACCTTTGCAAGGCCTGTTTCAGCATCTGTGGCTCATAAGGTGTGTTAATGAATTCTTATTTTCTTACAGCAAAGAAGTCTTAGATATGGTGGTTTGAATGAGAAATAGCCCCTATATGCTCATGTATTTTAATATTTATGGAACATTTATTAAATGGAGCCTTGCTGAAGTATGCCACTGGTTTCGAGGGTTTTATGGGTTCACCCTACTCCTCCCCTTTATGTGGATTCAAATGTTATCGGCCAGTTTTCGGCTTATGCAGCCATGCCATGCTTTCCCCACCTAGATGCACTCTGTCCCTCTGGAACGGTAGGCCAAAATAATCTCTCTTCTTTACATTGATTTTGTTCATGGTATTGTGTCACAGCAGCAGGAAGGCAATGAATACACACAGCTTACTGGTTAAGAACACTTGGTTCTCTTACAAAAGATCAGATTTTGGCTTCTAGCACCGAGATGTGGTGCTCAGAGCTATATGTAATTTCAGTTACATGGAATGAACCCCCCTCTCCCCCCCACACACACACACACGGGGAGGGGGAGGGAGAGAGACAGAGAAAAAGAGAGAACAAATAATCCTTTTTAGCAAAGAGTACGAATGATGTCTAAATACTCCTTCTGGGAGACAACTGGAGTAAAATAGTGTAAGCACCTGGCAAAAAGCAAAACACAGCAAAAGCGGCAGTTCTGGTTTACTTGTGTTAAACTGTAAATACATTCTACCTTGCAGTTTTTCTATGGGTATAGTTGTATCACAAATCTACCCCATAGCCCCTGACATTTTCCCATTGGGTGACCAGTCTTTTAGAGCAAAAATAACCTATTGTGGCAAGCTAGCTCCCACAGCCTCTACTTCCTTTTGTTGCTGCTTTTTCTGCCTGTCTGCTTTGTAAATTTCTGGTTGTATAGGTCTTGTTGATTGGAAGTAGTTCTTAGTTACAGTGAATCGCTAACATTTCAAGAACTATCAAGACATGTTGCAAGCTTTTCATAGGATACTTTTCAGTTCTCTCAAATTCTCCCGGGAATTTTGTTTTCACCATTTCAGAAAAGAGTCAATATATCAACGTAAATACCCACACAGATGAAACCCATCCAAGCTACTGGTGTGGTTTTCTGCTCCTCTGGTCTTGAGCTGTTTACCTGTTTACTCTTAGGTTCAGAACTTGACCCTGTAGTCACCCAGGAACAAGACCTCATAGCTCATGAATGTCAGTGTCCTTCAGCTCACAAGCTACACAAACCTCTTACTCTGTCTCTGGGAGATATAACCATCCTCTAATAAATCCATCTCATACTAAATGATGTAGATTATGCCTCTGGTAACCTAACTATGTAACAACCTTCTCAAGAATTGCTTTGTCTTACTCATTTTGTTTCTTAACCCAGAACAAGCGATGAGCGATTGCTAAACATGGTTTAAGTGATCTGGAGTGTGTAAGAAGAGGATGCTAATCAGGTCTGCCTCTGTTTCGTGATATTGCTGTTGTGTCGCCGCCTCCCTTAGCCTTGAGGCATATCTGTTTCTAGCCTGGTGTGGGCGAAGGAGGAATTGTTTAATAGGATTTGTCACTTCTGTGGTGCTTTGTCTTATCCCTCCACACCGTGCGCTATTAGCGAGGATTCCTCGTGTTGTCAAATTGCATTCTCTCTTTTTAACTGAGGTTCAAACACAGTGATTTTAGACATCCTGAGTCGGTGGGACTTGCTTCTTAGCTTTAAAGACAGTATTTACAGCTGTAATTACTAATTGCTGTACTCTTAAGCAGAGACAGATGATGTATATGTTTGTGACAAATTTCCAGAGGGAGAGCTAAGTAACCAGGCTCATTTTTCCATAATGTGAATGTTATTCACAAACTATTACCATAATTGATGCACCAAACCACTGTAGGGCAAATCCTGAGCTGTGTGTGGGTAGCAAGTCAATGAATATTAAAGACCAAAACCCCATTTTAAAAGAGAAGATTTAATTAGAATCTTCCAGATTCATACTATCAAACCAGTTAAAATTGCTTGGCTGCCATTTTTCTATATCATTCCATATTTATATATTAATTATGCAGAAGTATATAAATACATGTATGTAGATGAAATTTTCTATAAGTCAGTATGTTAACTGTTCAATACAACATGGAATGGCAGAGATGTGAACATGTTGATTTAGTAAAATGTATACTGAATTAGCTTCTGTATTTTCTCAAGAGCTACCTTTCTGAAAGGTTTTTTTTTTCTCATCTACTTAGTCCTTCTTTCTGCTCCCTCATCAGTGACAAGGGTGGAGTGTAAATTTATATTTGGTTATTTGTCTTTTGATACTGTAGGGGTCATGCTCTTTTGTGTATAACTAATATTCATGGTCAGTCTTGCAACTTGTTCTAGGTGAAATTGTGTGCATGCATGTGGTATATGCTTGTGTTTAGTATATATGTGTATGTTGGATGCAGTGTATATACTGTATTGGTTGTTCATACATGTATGGGATGTATAGGAGTGTGGTATACATATGTAATTAAACCACACTTATACACACACACACACACGTAAGGTATATGTCTCTAATTTTTTTAAGAGTACCTCAATAGAATAGGGAAGGATTAGATCTAAGTTTTTTCATGGTTTTCTTTTTTTAAGATTTATTTTTATTTTTTTTATGTATCTCTCTATGTGTGTTCCACATGTGTGGATGCCTACACAGGCCTTGGGTTCTTTAGAACTCGAGCTGTACAGGTACCGGTGAGCTGCCTGACACTGGTTCTGGAAACTGAACTTGGGTCCCTGTGTCAAGAGTAGAACATACTCTTAAACACGGAGCCCTCTCTTCAGCCTCCAGATCTAGCGACTTCAATGGAACATGTAATCAGAACTTACACCATGGCCTCTATAAAGTATCTAACCCCATTTCTGATAAGTTCTGAAGATAGAGGGAATGGCCCTTGTCTCTGAAGTCGAGATTTGTAAGAGGCATGTTTTAGAGAAAGAACAATAGAACTTGGAGGACTTTGATAACCTTATAATTTAAAATAGATCAGAGTGTATTTATTCTTAGGAATCTTTTAGATACATCTCAGTGTGTTTGAATGCTTTGCTTTGAGTGTATAGCCGCTCCGTCTGCAGTAGGAGCATCTGTTTCCTCTTCCTTTTATAGCAGTGGAAATATGGAAATATGTTAGATGTGGTTTCTTAGCTCAAAATTCCCTGGTTCTTCATGTCAAAGTCAATTGATTCAACTAGTTTATACAACTGGACATATTTCTACAACAGAGTGAGTAAATAGAATGCTCCTTATCGTATGGCTTGTCGACAGGGCCCATGTCCTGAGACTGACGGGGCTCTTCCTTTAAAGTGGTTAAGCTTTCCTTTAGTCCAGTCTGAAAGACAGGAAGCTTTCTCTCTGGTGTTTTTTGGGAGACTGTGACAAAGCATAATAAAATAGAGCTAGAGAGACAGCTTAGTTGGTGTAAAGGTCGTGGTGGGAGTAAGAAGACGTGTGTCTTATCCCTAGACAAGGTAACCATGGACAAAATCCAGAACCGGTGGCCAGAATTTGTAATCCTAGTGGCGGAGACAGAGGCCTAGATCCTTGTGGGCCACTTACCTGAGTGTCTAGCCTGCTTAAGCGACTTCCATGTAAAAGTAAGAGATGCTCTTTTTTTCAAAAGCAAAGTAGGTGTTATCCTTAGAAACTCTAGCCCCTCATCCACAGAGAGATGCACACCTATGCATGCACGCACATCTACATGCACATTCACACACATAAATGAAATATATGAAGAAAATCATAAAAAAATAAAGGAAAAAAAGAGCAGACTCTCCGTGTCAGAGTGCACAGAGTGCCTGCTCTGCAACTAAACATGGTGGGATGCTGAGTGCATTTCACTGTGATGGCATGTGATGGCCCTTGTGTAAAGTACTGCAGAGCAACCTGTTTTCTAGGAGCCTGTCCTGTGGAGGCGTTGGAGCCTGCTTTGACCCTTACAGAGATTTCTGTCCTCACAGCATCACTCGTGGTGGTTTGTATCTGTGGAGGCAGCTTTCCCTTTCTGGAGCATCTCAGAAAGGCCTGTGCCCTGCTTGTCTCTCGCACTCTGGAGGATTCTTAGCTTAGAGCTGGTTCCTTTTGAGTTGATTCTTGGCAGTGGGCCCTAGCTTCCTTCCTGGCAGGTCTAGTGTCTCTTAGGGGCAGAGAGGAGATCAGATGCAGATAGCAGAGACATAATTTCTGCCTCCTGAATCTCTCAGCTGAAGAGTGCTTTCCCTCCTCCCAAAAGCTGAAGGAAGAACACATTCATCATTCAGGGTAATGAGCAGGAAAGAGCTGTAGCGTTCTCTACTCCATAGCAGAGTGTGGGATGAAATCCTTTCTGTTTACAATTCAGCTGTCTCTTGGTAGTGTGCATGGAAGTTGAAGTCATTTTAAGCTGTTCTCTCATGCTCAACTTGTGAGACAGTTCATCTATAAACTCGTCCTTGGAGGTTCAGGAGAAGCTTTTTGTAAATTATGAAGGTCTGAGATTGTGTGTGTGTGTGTGTGTGTGTGTGTGAGAGAGAGAGAGAGAGAGAGAGAGAGAGAGAGAGAGAGAGAGAGAGAGAGAGAAACACACGTGTACATAAATACATAAATGCCTGGGGTTGGCTGGGTAGGAATCAGGATGAGATGACCACAGTCGAGTCAGTGCCATACACAAATCTGGAAGATGCTCGTGGGTCTGCACAGACAGAGGAGCCCTTCTGACAGTTTTATAGGCGCTGCAGCAGTCCTTCTTCTGAGAAATGGAGGAGGTCTTGAGCACCAATCATCCCTTCTCAGACTCTGCCAGAGGAAGGGTGGCTCCAAGTGCAGCTGCAGTGGAAAGAGCATTCCCTCACTGCAGCTGAGACAATTCCTCCATATAGCTCGTCCCATTTCAATAGTAAACTGTCTGTTTAAAGCAAAACAAAAAAGGCAAGTGGGAGTTAGAAGGAGAGTTTATGCCAGGAAATGGAAATGAGTTGCTGAGGAAGTCTGTCTTGGTTATGGTTTCAGAGTTATTAAAAAGGCTCAATTGCTAGTCTGTCATATCTTTGTGTATGTTTCTGTGAACTTCTAATTCTCCCAAAACATTGAGGCTAAAATAGCAAGTCAGACTTTAATTAGAGAGCACACCACGGTTGGGAGGAATGATGGGCTCCTAGCTCTTAAGCC
This sequence comes from Mus musculus, assembly GCF_000001635.26. Lineage (NCBI taxonomy): Eukaryota > Metazoa > Chordata > Mammalia > Rodentia > Muridae > Mus > Mus musculus. The sequence goes on along the minus strand of NW_016097317.1, from coordinate 874,146 downwards.
TAACATCCTGCACCAGCTCTCCTCCAAAACGGGTGGTAGAAGTAGGTTGAGCTATGGTGTCCTCTGGTCCTTCTCCCTTCCTGATGGCTTTGAACTGTTCAGAGAGTGATTAAGGCTCTGTCAGAGCAGGTGGGGTTTGCCATTGGCAGTGATGTTTCAATAGTGTTTCCAGCTGGCTCCAGGTATGAAGCGGGGCCTAGGAGTATGTGATGCCATTCAAAGGTAATTTGTCCTTACCTTTGATCTAGCTGGAGTGTGAGCCTGAAGCTGTTCTACAGCTGTGCACCATTCAGTCCTGTTCGGGTAGGGTCCACTTCCTTCATTCGCTGATAAGGAATGGAGGTGGGAGAGATAGATGGATACTTGGCATGGCTGCTGTGGAGCCCAAGCTCTTCTGGGCAGTCACTGGCTGCTGAACATATTCTCTCCAGTAAAACACCTGCTTCTCCTCACTCCCTTTTCTTGTGCACCCCTCCCCTCCCCAAGAAGGACAAGCAACAATTTACCTGCTTATCTGAATTTCCTTCGTTCTCACCCTTAGAGAACATCCTATACTCAGATATATTTGGAGTGTGTGGTTTTAGCTATCAGCTTGCTATAACCTAGAATTACTAGGGTAAAGACCCTTAGTGGAGGAGGAGTCATCTTAATCAGGTTGGTTTGCCCACTTGTCTGCTAGGGGTTTTCCTCACACATAATTGATGTAGGAAAAGCCAAGCCTGTTTTGACTGGCCCCATTCCCCGTGCAGGGTGTTCACACTGGGTGAGAGCAAGCAGGCAAGCACCCAGTCGTTGCTCTCTTGTCTTCATTGTGGCGGTGGTGGAAGCAGCGGCTTGAGTTTCTGCCTCAGCTTCTCTAACTAGTGGAGAGTAACCTAGAACTGTAAGCCTGCGTAAACAGCTTTCTTCTCCTAAGCTGTTATTTTTAACACAACAGCAGAAATCAAACTAGAACAGAATGTAAACTAAGTGGGCTGTCTGTCTCTGCCCTTCTTTCCCTGACTCTGAGGCAGTTTCATGCTCTTACTGATTCCCACTGTTCCACAGATAAGTCACTGAGCCTCAGGTGATTGGCATAGTGGCAGTCATACCCAGTCTCACCTGTCTTCTGAGAGAAGAACTCCCTATAGAGGGGCAGGAGAGAGCCAGAGGACCTCAGAGACCCACCTGAGCCATGGACCAGCTGTGAGGCCTTGGTAAAGCCACTGTGCCCCTCTGGACTTCCTCTCTGTGACAACTGGTCAAGGACGCTTCCCGCCTGTGAGAGGCTGCCTTTATCAGAATGCTAAGTATGGCTCATAGTTCCCTTTGATTTACAGATTATTTTTAAATATGTATTGGAGGAAAGGCTAATAAAATATGCATGCATCAAAAAGTATTATCCCATTCTTAACTTTTGTGTGTCCTTGATCAATGGATGACTGCTAAGATTAGTATCTGACCACATGGGGGTATTGTTCCTGCTTTTAAAAGGATCCTGCTAGTTGAGGTTAGATAGTGATGTGTTTCATTAAGTCTCAGTATCCTTCCTTAGATACAGTGTTCATGAGGCCTCTGCATGAGTCTAGCCTCCACACCATCCGCATTTTTAGAATCTTTCATTGTTGTTTCCCTCTTTTGGAGGACTTGTATCTTTTAGGAGAACATGAGGAGCCACAAGGAAATTGACATTCAAACAAGATGCCCATCTGTCATATAGACACTGTATATTGGGTGTGTGGGTGGGTGTGTGTGTGTGTCTTTTTGTTTTGTTTTGCCTTGTATTGTTGTTGTTTCAAGACAGAGTTCCTCTGTGTGGCTCTGGCTGTCCTGGAACTCACTCTGTAGACAAGGCTGGCCCAGAGCTCAGTGATGTGCTGGGATGAGAGGTGTGCACCACCACACCTGGCTCTTGTCATTGTGTCATTAAGGGCAGGTAGTCAGCTCCTTTCCCCACCCTACCTTGCCAGGTAGGGAGCACTGAACCACTTGCTCTTCTTCGCCATAAGGCCCTTTAGCCTTACTTGCCTTTCCAGGGTATGTTGCCAGTGTCAGCCACCACCACCTGCCTCAGATCTATGCTTAGTTTCTTGACACTCTGCCCTCCCAGGACCTTGTTACTGACTGGCCTTTTGCAGTCTCCCATGTTTCCATTGAGAGTAACAAACCCTGCATGCATTAATAGCATTATGGATTGATAGGGCTTCTGCACTGCACGGACCTTTCAGTGTTAACCCCTCAGTGCATTTACTAGTTGCTTTCTTTGTTCCCTTGCTCTGAAATCCAACTCTTTACATCACTCTTCAGGGCTTCAGTGATAGTGTCCATTTTTAGACAGCTGTGTTTGAGGTTGGAGTATAAAGTCTTCATTTATGTGGCATTACCCCCCAGGTATTGGTAACAGACTGGATTTTCCTCCCTGCCATCTCTCCAACTACCCTGAAAATACTAAAGAAGCATTAATTGTGCCATGCATATTGCCAAACTGTGGGGCTTTGACTGTGATTGAGTTTGCCTGGTGACTTGTTGGCAAAAGGTCCCAAAGTAAGAGGGTGGTGCCCAGAAGTCATTGGTCAACAGTCATGTAGCCATGACAGTACTAAGAAGATTGCAAGCTTGGTGTCTTGTATCCACTTCACGTGGGCACTGTGAGATAGTGGAGAAGGGACTTCCGGGAGATATTGAGGGCCAAAGGCAAGACCGATGAGAGGATATGACGGAAGACCGTGAGGTTGTTCTGGATGCTGGGTGCTTTCCTCGATACCTACAGTTGTCATGGAAGCAAGAGGCCTGGATTCGAGTGTAAATACCACAGACCCTCTGTGGTCAGTTAAATGATTAATCTGTGGATGGAGAGATGGCTCAGAGGTTAAGAACACTGACTATTCTTCCAGAGGACTCAGGTTCAATTCCAAATACCCACAGGGATGTTCACAACTGTCTGTGACTCCAATTCCAGGAGTTCCAACACCTTACACAGAAATATGTTCAAGCAAAACACCAATGCACATAAAATAAATTATAAGCGATTCATGGTCCCCATAGGCTCATGAATGTGAACACTTGGTCCCAGGTTGGTGTACTGTTTTGAGAGAGGAGATGGTGGTAGTGGTGGTGATGGTGATGATGATGATGATGATGATGATGATGATAGGGGAACCTTTAGGATGTGTGAGGCCTTAGTGGCAGAAGTTCATCACTTGGCTTTCAGGGATTATACCTTCATCCCACTTCCTCTGTTTTCTCTGCTTCCTTTATATGGATTAAAATGATCAGCCAGCTATAATCAGGCCCTCCCAGCCATTATGGACCCCATCCCTCTGGAACTGCAAGATGAAATAAATCCTTCCTGAAGTTGCTTTCAGTCATGGGATTTTAATCACAGCACCCACAAAGTAGTTAACACACCCTCTCTTGCACCTCCTGTGTGCTGTATATCTGCACACAGTTAACTCAAATCAGGATCCACTGAGATCTGTTACTGTCACAGTCTTGTGGAGTAAGTTCAAAGAAGATTGTGTCAGTGTCTATAGAAAGTACAGTGTGTAGGTGCTCTGCAGATGCCATTTCTGCATCATCATGGGTAGGTTTATAATTACTATGACTGATGGATGAAGGGCTTTGATTTATTTTTAGGATAGGATTTTAGTGATATTAATACCTAAAATAGTAAATGCATATGTGCCTGCCTTTTTGCATGTATGAGCACATGTGTGTGAATGTATGCATATGTACATACCTGTGTTCATTAGCGTGCATGTGTGTGTATCTGTGTTCATGTGTTTGTGTGTGTGTGTGTGTGTATGTGTGTTTAGTTGTTGGAAAGATGGCTCAGGAGTTAAGAACACTTGCTGCTCTTTCAGATTGCAAAAATCTAGAATGACCTGGGGAGAAAGTTTCACCTGAGGAGTTAAGTAGATTGGGTTGGCCTGTGACCATACCAATGACGGATTGTCTTGATTGTTAGTTAATATAGGAGGGCTCAGCCCATTGTGGGCGCAGCCATTTCCTGGCAGTTTTTCCTTACTGTATAGGACAGGAGAAAGGCAGATGAAGTGAGTACCCTGATATTCCTTTCTCCCTGCCATTGATAGTGACTATATTGTTCCTAGCCTCTTGACTTTCTTCCTCAACCTCCCAGCGTGATGGACTGTAACCTGGATCTGCAAGCTGACTAAACCTCCTCCTCCCCTGAGACACCTTGGCCAAGGTGTTTAATCACAGCAACAGAAATGAAATTAGAACAGATCTTAATTATTTTGTTTTTAATAAATACATGGTTTTTTTTTTTTTTTTTTTGGGTTGTGGAGATGTAGGAAAAAATGTGTGTACCACCATACTTGAAGAATGCGTGTCATTGTTATTGTTACTACTTTGTGACAGCATCTCACTACATTGTTCAAGCTGGCCTCTGCTTGTTGATCAGGGTGGCCTCAAACTTGCAGTTGAGTGCTAGAGATACAGGCATGCACCACATCTGACTTTTTAAAAAATTGTTTCAAGAGTTACCATTTCCCCTGAATCTGAGTATATCTAGCTCATTGCTCATAGCATTCTGAGATCAGGTGCCTAACGCTTACATATGCTACGCCATGCTCACATATGATTTCACACACCCCATGTGCTTATTCTTACAGAATGCTATTTCATAATTTCCCTTAAAAACTTGGCAAATTTTAAATGATAGGAATATAACAAATCCCAAGATACTTTTTTTTTCGACTCTTAAAAAAATGTTACCTGCAAACTGGCAGCCGTTTTTCCCAAGCTCATAATATTTCTAGAAGAATATCAATAGCTATATCAGTGGCTAGAAGAAGTAGAAAGAAAGACTTTTCTGAAGGCCTTAAAGTGGAGTCTGAGTCACTTTGTAAGAGCTACTGAGACTAGGCTGTGTTAATGTGGAGGAGTCTTCCATAGCCAAGGGGTAAGTTCTTACTATGGCCATGATGGAGTTAAAGCGGAGACAGAGCCTCTTCCCCACACTGGGGCTCTGTCAGAATAATGTTTGGCCAGGTGTTAATCTGTGTCCCGAGGGGAGGGCTGGAGATCATTATTCATCCCTGGAGAGGCAGGAGGGGAAGCTGAGGCTTGCCTTCTGGGAGGGTGCCAGGCCAGGGCCTGCCCCTTGCTTACTGACATGTGCCATTTGCGATGAAGACAGCTGAAGTCCATTTGAGGAATTCTGCTGTCAGCCAGCCAAGAGAGAAACTCAGAGGGAGAGGCGGGCAGCTTGGCAAAGCAGTCTGGAGTGCAGTTTCCGGAGCAAGATCAGTCAGTGCTGTGGGCACTGGGGAAGGTGTGTGGGGATATAAAGAGTTAGAGGACCAGTCTGGAAACAGTGCATTTTCCTGTTTACCTCCTCTGGCTCCTCCTCCTCTCCGTCTATCTCCATCCCTTGCAAGCTTGGAGTCTGAAAGAATCCTTTGTGGACGCTGCTGCACAGTGGGCTTTTTTCCTTCCCTTTTTCCTCCCCTGACTCTTTCTGCTCTGAGGGCAGGAGGTGAGAGGATGATCAAGTCAAGCTGGTTCTACGTTAAGTTCAAGTACACAGACAAGGTAAGTCTGTATGTTTTCTTTTCCCAAGGGAAGCCTGCTTCTTCTCCCTGAGGTCTCTGGTTGACAGGTCTCCGAGGGACTCTGAAAGCAGAGGAGCCCAGGAGTGTTAAATGTGAATGTGTTTTCTCTGGCTTTAGGATTCCTGGGTGAAACCTGAGTTTTAGAGCTTTGAGTCTGACTTTATCGTGAACCAAGGGGAAGGTGCCTTCCCTGTGCTTGAGAGGAAACGATCTTTGAAGAGGAACAATAATGAAGCTGCTGTAGCAGGGGCCGCTGGTTGCAGCTAGAGGCTGAATAGAGAGCTGGGGTATTTGTTCCCACACTGGTTACATTTGGTTCTGAAACAACTGATCACCCTCCTTACTTATAGCTTGCTTTAATCAGAAGTTAGATTTTTTGTTCTCTTTTGTTGACTGTAGTCTTCATGTGTAGATCAACTTTACAAGGTGGCTTGGGTGTTGAAATGATCTACAACATGTGTTCTGGTAATACAAGAGACCATTACTTTACTCTTTCCTCAGGCATGACGTTTTAGGGAACAAATACCTTTTGGTTGTATCTGAAGTGTTGTTATTAGAACTGTTGTCTTTCCTTCCTGTAACATACTGTTACCAGTGGTTAGGGTGGAAGTGAGTACCTGCGTTAGCATGTATTCCCTGTATACAGTGATAGAATTGTTAATAAAGACAGCTTTATTCACCTCTAGCGTGGACTTTGTACATACTCCTCCCAACCCCCATGTGTCCTCACTCGCCTGGGACCGCCTGCCATGGTTTTGACTCTGGGTTTTCTATATTACTTACTCTTTTAGGAACTGGCAAAATTAGAAATGAGGTTTTTATGTAAATTTGATCATCCTTCCTTCTTGGAATTTTCATTCATTTGCTTGTTCAAAACATGGGCATACCAATTGTACAATTAAGCTCTGATGGGGGTATGGTAAGATGGAAAAATCATGACTGTGTGTGTGTGTGTGTGTGTGTGTGTGTGCGTGCATCTCTTTCTTTGTAGACATGGTCTCATCGCACAGGATGGCCTCCTGGCCTCAAACTTATTCTGTAGCAGAAGATAGTATTGAACTTCTGATACTCTTCTACATCCTAATTGCGGGCATTGCAATTGTGCACCAGCATATGCGGTTATGTAATGCTGGAGATTGAACCACGAGGGCTTCATACATGCTAGGCAAGGGCTCGACAAACCAAGCCACATCCCCAGGACTTCTTGCTTGTCAGTATATCTGCTTAAGCAGCTTTAAAAAAAATGCTTCCTTCTGTTTGGATTTGTTTCTGGTTTTGTTGTTTCTGATCATATGTATTTCACCGACAGCAAAGGTATGTGTTTACCCACAATGAAATTACATGTTTGTTTGTTTTAATTTAAAAGACCCTTGTTCCATTTTAAAGCCATTTGCTTTAACAGTTACAACTGTAAAACACCACCTCGTTGTGTTTGGTGGTGAGAAAGGTTATCCTCCAGCCTGGATTCTTTTTTTTTTTTTTTTTTTTTTTTGCCTCAGAGAAGCCTTCTACCCCAGTTTTTGTTGTTAGGAATTTGGATATTTGGATGTCTACTGTGCCTTTTAAACCTTTTCCTTATATTTTGAGCGTTTCCTCTTGGGAATGTGAAATCAGGAGTTACAGCAGGGGACAAAACTGATGCTACAGGGGGAACCTTTCCAGGAAGACTTTGTGCAGGAAGAGAAAGTAGGCAGACAGTAGTGGCTTCATCTCAGTGGTCACATTTCCCATCCTTGAGCACGGTGAGAGCACTTTACATGCCAAGATGTGGCGGGGCAAAGATGTAAACTCTCTGAGGCTTTAGTACATTAAAGAAGACCCTCTGTACTTTTATTAGCAGAGAAGAAGAAAAGAAATGGAAACCTCAGGTTCATTTTTGGTATGCATCCTGGGTTGCAGATCTCAGTGCTTCTCTGCAGAATTCCTGTTGGATCAACAGTGATTTTTCATTGTATATTAATCTTCGCCCCTCCTTACCAGTTTCTCTCTTTTGGTGAGATTTTAAAAGATCTTACTGTAAACATGGTTACAGAGATGCTTATAAAGCGAACGTCCATCATACCTTGTATTCTTTCTTAAATCCCCCTCCCCCTTGTTGAGACAGGGTCTCATTGTGCATCCCAAGCTGGTCTGGAGTTTGTGGTGCTCCTGCCTCATCCTCCTAAGAGCTGGGATTACAGGTGTGCTCGCCCACTCCCCTCAGTAAATGAGTCTTTTACGGCCACACAGACATGCATATGCCTTTGTAAGACTTCCTATCAATATTATTTGAAAGCATTGGGGGTTTTTTGTTTGTTTGTTTGTTTATTATTTTCCTCTAAGCTGATAGCCTGCTGTTATTTGGATGTTGATTCTTTGAGAATAGTGGAGCCTTTCTTAGCTCTTGATTATTCTAATTTGAGGAGCTAGGGTGCCAGATGGTCACACAGTTCATTGTCTGACACCCAAGAAGAATAAGGAAATGTGGACATGATGTGAGAAAACATAGATATATTATGGAAAAGTGAGAAGGGTTCCTGGGTGTGGGAATGGCTTTAAAGGAAAAGTGTTTCTTTCCTGCCTAGTATGGTGGTCTTCGGTGAGACTTATGGTGGGAATTAAACACTGTAGTACTCTTTTGTTTTATTGGTCATCTGATTGAATAGCCTACATCCCTTTGCAAGTCTCCTTAGTCTAACCAGAGAAGCAAAACCTTACTTTTCTATTTGGGCAAGTAGTCACATGACATTGTCACCATCATCTACTCTCCCAATTCATTTTGCTCATTTGCTTGGCTGGAATTTGTTACAGGTTGTTGGGATCTGGGCCAGATGTTTTAGCATTCTTGTTATTTTATCCAAAGAACTGAAAGTAAGGGCTCATACAGATTTGCAAAAGAAGCAAAGCAGGACTGCAGAGATGGCTCAGCGGTTAAGAGCACTGACTGATCTTTCAAAGGTGCTGAGTTCAAATCCCAGCAACCACATGGTGGCTCACAACCATCTGTAATGAGATTGGATGCCCTCCCTGGTGTGTAGGCATACATGCAGTCAGAATACTATATACATAGTAAGCAATGGTATAGGTCACAGAGGAAGGAACTGTCAGGGTTGACAGTGGGCCACAGGAGTGAGAATGTTTAAGGAAAGCTAAGGAGACTGATTGCTAAGGGGTAGGGATGATTGGCTACTAAAGAACATAGTTTGAGTGTTTCTCCATCTTGATTGATAGGTTGTCTGTATAATTATTTCTCCACTTTGTGTTTATTATTCCATAATGTTTCTGATTTTAACATATGCACACCTAATTTTGTATCAGAAGCAAACAGAGGGTTCTTTGTAAAAGGTTACTTGATGATAAAGTATTGCCTTACTACACGAACATCCATGCAAAACCATTTCAGGGCCAATCAGCATTTCCATTCTTTATAACAGGATACACTGAGAATACCCTTGAATAAAATCTGTCCGAGTTTGATTATGACCAGGGGTGGAGAAAATTACCTTTGTTCACAGGTAGAAATACCAATATTCAGAGGTAGGGATACTTGTAACCAGAAGCTGATAGGAACCGAGGAGGTTCTGAGGTTATAAAGTGTGTTGTTAAGAAAGGAGTGTGTGTGCACAGTATATGCAGGCGAAGGGACTAGGCTGCCAAGTGCACTAACGAGAGTATTAAGTGCATAAGACAAGAATAAACGGGGGTCTGAGTACTAAAATATCGCCTGTGCTTGCTTGCCTCTGATCAAACTCTGTGTGTGTGAGCGTATGTGTCTTGACGGTGATGCTAGGGATCTAGCCTATGACCTCCTGCTTGCTATATAAGCATTTCATCAATGCTCTAAATCCCCAGCCTGGAACTTAATGCTTTTGCATGTGATTGTTCAGTGTTCTCTCCTCACTGAATGCCCTTGATATCCTTGTCAAGGGAGTCTGACAATAGAGAGAATGGTTTAGTTTCAGTTTACAGTTGAAGCATGCAATTGGGGGGAAGTAAAGGCAGCAAGAACTAGAAGCAACTGGTCGGTCATATTACATCTACACCAGGAAGCAGAGAATGATGACCCTTTTCCACTGGCTGTTTCCTTTCCACTGGCTGTTGAACTCCCTGTCTTAGTTAGGGTTTCTGATAAAAAAAAAAAAGCAAACCGGGGAGGAAAGGGTTTATTCCACTTACACTTTAAGATCATTGCCCATTACTGGAAAGGAATTCAAGCAGGGCAAGAACCTGGAGGGAGGAGCCGATCCAGAGGCCATGGAACTTGCTGTGGACAGGCTTGTATCCCGTGGCTTTGTCAGCCTGCTTCCTTATAGAACCCAGGACCAACAGCCTAGGGATGGCACCCCACACCAGTGGCTAGGTCCTCCCCATTGATGACTAATTGAGAAAATGCCTGTACAGCTGGATCTCATAGAGGTATTTCCTCAATGGAGACTCCTTTCTCTCTGGTGCGCTAACTTGTGTCAAGTTGACATAAAACCTGCCAGCACACTCCCTTTCTCCATTTGTACAGTCCGGGATCTTAGCCAGGAATGTGGACAAGTACAGTATTTGTAGATCTCGCCATGTCTGTTAATGTAGTCCATATCACGCTACACAGGCAAGCCAGTCTCCCAGGTTAGCATGACTGTCACAGTTCCATTAGTTATGTGCTTTGATTATTGGGGCTTTGCAATACTATTTTGAAATCAGGAAGACTAACTGTTTCAAGGAAATTTGTGTGTGTGTGTGTGTGTGTGTGTGTGTGTGATTTTCTTAAGAGTTTTCACTGTATCCATAGGCTGGCTACCTTGGGTAATCTTATCACCAAGTTCATGAATGATAGTTAAGGCTTGGTTGTAAGCCTATGAGCAGGAGAGAACTTTCCATTAATTTATTTTCTTTAGTTTCATTTATAAAACAGTTTTCATGAGCTTTTGAACAAATGCTGGTGTTTTTCACTTTTCATTGTCATGGTTATGGACATGTGGTATGTGTACTTGGAAGCATTTTCACACACATTGTAGTGAGTCTGCAGGCCTGTATATTCATTCATTCCTGTAAAGGCGTGAGGCAGACATCACATGTCTTCCTTAACCTTCTTCCTTCACCTTATTCTTTGAAGCAGTGTCTTTCCATTGACACAGGGAACCTAGCTAGCTGGCCTGCTCCCTAGATCTCTTGTCTTTGCTTTCCTTATGGAATAAGGGGGCCACCATGTCTGCCTTGAATTTCCATGGTTTCTGAGCAGTCCAGATCCTGGTCCTCATGCCTGTTGCTGTTGCTTACACACCGTGTAGTATTCAGCCATCTCCCAGTCCCTAAAATGCCTTTCCATTCATCTTTACTGAGACAGGCTTTTTTGGCATAGCTTTCTGATTGTTTCTTGGTTTCATATGTATTTGCAATTGTTCCTTGAAACGTTTCTACGGTGCATGCTTTAAGATCTTGATCAGACAGTGCCGATCTCTCTCTATTCCAGGGTTTTTGTCTACTGACTGTCTCTTTTCAGAGTGGAAAAAAAAATATTTTGGACTGGGTTTTTGTGTAAATTTAGAGATTTGATTGAGACTTGCATAGTCTAGGTGTTAAGTGTTAGACTGGATATTATCTAAACCTTGTGTTTCTTGCTTGTCACTCTGTGACTGTTGTCTGTGAAACCTGGGGAGCATTACAGGAAGTCTCGGTGTAGCTTGACATCTGCACCTTTGTTGTGAACATGTGTGCCACAGTTCCAGACAGACCCTGCTGCTTGGCTGGAGAAGAGTTCTGTAGCATGCGATGGTCTGTAACTAGCAGATAATGCTGGAAGTTTGGATTATTAGAGACAAAAGCAAAATTTCCGTGTGTGTGTCTGTGTGTCTGTGTGTGTGTGTGTGTGTGTGTGTGTGTCTGTGTGTGTGTGTGTGTGTCTGTGTGTGTGTGTGTGTGTGTGTGTCTCGCATGTTTTGCAGATGTTTTTGTGCTTTTGTTTGAAGTCTGAGTTCCATGAGCCCTACCACTTCCAGTCCAAGAGCTTTCTTTTAGGTTAATTGTGGCTCCAGGTTTCAAGTCGGTATTAGTTATTTCCTCCTTGTGATAGAAGCAACTTAAGTCAGGATCTATTTTAGCTCATAATTGGAGGATCCATTCCATCATGGTGAGGGCAGGGCAGTGGGAGTGTGAGCAGCTGGTCACATGGCGCCCACAGTCGGGAAGCAGAAAGAGGAATGCTGCTGCTGCTCTGCTCTCTGTCCCCTCTTCATGGCATCTGGGAGCCCCGCCATTGGAAGGAGATCTCCCACATTTGGGTAGGCGTTCCTTCTTCAGTTAGCCTTCTCGGAAGCACCCTCATAGATGTGCTCAAAGGTGACTGTAAACCATGTCATATTGACAGGGAAGATAAAACGGCCACAAAGCCTGTTTTCTCTCTACCTCTCAGAGTCTAATTATATTTGTTATGCCTACAAAATATGTTTACTTTCCAGCAAGCAGAAGAGCTTTTTGATGCACCTGAGGAGGGTGTGATTAGATGTTAAACCGCACATGGCGTAATCCTCCATCCTAAGTGCAAGGGGCAAGAGGAGCAGGCGTTCAAGGTCATCCTTTAGCACTTAGTGAAGGAATTAATGATCTTGTTGTATGTGCATTGCGTAGGCTTTGGTAATAGTTGCCTTTTGTTATCTTTATCTGCTTAAGACAGAAATTTCAGTCATACCTCCTAAACTGTTCTAGAAGCTTTAAATTTACCTTTGTGTAAGTTGTGTAATTAGTCATATATGCACAAGCTTCTAAACACCCCTTGGTTTCTATTCCGTCAACATATGCAACTCTGTAACAGCATTGTTTTACACGGCTTCCTTTATCTGATAACATTTTACAGTGTGTGTGTGTGTGTGTGTGTACACACTTGTGTGACTCGTATGTGTATGGAATGCATGTGTAGGTCACAGGAAAGCTGGCAGGAATTCTGCCATGTGGGTCCTGGGGAATTGAACCCAGATTGTCAGTCACACTGGCTGCCTGAAATTAGAAGTACTCATTTCTGTTTTGTTTTAAAATGTTAGCCATCTCAGCCAGGAAGATGATAGTAGAAGAAACAATGTACTTCATCTTCTTACATGCCTCAGTGTAATATGAGGAGGCTTCATTAGGGAGGAGAAAATGGGCTTTGTTTGTTTGTTAGACAAGTCCTTTAAAAGCAACTCGGAGCTTAAGTGCTATCAAGCACTAATGCCAGCCTCCTTTGGAGCCTCGCACTGCGTCTCTCCATATATGGGTGCTCCAGCTCAGCTTCTCAGTTCAGAGTTAATTTGATATTGATTTACACACTACGTTTGGGCAATTTACATAATTATGATGAGTGTATTTAAACTATTAGTAATATTTTATATAATTTTATTTGCTTCTTCCATTAGAAAGAAGCAGTAAATTTTTGTCACTACAACAAATGGTCACAGGCAAAGAAATATAAGCTGGTGGAATACAAGCTGCAGATGATGGCCCAGGAATGCTTGGCTTCTCCTCTCCCCATCCATGGAACATGGAAGTTCCTGTCTTCCCCACATTTACTTTTTCTTTAGTATGGTTGTAGTGCTTTTGTGTATATATATACTGCATGGACTTGACTCTGCTGTAAATATTCATCCTTCAGATAGAGTCATTTGAGTATAAAAATCAGTCATGATTTTGACACCTTTCTGTCACAAGAGAGACAAAATTTCTGTCACAAGAGAGACAGAATTCCAGCAAGGGGAGATCACACGAAGTCCCATCCTTACCTGTGGGCCAGGAGGAGTCCTTCTTTTAAAGGTGTGTCCTGTGGGTGACACACATCTAAGAGAATATGGAGAGCACAAACTGGACTTGATTTTTGTCTTAAATTAGGATGCAGACTTGGGAAGGGGTGGAGTAGATCTGAGTGGAGTAGGTTGAATATGACCCAAGGCTGCTCACATATGCATAATACCATTCTTCCTGCCCCCCAACCCTGTTCTTTTCTTTAAATCTAAAGCTCATGGTAGAGGCGTGGAGATGAACTTGGGGGTCACTGACCCCTTTAGCCAGTCTTCTTTCCAAGCAACACACATTCCTTAAGCTGAGCGTTTCCTCCTGTGTCTCTGATTACAGAGTTGACGTGTTTTCCCTGATGGTCCTGTTTTCTGTTCATGTTTTCTTCTGTTCATAACATGTTTTCCTTGAGGGTGAGTAGTTTCCTCTTACCCTGATGTCCTGGTGTAGTATTTGCAGCACAGCTCATGGCTTTCAAAATATTAACTGAATTAACTTACTGAATTAATCTTCTGATGTGGTCTTAGGAGCACGGGTCCTAAGAATGTCTTGTTTTTGTTTTTTTTTTTCTCCGCACGGAAAGAAACTGGATTCTTAGCAGCTGAGCGCTCGCCGGCATCTTGTTCTTAGCTGTGTCTTGCTGACTGCTCCGTTGGATCATCTTTCAGGAGTACAGTGAATACTAAAGGAGTGTGTTCCTTTCCTCCTTGGGGACTTAAGTAGTGCTTAACACCAGGATAAGATGCTTAGCAGGGCCTTCCTCTCCTTTAGAATGTGTGTAAGAAAGATTCAAAAGAACAAGGAAGGCTTTGTAGGCTGCTCCTTCTCCCACTCCTGCCCCAGGCTATCTGCAAGAAAGAAGAAAAAAAAAAATTGGCTCTGTAGTACACATAAGCTGACTGTGTATGAATCCCAGAGACAGATACAGTGGAGTGGAAGGAAGCGCTCACCAGTGGGGGTCACCACCTCCAGGAAAAATGAAGAAAAATGCACAAAACTGAGTTTATCCTTGTGCTGCTAGCCAGCAGCCACTTCTCTACTATCTGAATCCCACAAGGCTTGAGAGACAAAGCAGGGGTTTTGCCTTGGGATAAAACAATAGCTCGGCTGTTAGCCTAAGTAGGTTTGAAGCCAGGTGAGTTACACTCCTGACCGAAGCAGGCCTTTATAGGGAACAGGAAGGGAAGGGGTGTAATTTGGGCACTTGCTTCAGAATCTTTCTCTTGTATTTGAGAGCTTCATTACAGGTACTGTCGTTCAGCAAGAAGCAAGGAAGGCCTCTTAATGTGCAGCCTAATTTGAGGGTGGCAAGGAAAATCCACATAATCGTTTGAGGGCTGAAAAAGCAGTGGGAATCAGTTTAAGTGTTAGTTGTCTAAACTGAGACGTCGGCTACCACCAGTACATTGACTCTGCCCGAAGCTGCTGGCATAACCAAACCTGAACCTTTCCTCTCATTCCATACTGATCTTGTGTTTACTAGAAATTCGGGCTTCCTGACCTTGGTTTGCGTACATATTTCAGCTAGTTTTTCCTCCCAGTACTTACCTCTTGCTTAGAGTGTCTCCCCAGTTGTTTGTACTTTGATATCTCCTTTTCTGCATTTAGGCATGCTTCAGTCTAATGCTTCCATTCAGTATTTGTCACAGTTACTATGCATGTTCATTATAACTCAAGTTCTTTTTCTGTAGAGTTTACAAAATATGTTAATATGCTACTTAGCTTTGATATTTCAAACCATTAACAGTAATTATTAAGGTATCATTCAAGGTGTAAGAAATAGGGCTTAGGAATAAAGTAGGAGAACTGGAATCTCTCTATTTTATGTGTGTGTGTGCGCGCGCACGTGTGTGTGTGCATGTACACACACACACACACACGCACACACACATTCATCAGTCTGAGGGGCTACTAGTCACCTTTCTATCTTTGCAAGTAAATATCTGAGTAAATCATCAGAAGAGAAGAGGGACAATTTATATTGTCTCACAGTTTCAAAAGTTGTTCCTATGCCAATTGGTGGTGTGGTTTCTCGGACTGTAGTCAGTAGTACTTCAACCTCCTTGTGACCAGGAATCGGGGGAGAGGGAAAATAAATAAATACATCAAGGAAAAAAAAAAAAAGGACAAGACCTGCAGTCCTCTTCCTCCAATTAGTCTTTGGGTCCATTCAGTTTGAGTTAATCTGTGGGTGGACTTAGAACCTTCATGAGCCAGTTACCATAGTTACCATAGAGTTACTGGCTTGGAGAATGGGCCTTGGCTCATGTGCCTTTAGGGGAGATTTAATATTTAACCGTAAAGGGGAGCTCAGGGGTAGACACTGTAAGCCAAAGTCACTTGAATTTCAAAAGCCCCACAATAGGTTATGTGATATACTTTTCTCTCTCAGAGCTATATCTCTGGTGTTGGCTTCTTATGGTGTGAAGACACAGAGGGCTAAGGTTCTATTACCACCATGATACTGACAATGAGTTCTTAGGCCTAATCAGATTCCTCTGCCCTCTCCTGCAATGGGACTTTGCGGCCAGTTGAGTCAGTGTCACAACTGTGCCCTTCAATGGAGCAGCTCTCATGACTTCCCCATCCTACTTCAAGTTGCCAAAACTCCCAGAGTGGTGCAATTAGTCCCTCAGGATTGCACGAGCCAAAGTAGAACAATAATAGATCTTTAAATGTGTTTATTTCCTCTTCATTATCATTTTCCAGTTCTGAAAGAGAACTGGCAGAGAAAGAAGAGAAAGAAGGTGATCTCCAAGAAGGCCTAATGCAGAATAAAGTAGTAGCAGCTTCCTCTTAAACAGAGTCAGGAACCAAATCAAACTTCAAACAGTGACCTTGGAAAAAGCAGAAACTTTAAAGAATACAAGGTCCTCGGCATCATGTAGAAGGGGAATTTAAGGCTAACTGCTTCAGGCCTGGAGAAAAACTTACCTGTGAAGGTTCATTTGTGACCCCCGTTTAGAACTTCTGGAGAATGCTGGAAGAATTAAGAGACATGTACTAAAAGGTCTTTCTCTGATATTTCCTGGTTTAGCATGCTTATGCTTGGAAATAATGTCAGCTCCCACTCTCAGTTCTTATTCTCAGCTAAGTATTAAGAGAAAGACATACTAAACTACAACACACACACACACACACACACCTTTGCTTGAAATGTATATAATATCCTGGGTTTGTTCCTCGGATTTTCAATAAATAAATAAATGATAGCTGTATAGGCATTATTACTACCAGTGATTTATGTCAGTAATATTACTGTTATCTTAAATAGTGGGTACAGTGGTAATTGAGGAACAAAATTATGCTTCTGTCACACATGTTGAAAAGAGAAAATGTCTTTGTAGGTGTCTGTGAGTACAGATAGGCATATGCTATGGTATATTTGTAGAGATCAGAAAACAGCCTTGAGTGTTTTTCCTTAGCTTCCAATTTATTTGAAACTGAGTCTCAGGACTATTGTGTGTGCTAGGCCAGCTAGTCCATGAGTTTAGGGGACTCGCCTGTCACCACATTCTATTTTACCCTAGCAGTGCTAAGGTTGTGGATAGGTGCTTCACTATTGATCCTTATGTGGATACCTCAGCATATCAGATTCACATACTTGGTCCATAGATAGCCCTCTGTGTTGTCACTGCGTCTTCTTGTCACCCCTTCACTGATTTGTACTTTGTCCTTAAGTTGGCTTGAATTCCCCGAGAAGAATTTCTCACCCTCTAACTTGTGTGGTCTCCTGTTTTAAAGTAAATGGAGGTTATTCCTGCCAATTCCTAACCGTAGTTGTATTTGTGGTAATTAAATACTAGCTCTTGGAGGTTTAGTGAAAGGTTTAAGATTAACGGGTTCCAAAAATATCTGTGTGCATTCCCAAGTGTCTCTGTGAGTGGAGCAGAGTAAGAATAAGATGTTTTGATTAGACATTTATTTTACTGTGTTCAATGAATTCTTTGAAAAGCTTAGAAGAGTTCAGTGGGATCCTAGAGTATTATAAGGCCTGGATTCTGAAAGTTCAAAGTCCTTAACACTGGGGGAAACAGCTTAACCCTCAGTTAGTACCCTGCTGATGTGTCAGTGTTGCCTATCCCTGAAGAGCTGCCCTGTCTCAGGCTCTTGCAGGCTGTTGCAGCAGGTGCACATACAAGACAACCAAATAAAAACCACACGTGAACTTGTGGAGAGAAGGGGTTGGCGTACAACTCCCTTCTCTTCTTGTTGGGAAGTGTGTTTTAATTCATTACAGGAGACCCATTGTTGGGTGGGTCTGATAGCATCGGTGGCCTCTTTTTCTCTCACAGTGCAGTGGGTCCCAAAATTACACTGTAGGTCCTGACTGCCAGAATTGTTTGCACGGAGTTCAGGGACTTCCAAGTCACAAAGGACACGTCTGGCTTTGTGGCCTGCACAAGTAGTCCTGTCATTCGAATTCCCAGCACCAGAATACCTAGTGGAGTCTGGCCAGGTGTGGAGGGCTTCAGAGCATAACACCCCTCTTCTCAAGAGGGCAGACAGGCCCTTTTTTATTTAGGCTCCCTAATGTTTGACAAAGAAGTTCAGCTGTAATCACAGACCATGGTTTTTGTGCTTCTCTCTCCATCTAAGTTTTGCTCTTATAAAAGCTGCCAGTGTTGGGTCTGAGATAAATATCACAAGTGAATAATAATTTCTTTCATTTACACGGTAATTAAACCTGTTGAGTGCTGACTTAATGATTTACTGTCCTCTGATTTGACTAGAAGATTTTGCCTTTGTGAATGCAAAGAAGGAACGTAGAATCTGATACCCGCTGAAACTGTTAAGAAAGGCTCCTTTCAGAAGGTTTCTCCCTCCTGCTTTGCAGCGGAACCTGTTTCCTGTGCATTCTGTACACAGAATGCCCGGGGCTGGTTCTGCGGTAGCTTAGTTCTCACATCAGGTAGTGCCTTTCAGCAAGGCACCTAGTGCCAAGATCCATGCTTTCACCTGGGCCGATCTGCAGCCATCACTGCAACGGCCCTGTGTCTTCTCTGAGTTTTCTAGGTTGGGATGTGTTGGATAGTTTTATGTCAACTTCATGCAATGTCATCGGAGAGGAGACAACTTACTTTAGAACATGACTGTATACAGTCAAGCCAGGAAGCATGTAAGCCTTTTTCTTACTGAGTGATTAATGAGGAAGGCCTGACCCATTGTGAGTGGGGCCTTCCCTGGGTGGTTGGTCCTGGGTTGTATAAGAAAGCCATAGGGAGCAAGCCTGTAAGCAGCGCTATTCCATGGTCTCTGCATCAGCTCCTGTTTTCAGGTTCCTGCCCTGCTGGAGCTCCTCTCCTGACTTCCTTCTGTGATGAACTGTGATGTGGAAGTGCCCGCTGAATAAAACCTTTCCTCACCAGGTTGCTTTTGGTCATGGTGTTTCATCACACCAATAGTAACCATAACTAATTCAGTTGTTGTCCACACGTTGTGGTCCCTCCACTACTAAAATCCCAGGCGGTATGTCAGTCACTTTACATGATCATGTTTTCCCGTGAAATCTACCTGATAATTTGGCAGAGGAAACTGATCCAAGAGCACCTGTATTAGTCAGGGTTCTCTAGAGTCACAGAACTTACGGATAGTCTCTAGTTAGTAAAGGAATTTATTGATGACTTACAGTCGGCAGCCCAATTCCCAACAATTGTTCAGTCGCAGCTGTGAATGGAAGTCCAAGGATCTAGCAGTTACTCAGTCTCACGCAGCAAGCAGGCGAAGGAGCAGGAGCAAGAGCAAGAGCTAGACTCCCTTCTTCCAATGTCCTTATATTGTCTCCAGCAAAAGGTGTAGCCCAGATTAAAGGTGTGTTCCACCACACCTTTAATCCCAGATGAAAGGCATAGCCCAGATTAAAGGTGTGTTCCTTAACTCGGAGATTCAATCTTCTGGAATCCATAGCCACTATGGCTCAAGATCTTCAAACCAAGATCCAGATAAGGATCTCCAAGCCTCCAGATAAGGGTCACTGGTGAGCCTTCCAATTCTGGATTGTAGTTCATTCCAAATATTGTCAAGTTGACAACCAGGAATAGCCACTACAATCCACCCCTTGTCAACTTGACACAAATAATATCTCATGTTCACATGAAACAATAACAAGGTTGTAAATACGCCTAACATGATATAACTATCCCTCGTACAATCGCAAACGCATTAGTAAATTTACAATGGGCATTCATATTACTTTATAATCCTCGTTTCTGCAACTGGTTACGTGGCCTTAATTGGTATTTATAACTACCTTCCTCTACTACCCATTCTGTATTTCCTTCACCTTCAGCCAGCACCTCAGCAGGTCTTGGCTCTTTTCCTGGAGGATTGACCCATACCTTCATTCCTGATGGGTCTGCGTCCTTTGTCATCCTGCTTGGATTAGGCTGTTGTAGTTTCCCATTGACTTTAATCACAGGACATGGTAGTACTAAGAGACGCCCTAAGGGATCTCCTACACTCCAGACATAATCTTGCTTACCACCATTGTGAAGAGGTAATCCAATTTCCCCATGGTAATCTGGATCTATCACCCCTCCTAACACTGTTATTCCTTTTTTAGCCTGTTGGTTTAAGGGCATTAGAAGCCCAAAATGACCAGGGGGAAGTCTGAGCTTCCAGTTCAATGGAATGTTTGTTGTAGCTCCTGGTAGGAGCACTCCCTTCTCTGGAGCCAAAACTTCTAGGCCAGCAGAACCTAGAGTTATGGGGACAGGAAGCAAAAATTTTCCTAGAGGGTCACTAGGAGTGATAGTAAGTGGAACTATTCCGTTTTCCACCCCTTGATTCCTGGACCCATGAATCCTGGCTATGGGTGAAACTGTACCATATATCGAGCGCTGATTCAAAGCATATACTGCCTTCTGAAGAACTCTGCCCCAGCCTTCCAAGCTGTTACCACCTAATTGGCGCTGTAACTGCGTCTTCAAAAGGCCATTCCATCTTTCTATCAGCCCAGCTGCTTCAGGATGATGGGGAATGTGGTAAGACCAGTGAATTCCATGATCGTGAGCCCACTGTCGTACTTCTCTGGCTGTGAAATGAGTTCCTTGGTCAGAAGCAATACTGTGTGGAATACCATGACGATAGATGAGGCATTCTGTCAGTCCGTGAATGGTGGTTTTAGCAGAGGCATTACGTGCAGGAAAGGCAAATCCATAACCAGAATAAGTATCTACTCCAGTAAGAACAAAACGCTGTCCTTTCCACGAAGGAAGTGGTCCAATGTAGTCAACCTGCCACCAGGTTGCTGGCTGGTCACCTCGAGGAATGGTGCCATATCTGGGGCTCAGTGTTGGTTTCTGCTGTTGGCAGATCTGGCAATCAGCAGCAGCCGTAGCCAGGTCAGCTTTGGTGAGTGGAAGCCTGTGTTGCTGAGCCCAAGCATAACCTCCATCTCGACCACCATGGCCACTTTGTTCATGTGCCCATTGAGCAATGACAGGGATGGCTGGGGAGAGAGGCTGACTGTCCACAGAACGGGTCATCTTATCCACTTGATTATTGAACTCCTCCTCGGCTGAAGTCACCTTTTGGTGAGCATTTACATGGGACACAAATATCTTCACATCCTTTGCCCATTTGGAGAGATCTATCCACATACTTCTTCCCCAGATGTCTTTCTCACCAATTTTCCAATTGTGATCTTTCCAAGTGCCTGACCATCCAGCCAATCCATTGGCTACAGCCCATGAGTCAGTGAATAATCGTACATCTGGCCATTTCTTCTTGCAAACAAACTGTAATACCATGTGTACTGCCCGAAGTTCTGCCCACTGTGAAGATTTCCCTTCACCTGTGTCTTTCAGGGTTGTCCCAGAAAGGGGTTGTAATGCTGCAGCTGTCCACTTCTGGGTGGTGCCTGCATAACGTGCAGAGCCATCAGTAAACCAGGCTCTAGTCTTCTCCTCTTCGGTCAGTTGATCATAGGGAACACCCCATGAGGCTATAGGCACATGTTTGGGAGCAGATGGCATTGTAACAGGAGTAGAAACCATAGGCATTTGAGCAACTTCTTCATGTAACTTGCTTGTGCCTTCAGGACCTGCTTTGGCCCGATCACGTATATACCACTTCCATTTGATAATAGACTGCTGCTGTGCGCGTCCCACTTTATGACTTGCAGGGTCTGATAGTACCCAGCTCATGATGGGTAGTTCAGGTCGCATAGTAACTTGGTGTCCTATTGTCAAACGTTCAGTTTCCACTAAGGCCCAATAGCAGGCCAAGAGCTGTTTTTCAAAGGGAGAATAGTTGTCTGCAGATGATGGCAGAGCTTTGCTCCAAAATCCCAAAGGTCTTTTCTGTGATTCACCTACAGGGGCCTGCCAGAGGCTCCAAACAGCATCTCTATCAGCCACAGACACCTCAAGTACCATCGGATCTGCTGGGTCATATGGTCCAAGTGGTAGAGCAGCCTGCACAGCAGCCTGGACCTGTTGAAGGGCCTTCTCCTGTTCCAGGCCCCACACAAAGCTAGCAGCTTTCCGAGTCACTTGGTAAATAGGCCTAAGTAACACACCCAAGTGAGGGATGTGTTGTCTCCAGAATCCAAATAGACCCACTAAACGTTGTGCTTCTTTCTTGGTTGTAGGAGGGGCCAGGTGCAATAACTTATCTTTCACCTTAGAAGGAATATCTCTGCATGCCCCACACCACTGGACTCCTAAGAATTTCACTGAGGTAGATGGTCCTTGAATTTTGGTTGGATTTATTTCCCATCCTCTGATACGCATATGTGTTACCAATGAGTCCAAAGTGGTTGCTACTTCCTGCTCACTTGGTCCAATCAGCATAATGTCATCAATATAGTGCACCAATGTGATATTTTGTGGAAGATCCAAACGATCAAGATCCCTTCTAACTAAATTATGACACAGGGCAGGAGAGTTAATATATCCTTGAGGCAAAACTGTGAAGGTATACTGTTGGCCTTGCCAACTGAAAGCAAATTGCTTCTGGTGGTCCTTATGGACAGGTACTGAGAAGAAGGCATTTGCCAGATCAATAGCCGCATACCAGGTGCCAGGAGATGTGTTAATTTGCTCAAGTAAGGAAACTACATCTGGTACAGCAGCTGCAATTGGAGTTACTACCTGATTTAGTTTTCGGTAATCAACTGTCATTCTCCATGATCCATCTGTTTTCTGCACTGGCCAGATAGGAGAGTTAAATGGAGATGTGGTGGGAACCACCACCCCTGCATCTTTCAAGTCCTTGATAGTGGCAGTAATTTCTGCAATTCCTCCAGGAATACGATACTGTTTTTGATTCACTATTTTCTTTGGCAGAGGCAACTCTAAAGGCTTCCATTTGGCCTTTCCAACCATAATAGCCCTCACTCTACAGTTCAGGGAACCAATATGAGAATTCTGCCAATTTCTGAGTATATCTATCCCAATTATACATTCTGGAACTGGGGAAATCACCACAGGATGTGTCCGGGGACCTACTGGACCTACTGTGAGTCGGACATCAGTCAAAACTCCATTAATCACCTGCCCTCCATAAGCCCCTACTTTAACTGGAGGGCCACAATGTTTCTTGGGATCCCCTGGGATCAGTGTCAACTCAGAACCAGTATCCAGCAGACCCCGAAAAGTCTGATTATTTCCTTTTCCCCAGTGTACAGTTACCCTTGTAAAAGGCCGTAGGTCCCTCTGGGGAAGAACTGGAGAAAGGGTAACAGCAAAACCTTTGAGTGTCTTATCAAGATCCTTCCTCAGAGGAACCTGGCCACCCCTTCATTCAAGGGGTTCTGGATCTGCAAACTGTCTCAAGTCTGGAAATTGATTCACTGGCCGAGATTGCTGTTTACCACGATCTAATGTAGCCTTTCTTTCATTTGGCTGTTTACCACGATCTAATGTAGCCTTTCTTTCATTTGTTTGAGAATTTTTCTGCTTATACAGATCAAACAAATATGCAGTAGGCTTCCTATGTATTTCATTCCTGGAAACACCATGATTGGTTAGCCAGTACCAAAGGTCCAACCGAGTCATGCCATTATAAATTTCACCTCTCCTGTGCTGACCATTACTGGGTATGTTATTATAAACATTCTTTTGTCTACGCTGTCCATTATAATAACTAGAATCACCTTGTCTCCGGCGATTCAATGCTGCCACCTGGCCCTTGTTACCTCGGAATCCAACTAAACCCAGTGAATTTAATTCATCTAATTGAGCAGAAGCATCTCCAATGCTAAGATCTGGCACAAGGAAAAGGGAAAGAACAAAACCCTTCAAATGTGCTGGTGCCCCTCTCACCAATTTGCGTCTTATAGAGCTAGTGAAAGGCATATCTTCTGGACCTTCCCATTGTGGACAATTATGCTTTACACAATATATCCACTCTAGCATTGCAATTTCCCTAAGTCTTAAAATCCCTTCATCAACACTAAGCCACGGAATATCAGGCATCTCCAAGTCATTTCCAGTAGGCCATCTTTTGATAAACACCTCAGCCAACCATTCAAACAAACTTTTGACACCTTTTTTAACTATGCGAGCTTCCGTATTAAACCTAGAATCTCTACTCAGAGGACCCATGTCAATAAACTCAGCCTGCTCTAGTCTTATGTTCCTTCCACCCTTATCCCACACCCTTAAAATCCATTCCCACACATATTCACCAGGTTTCTGCTTGAATGAATTAGCAAACTCATTAAGCTCCTTAGTAGTGTAGCGAATTTCCTCATGGACTACACTTTCTACCTCCCCTCTAGGAGCCTGTTTTGCTTTGAGTCTGGTTACAGGTCTAGAAGAAACTATTGGTGGGCCGTGAGCAGACTCTGCAAAATTAATTTCCTCATGTGGGGAAGGCATTATTTCAAGGGGTGGGGCTGAGGGTACTACTTCCTCAGGTGGGGCAAACCCTTGAGAATCTGAAGATTCAAAATTCTCAGCTTCAACATGGTCTTCCCACACATCCCCGTCCCATGTTGTAGGATCCCATTCTTTGCCAATTAGAGCCCTTACTTTAACTGTCGACACACTCTGAGGCTGAGACTTGAATTTTCGCTGTAGTTCAGCCAACCTTACAATGAGAGTTTCTGTTTGATTTTCTGCAACTTGAGCTCTATTGCTACAAGAGAGAAGATTCTCCTCAAGGACACACTTAGCAACTTTTAGATCGTTTACTTGTGTCTGGAGCCTTTCGATTTTATCACACAACTCCTTCCTTTCATTCATCATTTTTTCCACAGATACTAAGAGCAGCCAGCCAGTAAAATCATTTTTCGATTTTTTCCCCATCTTGTAGAAAGCTTTGTGCACTGAATCACCTAATTCATTAAGAAAATCAAGGGCATTAGCTTCTTTAAGTTCGGAATATAGTTTCAACCATGGGTCTTCAAAATTCTCTGAGCTCCCAGGAGGGAGAGAATCTGGAGAGGTTTCAATAGTTGAAAGTGCTGGTTGATCAACAAGCCAATTCCAGAATTTTAAAAGATTCATCCTTGTACTTCTGTTACTCTAGAACCACCCCACTTCTGGTACCAACTTCTGTATTAGTCAGGGTTCTCTAGAGTCACAGAACTTACGGATAGTCTCTAGTTAGTAAAGGAATTTATTGATGACTTACAGTCGGCAGCCCAATTCCCAACAATTGTTCAGTCGCAGCTGTGAATGGAAGTCCAAGGATCTAGCAGTTACTCAGTCTCACGCAGCAAGCAGGCGAAGGAGCAGGAGCAAGAGCAAGAGCTAGACTCCCTTCTTCCAATGTCCTTATATTGTCTCCAGCAAAAGGTGTAGCCCAGATTAAAGGTGTGTTCCACCACACCTTTAATCCCAGATGAAAGGCATAGCCCAGATTAAAGGTGTGTTCCTTAACTCGGAGATTCAATCTTCTGGAATCCATAGCCACTATGGCTCAAGATCTTCAAACCAAGATCCAGATAAGGATCTCCAAGCCTCCAGATAAGGGTCACTGGTGAGCCTTCCAATTCTGGATTGTAGTTCATTCCAAATATTGTCAAGTTGACAACCAGGAATAGCCACTACAGCACCTTAGAAGCAACACTGGTCTTCTGACATTGTTTGTTTCTGTATAATACAAATGAGGACCAAACTTCCCTGAAGGGAAAAAAGCACTTTATAACACACACCAGGTTTTTGTTTAGTTTGGGTGTTTGAAAACAATGTACTCCAGGCTAGCCTAAAACTGTCTGTAGCTGAAAATGACCTCAAATTCCTTCCTCCATGGCCTCAGGGCCAGGATTGCTGGTGTGGTCTATAGATTGTGATGAAGTCTGAGGCTTTGTGTATGCTAGAAAATACTCTGCCAAGTGAGCTACACACTCATGTCAGTTTTTAATCTTCAGTTTTGGAGAACTAGCATCTATACCCTCCAACAGAGGGACTTCTAAATTCTCACGGTGACAGCCTCTCACCAGATTAAGGGTGTTGCTGTTTTATCTGTTGAATAGAGAGTATTGGATGTTCTGTGTGCCAAAAATCAAGGTAGGTAGGAACTCTGGATCTTTAAAAACCTCTTTGCTGCTAGGAGAAATACTGTTAAGAGCCACCCTTTGCTTCTCTGTTCCTCTGTCAGAGTTGTTGGAGGTTGGGGCCAAATGGGTCAAGTCTATCAAAGAGAAGAAAGCAAAGCCTCTGCAGGTAGTGGAGGACAGGGACTCTCTGGTAGGGCTGTGGGGAACAGAGATTGAAACCAGAGGGCTATTAAGGACTGTCCTGTAGCCAGAGCCAACTAGGATGTGTTACTGAGTTACTCTCAGAGAAGACAAAGGGCAGACATGTTTGAAGTGTTCTGGAGGGGAGCGGTGTAGGCAGCTCTTTTACATACTCCTCTCCTCCTTGCCCATGCAAGATAGAGGAGTTCATTTCTCTCCTTTCTTCTTCCCATCACTTCCTACCTCTGCCGTTACATCATGCTTAGTTAGAATAGAGGTTTCTTACATGTAAATGTCAGGAGCTCTAAACATGGATCTGAGTACAGTAGTTATCTTTTTATTATTATATGTATGTGCATAGATGCTTATGATGTGGGAGGGAGGGCCCTACTGTGCTTTGTGGTGGTGGATGTGTGTGTTGATTGTGTGATGTGTGTGTGTGTGTGTGCACGCGCGTGCGTGCGCGCGCGCATGCATGAGTGAAAGCATTGCCTCGTGGAGTTTGTTCTTTCCTTTATCTGTTAGGTGGACTCCATGAAAATTCAATGACAAGGATTGTTCAATTTCTTACCTGCTAAGCCCTTTTGCTGACCTGTGTCTATCTTTAATAAATCCTATTTTTTGCTATATTTTTAAAGGATTCAGTTAAAACTAAGAGTGCCACCAAAAGGAAGCCTGTTTACTCACGTAGGAGCTGTGTTGTAGTTCCTGTGGGGGGGGGGGGGGATACATATACTCAGCTATCTTCAGTAACCAAGTGGGAATTTCTCAATCTAAATTTTGAGTTGTCAAATTGGATTTTTAATAAAATACCTCCTGGCTATGTAAAAGAAATACTGCTGTATAGTCTCACCCTGCCACAGTTTAAGTGAACATCAATGTAGAGTTATGTTTCTCAGTGTTTCTGGTAGCTCCTTTGTTGTTTATAAAAGTGAAACTGTAGTTCTGGTGAAATGTTTCTTAATTTCTGATTAAATTAAAATATGAGCTGGCCTCATTCGATCTCTGTTAGAACCTTGTGAGATACAGCTGATCCTTACTGTCAGATGAATAATTAACAAGGATACAGAGATGGAGTTGGAGATGGAGCATCAGTTCAGAGTTCTTGCTTCTCTTCTAGTGAACCAGAGTTCGGTTCTGAGCACCTCTGTCAGGAGGCTTACAAGCACTTGAAATTCTAGTTCCAGGAGATCCAACACCCTTTTCCGAGCTTCTGGCACCTGAATCCACATAAACTCTCTCTCTCTCTCTCTCTCTCTCTCTCTCTCTCTCACACACACACACACACACACACACACACACACACACTTGTGTACTTCCATAGATTTATTCTGTCCTTAAGAAACAACAACAACAAAGCTATGGAGAGGCAGGGAGTTCTAAGATCAAGAATGAGTGTGTAGATGCTCTTGATAGTGAGCCTGAAATCCCAGTGTTTCTGAGCCTAAGGCAGGAGTATCATGAGCTCCATGCCAAAGCCCTGTAGTGTCTCACCCAAAGAAAAGAAAATACTTTTTTTCTCCTAAATCTTACACTGTATACCACATTAGAATGCACTCTGTACTTCGTGATACACACATTTTTATTTGATATGCACAGCCCTATGTCTAAAATGTTCATTTTGTTATCAACGTAAATGGATCAATTTAATATGCCTTAGAACAAACAGATTTTCCTCTCAACCTTTTCAAATTCTAGATACCCATGCCATAGAGCTCCTTTTGTGCAACTAAGTGAGAAAGATAATCAACTTGATACGCTGGGTTTATTACTGACCCACAGATATGGGTGGCTTTGAGAGAATTGTTCAGTAGAAGCAATTTAACATTCTGTGATTTTCAGTGGTTTTAGAGTAAATCACTTGGTTGTTTGAGTCCACGAGTTCTGTTTTCTGCCATGGATTGCTTTTGAATGTTTGTGGTGCGTGCACATAGGATTGAGGCTCATGTGCCTGTAAGCTTGCATCTGGATTCCAGAGAAGGACTTTGGGCCTTTTTGTCTTATTGCCTTGAGATGGGGTCTCAAGCCTGAAGCCTACCTTTTTGGCTAGGTGGTCTGATGGGAGAGGTCTTCGGATCTACCTGTCTCTATTTTCAACCTTGCCCAGCTCTTTCATGTCAGCTCTTGGATTTCTAACGAAGATCCTCTTTCTTGCAGAACACGTGCTCTTACCCTCCGAGCCTCTATGGCCTCAGATGTGACTGTTTTTAATGCCAGGGTTACAGGTGCCACTGTTGTAGAGGAATGATTAGATTTTCTCTGCAAAAAGGAGGATATGTGAGCCTATCCACCTCGAGCAACAAACTGCTCACTCTCTGAAAGGAATTCTTATAATTCCATGGGAAGCCACTGTACAATATGAGCTCAAAAAGGACTCCATCGTTCTCATACATTTGTGAAAGTTGCTTGCAGATGGATGCCCAGTTCTGTGTCAGAGAGTAATTTCATCCTTATTATGTATGTCTGAGAGAACCGTGCTGTTTGTATGCGTTTGGTAAAGGGTGTTTGTTGATGGGCGTCAGGAGGTATTTTGGGTGTTGGGACAATAGTATTAGCTACCTTACTGCTGAGTCAAAATACCTGAAGGATTTACTATGGTTTGCAGTTCCTGTGGGAGGGAAGTCAGGATCAAAGAGTGTGAGGCAGCTGGTTACATTGTATCCACAGCCAGGAAGGGAAGTCAGGATCAAAGAGTGTGAGGCAGCTGGTTACATTGTATCCACAGCCCGGAAGCAGAGATGGATACTGGTGATTGGCTTAATTTCTCCTTTCTGTACATTCCAGAATTATAACTCCAGGGGATGGTACTGCCCTCTGTCAGGGTAGTTCTCCCCAACATAGTTCATCCTAACATAGGTAATTCCCTGAGGACATGCATAGAGGTCTGTTTCCTTGGTGATTATAGGTCTTACCGATTTGATGAGACTGACTATCAAGGATCCAAAACAGACAGAATGTCTGAAGTCATGGAACTTAGCATCCAGGGTTGGATATGTGAATTGGCAGGCAAGCATGTGCATTTCAAAGATGAAATAAACTATTGCAGAGAGATGGAGGCATCTTTTTGTGAAAACCAGTATAGCAGACTGAATTCTGAAGTATTGTGTGAACATGGTAATTTTCCTTGTAAAACTTCAAAGAACCTAGAATATTGGTTATAAAAGACTTTACTTTCTTTGTGTGTGAAACACAGGTTGACAAATTTAAGTACTATCCTGGAATAGAATACATTTTTGTGCAAATCTTCATATATGATAAAAACAAAAACCTTAGTGAAAAATAGTCATATATTTTTTACGTGTTTATTCCCTAAAGAAAGGGGCAACCAAGTGTGGTATCATCTAGCCGTATATGAAGCATCCCTCATAAAATTGAGCATTTGAAGGGTTCGAGCTTGTGAGTCCGGGTGAGGTGATGGGGATAGTTAAAGTGAAGCCTGGGAGAGAGTTCTTAACAGCAGGTGCTGCTTAACTGTGCACAGTTGGTCTGGAGGAGATGTTGTACAAATGTTTTGGATATTCGGACCCAGTGCAACAGGGTTCAATTTTTCTGAATTCATGTAGTGTTTCCTACAGATGAAATTGCACATAAATGAGCAGCAGGATCCATGTGGTGCTTAAATAAGTCTTGCCATGTGAAGCCCATTGGAGCACATTCCTGTTTTAAAAATGAGATCCCTGACAGAATTCTCTGTACTAAGAAGCGTAGTTCTACCCAGTGTAATAGGATAACTAGAAATAGAATGATCAGTGTAGCCCATAAAACATGTCATGTCATCAGTGTTAGAAGAGAGACAGTGTTTGGATTTAGGAGCTTTGTATCTCATGTCACCAGGCCCTCCGTGAGCTGTAACCGTATCTTCTACCGGTGTGCTGCTCTGGTACTTAATTGCTCTTGTAAAGAGCTAGGGTGAGTCTGGAAAAAGATGTTGTACGAATTAAATTCCATCACAAAATTGAAGGATGGAACACCCCTTCAGAGCCTCTCACCACAGAGTGGGATGTCTATTTAACAGCTGTGGGGTAGCACTGTTAGGTATGAAGATGCCGGGGAGAGAGAGAGAGAGAAATGATTGAATTCTGCATTCTGCCTTCATCTTTCTGGTTGAGCAGAGATGTGTGTCTCTGTCATTCATTCAGATTGTTAAACAGAAATGGGGAGCAAAATAATAAGAGCAGATGATTGAGGAGCGTGCCATCTGCCCTGTCGTCAACCTCCTCTCTTCAGCTTTGATTCTGCTCACATTAGCAGATGGCACCGGCTCTTGGCCGGTGCCCGTGCTTTTCTGATTACAAGGGGTTGTTCTTTTGCCTGCCTCCTTTAAAACAACAACAAAAAATTGATAATAACTGACTGCATGCACATTGGCCAGGGTGCTAATTCCCGAGGATAAGACAGAAGCTTGGCATTCACCCCGGCCTTCTGTGTTGTGTTAGGATCGCTCTGCCTGGCAGCAGGAACTTGGCTGATTAAACCTGAGCTTTAGGTATTGGATGGCCTGTTCACTGGTGGGTGGGAAAGCGTTTGTATTTCTATGTCCCAAAAATCGGAGAAAAGAGAAAGCAAGGAGTAACCCGGTGATGGCTCATCACTAAAGTGCTTACTATGCAAGCCTGAGACCATGAGTTTGACGGCCGGGAACCCAGGAGTATGCTGGGCATGACGGTGCCTACTTGTAATCTTAGCACTGGGGAGGTAGAGTCAAGAGAATCCAGTGGTTCATTAGCTAGCCAGCATAGCTGAACCAGTGAGCTCTGGGCCAATAAGAAACCCTATCGCAAAACAAAGAAACGTACAAAAACCAAGGTGGACAGCACCCAAGGATGTCTTCCATATGTGCACACTTATCCATGTATTCATACATGTACGCATATACAAGTAAACACACTCATACTTACACATGTACCCAGAACACACAGGGTGTCTTACAGGTTTTGTAAGCAATGTAGGGAAGAATGCTTAGTGACCATGTGGGTAGTTTGATACCAGGAGTCAGAGGACTTGAGATTGGTTGGTTACAGTTTTTCATACAACCTCTCTATAGAAGGAAATGAACTTTAATTAAACAGGAGAATGAAGTTGGATAGATGAAAATGAAGGTCAAGTTATAATTAAATGTTATAAAGAATACTTAGAACATGTAGAGAATGGACTCAGGGCTTCTTCTGCATCGAGAGTCACTGTAATCTTTCAGGCAAATATACTTTTTTCTTTAATAAAAAGAAGTAAAATTTGAGATGGAGTCCTTGGCAGGAGAATTTCAGAACGAGTGGGATCAGTACTCACTGAAGAGAGAATGTACCACAGCCAGAAAAGCAGTGTGGAATCCATGCTTTCGGCTGAGGTGCTAATTCAGATGTGCTGTGTGATTTCTGTTGTCAACTTGACACAACCTTGAGTTACGTAAAAAGGGAATGTCAGTGAGGAGAGTGTTCTAGATCGTGTTGGCCCATGTGCATGCCTGTTGGGGAATTTTTTGATTGGTAGTTGAGATGGAAGAGCTGCCTTGGCAGTGTGTGTGGCATGGTTTTCTGGGCTGGGCCCTGGACTGCATAGGAGTTAAAGGAGCCGAACAGGCAAGCCACAGGCAGTATGGGTGCATTCTCTCTGGGCTTCACTGAGTGTGTGCTGTGACCAGGTGCCTCAAGCTGCTGCCTCTGTGACTCTGCTGTGACTGCAAACTATACACAACCTGGAAGTGTAAGGTCGAGAAGCCTCCTTCTTGCCCAGTGCTATCTGGAGTCTTTTGTCAGAAAGAACCACAGAAGACCAGGGCATGGTGTGGATGTTGTACATTTGGACTTCAGCAAGCTCTATGGCTAAGTTTCCCAAGATCTCTTTAAGAACCGGCGGAGAAGCAGCAGCTGAACGACACGAGGATTTCTAAGATTCAGAATAAATTTTCTAGCTATTTTCAGAGCAATCACTTAGAACATCTGTCCACTCTGGTTATATGTTTGTTAGGGTTTCTTACGTGGATGTTTGTTGTCTGCCACACTTTTGCCCTTGGCTGAGATTGTGATATAACTTGAAAGGGTGATGGCACTGAAGAGGAAGGAAGGAGAACATACGTGATTGTTCTTCCTTAGCACGGGCCAAAGCGCTTGTCTAAAGTGTGAGGATGGAGAGAGGTGCAACTGCATAGGTTTCAGCTGTTGTCTTTCTGGAGTCAGCAGTGTGTCTCTGGCTTTTCAAATGTGACTCTGCTTGGGCGTATCTCTGTGGAGGACTTGGAGGTAAGGGTAGTGCTGAGTCACATTTGTCAGTACTGTTCATGTGCCCTACATTCCAGATTACTATGAAAACTCAATGGCTCAATGCCTTCTTCAGTAAGAAAAATACTATTAAAGAAACTATTTGGAGAGAGAATTTCACATAGTATTTTAGAATTGTGTGTGTGTGTGTGTGTGTGTGTGTGTATACATGAATTCAGGAAGAGAAGGTGATGGATCTCCCCAAGAGTTGGAGTTATAGGTGAGTTGCCCAATGTGGAGCCTTGGGTTCCCTTCAAGAGCAGCCCATGCTCTAAGCTGCTTGGCTGATGCCCACATTGGGTGGCTCAATGAGTCCAACACCTTCTCCTAGCCTCTAAAGACATCTGCACACATGTGCACCATACACAGAGAGGTGCACACACTCATACATTAAAATGCCATACATCTTTTAAAAAGTAACTTAGGAGGCACCAGAAAACGTTTAAAAATTAAAGAGATATAAATGTAAATGAAATGCAACCCCAAAGAGTTTTTGACTTTCAGGTTTCTATGGTGGAAGTATCAGGAAGAAATAAAAGCCACAAGCCTCAAAACTAGGCAGACTTGGAGAGAGTCTTTTACAAATATTCTCTCATTGCCTCTTTCAGATGTACCATTCTGATTGAGACATAATTTGTTTTGTTTTGTTTTTTGTTTTTGTCCAAAAATTTACTTGGTACTTTGAGAGTATTATTCTCATTTGCTGCTTCCGTTTCAGAACTTTCAAGGCTTATTTTCTAAAGTACTTGGATTTAAGTTTTAGTTTGACTTGTGAAGCTCACACCAACTTCCCTTGTATTTCCCTGAAGTATTTCCTCATTCCTTTCGCTTCTGCAACACTTCCTGGAACCCAGTAAGGTACCCAGGATATATTTCTAATGGTTAAGAGCATGCAATTGAAATCAATAATCTCAGCTAGGCGGTGGTGGCGCACGCCTTTAATCCTAGCACCTTTAATCCCAGCACTTGGGAGGCAGAGGCAGGCTACACACACACACACACACACATACACACACAGTGAGAGAGAGACAGAGAGAGAGAGAGAGAGAGAGAGAGAGAGAGAGAGAGAGAGATCCTCAATTTACAGAGTAGAAAATGAGCCTTTGCCTCATTGAACTAGTCACTTCTTTTATTTGCAAACAAACAAGAACAAAACTGGGCCCAGACCACCCACCCTGACCCCAGAAAGCTACAATCTGGAATTCAATTAGTCTGATATTGGACATGCATCCTTTGTAATAATCTGTTTCTTAGTTCCTTGGAGCGAAGATAATTTGAAGAAGGGTCTTAGAATGTAGAAACTGAATCCTCAGAGTCAATATCTGTATTCATTACATTCCTTCCTTATTTCTGTGATGAAATACAGTGGCTAATAGCAACTTAACGAAAAAAGAGTTTATTTTGGCTCCATAGGGCTAGAACGTATTGTGGCATGCAGGAAACAGAAGTTAGCCTATCACATTTTATTTCTGTGTGAAAGCAGAGAGAGAGAGAGAACAGGAAGTGGAACTAGGGTATGGACCCTCAAAATACTATACTTCAGCAAGACTGTACCTCCAAAAGGTCCTGTGACCTCCCCACATCACCACCTGCTTCTGTCCAATGACTTCAGCCTAGGGGGAACATATCTCACTCGAACCACACATGGGCTTAAATCCATGTTTCTGCTGTGTAATTAGAGGGTGATGTTAGAACTATATAGACTCTGGGAGGTATACATAGCACAGCCCCCATGTGAAGGGATATCCTAGCAACTGGGACAGGCTTGATGGACACACAGTAATGTGACTTCTGCTTTACTCCTGGTTTCCTGCTGCCCTTTCCCTGAGGTTGTTTTTTACAGCACTCTTTCAAGTGGATACCTTGTATCTATTTTTTTATTTACTAAAGTCACAAATTGATTTTATTTTTGTATTGATACAATCAGTTTCATACATAAAATAATGTCCTTTTATAGAACTCCACATGAAAGTGTCTAGATGTGTATCCAATTGAGTTTTACTTGGAGAGAATTGTTTGTTACTCTGCTTTCAGCTATATTAGAGCCCCCCTCCTAGACTTGCTTAATCAACAAGGGACTGGAACAGTGACTTTGTCACTAAAACGTACTGACAGTTTTGCTGGAGTTCATGTTCCAGCATTTATATCAGATAGCTCAAAATCACCATAATTCCAGGTCTTAGAGATCTGATATTCTAGGTATTATGCGGCACCCACATATGTATGGCATGTGCTCATATGCATATAAATAAAAATAAAGGAAAACAAAGCAAGTTACGTAAAGAAGTCCAGCGATTGGGAGGCCCTTGACATTGTTGATCTAGTGACTTTACAGAGTGTCTGTTCTAGGATGTGACTTTCTTGTGTTTAGTTCTATGACATCATTGCCATCGGTGAAATTGCTCATTTTTATTAATGTCTATCAGTTCCAGTCAATAGCTATGCACCTCTTTCATACCTAATTGCAGAAAGGTGGGAGTAAGGGCAGGGGAATTGAGAGTGATTGAAAGAAAGTTGTCAACTGCCCCAGACAGAAAATGTAGCTGTCCCCATTTCTGTGTCTCTAGGCCCATTTAGTACATGTATGTTTAATCTGTCACTTTGGATTGCCATGTTGCAGATTGGCCCAGGCCTGGGTTTTCAACTGACTTCTGGCAAGCGGAAATGAGAAAGCTTCACTGGGCTCAACTGGATCTGGACCATACATTGGTTTCCCCAGGCAGCAGCATTGCCCCTGCCCACTGAAGGAAGGCAGGATGGTTGTTGGAGACTCAGAATTTCTTAAACCTCTAGTCAAACCACTGGCCACCGTTAGCTAGTGTGTTCCATTGAGAGTATGGATTTTCTTGGATATGAATTTTGCCCCAAGCTATAGATGTTTCAATTTCCCGTGATTCTTTTTCTGTAATTGAATGTTTATTTCAATTAAGTAAAAAATTGTGAAAATGGTCATACAGAGTGACTGATGATGGTAGGACACTTATTCTCCCTAAGGCAACCTGAGCTCTTGTGGAGAGGACAGAAAAACAGTTCATCTGGTAAGGCTCACTGTCAGCTGTGTAGTTCAGGGACACTGTTGTGTAGGAATTCAAATTTGTACAATTCCAGGGATAGAATGGCTGTTTTCCACCACCTCTGGGTGGTTGTTCTTCCATGTCTGAGTGTGATGAGTAAAGAGGTGTAGGTGTGTGTAGGTGTGTGCGTGTGTGTGTTCTTGTGCATATATGTTCATGCAAACGTGGATGCAAATACCTGCTTTATGCATTCATGACATTTTTATGTAGGGTGATAGTATCCCTGATCAGTGGCCAGGAGTGGCTTTTGGTGAAGGTGCAGTCTCAGTTGCAATGGAAACCTTAGGACTGAAGGAGTGGTGGGAAAAAAAAAAATGAGAGACTTAACACCATGACTCGGGTTTGGAGTCTCTGAAGAGGCCAGGGGAGATCATTGGTGAAGGCTCAGTCACAGTTGCTATCTAGACAACTATCCAAGGACAGTGGCAAGCGTGATCAGCCTGGGCCTCCTAGGTAAGCTGTGTGTGCTTTAGATGGCACAGCTGATGAAGTGAAGCTACCCGAGCAGGTTGGAGCCAGATCGTGAGTGGATCCTACAAGCAAGATAGTGAGCTATTGAATTTGATTTACAGTGCTGTGTTGGTGTTTGCTTTGATATGATTGTCACTATGCTCTGCTTCTCCCTTCTTGGAATAATAGGTCTGTAATTATATTTTATTTTATTTTATTTTATTTTATTTTATTTTACAGGATCCCATAATTGAGAGACTTTGGATTTTCATAAACATTGGACTTTTTGAAGTGTTGAATTCTTTTAAACACTTTGGGACTTTTAAAGTTAGATTGTGCTTTGTGTTGTGATAGCAGCATGATATCTTGAGAGGATAAACAAGAGAGGAAAGGTTATGGCTTGATAGTGATGTGTTTGTTTGTCAAGTTATTAAAGTATCAGTTGTGCTGGCTTGTTTTTGTCAACCTGACGTAAACTCGAGCCACCTGAGGAAAAGGAACCTCAGCGGAGACATTGCCTCCATGCGATTGGCCTGTGGGCGTGTCTCTGGAGACATTGCCTCCATGCGATTGGCTTGTGGGCGTGTCTCTGGAGCAGTTTTCAGGTTAATGTTTCATTTGAGGGTGCCTAGCACACTTTGGATGGTTCCATTCCTGTACAGGTAGTCTTTGCTTGCTTCATTTCTTATATATGGGAAGATAAGCAAGCCCGTAAGTAGCATTTCTCCATGGTCTCTGTGTCAGTTCCTGACTCGGGGTTGCTGCTTCGACTTCCTTCAATAATGGGCGATAATGTGTAAACCAAATAAATCCCCCTCTCCCAAAGTTGCTTTTTATCAGTCAGAGCATTTTATCAGAACAGAAAAGCAACCTAGAACAATAGACCATGAGATATTTTGAGCTAGGATGTGTATAAAGTTACTTTTAATTGAACAGTCATGCACCGTTTTTATGGTATTTGTTGCTTTTCTTCACAGTGAATCTCTTCCTAGGCTGGCCTTGATAACACACACACACACAGAGAGAGAGAGAGAGACAGAGACAGAGAGACAGGCAGACACAGAGAGACAGAGAGACAGGCAGACACAGAGAGAGAGAGACAGAGAGACAGAGACCAAGAGACAGGCAGAAACACACACACACACAGACAGAGACAGAGAGACAGGCAGACACACAGAGAGAGACAGAGAGACAGAGACAGAGAGACAGGCAGAAACAAACACACACAGAGAGACAGAGACAGAGAGAGACAAGAAAGACAGGCAGACACAGAGAGATACAGAGAGACAGAGACAGAGACCGAGAGACAGGCAGAAACTAACACACACACACACACACACACACACACACACACACACCTTACTTTTGGTGATGTCCCTGATCTCTTGGTCTTCCTGCTTCTGAATCAGCAGTGTTGGGATTACAGATTTGTTCCACCATGCCCAGTTTATATGTTTCCAGGAATGGATCCCGGTGACTTCTTGCATGCTAGATATACACTATACCAACTGAGCCACATCTTCAGCCCCTGTATGTGTATTTGTCACAAAGATCACTTAGGCTACTGTGTTGAGGGTAAGGAGTCATATAGAAATAAGAGCAGCAGGCAGCTGACATCCAGGGGAAGGGTGATTGGCTTGGACCGGTTAAGTGAATTAGAACTGAGGAGATTTGCAAACAGGTTAGAAAGCAGATGACTTTCTTATCTCCTTATTAACAATGCAACAAGTATTTTAGTGGCTTTGTGTTGCAATTGAAAGTGGAAGAACTGTAGCAAATAATGTGTAGCTTCTTTTGAGTCTGTGTCATTTTCTAAGCAGCGCGTTAAAAACACTGGTCTCATTTCAGTTTATTTCAGTTAGTTCACCTATAAACTCTGTAATGGACTTAGTCTGCTTTATAGAAGAGGAAACTGAAACTGAGTTAGGACAATAAAGTCCAATGTTGTGTATCAAATTGGAGTTTTTCTCAGAAGCACATTTGAATGTTGAATCTATTGTAAAGATTATTTTGTTTGTTTGTGGAACATTGATTGAGCATCTGTCTTAAGGCTCTGGTTTCCAGTTTCACATTGTCTTACTTATAACGTGAGGCATGTTTAAAGTACTTTTTATTTTATGTGTAGTATAAGTTCATTGTCTCCAACTCAAAATGTAATTGTCGTGTCGAATAGTCATGACCAGTAGATGGTAAAAGGATCTGTCAGACTGCATTCCTGGTACTGGTTCTCCTGTGAAGATCTAGAAGGTGCTATCTTCTGAAGCTGCTCACTTAGAGTCAGGGTGGATCCACTTCTAAGCAGAGAAATTACTTAGCACTGCACACAACCATCCCTGGGACAAAGCATTTTGAAAAACTGGAGGGTAACCCGCTTGGCTCCTCGGAGTTGAGCTCGCCTGATAAAGGAGAGGCCTGGATACCAGCTGTGCACACTCAGGACGGGACTGTGGCTGTTGGAGCCTGAAACAGTGAGATTCTGAAATGTGACCTGTGGTGTCCAATACAATTTAAAGGTTTTTACTTTGTAATTTTAGTATATTTTATGTGCATGTGGCACAGTTGTTGCTGAATTGGTTTTATGTGTTCGGCAGATGGGACCACTCTAAATCAGAATATTTTATTAACATCAGATGGTAAGTCTTTTGAAATTCTGCCTTTGGGCCATGCAGCCTGTATATACCATTACCTGTGTTCTGACTTCAGAAGCTAGAGTCTAAAATGGAAGCACGTGAGCGCTTTGGTTAGCAGTCGCTGCAGTCATTGAAGAAGCCTGGCCTACCTTTCTCTGCAGTCTCTTGGTTTATGGAGTGTTCTTGCCCCACAACACTGCCCACTGTCAGTAGTTGTGTTAATTATTCCTCTGTTCCTTAGTTGGATTCAAGCCCAATTGTAGTTTAACTTAACAAATGACAGGAAGCAGAACACGTGGTACATTTTTTTCTTGAAAGTTTCACAGAGGCTCATATTGGTGCTATTTGTATGCCTCCCTCCCCCCAGTGTGTCTTTAAATTCATTCCACATTGCCTGTGAGAGAAAGGCGGAGGGAGAGAAGACTGTTTGATAGAGAGTGCTCGAAGGAAGAAAGACAAGCTTTCAGATGTTGTCTGAACAAAGCTCTGGGATGTGAAGACGGCAGCATCTGGGGGTTTTCAAACACTGCAGTTCTGCTGCCTGCTTCCTTTGCTGTCAGAGGAGCAAGAAGCTGCTTCCTGTCATTTCCCATCTTGTCACTTCCAGGCCCAACATCTTGCTGCTTCTTACACCAGCTGTTGTTGTGTTCTTCCTGCTCCACAGACAGATGGTACCAGAGCTCCTTCCATGATCTTTCCCACCCAACCCTCCAACACGCCCTCTCCTGCCTTGTCTGAGTCTAAAGAAATCTGCTGTGTGCTACCTTCATAGAGCAAGTGTGTGGCTCTGCTATTCACCCAGCCTTGCTTAAGGATTTCAGAGATGATGGGAGGGAGGGTAGGGAAACTTCTGGGGACACTGTGATGACAAACCTGTACATCATGTCCAGTGTGAGGTGCCTCACAAAAGTCCATCTTCAGGAACATCTTCATTTTTTTTTCTGAAGTTCTACTCAAAACATGGCTGTGAGTTTTAGAGATTTTTTTTTTCCTTAAGGGCTTGTTTTTTCTTATCCTTCCACTTTTGAATCCAAGGTAGGAGTTTTCCTGATAATCTTGGCTTAGGTACTGTCATTTCACAGAGCAAGCTGTGCAGTGTTAATGGCTCATTTTAAATTATTTTGAGACCATCTCATATAACCCAGGCCACCTTTAAATTTCATATTATAGTCAAGACTGGGTGCAATAGTATTTATATTACTTAATTTATATCTTTACATTTTTACATTTACTTATTGTTTTTAAATATTTTTTGAAATAATATTTATGTGTATTTGTCTTTGAGGGGATATGTAGCAAGACCCAAAAGAACAGCAGAGAGCTAGAGTTAAAGGCATTCACTAACTGCCTAATTTAGATGCTGAGAACCAAACTCAGTCCTCTGCAAAAATAGCAAGTGCCATTAACTGCTGAATTCTATCTCTAAACCCTCCATCCATCCATCCATCCGTCAATCCATCCATCATCCATCCATCGTGTGTATGCATGTGTATCATGTGTGCACATTTGCATGTAAGTACTACAGCATTGCATGTGGAAGTCCAAGAGCTGTTTGCAGAAGTTAGTTTGTTTCCTACTATGTGGGTTCCGGCATCAGGCTCATGTTATCAGGCTAGAAGGTAAGCACCTTTATCTCTTGAGCCACCTTAGCAGTCCTGTGGCCCCGTGGCCTTAAGAATTCTGATCATCCTACCTTGGCTCCCAAGTGAAGGTTGGCATTGCAGGCTTGTGCTACCACACCCATTTTCCCTGGGACTAAACCCAGACAAGCACTGGATCAACCGAGACAGGTCCCTAACTGGTTAATTGCTTAGTTTACACGCACTATTTCATATAGCTATACTGGGTTCCTAGGTGAGGATAGGAATTTAGAAGTTATATTGGAATGTTTCCTCCACCTAGGGCCGATAAAACCTAGTTTATTTATTATAGGTGTTGTTACAAGATAAAAACAACAACAACAACAACAACAACAACAAAAAGATACTTTACTTTTTCTCCTTAAATAACCATTGCTTTTCTAGGTACAGAAATATCAGCTCTTTGTAGAAAGTAATTTCCTAATAACCTAATAACCACTCTTAATACTTGGTATGTTTCTGTGTAGCATTTTTCTTCGGCTTTATTTGTTCTGTTAATCCTGTGAATTAATAGGCTGCCCTCATTCTGTAGCCTCTTTCCCATGTGTATGTGGTGGCAACAGGAGTGTCAGTGGATCCAATTTCTTCAATCTATCAATCCACTCCACTCCCTGTAGTACATTATTACACTTTTCTTGTTGTTACTGTATCAGATGAGTGACACAAGCAACTTAAAGATAAAAGGTCTGTTTTGCTCAAAGTTTGAGGACAGCATAATGGCTGGAGCTTGAGGCGGCTGATTATATGGCATCCACAGGCAGGAAGCAGAGAGAGATGGATGCTGGTGCTCAGTCACTGTTTCCTTTTGATTCAGTCCAGGTCACCAGCTGTGGGGTGCTGCTGACCACATTCAGGGTAAATCTTCTCTCTTCTGTTAACTCAGACTAGAGATTTCCTCACTGACGTGCCAGGAGTTAATCTCCTGGGCAGTCCCTAGAGCCTGTCAGTCTGACATGGAATATTGCTTGTAACATTGTTTTACATAGTTTTACACTTATTATGCATAGCAGTTCTTATGTTGTTCATAATCTAGGAATTCTCTATTTTAATGATGAGAAAAATGTGCCTGAAAATTTTCCACTCTTAGCACAAGGTCACCAGCATATGTGAGAGGAAATGGGTTTAAGGCTATACTGACACTGTCTACAATTTGCCTGTCTTCCTTCAAAATGTCTGACATGGACTTGGGGACTTGGCTTAGTAGGTAAAACCCTCCCCTAACCCTGCAAGTTTGAAGATGGAGTTCAGATCCTTAGAATCCACGTAAAGTAGGTTACGGCAGTCTGTGTCTATAATCACAGTGCTCCTAAACAAGGTGGGTATCAGAGACAGGACAACCTCTACAAGCCTGTGTGCCACCAGCCTGCAGTACACAAAGGGAAACTACAGATCGGACAGAAGCTGAGGCTGTCCTCTAACCCCTAAGTATGCATTGGGTTCATGTAAATCCACATGCCCCCACCCCCAGACATGCATATACATATACATCATACACATAGGCAAGAAAGATTTATTTTTAAGTCTTCTTTTGAAAACCCTTGATCCACGTTACCTCCTGGTTTTTGTGAATTTTACTCTTCATGCTCACGATATTCCTGTACCTTCTCTGTTATCCAATTCATTTTTCCTCTTATACATGCTTGGGGGGGGGGGTGATCACTTTCTTGTACTGGAGTTCTTGTTGACTAGAAGTAGTAGGCATTTTTTTATGTCTTATTGATCGTTTTATTTTATCTGTGAATTGTTCATGCTCTGTCCTGCTCCCGTTATTGATCATTTGATTTTGTGTACACATTTATCATGGGCTAGGTGTCTTAACCTTGTGTCGTGTTAGTTAGAAAGATATTTTCTGCTGTGGCTAGCTTCCTTTTTTTTATTAAAAATAGATTTTTTTTCCCACACAGTTTATTCTGATCATGGTTTCTCCTTCCTCATCTCCTCCCAGATCCTCCCCACCTCCCCACCCATCCAACTTCAGGCCTTCTTGTGTCTCCCTTTAGAAAACAAACAGGGATATAAACAGGCATCTCCGAACATAACAGAGGAATCAGAGAAAGCAAAACAAAACAAAACAAAACAGTAAAAGCAGAAGCAGCAAGTACACACAGAGAGGCCTGCACACAGGAAACCC
This sequence comes from Mus musculus, assembly GCF_000001635.26. Taxonomy (NCBI): domain Eukaryota; kingdom Metazoa; phylum Chordata; class Mammalia; order Rodentia; family Muridae; genus Mus; species Mus musculus. The sequence continues at coordinate 832,050 of NW_016097317.1, read as the reverse complement.
AAAAAACTCCACAGGATCAGAGTCCAGAAAGATTGTTTTCTATTTTCTGAACCAATATTTATGTCAACTTTAATTTTAAATAAGATGTATTTTATTTTTAATTGCCTTTATTATTGAGTGTGCATCTACATGCATCATGACATACACGTAAGGATCAAAGGACAACTTTAAGAGTTGGCTCTTTCCTTCCACCATGTGTGTCCTTGGGATTGAACTTGTTTTCTCAGCCTTGTAGCAAGTACCTCTACCCACTGAGTCATCTCTCCTGCCCTGTGGTTGATTTCAGTAGTTCCCATAAAGTTATACCGTATTTGTGTTTTCGATAAGTAATTATTTTTCTCTTCTACAATCTGCTTATCAAACACTACACGTTCTATAGCCCATCCTCGTGGTGTGTTATGTCATGAGTGTGTGTGGGTGTATTCACGGATAGTTTTCATCTAACTTTTCAGCGTCATAAATCTCCCCATTCCTATCTCCAGTAGCGTACGTGTTCAAGATTGTATCTTTTAAAGATGCCCAAGTGTCTCTTCGTTGAAAGCTCCAAGGGCGCAGCAATGGAAGATCCACGTGTCCATCTCAGTGTGTGACTTCATCTTTGCTTTGCAATCTGACCACATCTCCTAAGTTTAAAACTCGTCAGCAGAGTGAACAGAAAGCATGAAAGTAAATTTATAAAGCTGAAATTCCAAGTTTTTGAAAAGTGGGATTTTTGCTCTTGTTAGGGGAGCAGTATCAGTATAGTCTTTTGAACATGTAAAAGTCTGTATGAAGATGACCCAAGATAGACTATTTCCATGAGTTTGTTTTTCCTATTACCTGGGCAGCTGCCTTCATGGCTCATATAGAAATGGGTTTTTACCCTTTTGTGATTTTAAAAAATATGTATGTATTCATGTGTGTGTGTGTGCATTTGTATTTGTGCAAGTGCACACACCAGTATGTGGAGGCTGAACGGGAACCTATATTTTATATTACTCTGCCTATTCCTTTGAGTCAGGGTCTCTCTTTAAATGTGGGGCTTTTGGTTTCTTAATTAGGTTAGAAGCCGAGAAGCCCCGGAGATCCTTCTGTCTCGGTCCCTTGGAACTGTAGTCACAAACATGCACGGGATGCCTGACTTGTAATGTGGATACTGGGATGTGAACTCTGCGCCTCATGATTCCACAAGCTCTCTTCACTGCTGACCCATCTTTCTGGTGCTCTCTTGTCCGTATCTGTGTCTGTCTTTGTCTCCATGTCATTCTTTATCTCTGTCATACCCGACTGTGCCATGAAAGAAAAGAAACTGAGAAAGCTATGTTTCAGAAATTTCACTGAAGTTTGAGAAAGGAGTGTCATCTTTATTTAAAGTTAGCAGAACACCAAAAGGACTTAAAATAATAGCTTAGCTCCTACATGAAGTAAACTGGAGCACAATGTAGTCAACAAAGTCACTTGGATTTTGTTTAAAGGCATGACTTAGTTATTCTTTCTGTGGTTTTATTCACATTGGCATCGTCGTTCAAGACGCAGATACTCACCTTGTCTTTTTCTCCTCATTCACTCTGGGACTGCAGCCCATGCACTGTTACTGTTGATTCTTAGGTTGAACCTTCTCTCTTCAAGGAGCCCAATCCAGAAAGTCCCTCACACACTCTCCCGGAGGGTTTTCTTCCGGGTGGTTTTACGTCTTGTACATTATTTTACCCTAAAGTCTACTCAAAAGACAGTGGGAGCAGTTACCAAATTTGTCTCCATCACCATGAAACTGCCACACAATTTTAACAACCTTAAGGAACAAGGTAATTATTTTTTTCATCTCAGTTCATAGTTGGTATTTTTGAAGTTTTATTCTCAGTTGTCTATCCAGTGTACTGTCATATACTGGGGTAACCTTTAAGATGACCTATATGTATCTTCCCTGCCTTTCTCCCATATTCTTTCTTCCCCTTTGTATGACCTTATGATTAGGTTTTGTGAGTAAAATAATGTGAAATCTAGGCATGCCCTTGACTGTGCTTATTTCTCTGTGGAGATGAGCACTGGTGAAGACGTGGCTCTCTGTTACTCTGGAAACTTAAAGGACTTCGCCTGACACATATAGACACACGGCCAGTGAAAACCCTTTCTGCTTCTTTTCAGCTACAGAAACTGTGTGGTTGGGATCTCAGCATTCCATAGTCTATTCTCACACAGGCAGCAAAACAGGAAAATGGCTTTTATATGTCATGTGGGTCTGAGCTGTTCATTCTAAAGATCTTAAATTTTACCCACATTGGGTTTTCTACAGTATTATCAAACAGGACCTGTGCATCCCACCGTGCTCACAACAGGAATTTGAAATTGGGATGGAAAGCCTGGGAAGGGAGCTCAGTGTGCAGGCGCAGAGCCGCCATGCTAGACAGCCACGGCAGAGATGACTTGAGTTGGTTTTGACACATAAATGATTGGGTCTTTAGTGGCTCCGGACTAACAGATAACTGGCAATTCTTACTGGGAGCTTTCCTTTGAAATAGCAGCAGAGGCTACTTATATGTCAATGAGAAAAGAGAAAAAAGGGCAAGATTTCTCCCAGGGGCCTGATTTCCAAGCATAACTAAATAGGGAGCCATTGAGGCAGGAAAAGGTCACTGAGTCCTTTTGGCTAACGAAGAAATTAAGTTGCTTCATTTTAGATTAACATCCAGCTCTGACAAGCTGGAGGAGCTGCGCCCTGATAAAATATGGCTGACGCTGTGTGTGTCTTTTTTTTCCTTTCACACATTTCTCTTGTTTGTTCCTTCTCTTCCACTCTTGTATTTTTGTTTTCCCTTTTTCCTCACCAAGGTCTTTCTTATATGGGAAAAATGCAACACAGAAAACGGGTTTGGTGTGTTATTTTTAACTTTGCCACCATTTCCTTAGGAAGTTCACAAGTCCAGTTAGCCCATTTGATTAAATTATATTGAAAATCGCCAAGAGGTCCTGAGCCCTCCGTGGCCTCAGGGAGGATGTGTAGGGTAGGAGATGGAAGGTGAATTTGGCTTAAGTGAGTATTTGGTTGTTATTGTTGAGACAGGATCTCGAGTAACTCAGGATGGTCCTGATCTCTGTATACAGTTAAGGATAACCATGAACCCCTGTTTGTACACTTCAAGCTCCCAAATACTGAGAGATCAGGCATGTGCCACTATCCCATTTATGTTGTGCAGCAAACCTAGGCCATGTGTTTTCCTAGAGGAAAGCACTCTACCAACTGAGCCACACCCTTAGCCACTGTATAAGCAATTTTTGTTGTTGTTGTTTTGTTTTGTTTTGTTTTATTGGGGGGGGGAGTGAGACAGGGTTTCTCTGTAGCCCTGGCTGAAATGGAACTCACTTTGTAGACCAGGCTGGCCTCGAACTCAGAAATCCGCCTGCCTCTGCCTCCCAAGTGCTGGGATTAAAGGCGTGAGCCACCATGCCTGGCCTGTATAAGCAATTTTAAAACCCCTTTCAGCTATCCTTTAATATTTCAAAGTAATGTTTACATAGTACTGATTGATTCTGTCCTTCTTTCACCTGACCACCTATGGGTTTTGGTCTTTAGAGTAACCATGAAGCCTTTCAGCCCTGGCTAGATGGTGTGGCATTTCCATCATGTCTGCCTGAGTTGTGGTATTCTTTTTCTTTTTTTTTCCACTGTCTTACTCTATGCCCATGAGTGTAAAGGAGAGATTGTGAGCTAGATAATGCGTGGAGAGAGTCCCTGCACTATAAAGCTGAAGGCTTGACACACCTTTTACAGAGCTGCAGTGAAGTTAGAATACGCAGCCTGGGAATGGCCTGCTTCTTACTGTGGCTCCATATTCATCTGTATCTATAACCCTTTACCAGATTTTGAAGGTGGGACATTGATGCTCTGTGAAAAAGGCAGTCAGAAAGCAGCATTCGACAGCCTACCTAAGCTTAGGGTGAAGACTTGGGTTGGTTATAAGGGGTGACCAAGGTCCTGAGGTTAAGGATATAGATCCTTATGTAGCTGTCTCTTATCCCTGGTCCCTGGCACCCTGGGAAGTTCTTGCCTGCCTTCACTCTTTATTTAGTAATTTATGCAGAGGCTCTTTGTACAGATGTGCTGTACAGATGTGCTGGCTTATTGGTGTACTCGCCGGATATAAATACTTATTTTGCAAAATGCGTCATAAAGCATGCTCTGAATGAAGTTGAGAGAGTCCAGAACTTTTCTTCTTCACTGCTAATAATTTTATGGTTTGCCTTACTTCATTTGACATTTTTTTCTGTAGGGTTTTTGGTGTCCCTTGTCTGCTCTGCCACAGGGCTCAGCTGCTTGGGAAAGCAGGACTTGGGAAGTTGACTGCACTTTCCCCACACAAATGTGTGTCAGGTGAGAGGTCCCTGGGCCTTCCAGGAGGCCTGGGCTGTCTGGTTCTCAGGCTATAGGACACCCAGGCACCACTGGATGCCACGGAAGAGCTGAGAATGAAGTGGGGGCCCGTGGGCTGGATTTAGCCCAGGGCCGAGGGCGAAAGAGGGGAGCAGCTCTGGTTAGTTCCGCAGGGGAGAGTTCTTGGCTTATTGGTGATTGACTTGAGCTTGGCTTGGCTTGGTGGTGGCCATGGCTGGGAGCGCAGAGAGGCCTTCTGTAGGAGGTTAGATGGTGGGCTCTATAGGCAGAGGCCTCCGTGGCACCCCACAACGGATCCTAATGAAAAGAATCAGTCTGTGGTTTTAAGGCATTTATTGTCATGGTGGAAAGTGGATGAGTGACATCATACCCCACTTTTCAGGGTGGGCCTGAGGTTAAACATCTTTTGCAGCGAGGAATGTCTGGGAAGGAGAGTTAATTGGCTAAACCCTCCAGGCCTGTAGATACTTCATTAAAATGGAGATCTGTCTTGAGTCAATGTGACTATGGACCAAGTCCTCTACCTGTGGAGGGATTTGGGGCATTGCCCTTTCTTGAGTGATGGCCACAAATCTAAGGAGAGTTGTGGTCTTGTGCTAGGAGCCTGGTGTCTGGGAATCAGGCGAAACACCTACCATCCCTTTAGGGTCACCAAGGTTTCTAGCCTTAGCTCAACCAGGAACCAAGCTGCCATTCCTGGTCCTACATGTTTCCATCTTTGTTTTTATTTTATCATCTTTTCTCTATTTCTCCATTTATGTTTTGTTCTGTTTTGTGAGAAAAGGCTTCGTGGTAGTCATTCTGTAGTACATCCTGGCCTCAGACTTGAAGTAGCCTCCTTTCTTGGCTACTTCCCCAAGAGCCCTGTACAGAGATATGAGCCACCTTGTTCAACTAGTGGTTTTGTTTTTTGTTTTGTTTTTGTTTTTTTGTTTGTTTTTGTTTGTTTTTGCTGTTTTTGTTGTTTTGTTTTAAGTTTTTGTATGTTTGTCTGTTTTGTTATGTGTTTTTTAAAAGAAGACCTCAGTCTAGAATCAATCCCTGAATTCTGGGTCTCAAAACTCCCAGCAGTCCTCTGTCCTCAGTCACCCAAGTGCTTCATTTACAGATTTGCTTTAGTTTTATTTCTAGTGGTAAAAGTGTTTACCTAGTTTACTGTTCATCTGGTTCAGACCATCCTTGCCAGGAACCCAAAGCAAAGACCTGAAGCCTGTAGTCAAATTGCATCTTCAGACATGAGTCAAGAGATTGCGTGCACTTGTGCCTATTGCTCAGCTAGCTTTCCTAGCTATAATACAAACCAAGGGGATGGAGCCACCCACTGTGGTCACCCACTTCAGCTGATGTAATCAAGACAACCCTCCACAGCTTTGCCATAGGCCTTCCTATTGTAGATAGTCTTCCTCGAGACTCTGACCAAGAAATTCTAGAATGTGTAAAGTTAACAAGGACAACTAACTCCCAGGTGTGGTAATGCATGACATTAATCCAAGCACTCTGGCACAGACATGTGCATCTCTTCTCATTTAAGGCCAGCTTAGTCTACATATGACATTCAAGGCCAGCCAGAATGATATAGTAAGACCCTGTCTCCGAACAAAATAATACAACAACAAAACCAAACCCAGAAAACAAGCCAACAACGGCAAAATCTAATTACAACTAGCCATCACTCAGTGGTTCCAAGACTCTGCTCTTCCATATCTACTTCCCCCATCTTTTCCTTAGTGTATTACCCATACCTTCTTTGTGTACCCTTGTATATAAGGACATCAGTGTCGTATAAATGGTATTAATGGTTGCTGTTTAGGGTCCTGATTTGGGAAGTGAAATCATCCTTTCTAGTCATTCTTCGACACATCATAAATAGGAGACTTGAACTTCTGGCCATGGGAAGCACTGATCTAAGCTTGTCATTTAAAAGAACATTAGTCTCTCAGTGAGAGCCATAGGTGGGGGAACACTGCTTTGTGGTATGGATTGCCACAAGTGATGCCATAGCTTTCTTGGAGATTGGTTTGAGAAGAGCTATGAACTCATGAGTAGGACAGAGCATGTTCATGGTTGCACTTTGTGGACGTGGAGCGAGTAGGACAAACTTTCACATGAATGTTTTTAGAGAATGAAAACATACTCATTGGAAGAACTCAGTCCTCTTCAATGTGTCACAACAGAGGGTGAAATACTGACCCGTTTGGTTTGCAGTAATGTGTTGCTGTGATGCCAAGCATACAACTAGATAAATAATCTGCCTTTAACTGAAAACCTGCTTCCTAAATTCTGAGGTAAAATTTACTGAAATTTTGAGGACTAGCTGGGACTGAGGAAAATAAATCCTGCCTCCTTAAATTCACATGTTGTTGAAGTCAGTTCTTGCAGCAGAGGAGAGTGGAGAAGATCTTTAGCCTTGTCTTTGTGTGTGAAAATTCACTTACTTCAAGGTCACTTCTAACTCTCCTCTATCTGTCTGTGAGGAGCTACCTGGTCGAATGACACCAGCAAAATTAGTGTGGCTTCATTTAATTGCCTTTGTCCCACATTGCCCATCTTGACATTTGAAGGTCATTCTGTTAATTAGACCTCCTTGTGACCCTTGGAAGGTGAGATGGGATATAAACATCACTATAGTGATGGACTATGGTTTTTAATTCTTTAGCTTGCCAACTTGATGCTATCCACCATGGCCTTCCAATGTATAAACTGATGCCATGACCGCTCTGTGGTATGGTTAAAGGAAGACTTTTGTTGTAGATATGAGAACAGACAGAGGCATCCCGAGTAATCCAAAATAGAGACAGAAAGTCTTAGACTGGGAAGACCAGGGCTATCTGCAAGACAGGGGAGAATATCAGGAGATAAGAAGATAGAGAGTAGAGAAAGCTTAGTGAGATTGGAAGGAAGCTGAGCATAGAGAAGATAGTGAGGTTGTAAGAAGAATGGCGTGCTGGGGGAGGGGAGACTGTGAGCTAGAGGGAGTGTAGAGTAGAGGAAGCTGTGAGAAGGGTAGTGTGGATTTGAAGTGTGTAGCAGGTACTTGCTATACTGACAGCACCTTTGATCCACTGATGGGCTGGGCTGGAAGCTGCAGTTCTTTCCACTGTACAAGTAAGGGAAGTGACTACTTTTGGCAGATGGGAACCAGGTTCACCATTTTCTAAGGAAGCCTGGCTTCTATGCAATCCCCAGAAGCCCACCTGTAGTTCAGGTAGAGTTCATTTCTGGATATTTGGACTATCTTTTGGAATTTTGGGAAACTGGAGTTTGCTTTGGACCTAACCACCACCCTCCTCAATTTGTATTATTTGGGGGTGTTCTCTGTGCTGTTACTGTCCAGAGATTTTATTTTCGTCTTTGTCTGTTTCTTTACCTGTTCCTGTAATAAAGTACCCTGCCCGAAAGCAACTTAAGGGAGAAGTGGGTCATTTCAGCTCACAGCTTCAAGATTTGTCCACCATGATGGGTATTTGAAGGGTTGCAGAAGTCAAAGCGGGTGGTCATAGCACATTCCCAGTCAGATAAAGAGAGACGAATGCGTGCTGTTGCTCGAGGCCCTGTCTCCACTTACATGATCCAGAGACACAGCTGGGGAAGTTTGCTTCCACCATAGGTGAATATTTCCACTTCAATTAATGCGACCAAGGGAATCTCAAACAGGGATCTTACAGGCAAGTGCAGATTCTGTCAGGTTGACAGCACAAACCACCATACACCCCCATGCCTCTGTATCTTAAAGAAACTATGGTATTAATGTAATAAACATGGCAAGTACTGTAAGAAAGTAGCCATAAAAAGCCAACATAATACAATGAGAGCATTAGGAGATCCTATTTAGATACTGTTGTCTGTGTCAGACTAAACCTGAGGGCTGAGCTCATCTCTCTCTCAAGTGTAAAATAGCTTATACAGCCAAACACTTTTACTCCAGAGAAACAGGAAATGAGCCTTTGTCCCAAGCTCTTGTTTTCATTCAGCGCTTTTGAAGGCAGGGAAATGGATTACACTCAGAAATAAAACTTGCTTAGTCATAAGTAACCGAAGAAATATTTCGATTCTTTGTCGTGTATTCTGTATTCTGATTTTCTCTGAGGTATTTGGTTCACTGTTCAAGTGAATGCATTTTTTTTTGGAATAGTCTTTATTCATTTGTGTGCACGTGTATATAAGCCATAATCTCAGCTGATAAAAGCTGATAAAGCGAGATTAGAAAAGCCAAAATAGTAATGTGAGTGTAGAGTTAGGAGGATGACTTGGGGAAATCTGTTCTCTCCTGTTACATTCTGTTACATGGGTTCTGGGGATTGAACCCATGTCATTTGGCCTCACCCTTCTGGGTCTTACTGGCCCTCAAGTGGGTAAGTCTACTTGGTACAAGGCTCTCCTCTGTACAAATGTTCAAGAGACTGCAGTCAAAGTGGCATATTCCCTATCCTCTAGCAGGCTGTTTAGTGCTGCGAGGCCTATAATCCCAGCACTCTGGAGCTAGAAGCAGGAGAATTAGTTGTTCAAGAGCATCTTCAGCTATATAGCAAGTTGAAAGCTTGCCTGTGATACATCACACTCTGTGTTTGTTTTTTAACACGTGAAGAAACCCAAGGTATAGGAACAGAAAAAAAAAGCTGTATATGATTACATAACTTTCTCATGAGGGAGGCACTAAACAGTTGCTATTTAATTGGTAGTAGGAAACCCAGGCATAATCTTTCCTTCATATGTCAACTGTGTTAACATCCATCTGTTGTAGTGGAAGCTTTTTAGTAACCAAAAGCATTGTCTCAAGCATGGAGAGGTCAACGGGGGTACTCAAAAGAAACAGAACAGATAGGGTTATCTACATAGAAAAGGAGTCCATTATATTGGCTTACGTAATACGGGCTCTGTAGTGCAACAGTGCCCCCCTCCCCAGCATCCTGGAGAGCTGAGAATTCAATCTGTGAGGCTACAAACTCCCAATGTCCCATCTGATGCTGAAGGCAAGGAGGGGTTGTGGAGAGCCAGGTCTTCAGTCAATGCTGAGTGAAGAAGAAGCTGGGTTCAGATGCCACACACTCACCAGCAAGAAACTAAGGCTTGCTCAAGCACTATTTTTTCCTTAGACCTCTTTGTCTTTGAGCCATTCCTGGAAGGGCTTCCCCTCCTGGAAATGCCCTCACAGAAGACCCACCAAAGAAGGCTCATCTCTTAGGTGATTCCATCTTACAGTCTTCTAAGTCTTAATACAATCAGCTAACAAACATACCAGCTAGTCTCCTCACCATGGCTGGAAAAAAAACAATATTCGCTTCCTTTGTCCCAGTGTGTAGGGCAGTGACTAAGCATGGTTTGTATTGAAAAGACCACACTTTCTGCTGAACCTTCTGCAATGTCAGTTAGGTGGGTAAAAGCTGAATGATGTGTGGAGAGTTTGAAGTGTTTCAAGTCCAGAGCCAAATTGTCTTGTGGGCATCATTAGTCCTTGTAACAGTCGTTCGCTATCTTCCTCTCTACCTGACCTAACATCTTGGTAAACATTAGGTGAATCCTTTGCAATGGAGCAAAGGGACCCAAGTTTCCAACCATGCGAAAGACGGGGAAGGCCATCAGATAGCACCTGAGACTGATAGCACAGCTTTCCCTGCCTGCCTGAGGTTCCCACCACTGCATTTGAAAAGTGCTTTCATTCATGATTGTCTTTGTTCCTCTGCTATAAAAATTTCCACCAAACTGTTACTACATTGGGAGCATAGTATTTGGGATCATCTAATTCCAAGCATATGTTCACTCGTGATTGGCTCCAGAGTGAAGTCTTTCCCCTTTGAGGTGAGAGCTGTGCTTTTGTGTGGACAGTATCAACAGTGAGCATCCCATTCTCACCGATGGAGGCGGTGTGCTGTGTAGGCATGCTCCCCTTGTCAGTCTCACGGAAATCCCACGAAGGCTAAGAGCTGTCATTATCTCTGCTTTTACAGATCAAAAAAAAAAAAAAAAAGTTGAGGTTAAGTAATTGCACAGAATCTTGCTGCAGTTAAGTGGCTGAGCTGGAATTTAAAAGCAGGTATATATGAATTCTGAGCTCTCATTTGTAACCACTCTGTATAAGCACCATATAATAACTTCCTCAATCGATAACATCGTCCTCTCCTCATATCCTTTTATAAGGACAATAAAAGAGAATTAGCTGAGACGACACAACTCGTGTTGTGAGTGGATTGTCTTTTTGATTCACAGTTCCCACTGAGAAATAATATACATCAGACTTTGAATAACACACCCCACAAAATGAGATTTCATTCTTGAGTGAATTATCCATATCTGCCTTTAAGAAAAATTGGTGGAGCATTTCACTAGTCACGGCTCAGGGAAGTGTCTGTATTCTGGCTCTGAAATTTATTCTGTAAGTACTCATTTTTCTCTGTGTCTAATGGTCATTTTCTTTTCCTTTTAGCTGAGTGTTTTAGCCATGCAGAGCTGTTTCTTAAGAATTCCGTCTCCCTGTCTGCAGTTGTTCAAAATTCAGATCTTCAAGTCAGGCTGATGTCTGTATTTCTAGCACTTGACGCTGGATCCAACACTACTTGCCTTCAGATTGAGTTATTTGGTTCCTACTGAGAGAAAAGTTTCATCAGCAGTGAAGGCGGATCTCAAGGCTTTAAGAAAATGGCAAACAGGAGATTGAGAGATGGCTTAGCTCTTAAGAGCAGTTGCTGCTCTTGCAAGGGACATGAGTTTGTCTCTCATCACCTACATCATCACCATATAACCACCAGACATGTGGCACTTAATCTACGCCCCACCCCCAACACACACACATGAAGATATTTTAAAAAACAAACAAACAAACAAACAAACAAACAAATTGGAAATATGTTAAGTAAAGAAACCAAAGAGAAAGATAGACAGGAATATTATCCAGGGAATGTTTTCTAGATGGTAGTGGACTGAAAGCAGATGTCTGTATAATCATTTTCTTTAAAAGTCCGCAGTATTCCGGGCTCATTATCATAGGCAGTCAGCACTGGTAGCATTAATTAAGGATGTCTAGTGTTTCCTTCTATTGCACCTAACTTTGTCATTTAGTCACCAGCACTATTTGATGTTTGCCGGGTGTTCAGAGGACAGTGGGGTGATTATGAAGATGGACTCACGTTAGTTCTTCAGTATGTGGACTGAGGTGGTTTGAGAGAATGGCCAGGAATTCCTAGCTGACTGGTCAGAGAGGGGGCTGCGAAAAGCCCTTTTCCTTGTCCTTAAAAAAGAGCTCATTAGCATACACCACCTGTATGTAATGAGTTTCATTCTGTAATGTGCTTTGCTCACAGTCACTCCTGTTGTCCTGTCTTCTTCCCCTCCCCTTCCTGCCGATTCCCTTCATCTTTTCTTCTACCACCCCCTCCTTTCCATTTTCTTTTGTTCTTTGTTTTTGTGTCCCAATGAGTTTCCTTATGGTTGGCTGACAGGAGCATGCATGAGGGGTACAGAGGGAGCCTACAAGTGCCTACACCATGGAAGACAATCTTTTCCTTCTCTAGCAACCATCAACAATCTATAGATCCTGGGGGAGGAGCAGGCCTTGTGAGCCCTCTGCCCTAGCAGCCATTAACCTTACATAGATCTTCAGGGAGGGGCAGGACCTTGAGAGGCTCTGCTCCCAGCAACCATTGAGTGTATTAGACCTTTAGGGAGTGGTAGGTCTTGTGATCCCGTCCCGCTGCCTACATTTTTCATTTATGCCTGTCACAGGCTCTCTTCACACATGATGCTCCACAGCTTGAAGAGAAAATTGGACATTCAACAAAACTATTCATTTTTGTTGAGGTCACACATGGCACAGAGAAAGAGAAGTTTACTTGGCCATGTGTACTCTGCGTTGTAGAACTAGAACATGTGGGAGGGACCAGTCTAGGAACGCACACAGTACTAACCCAATCAGCTCTAAGCCTAGTACTCTTCCTAGGAAGAGATTTCACGCGGTTTTGATACCCTGTTATACAGCCGTGTAGGAAAGACCAGAGCTAAGATAATGAAGGTACAGTGATGGGTGGGACCTCTGCTCCTTCATTTAAACCTAAACCTCATGTCGGAATCCTGAAGGTGGCTGGGGTGAGGGGGGCCCCTTTATTTTTCCCTCTTCCCTATGTGGCCATTGCCAATAAATCAATCAATCTCTCTCTCTCTCTCTCTCTCTCTCTCTCTCTCTCTCTCTCTCTCTCCTGTTTTCATTATAAATTGTTTTCTTAGTTGGCCTGTTGGAGACTCATCTGACTCTTACTGTCAATTTAGCTTCTAAATGAAACTTTAATACTTTCACGATTTGTTACTAAACCAAGCCGAAGGAATGAAGTGTTCAGGCACATAAAAGATAGCCGGGCAGTGGTGGCGCACGTCTTTAATCCCAGCACTCAGGAGGCAGAGGCAGGCGGATTTCTGAGTTCGAGGCCAGCCTGGTCTACAGAGTGAGTTCCAGGACAGCCAGGGCTATACAGAGAAACCCTATCTCAAAAACCAGGGGGTGGAGGTGGGGGGGTGGGAACACATGGGAAAGTGTATTGCCAGCAATTTTCCCACTTTATACTTTCTTCTTCTAGAGGGAACGCTTTAGGGTGGAAGGGTGACAGGATGTGAATCTCACATGAGATTGATCAAAACCAAGTTTAGCTTGTCCTATTATGTTAATCAGAGATTTGTGGCTGAGTGCAATTGATTTTGCCCAGACTGAATTACAGCCCTTAATCACAGTAACCTTTAAACATCACAGTTCTGGGCCACAGCTGCAGGGCACATGGGGTTCCTCGGAGCTCGTGATGTCCTTTCACCGGAGCCTGTGTCCGAGTCTTGTGAAAACAAGAATTTCCCTGTATAGACCGCAGAGTCAGTTGCCTGCCCTTCGGGGAGCTCACCGAGCTGTTCCCCAAGGGCCAAGAGGCTTCAAGGCACTTTTCAACTCAAGAAGGCTTTCTGCCCACATTACAAGCATTTTCAGTTATTTTTCCCTGCTTCATAATGTGCATCACTTCAAAATGCTCACAGGAAAACAAAATTATCTTTAGATTTTAAAATTGGAAATCCAACTTAATTGTCATAGCCTTTTCATTTTAGTGTGTGCACTTGTGCATGTGTGCTTGCATGTATGTGTGTGTGTGGGGGGGGGGTTTAAAAGAGATCTCCTTTTTAAGCTATCTGGAAGGGTAGAGTAGTTGAGTTGAAGAGAAATTAAGGCATAAAGAGGTTAATCAGATTAATCAAAATTTCAGAATTTATTTGCCAAGAACCAAGTAGGAAAGTTGAGGATATACGTGTTGTTGGTGGTGGTGGCAGTGGCGACGGCAGTGGTGGTAAGGGATGCTGGCAGTGGGTGGGTACATGTCTGTTGGAGGGAGATGTCCACTTAGGTTCCTTAGCCTTTGTTTATTTTGGTTAAAGTTCCCTTAGACATGCATTTCTTTCCCCCAGTTTATTTGGCATATCCCCTTAAAGAATTTTTATTTATTCTGTATGTGCATGTAGCTTATGCATGGCAGGAGTCAGTTCTTTCCTTTATCATTTGGGTCCCGGATTCCTTCCTTCCACCATGTGTTTGGAATAGTCCTGGGTTTGGAATCAGGTTTATCCTTGGCAGCAGATACCTTCTCCTGCTGAGCAATCTGACAGGCCCTCAAAAATAGTTTAGTGATTATTCCAGGGCCCTCTTCAGAGTCTTCCCATGAAATTTACCCTTAAACTCTTTCTAACCCTAATGCCGGCGTTTATTTTATCGAGTGGTTTTAGAATCTCCCACAGTTGAAGGAATTCAGCCATATGCAAGGTCAGTCATCTTTAGAACCTGTGACCATTTGAACTTAAAACGCCGACCTAACTAGGATGTAAGAAGTGTACCAGTGACCTAGTGATAATCTTCATTTTCTCACTTTGATGAGGAAACTGAGAGCCAAAGCAAAATGGCTCAGTCATAGCAGTGTGCTGTGGCCAGTCTGAGGCCAAAAGCTAGGTCATCTGGTCACCATTGCTCTTCTGTAAGTCATCGCCTTTTCTATAGGTAAAGAAATCTTGGGGTTTGCAGTTGGTAAAGTTCTTGCCTAGCATGCGTGAAGCCTTGGGTTTCTTGGACAGCACTCTGTAAGACAGGTGTGGTAGTAAAAGTCTATAATCTTAGCGCTGTGGAAGCAGATTAGGAATTCAGTCATCATCAAAGATAATATATATAGTCTGTAGATACATATACATGAATATCTAAGATTCTATCTTTAGCATTTAGGAGATATCAATAGAAAGGTGAGCAGTTCAGGGTCATCCTTGAGGACATACAGAATTAAAATTCAGCCTGGGCTATGTGGCACCCTGCCTTGAAAAAAGAAAAGACCTCAGATTTAAATATAAATTAGCTTTCAAAAATCATGATTCAGCATGTATCACACTCTAAGTTCATGGGCTCTGATTAAGAAAAAAATACCTTGCAATGTATTTTAAAAGTCTGTGTTTGTATCCCCCTACCCTTAGTTTACATTGGTTGGTCTAAGTCTATTTGTAGAACCACAGTTGTCATTGTACTAGTGAACTGACTCGGCTCTGGATCGAGCTGACAGCTCAGTTTCTGCTTTCTCTCCAGCTCTGTTCCCTTAGTTGGATTATAGGCCGAATGCCCTATACTAGCAAGCTCATAGGGTTGTTAAGCGGGAGGACTGGGTTGATAAAAATCAAGATTTGGAATCTTGGCGGGTGTTTGTGTTTCTTGGATGTTAGATAACATAGAAAAGAACCGTGCCTTGTTTCCTATAGCTTGTAGAGGATGCTAAGTTTCCTTAGTTTGTCTTGAGCATTTGGTTGTATTGTAGCTAGTAAAACAATGCCATACTTTCATGTGGTAAGAGCCTTTTTTATTGTCAGGATCACCAGGAATCCCAGAAAGGGCATAACACGTCTAGGGCATCACATGCTAAAAGCGGCATTGTGACCTCTTGTCTCCCTCCTGCTTATAAAACCAACAGCATTCATTCTACCTTAGCTAATCCTGATCACCTCCAGGAGCTGGTCTCTGAATTTCCCCACTCGATTTACCTTTATCGTCCTAATACTTTATAACATGAACTAAAGTTTATACATGTTTTGGAGGGGGTATTCCACATTCAAACCTTATGCCTCTTCCCCCAAAGACATTACCTGTCTGCAGAGTATCACCTTGCCTCCAATATTTGTCTCTTTTCTCTCAGCGTTTGGTTACATTTTGGACTAGAAGCACATTAGTCTGGGAAGATCCAAGATAGTTTGGAGCAAAAGGAAAATAGAGTATGAATGCACCCTGACTACAAAGCAGCCCTTGCCACAAGTACTTACTGAATAGCTGGGCCTGGGGAGATGGCTCAGTTGGTAAAATTGCTTGCCTTGTGAACAAGAGGATGTGAGTTCATTTCCTTAGCACCCACAGGAAAAGCCAGACATGATGGTATGCCTCTAGAAAAGAGGCTTTCTGGCCAGCTAACCTCGCCTACTCAATGAGCTCCAGGCCAGTAAGGTGCCATAAACTCAAACATACACAACCACACAAGGTTCTTAGTATTCGTGATGCCACAGAGACGTCTGACAGCTTCCTGCTACCTCCTCATACCTCTCTGTGTTCAGTAGTCATTGTTTCTAGGTTGTTGCATAAGGATGTGTGTTTGTTGGTTGAACAGAATATATACCAGTGGCTTTATTGCCCCTCCTCCTTGTAGCCATTGCTCACTAATCCAGACTATCCTCTCTGTAGATAGTGCAGTGAACCAAGGAATGTACCTTACTTCTATGGTTTCCTATGTAAGCCTCTCTTTATGACAGGTTTATTTGTATTTTTTGATACATATGTGGATATCCGTTTGTATTTGCCATGTTCATGTGGCTACCCTAGTGATGGGGTTACAGGCAGGCATGTGAGTCACCCAGTGTGGGTGCTGAGACAAAACTTAGGGTTCTCTGTAAGAGTTTGCTCTCTTAATCTCTCAGCCCCTAGACCTCCTTTTTATTACCAAGATTTTGTCTTTATCAGGATAAGTCTGCCCGTTACACCTGATATTAACCAGGAGTTATGATTTAAGAAGTGTGATGCCAGATGGGAGATGACACTGTTTCTGGATGGGTTGAAGAGCCTTCGCTAATTCACCATGGGGCACCCTGAATCCACAACCCCAGAAACTCCTCTCTGGGAGTTTCTTAGGCTGCAGCATCAAGATAGCAGGCCAGATACGCCATATATGGAAAGGGTAAAGGTACCTGAAGTGGGAGATCAGAAATGCACAGAGCCGTGCTGCCCAAATATGAGGGCTGTCTAGCACCTCCTTGCTGTGTACCTGGCATTTCCCTTTTTGGGTCGCTGCCCTCTAATGGTATTTAATTCTTAGAATTTTATCCAAATCTGCTAAGATGACAAAAATTTGCACGTGATGTTCAGCCTACTTTAAATCTGCTTTAGGAGAGGGAACGACGTAGATTCAAATACATAGGTTTATCTCTCTGACCTTTAGCTAATTATTAGATTGAGATAAATGTGTGTAGGTGACAAATTGCCTTTAATAACATTTAATGTGTGTGCTGACATTAATGTCTAGTTTAGTGTTCCAGTTCCATAGAGCAAGGAGCATGGACTTTTATCTTAATTTGACCTATTTAAAAGGTGTTTTCCACGAGAGTCAATTTTTGATTAACTTAATAGCATGTTTTACATGGAAAGCAATCAAATATTGATGTAAGAAGAGGAGAGTGGATGATATATTTCCATGTCTGATATAATTGGTAAAAACATTGTCCAAAGGGAAACTTTCTAGTATGTAAAGCAGAGTAAGTTTTGCATTCACTACTTTGCAAGTCACTGCGACCAAGTCCTTGAGAAGTAACTCAAGGGAATAGGGGGTTTTGACTGATGGTGTGACGATAGCAGTCCATTATGGCCCTGGTGATGGGGTTGATGGTGAGGGGTTGAAGCTGCTTGCTGACATCTGGGATGCAGTCAGTGAGACAGAGTTGAGGCAGACATGTGACAATAGACTGGAGGGGGGAGGGGATAGGCAATTAAAGTCCTCCAGACCAACCCTGCAGGGCTTCACTTCATTTAGCAAGGAAAGCGCCATCTCCTCTAGGTTGCAAAGACTCGCCCTCTGCTGAGTGATGGGAGACAGACAGAGGGGATGTGACAGAGACAGACAGGCTCTGGAGTCTCTCTCCCTGGTTACCTGGAGATCATGATCAACTTGAATGATGGGTTTCTTCTGTGAATATGGCGTTTAAGTTAGTGAATCCTTAGAGGACTGCCTGGCGCCAATCATGAGGAGATGTGAGTGAATGGTGATTTATTGATTAGTTTATTTAAATAATATTCACCAAACTAAACACCCATTAAATACACTAAAATGTTTTCTATGGGGGTTGGAGAGATGGCTCAATAGTTTAGAAAAATTGTTGCTCTTACAAGAGGACCCAAGTTCAGTTCCCAGAACCAACGTGGTGGCTGACATCCATGGATAACTCCAGTTGCAGCAGATCTGATGTTCTCTGTGGACACCAGGCACATAAGTCATACATGGATTCACGCCTCCCAGAGGATCTGGGTTCACATCCCAGCACAAGTGTTGAGAGTACACAACTACCTGTAACTCTAGAGCATCCGATGCCGTCTTCTGATCTGAAGTCATGTGCATATATCCACTCGGACATACACATACACATCAGTTAAGATAAACAGTCTTTTAGATTTCCTAGTTAGGGGGCTGGAGAGGTGGCTCAGTGGTTAATAGCAGAGGTTGTAGGTTCAATTCCTGGCACTGCATGGTGTCTCACTGGTGCCTATAACTGTAGTCTTATATATACAGGTGCCCTCTTCTGATGTGGATATATATGTGCAGACAAAAATACCCAAATACACAAATAAATAGATAGATTTGATTTTTTTTCCTAGTTTAATTATAAATAAAAAATTAATTCTCTTGCCCAATGAGTAACTGAGTTAAATCTCACTGGTGAAAATGCAGGCCAAGCAAATGTAGTTTCTGTATATTTAAAAGGTTGACCTATAGCTCCGCCTCCTTACACACAGGCTGTCTGCTGTGACGTTTTGGTGTTCTCCAGAGAAACTTCAGTGAACTCTGGAAAGAGGGGGCTGTTCAGTGTATGTAGATAAGAAGGCATCTGCAAAGGTCCAGGAAAATGTAGTGCTCACATGGATGTGAGAGGGACAGAAGAGTGAGGGTTTGTTGTTCCCCATGTGCCATGATTTTCACCATCCCCCTTAACTCTCAATTCATAAAAGCTAATTTTCATGAACATTTTTGCATTGTTTTAGTTTTAAAGAAGTAACAAAAACAAACAAATACACAGCAACAACAACAATAATAACAACAAAACACCAGAAGTCAGATCAAAAAACAGTGTGGGTGTGTTCATGAGAAATTACACTCCTTAAAGTACACTTCAAACCATGTGTCAATGCAGTTTTGACGCAGCAATGTGCTTTCAAACATGCAGGTCCTGGGTGGTAATTGAAGAATTATTTACTGAGTGTGGTCAACATGTAATATATGAAATTGCAGTGAAAATATAAGCATTGCTATTTCCTATTGCTTTTAAGGCTCTCTGAACATTTCCTGATATCACAGGGCAGCACACTGAACTTTTCCATAGTATTTAATCAAGAACTTGACCCAAATGAGGACGTGGGGTGTGTGCGTGTGCGCGTGTGTGTGTGTGTGCGTGTTCACACAAGGTCTTATGTATTCCTATCTGGCCTGAAACTCACTATTTAGTCTGGCAGTGACCTCGACCTTCTGATCCCTCTGCCTCCATCTCTTGAGTGTTAGAGTTGCCAGCATGCACAACCTTACCCCTGGTTTATGCCATCCTAGTTATTGAACCCATGGGTTCTCATATGCTACACAGGCACTTGGCCAGCTGAGGTACATCCTTAGCCCTTTTTTTCCCTTCCTTTTGTAGATAGCATATTTTCTCTGGGACCAGGTTGCTGAGGTATAGTGAGCCTCCTGCCTCAGTCTCATCTGTAGCTGGTACATGATTCTGTGGAACTAGAGAGTCCAGTCTTTGAGTAACTGAGTAACTGACCACCCACATGATATGGATCAAATCTTTCAGTAAAGTCAAGTTCACTAGCTGGACGTACCACGTGTTTGTTTTTAAGACATGGTCACATGTTGCCCAGGCTGGCCACAAGCTGACTTTATAGCTACTCTTCCAGTGCTGAGGTTACTGGTGGGAGGGGAGGATACCATATCTAGTCTATGCAGGGCTGAATCTTGAATCCAAAGCTTCTTGCATGCTAGACAGGTCCTCTACCAACTGTGCCAGCATCCCCTGCCCACATTACCCCTGCTTGTAAAGTATCTTCATGGACATACAGATTTTCATGTTTGATTTAATTAATATTGACTTAGCACACAAAGTTAACCAGCACAGTGTATATCTCGTCCTCACTGTGTCTGTGTCTCTCACACAAATGAGTTTATGAGACATAATTACTGTTAATGAACTTCAGGTACTAGGACAATGGTCTGTTGTAATAGGATATGCTTGCTTGTGGACATTAAATATTAAGTTCTATCAACAGCTCTGAGGATCAGACAATTATTTTTTAATTTCATGAATGAGGAAACTGAGGCTCAAAGAGCTCCTGGCTATTTAGGCGAGCTCCATCCCCAGCTGGTTGTGGTGGCATACAGTAGCATTGAAGGGGTGGGGTGCATGTTTCATGGACTTTTCAGTGGGGAAAACTGGCATATGTCCTTCCATTCCCAGATAGGTACTAATGACAGACCACAGTCCCAACTTGGTTAATCAATATGTTTACTGGGCTTACTGAGTCTGGGCAATCCCAAATCAACCTTATCATCCAAAGTGCCTCACTTCTATGTGGATGATGTCTCTCCCACAGATGCAATCCCCTTTCCAATTAACCTTCCATTCTCTATATTTTAGTAACTCTCAACCTTGAGGCCACATTAGCTGGGGTTTGACAGAAAGTAGAGTTACCTGGGAACAGGCATTTTCTTTATCAGATGGGCATTGGGTTTGTCTGTGGGACATTTCCTTGATAGATGAATAATGTGGGTGGATGGCATCATCCCTTGAGCAGGTGGTCGGTCTAGGGTTGTATAATAAAGCAAGCAAAGTAACTGAGCCAATGATTCAGTGCTTAAGAGCTCTTTTGCTCTTCATAGCACCATCTGTGTGGTGGCTCACAACTGACTGTGACTTATGTCCAGGGTGTTCCCCTGCCCTCTTCAGGCCTCTCAGGGCACCAGGCCTGCAGGTGGTACACAGACATAAGTGTAGACAAAACACCCATACACATAAAATAAACAACAATGAAGATACTATTACTACTACTACTACTACCCCCTGGAACTCGATGAAATCAAATAAAAAACCTTTTCCCCCTAGTTGTTTTTGGTATTTTATCATAACAATAGAAAACAAACTGGAAGAGACTGGAAGGGAGGTGTCAAAGGGAGTGGCTGGAATCTAAGGTAAGATTGTAGTGCCCCCCCCCCCCCCGATTTCTATGAAAGAACATTGGCATGTCTGATTTTTTTTTTTTTCCTGAGAGAAACAGATGGGAGGGAGAGAGGGAGGAAGGGAAAATATGTGCACAAGAGAGTGTACCGATACCTGTGGAGAGAGCAGGTACTCCCTTGAGGAATTGCAAGTGGGGTTCTGAGCTACTCTACCTGCAATTCAACTGGGATTCATACCTGGGTCCCCTTCAAGAGTAATATGTGCTTTGTGGTTAAGAGCACAGACTATAGATCCATTTCTCTCTGGCCCCAATAGGTCTCTTGATGTTTTCTAGCAGTTATTCACATCTGCTCTGATGATGGCAGAGTAGTGGCTCTTAGGCTTGGAGATCTGTGTCTTACTTCTGAGAGTAGGAGAATCAAGTTGAGGGTCATCCTTGTCTGCATAGTGAATTCAAAGCCAGCCTGAGCTATATGAATCCCTGTCACAAGAAGCTGGGAGAAAGAAATTTTGAAACCCTGACCTCTGGTCTTGTGTTGCATCCACCTGTTGCTCCAGTGTGTATCACTGGTCATTTCATAATTGGGTATGATACAGGGGTTCCACTTGGATCAAAAGAATAGTCAGTCTTGGCCCCCTTTCCCTGCTCTCTTTCCCTTTCTGTTTTCCTCCTCTTCTTATCTCTCCTCCCTTTCCTTTCTCCTTCCCCCTCTTCTTGTCCACTTCCTCCCACCCCCTCCTCTCTCTCCTTTCCTCACCCCTCCTCTTCCCTCAACTACTCACCCCTTCCTTCCCCCAGGAAGCTGAGCCAGCACTCTGTGTTTAGCATTTGATAAGTGAAATATAGGACGTATCAGCCTCTGCCAGGCCAAGAAAACAATGAGCAGGATAGGGCGTGTAGAGTGCCACCTCCCAGCACTCTGTCCCCTCTCTCTCACTGAAGGATTGCTTCCCTGTCAGCTGCCAGACCCTTAATGTGCTGGCTCAGCTTGCAGAGGATCAGTCACAGCTGACAGGCCCTGCAGCTGCAGGTGTGGTACACAGAGCTCTGGGTGGTACCTAGGACATCCTTTGTCTACTGCCAATTGCTTCTGCAAGGGAGCAGCCTCCTTAGAAAGTGGTGAGTACAGCTTCAGATGCAGCCACGGATTCCTAACACTTTCCTTTCTTTGGAGCCTCCATGTGTTGCCTTCCACATCCTTTGCCCGGTCTTAGTCACAGCCAGCAACCAGTGCTTTGACATTGGCACTGTGAAATAGAACTGGGCAGAGAGGCCCAGGGGCTGCTTGTGAGCCTCTGTGGGCTTGGCTCCTAACAGTATGGGATGCAGATTGGCCTTGCAGAAGGATGTTAAATAGTATACTCAGAGGAAGTGCTTGTGGATGCTTCCAATGCCTAATTGGAGATCTAGCTAGGCAATTTTCTTCAGCTTGGCATGGGACGTTCTGGCTGTTTGTAGATGGTGCTTGATTTATACCATGCCAACTTGGTTTTTGGCAGATCCTCTTTAGTGCGTTTATTCTAGAGTTGGAAGCACATCCTAGCTTCGTGAGTGTGTGGCTAGGAGGAGCTTTATAGCTAGGAGGTGATAGATGGCATTTTCAAGGAAGTAGGCATTAACACGGGGTCCTCTTTAATGTATGTTAATAGACATTCAGATGAGTTCTTTATTTTGGAATTAAGGGAGGAAAGAAACTACAGGAGACAGAGAGGGAGTTGTCTAGTTGAAGCTCTGTTAGATGCCAAGAACTTGGCTCTTTTAAACTTCTGCCATCGTCGTACTAGTTTTTATGGTAGTTTCATTATGATGCTGTGATAAAACACTCACTGACCAACAGCAGCTTAGGAGGGAAGCTTATTTGGTTTACACTTCCAGGTCACAGTGCATTAGCAAGAGAGGTCAGCGCAAGAACTCAAGGCAGGAACGTAGCGGCAGAGAGTGCAGAGGAATGTTGCTTCCTGACTTGCTCCTGGATTTGAGTTTAGTTAGCTTTCTTACATAGTCTAGGACCACCTGCCTAGGAAGGTGTCAGATAGAGTGAGCCCCTGCATCAGTTAGTAACCAAGGAGATCCCCTACAGCCACAGGTCTGATCAGCAGGCTCATCAAGGAGCCTTTCTTTCATAGGACAGTAGCTTTATTAGTTTGATATGACCAGTGAGAACAACTCATGTTTGTGGGTATGTCTGTTTCTTATATGTTGTTTTTTAGGGTTGTTTTTCCCCAAGATTGTCTTTTATTGTTTTCTTTTGGCTGGGTTATCCTTGTGGTTTAACTAGTGTTAGTATCTCTTACTGGTCATATATTTTAGCACCTTTCTTAGCACTCTTCTCTCACTTTTCATGTTTCTCAGGTCTTACTACCTCCTAGTCCTCAATCTGGTCCTGTGTTACTGGCTATCAAGTGTAGACGCTAGACTTCATTGTGCTCTGTCTACAGTTAACATGTGGTCACCTAAGAATGTGATAGCAATGCCTTTAACAACCTAAGATGCTGGGTAAAAACAGAAGGCGGGTGTTAAATTTGGATATCCAGTGTGGAGAGATTTTACAGATTTCCTTGTGTGAGAGAATGCATTCTTGATGAATCTGTTGTTGCTCCCTTGGGAGGTTAAGAAATAGTGTAGTGAATATAGAGAGTATATTGCCCTATAGTCGAAACAAGATGGTCATTAGTCAAATAACCAAGGCACTCTTAGCTGCTTCTTTACCTAATCCAGGCACTGTAAACCTCAAAGGTATATGGGAAATTATGTTCTTTCTCTTTTTTGCTGTTTTAAGTTAGAGCGTGTAAGACACACTCTAATTGCCTTCAGAGCTGTTTGCTTTTAATACTAAAATAGCTGTTTAGAGGTCATTGAAGCCTCCTGTAATGTGGAAGCAAGGCTGTCATGTTATCGGTCCCTTTGGGCTTGATCTAGATCTGTTGCTAGGTTTGTTCTTCTCCTCTTTCTTCAGAGCCCATCCTCCCATAGGGCTGGAGCACTCCCTCCTTCTCCATGATTCCTTTCCTCCTTCCCTTCTATCCCGGTCATCAACACAGCTTCATTTTCTTTCTCTTCCACCTTCATTTCTCTCCATCTTAGTTTTTTAAGTTCACTCTCTGCTTCAGTGTTTGCACATTCATTATATGAGCCTCTTAAACTTACTCATCTGTATCCTTATTGATCAACAGATTTCCTTAATGGTATCATAACTTATGTTTTTATTTGTGTATGTGTGTGTGTGTGTGTGTGTGTGTGTGTGTGTGTGTGTACACTTACATACCCCATGTGTGTCGATACTCAGGGAGACCAGAAGAGGATGACATATCCCTTGTGGTCTGGGAATATATCTCAGATCCTCTTCAAGAGCAGTGCAAGCCCTTAACCACTGAGCCACATTCCCAGTTCCTAAACTGCCCTTTTAATACATGTTCATACCGTTAAAATTTCAATCTGCCACTTCATTGTGGAAGAGTCTACTTCTCAGTTTACTTGAAATCCCTGTGCCTTCTTCAGGAACTTCTCCATAGCTATCATTGCTCTGGATGCACATGCTGATCTGTTTTGGCTGGCCTTGCTCTCTCCCCCCCTCTCTCTCCTTTGCTCTAGCTGTCCAGATGCTGGCATGTCTTGAGATCTTCAGTATCATGTCCCCTACTCTCTCCTGCCCTGTCCTCTGGCTAAATAGGATAATGCATATCTACCCTCTGTATAAGCTCCCGCTCTGTGTCTGTGCATAGTACCATATAGCTGTATGCTCAGACATAGAGGTGGATGTGCAGTCTAGAGGGGGCGGGGCTGTGCTGAATCTGCAGCCTCTTTTCATCTGTGTAATTTAGACATTTAAAGAGAAGGTCCTCCCATGTTTTATTTCCTCATCTTTCATCATTGTGAGTTTCCAAAGTGGGGAGACTGACTCCCTATATAGCCCCGGCTGGCTTTACTCTCTCTCCTCTGTTTCAGCTGTCCAGATGCTGACATGACAAGTCTGTTCCAGCATAGTATACTCAAGGAAAATTTGCCCTTTATATTTGTGAGTGCTTGTGATATGTTTGCAATATGATGCTGATCTGTTATGTCTTGAGTGTATACACTTGCAAAAATTGTTCTTATTTTAGGGTCACCTGCCATAACCTGCTGCCTGCTTTATAGATGTTCTCATGTCTCACTCTCTTTTTTTTCTGTGAATGAAGAGGTTGGTTTTTACTTAGATTTAGGCATTGTAGGAGCGCAGTGAACATTTTGGGGGTTAGCTCATATCCTAAAGACATCTCAGCTGAAGTACCATAGGAACCTCCATATATTTTTGTGAGTGTGTATTTTTAAAATGTCTAATTCTTAAAATTCAGTTTTGTACCTTAAAGATGAAAAGCAGGGTATTTTTTGGATAGTGCATACTTGGGTTCAAGCATTCTGTATTGGTGATGCATACAGAAAAGAAAACAAATATACATAAGGAGCTGAGTGGCTTACTCAGTGGATAAAATGCATTATGTGAAAGTAAGAGGACCTGAGTTCTCTACCTAGCAGCCACATACAAGCTATTCATGGCTGTGCGCCTGTGACTCCTGTGATGGGGAGACAACAGGGGTCTTGTTCGCTAGCTAATCTAGGTGAAATCAGCAAGCTCCAGGTTCACTGAGACTCTGATTCAAAAGAATGTGATTCACAGGAGATGTGCAAGGACACCAACCTCTGGCCACCATGCACATGTGCATGAGAGTATGTGAATGGACAAGGGCATACACATGTGTACATTCTCAAATGCACACATACTTTAATAGGCAAGTGAACACACACATATACATGCATACCTTGATGAGCTCACACACATGCATACACACACAACACATACATGAGGGCATACATGCTTGCACAACACACGCAGAAACACACATGTACACATATATACAAGAATACATACATGCACTTGAAGACACATACTTTTGTCACTATACAGTGCTCAGGAGTACAAGATAGTCATCCAATTGCTTTAATCCGTAGTTTAATACAAGTGCTGAAAGACTCAACTCAACTCAACCCTTGTCCTTGAGTAAGAGGCCAGGCTAGTCATTGTTTGTTTCATAGGATCAACTCCACCCTTCTCATGTAGACAAGGGCATGAGATGAGTTGTTTCCTTCAAGTGAGAAGCTTGTGGGGTCTGGTTTTTTTCCCCCTGTTTTAATTATGTGAGTACTCAACTGAGCAGCCTCAATAGTCATACAAAAGCCTTGCTTTCTATCAGAACCCTGAGATGATCAACCCATCCCACTGTGCTCTTGCATGGTGTTTATGTTATAAGAATACTAATTTTAGACAAGTGTGAACAGTATTCAGAAATCCCACACCTACACATAAGACTTATAAAAGATAAGAGCTTAAATATAGATTATTCCAGGGCTCGGCCGCCCACACACTGTCACACTCCCTCTGTAACTGACTTCGCTTGAGGGTTCTCATTCACAAGGGAAGCACCCTTGTCTATGTGGCTGTATAAGTAGACTGGCTGATTACATCCTATCAACCCTGGGTGTTTCTTCCTGAGGCCACTGGCCACTGCACTGTTTGAGTAGAAGAATGTGACACAGTTTGAGGCCAGTGAGAAAACATGTCCTTATATGGGTTTCCATAGATTGGGTGGTTCTTTCTCTGGAAGGGATAAGGTACCTGTAACCTAAAGCATTGTAAGTAACAAGTGACCTATGTAATAATGAGGAAGGCCAGAGGTTGGTTAATCATAGCTCTCTGGTCCTTGCAGATAAACTATCAATGGAACGTGGCCTGTTCCCATTCACTGCCATGTCTGTGGCTACCACTACTACTGATGAAGTTTCCACGGTGATAACATGGCTAGCAAGATCCTGGCCTTTGCAGGAAATCTTTGCTTACCTCTAATTCATATTTATATGTAGTTAATTTCCTTATTCTTTTTTTGTATGCACACGTGTATTCTCACCTATGTGTGTATGTAGTTTCAGGGACACATGTATGTTTTGGAGAGACCAGAGGGCAACCTTAGCTCTCTTTCTTCCTCCTTGCTTTTTTCTCTTCCTTTTGGCATTGGCTAATTTAGGTGGGCTAGCTGGCCAACCACCACCACCAGGGATCTTTCTCTTCCTACCTCCCAATTCTCAGGTTACAGGAACACACTGACTGGTCTCTAGTTTTTATTTTTCAAATTACGTACTGAGGATGAAACTGAAGTCTTCATTCTTATACAGACTGAGGCATCTATTGACCCCAGGAAATACTGTTAGCCTACCATTTTGACACAGAGCCCTCTAGTCTCCATTTAAAAAGATTTGACAGTCCTTTGTTGTCTCAGTAGCGCTTACACTCCTAGGAGTTGTGGACTCACTTGTTGTTCTCATAACTGGCAGAAAGATATCACACACATGGGCCTTTCTGAGACAATGTCCTTACCCTCTATAGCCCAAGGCTATGATAGAAATAGCCTTACTGTTGTTCTGCTCAGATCTTTTTTTTTATAGTGTAAAACTATTTCTACACTACACTGTAAAACACTACAGTGTAAAAGGTACAAAATGTATTTCTTTTACTTACTGAAAAATAGTAAAAAAGAAGAAAAGAGAGGAACAAAGGAAGGAAGGAATAGATAAAGATAATAAAGAATAAAAGAAAGTAAGGAAGTAGATGGGGTAGGTGGGCTGGGGTGCAACAAGAAGCCTTCGTCATGGGATCACATTCTTCCTGTGCAGACGGCTCTCTGTGGTTTATGGTGCATTTCAGTCGACCTTCCTCTTTATCATGGTTCAGTTTACACTGTATCAAATAAAATCTGACAGTGTTAATTCAGTTAATGACTGCACCCAAAGTTTGTCTCGATGTTTGGTGAAACCAGGAGGGCAGTCTACAGTCTTTGGATGTAATGGCTATAACTTTCAAGAGTAGTAAGCCAAAGTGAAGGGCAGAATGGTTTGTTAACTGGTTTTCTTAGCTGTTGACCTTCCCTTTCAGCATAACAGTGGCAGTCAGACAGAGCAGAGCACTAACACGCCGATTAGCATTTATCCAAAGATAGGCTGCTGCCTGTCCCACAGTAAATTAGTTCAATCAGACATAAAGAGCTCGAGAAACATTTCCTGCTTTATAAAAAGAATTAGATGTTAGAAGAGTTCATCTGGCATCTCACAGGGAAGATGGATTGAGCCCTTGAACGTGCTCATTTGAGGAAGGTGCTTTGAGGATATGGAGTAATTGAACAGATTTTCCCACAAGATTGATCAGGGGCTCTGGGTTCCCTGCACAATTGAGCGATGCCCTAATTTTTGGCTTCTAATAAGAAATCCACATCTGCTCCTGCTTCTGTGTATTTCTTCAGCAGAACTAGAAATCTGTTTTATTAGTACCTAGTGTGACACCATGGAAATTCAGGAAATAGAGATTATTATGATCTGATAGAAGAGATAAGAAATCCAGTAAGATTTCTATTATCACCATCGAGAGAGTAACTGAAAACTGCATGGAACCACCTGTCATGTTTTGGTATATACACTCTAGAACTCATCTTCTAGGACTGAAACACATTTTCCCGCACACCATTAGCAGTCTTTAGGAGTCATTTTCCTAACCAAGATATGGGCACCAACTTAGTTCTTCTCACAGTTGGCCATAATAGAAATAAGAACCATAAACCTTTCCAGTCATTTATAAACTTAAATTATGACTTAGATTCTTTTAAAGGCATAACTGTGCTTGTATTAGTGCATTTTATTAGGTGCACCAAAGTCCTATGAAGTATATACATAGAGCACATAAAAATCTAACTCTCCTTAGTTATAAATTTGACCTTGGTGAAATGAGTAGCCTTCTGAATGGCAAACATTACCAAAGCCATTAAGAGCTGCTATGTCTTTCCCTTACTAAATGTTTCAGTGAAGACATACAGTTCAGTTATGTTGATGCACCAAGTCTGAATGTTTTATACAGGCCTCTGATTGTTTTTAAACAATAAGAGGTCAGAGAGATGACTCGTTGATTAAGAGAACATATTGTTCTTTCAGAGGATCTGAGTTAGTGTTTAGCAACCATGTTGGGTAACTCACTGCCACTTTTAATTCCAGCTCCAAGGTAGGTGATATTCTCTTCTGGATTCTGCAGACACCTGCACTTATGTGCACACATGCACAGGGGTACCTGCATAGACATAATTAACAATAAAAACTCAACTGCATATTCTTCCAGTAAGAGTCTTTTCCAGGACTGCTATGGGATAGAGGACTTAAAGCCTTTCTCATAGAAGTCCCTCTGAAGAGTTGGAATAACAACCTATGGCAATGTGGGGCTAGAACCACAACAGGGCCCCCTACTTTACTAGAAGGTAAAAGCCAGCAAGCCTAATGTGCCAGTTAAGTGTGTCATGTCGTGTCCCCCACTGTTGCCTGCAGACGTAGAACAGATGTCTGGCTAGGGTGAAGAAGGGCTATCACTGAGGAAGGACAGGCCCCACACTTTTCCCAGTGCTTAGGTGCACATATCTTCCAGTGCTTCTCAGCATGGGCAGATTACTCCTAAAGTACAGCAGCTGGGTCAGGGTGCTGATGCTAACAGAAGGTCTTTCTGGGATCTGTCTGTCTGTCTGTCTGTCTGTGGTTTCAGAAGGGCTATGTGGCTCTGTGAGCTGCTTTGTATTGGGAATACAGCCAAGATCTGGACTGCATTCTAGTACAGAGAAGGTATTTTGAGATCTCTGCCGTTGTCAGCAATCAATAGAACCAGTTTGCCAATGCTTTAGTGTTTATAATTCATTTACACTCCCAGCAGAGACCATGCTTAAGGCCAAATGGGGCAAAGTCGCTGGGTGTTGTAGGAAATGAGACCATTTGTGGGCTTGTAGCAGGAGGCACAGTTGGCGGATCTGCATTCACAAAATGACTCTCCCAGGTCACGGTATCTCATATATTTCTCGAGGTCACAGACTCTTACCTCATTCTCAAGGCTCCCACTAAGACACTTAACTGAGGATGGGTGCTGAATTCATTTTTTTTAATACACTAATTTATTTTGTGTGTGGTAGGGGACATGACCTGGGGTACATTAGAAGTCAGAGGACACCATATTCAAGTCTGCTTTCTACTTCTACCATGTAGGCCCTGGTGTTGAAACTCAAGCCATCAAGCTTGTTTGCAAGCACCTTTACCCACAGAGCCCTTTTCTGGCCCAATGGTGTATGAGTCTTTTGTATTTGTTGTACAAGGGTATGAGTGGGTGACTTCCTTTATTCCACATGGCTCAAGATGTCCACAGAACCAGTGGGCTGTGAGCTTTAAATAGTGAATTGTATTCTATGCAAGCTTTTTATCGAAACTCATATTAAAATATAGGTGTGATGCTTCAGTGAGCAGCAGGGGAAAGGTTCTGAGCAGTGCACATCTTCATAAAACTCTGTGTGTGTGTGTGTGTGTGTGTGTGTGTGTGTGTGCACATACACACAAACATACATGTACAGTGCATGCGCAGCTGTACGCTTTAACATGGAATGTTTGACTGTAGTGTGAGCCCGGCAGTTGTGATGGTCATATGTAATGAAGTATACAGGTGAAGACTATACACGAGGAAGTGGAGCTACCTGGAACAGTCTAAATGATTCTTCTCAAAGTAGAGGGGCTGGCCTTGACAAGGCTCAGATACAGAGGTTTGCAGCACATAGAAACCTTGACCAGAGAGGCCTACATAGCTTTCAAGCACACACAGGGCAAAATGTCTCCAAGTATAAAGTCAAAGTGAGAGAGACTGGAAATTTCTGTGAATTGAAGAAGTTGAATGCCAGAAGAATCAGAGGGTGGGGAACTTAGTTTTACTTGGTTGAAGCCATTAAAAGCTGAACTTACAGGCCATGCTGGTACGGACTGTAATTCCAGCACTTTGGAAGTAGAGACAAGGTGATCAAGAGTTCAAAGCCAGTCTTGCTTAAAGTGTAAAGTCAAGGCAACCTAGGCGTCCTCAGAAACAATCAAGCCCCACAACCCACTCATACTTCTGACCATGTCTTTAAAAAAAATACCTTTTAACCACCTTGTGACCCTGTGATCCCACCCTGATCTTGTACTGCCCAGGGGACCATTGAATTTCTTTCTTTGATCATAAAAAGAATGTCTTTCGTCTGTTCTTTGACACTATATGTAAACAATACATATGTATCCTGACCATGATCCATACATTTTAATGTGTGTGTGTGTGCACGTGTGCATGTATGTGTGTGCACGTGTGTGTGTGTGTGTGTGTGTGTGTGTGTGTGTAGATGCATTGCCCATCTGTCACAGTGTTCATGTAAATGTCAGAACACCCAATGGGAGTCGTTCTCTTCTTCCACTGTCTGGGTACCAGGGATCAAACTCCGGGCAGCAAGCACCTATACCCACTCAGTCATCTCTCTGAACCACGTTTTGCAGTCATCTCTACAAGGATGGCATACCCCACTTAAAATGACATTTTAGGCTGGACAGGAGCTATTTTGTGGCCGTCGTTAAATTCGAAAGAAGGAAATGTCTTGCTTCTATGGATTTCTTTTCTGCCCAGCTCTGACTAATTTCTTCAGTGTAGCTGCTTACTCTGTTACCCACAGTCATCCCTGAATCAGTGTTAAGCTAAGCGAGCAGCACAGCCGCTGCCCATAGAGCTCCAACAGGAGATCATTCTGCAGTCTGACTCCAGAGAGCTGCAGATGGGCGTGCCAGCAGCTTTCAAAAGAATGACGCTTCCAGCAGAAAGTACAGCTTCAGTCATCAAAGCTAACGCTCCTGGCACCGTGGTGCCTGTCTCGAGACCTTCCGTGAGCTGGCAGAATGGGAACGCTCATCCTCACTGTAGATCATTCAAGTGCACTCAGTGAGTGCATTCGAGCGGGTGACGCTTTGTTTATATTAGTTGGGGATACAGTTTGGGCACTGTCCAGTGCAGATTGGTTCTTTTCTTCCAAAATTGACCTCTAATTCAGTAAGCAGGTGTGCACCTTTGGAATGTTCTTTTGGACTAACTGGGGGGGGGGGGCTTATAAATGGAGGGTGATTTGTTTGCATTTTCAAGTATGTATAGACTGTACCACTTTGGAGAGAAGATTCTCCCTGCATGTTTCTGTGTGGGTGGGCTTGGAAGATACTATGCTACTTAAGCGCCTCACAGGGGGGAAAATATATTATGGGATCTCACATGTGGAATAAAATAAAATAAAATAAAATAAAATGCCAAAAGTTCTGTGCTGAGAAATAAACCGCTGGTACCAGGATTGGGGTATTGGTAGGAAATGAGGAACAGTTCGTTAAAAGATAGAAAGTAGGGGCTGGTAAGATGCCTCGGGAGGGTAAGAGTGGGTTCCAGAGCACCTCAGCTCAGTCCACATCAAGTATGTCAGGAGACTCACAGCCTGCTAGAACTCCAGACCCAGGGAATCCACATTCCCTTCTAGCTTCTGAGGATGCCTTCATGAGTGTGTATGCACCTGTGTGTGTGTGTGTGTGTGTGTGTGTGTGTGTGTGTGTGTATGTGTGTGTGTGCGCGCGCGCACACGTGAGGACATGCATAATTTTAAAATACATCAAATATCTGAAAAAAGAATAAAAGAAAGCAAGTAGCTAATATGGAAAAATGAACCTGGCTAAAGATTTCATGTGAAGACTGAGGTTCTACAGTTAATAATACATCATGCGGCCATCTTCAGCTCCAGACAGCCGGCCACCTTCCTGGTGAGAGCACGGGGGTCTGCCTGGCCTGAGAGGTTTGTGGCACAGGCGCCGGCGGGAGCCTTCTTGGCTCCGGGACTCCGCGGAGGGCAGGCTGCACGGGTGACCGTGTGGAATACAGAGTGCCAGCTGTTTCTGGGACGGGCGAGAGAGTCGCAGAGCTTCTGGGCGGCGCCATCTTTAGCTCCAGACAGCCGGCCACCTTCCTGGTGAGAGCACGGGGTCTGCCTGGCCTGAGAGGTTTGTGGCACAGGCGCCGGCGGGAGCCTTCTTGGCTCCGGGACTCCGCGGAGGGCAGGCTGCACGGGTGACCGTGTGGAATACAGAGTGCCAGCTGTTTCTGGGACGGGCGAGAGAGTCGCAGAGCTTCTGGGCGGCGCCATCTTCAGCTCCAGACAGCCGGCCACCTTCCTGGTGAGAGCACGGGGGTCTACCTGGCCTGAGAGGTTTGTGGCACAGGCGCCGGCGGGAGCCTTCTTGGCTCCGGGACTCCGCGGAGGGCAGGCTGCACGGGTGACCGTGTGGAATACAGAGTGCCAGCTGTTTCTGGGACGGGCGAGAGAGTCGCAGAGCTTCTGGGCGGCGCCATCTTCAGCTCCAGACAGCCGGCCACCTTCCTGGTGAGAGCACGGGGGTCTGCCTGGCCTGAGAGGTTTGTGGCACAGGCGCCGGCGGGAGCCTTCTTGGCTCCGGGACTCCGCGGAGGGCAGGCTGCACGGGTGACCGTGTGGAATACAGAGTGCCAGCCGTTTCTGGGACGGGCGAGAGAGTCGCAGAGATTCTGGGGCGGCACCATCCTCAGCTCCAGACAACCAGCCACCTTCCCGGCAAGAGCCACAGAGCTTCTGAGGCTGCGACATCTTCGACTCCAGACAACTGGCCACCTTCCTGGCCAAAGCAACACAGCTTCTGGGAAAGATTCTGTTTTGGGCCTTCACCTTCAGCCAGGAGGAGGTCCAAACACCAGATAACTGTACACCTTCCCTGAGAGAGGAGAGCTTGCCTACAGAGACTGCTCTGACCACTGAAACTCAGAGAAGAGAGCTTGTCTCCCACGCCTGCTGATAGAGGGTAACAAAATCAACAGAGGAACAATCTTTTAACAAAGACAACTATAACAACTAACTCCAGAGATTGCCAGATGGCGAAAGGTAAACGTAAGAATCCTACTAACAGAAGCCAGGACCACTCACCATCATCAGAACCCAGAACGCCCACTTCGCCCAATCCAGGACACCCTAACACACCTGAAAAGGTAGACCTGGATTTAAAAGCATATTTCATGATGATGGTAGAGGACATAAAGAAGGAATTCAACAACTCACTTAAAGAAATACAGGAGAACACTGCTAAAGAGTTACAAGTCCTTAAAGAAAAACAGGAAAACACTGCTAAAGAGTTACAAGTCCTTAAAGAAAAACAGGAAAACACAACCAAACAGGTAGAAGTCCTTATAGAAAAACAGGAAAACACATCCAAACAGGTGATGGAAATGAACAAAACCATACTAGACCTAAAAAGGGAAGTAGACACAATAAAGAAAACCCAAAGTGAGGCGACGCTGGAGATAGAAACCCTAGGAAAGAAATCTGGAACCATAGATGCCAGCATCAGCAACAGAATACAAGAGATGGAAGAGAGAATCTCAGGTGCAGAAGACTCCATAGAGAACATCGGCACAACAATCAAAGAAAATGGAAAATGCAAAAAGATCCTAACTCAAAACATCCAGGAAATCCAGGACACAATGAGAAGACCAAACCTACGGATAATAGGAGTGGATGAGAATGAAGATTTTCAACTCAAAGGACCAGCAAACATCTTCAACAAAATTATTGAAGAAAACTTCCCAAATCTAAAGAAAGAGATGCCCATGAACATACAAGAAGCCTACAGAACTCCAAATAGACTGGACCAGAAAAGAAATTCCTCCCGACACATAATAATCAGAACACCAAATGCACTAAATAAAGATAGAATACTAAAAGCAGTAAGGGAAAAAGGTCAAGTAACATATAAAGGCAAGCCTATCAGAATTACACCAGATTTTTCACCAGAGACTATGAAAGCCAGAAGAGCCTGGTCAGATGTTATACAGACACTAAGAGAACATAAATGCCAGCCCAGGCTACTATACCCAGCCAAACTCTCAATTACCATAGATGGAGAAACCAAAGTATTCCACGACAAAACTAAATTCACCCATTATCTCTCCACGAATCCAGCCCTTCAAAGGATAATAACAGAAAAAAAACAATACAAGGACGGGAACCACGCCCTAGAAAAAACAAGAAGATAATCCATCAACAAACCTAAAAGAAGACAACCACAAGAACAGAATGCCAACTTTAACAACAAAAATAACAGGAAGCAACAATTACCTTTCCTTAATATCTCTTAATATCAATGGACTCAATTCCCCAATAAAAAGACATAGACTAACAGACTGGCTACACAAACAGGACCCAACATTCTGCTGCTTACAGGAAACCCATCTCAGGGAAAAAGACAGACACTACCTCAGAGTGAAAGGCTGGAAAACAATTTTCCAAGCAAATGGTCTGAAGAAACAGGCTGGAGTAGCCATTCTAATATCGGATAAAATCGACTTCCAACCCAAAGTTATCAAAAAAGACAAGGAGGGACACTTCATACTCATCAAAGGTAAAATCCTCCAAGAGGAACTCTCAATTCTGAATATCTACGCTCCAAATGCAAGGGCAGCCACATTCATTAAAGACACTTTAGTAAAGCTCAAAGCACACATTGCACCTCACACAATAATAGTGGGAGACCTCAACACACCACTTTCATCAATGGACAGATCGTGGAAACAGAAACTAAACAGGGACACAGTGAAACTAACAGAAGTTATGAAACAAATGGACCTGACAGATATCTACAGAATATTTAATCCTAAAACAAAAGGATATACCTTCTTCTCAGCACCTCACGGGACCTGCTCCAAAATTGACCATATAATTGGTCACAAAATAAGCCTCAACAGATACAAAAATATTGAAATTGTCCCATGTATCCTATCAGACCACCATGGCCTAAGACTGATCTTCAATAACAACATTAAGAATGGAAAGCCAACATTCACGTGGAAACTGAACAACACTCTTCTCAATGATACCTTGGTCAAGGAAGGAATAAAGAAAGAAATTAAAGACTTTTTAGAGTTTAATGAAAATGAAGCCACAACGTACCCAAACCTTTGGGACACAATGAAAGCATTTCTAAGAGGGAAACTCATAGCTCTGAGTACCTCCAAGAAGAAACGGGAGAGAGCACATACTAGCAGCTTGACAACACATCTAAAAGCTCTAGAAAAAAAGGAAGCAAATTCACCCAAGAGGAGTAGACGGCAGGAAATAATCAAACTCAGGGGTGAAATTAACCAAGTGGAAACAAGAAGAACTATTCAAAGAATTAACCAAACGAGGAGTTGGTTCTTTGAGAAAATCAACAAGATAGATAAACCCTTAGCTAGACTCACTAGAGGGCAAAGGGACAAAATCCTAATCAACAAAATCAGAAATGAAAAGGGAGACATAACAACAGATCCTGAAGAAATCCAAAACACCATCAGATCCTTCTACAAAAGCTTATACTCAACAAAACTGGAAAACCTGGATGAAATGGACAAATTTCTGGACAGATACCAGGTACCAAAGTTGAATCAGGATCAAGTTGACCTTCTAAACAGTCCCATATCCCCTAAAGAAATAGAAGCAGTTATTAATAGTCTCCCAACCAAAAAAAGCCCAGGACCAGATGGGTTTAGTGCAGAGTTCTATCAGACCTTCAAAGAAGATCTAATTCCAGTTCTGCACAAACTATTTCACAAGATAGAAGTAGAAGGTACTCTACCCAACTCATTTTATGAAGCCACTATTACTCTGATACCTAAACCACAGAAAGATCCAACAAAGATAGAGAACTTCAGACCAATTTCTCTTATGAATATCGATGCAAAAATCCTTAATAAAATTCTCGCTAACCGAATCCAAGAACACATTAAAGAAATCATCCATCCTGACCAAGTAGGTTTTATTCCAGGGATGCAGGGATGGTTTAATATACGAAAATCCATCAATGTAATCCATTATATAAACAAACTCAAAGACAAAAACCACATGATCATCTCGTTAGATGCAGAAAAAGCATTTGACAAGATCCAACACCCATTCATGATAAAAGTTTTGGAAAGATCAGGAATTCAAGGCCCATACCTAAACATAATAAAAGCAATCTACAGCAAACCAGTAGCCAACATCAAAGTAAATGGAGAGAAGCTGGAAGCAATCCCACTAAAATCAGGGACTAGACAAGGCTGCCCACTTTCTCCCTACCTTTTCAACATAGTACTTGAAGTATTAGCCAGAGCAATTCGACAACAAAAGGAGATCAAGGGGATACAAATTGGAAAAGAGGAAGTCAAAATATCACTTTTTGCAGATGATATGATAGTATATATAAGTGACCCTAAAAATTCCACCAGAGAACTCCTAAACCTGATAAACAGCTTTGGTGAAGTAGCTGGATATAAAATTAACTCAAACAAGTCAATGGCCTTTCTCTACACAAAGAATAAACAGGCTGAGAAAGAAATTAGGGAAACAACACCCTTCTCAATAGTCACAAATAATATAAAATATCTCGGCGTGACTCTAACTAAGGAAGTAAAAGATCTGTATGATAAAAACTTCAAGTCTCTGAAGAAAGAAATTAAAGAAGATCTCAGAAGATGGAAAGATCTCCCATGCTCATGGATTGGCAGGATCAACATTGTAAAAATGGCTATCTTGCCAAAAGCAATCTACAGATTCAATGCAATCCCCATCAAAATTCCAACTCAATTCTTCAACGAATTAGAAGGAGCAATTTGCAAATTCATCTGGAATAACAAAAAACCTAGGATAGCAAAAACTCTTCTCAAGGATAAAAGAACCTCTGGTGGAATCACCATGCCTGACCTAAAGCTTTACTACAGGGCAATTGTGATAAAAACTGCATGGTACTGGTATAGAGACAGACAAGTAGACCAATGGAATAGAATTGAAGACCCAGAAATGAACCCACACACCTATGGTCACTTGATCTTCGACAAGGGAGCTAAAACCATCCAGTGGAAGAAAGACAGCATTTTCAACAATTGGTGCTGGCACAACTGGTTGTTATCATGTAGAAGAATGCGAATCGATCCATACTTATCTCCTTGTACTAAGGTCAAATCTAAGTGGATCAAGGAACTTCACATAAAACCAGAGACACTGAAACTTATAGAGGAGAAAGTGGGGAAAAGCCTTGAAGATATGGGTACAGGGGAAAGATTCCTGAACAGAACAGCAATGGCTTGCTCTGTAAGATCGAGAATTGACAAATGGGACCTAATGAAACTCCAAAGTTTCTGCAAGGCAAAAGACACCGTCAATAGGACAAAAAGACCACCAACAGATTGGGAAAGGATCTTTACCTATCCTAAATCAGATAGGGGACTAATATCCAACATATATAAAGAACTCAAGAAGGTGGACTTCAGAAAATCAAATCACCCAATTAAAAAATGGGGCTCAGAACTGAACAAAGAATTCTCACCTGAGGAATACCGAATGGCAGAGAAGCACCTGAAAAAATGCTCAACATCCTTAATCATCAGGGAAATGCAAATCAAAACAACCCTGAGATTCCACCTCACACCAGTCAGAATGGCTAAGATCAAAAATTCAGGTGACAGCAGATGCTGGCGTGGATGTGGAGAAAGAGGAACACTCCTCCATTGTTGGTGGGATTGCAGGCTTGTACAACCACTCTGGAGATCAGTCTGGCGGTTCCTCAGAAAACTGGATATAGTACTACCGGAGGATCCAGCAATACCTCTCCTGGGCATATATCCAGAAGATGCCCCAACTGGTAAGAAGGACACATGCTCCACTATGTTCATAGCAGCCTTATTTATAATAGCCAGAAGCTGGAAGGAACCCAGATGCCCCTCAACAGAGGAATGGATACAGAAGATGTGGTACATCTACACAATGGAGTACTACTCAGCTATTAAAAAGAATGAATTTATGAAATTCCTGGCCAAATGGATGGACCTGGAGGGCATCATCCTGAGTGAGGTAACACATTCACAAAGGAACTCACACAATATGTACTCACTGATAAGTGGATATTAGCCCAAAACCTAAGATACCCAAGATATAAGATACAATTTCCTAAACACATGAAACTCAAGAAAAATGAAGACTGAAGTGTGAACACTATGCCCCTCCTTAGAAGTGGGAGCAAAACACCCTTGGAAGGAGTTACAGAGACAAAGTTTGGAGTTGAGATAAAAGGATGGACCATGTAGACACTACCATATCCGGGGATCCATCCCATAATCAGCTTCCAAATGCTGACACCATTGCATACACTAGCAAGATTATGCTGAAAGGACCCTGATATAGCTGTCTCTTGTCAGAGTATGCCTGGGCCTAGCAAACATAGAAGTGGATGCTCACAGTCGGCTATTGGATGGATCACATGGCCCCCAATGAAGGAGCTAGAGAAAGTACCAAAGAAGCTAAAGGGATCTGCAACGCTATAGGTGGAACAACATTATGAACTAACCAGTACCCCGGAGCTCTTGACTCTAGCTGCATATGCATCAAAAGATGGCCTAGTCGGCCATCACTGGAAAGAGAGGCCCATTGGACACGCAAACTTTATATGCCCCAGTACAGGGGAACGCCAGGGCCATAAAAGGGGAGTGGGTGGGTAGGGGAGAAGGGGTGGGTGGCTATGGGGGACTTTTGGTATAGCATTGCAAATGTAAATGAGCGAAATACCTAATAAAAAATGGAAAAAAAAAAAAAAAAGAAAAAAAAAAAAAAAAAAAAGATGGCCTAGTCGGCCATCACTGGAAAGAGAGGCCCATTGGACTTGCAAACTTTATATGCCCCAGTACAGGGGAACGCCAGGGCCAAAAAAAATGGGAGTGGGTGGGTAGGGGAGTGGGGGGGGAGGGTATGGGGGACTTTTGGGATAGCATTGGAAATGTAATTGAGGAAAATACGTAATAAATAAATAAATAAATGAATTAAAAAAAAAAAAAAAAAAAAAAAAATAATACATCATGCTTATTAGGCTTTTGGTTAGATGAATATGTATCACTGCTCTTGCCAACAATTAGGCAAAGGGTTGCAAAGTAAGAGATAATTTGTTTCCAATCTGTAACTGTTTAACTGTGTATACATATTGAACTTATAACATCACCATGCATAACTTAACATATCCAATGAAAAATTATTAAAAAGTAATTTGAGGCCGGGCAGTGGTGGCACACGCCTTTAATCTCAGCACTTGGGAGGCAGAGGTAGGCAGATTTCTGAGTTTGAGTCCAGCCTGGTCTACAGAGTGAGTTCCATGACAGCTAGGGCTACACAGATACACAGAGAAACCCTGTTTTGAAAAAGAAAAAAAAAGTAATCATGTGAATAATGCTTTAAATTAGGTATAGTTTAAAAATAGAATGGTCTGTTCCTTTATATAAAACATTAGAATTAGCTGTCATATTGTTCCAATGGAGGATCCATTTCTAAGCAGCTGTGTTACTTTTGTAAGGTGACCTAACTTTTCTGACTCAATTTCCATCTTTGTCTTATTTTATATTTATTTTAAATTTTATATATATATTTGTGTGGAAGAGTGTGTGTATGTAAATACAGTCCTCACAGAAGGTAGGAGAGGGTTTCAGAGCCCCTAGAGGCATAGTTATAATTGGTTATGAGCTGCCTGACATGTGTAGTGGGTAACAAAGTCTGGTCCTCTGAAAGAACAGCAGCACTCTGCTGAGTCATCTCCTCGGTGTCTGTCCTCATATGTAAAATGCACTTGAGCTACCCATAAACCTTTTGATTATTATAAAAGCTGGTATACATATGGAGAGGCTGCTGCCTGGCAGGTGATCTCTCAGCTTTGCCTTTGTTGATGTTGTTTATATCATTGCCATTTAGCTTCTCTGTAATGACACTTCTGTACAAGTGGGACCCATACTCTAACAGTCAATACATGCGCCAGTGTTTTCAGATTCTGATCATCACTCAATTTTAATAATTTTGTTTTGATTTTCTTTTGATTGTTTTTTATGCAGGGACTTATGTATCTCCTTCTGGCATAGGTGAGGATGACCCTGAACTCTTGATCTTCCTGACTTGTGACATGTACATGAGTGACATGTATACCTCCAGTGTGCATGTACCATTATGCCTGGTTCATGCATAGTAAGAAAACGGTCTTAACAACTGAATACCTCACCTGGCCTTTGCTTTTCTCTTCCTCCTCCTCCTCTTCCTCTTCCTCTCCCTCCTCTTCCTTTTCCTCTTCCTCCTCCTTCTCCTCTTCTTCTTCTTCCTCCTCCTCCTCCTCCTCTTTCAATATGTAGTTGTGTTTATGTACTTGCATGCAGTGTTACATGTGTTCAGGTATGTATAAAGATGGGTGTCTAGCCCCAAAGTTAAGTCCAATGTCTTCCTTGGTCATTCTCCAAGTTTATTTTTGAAGTAAGTTCGTTCACTGAAGCCAGACCTCAGTGGTTATAAAACCTGGCTAGCCATCTTCTCCAGGAGTCTTATCTCTACCTCTTTCATGGTCTTCCATGCCCATCCAACTTTTTAATGTCCGTTATCAATAGCTAAAGTCTTGTTTGCTTACTTATAGATAGGTATCTAAGTGGGTTAGAGAACTTTCCCTTTATGTATCCTACAGTTTAAAATCTTCTAGTCAGTTCATTGTGTGTTTCATGTGAGTGTAATTCAAGGGAGAACTGATTGTTTAAGGTATTGATTTTCCCTAATTCAGTGTGATAATTTATTTACTCTTTATCCAGTGCTTGCCAAGTGCCAAATCCATTCTTGTCAGACACTGAGAAGCAACGCTCATCTCTTCTTTTAAGGAGCTCCCAATACAGTCTTTAAGTGAATCCTGAAGAAATCAGTTGCAATGCCAGCAAAGGAATGCTTCAATAACAGTGCAGATGAACTTGATAGCAAGAGTTGCTAGCACTCAGGCAAAGAGCTGAAGGTGTCTTCTTCCATGTCAGTTATGTTTATGTGGGCTGCCAGTAGAAGGATGGCTGAGATTTAGGGTGGGTCTTTTCACCTAAATTGATTCAGTCAAGAAAGTCCCTGACCCGAGTGCCCAGCTTCTTGGGTTGTATCTGACAACCAAGATGAGGCATCATTAGGAG
Organism: Mus musculus; assembly: GCF_000001635.26. Lineage (NCBI taxonomy): Eukaryota > Metazoa > Chordata > Mammalia > Rodentia > Muridae > Mus > Mus musculus. The sequence goes on along the minus strand of NW_016097317.1, from coordinate 790,299 downwards.
GTGTTCCTTAGGGGCTACTCACCTTGCCTTTTGGAGTAGGGTTTCACTGGGAATAGTGCTGTCCTAATTAGCCCAGGCAGGCTGGTCAGGAAGCCCACGGGATCATCTTGTGTTCCTTTCCCCTGTGTTAGATGAGGAGCATTCAGCACCCTGCTTAACTTCCTGTGGGTGCTAGAGATTGAGCTCAGGTTCTCATGCTTGCAAGGCAAGCACTGTCCCAGCCCTAAAAAGGTGAGTTTTAAAACAGCCCATTACAGATGTGCTTTCTTGAACTCGAACACAATACGCGTATGTTCAAAATAAACTACATATTTAAAAAACAAAAGAAAAGAAAAGAAACCTAAGATTTCACTGACCTTTGAGGACAGCTTGGTACAGCGATCTGTCTGTGTTTAAATTTCTCTGTCACCGCTTGCTGCAGAGAACAGTTTAGGACAGGCAAATATCAAGCCGTGGTCACATATTCCATGGGGTAGTGGAACAGAGTGAGCTTGTATCTGAAGCAGCTGCAGTCACCTCTGAGCCTTTCTCTGTCATCCCACCTGGAAGGTAGCAATCACTGGTTATTGTGCACAATTAAAAGGATGATTATATCCATTTTCTGAAGCTAGTTATCCAGGTAGCCCTTTTCAGTGACCTGTGAGAAGGTATGGTATCCCCATTCACCTTTCTAAGCTGTACAAGAAATGGGATATATAAATTAGCTTCCTCTGGTGATGAAACTGCAGTTCTCCGCGAAAGAAAAACAGGTTCGTAGCACCATCTACAGGCTACTGAAGAGGAAAACTTCTGCTTAGCTCCTAGATTCAAAGACTGGTGGAGAGGGGCATAGAAAGAAGAAAACCACACTGTCTCTCTTAAATGTATTAACTGTAAATGTTGTCATGTGTATTTTTCTTTTTGTTACCCCCTATGCATATGTCTCTCTGTGTCTGAGGTTAAAATGCTGATCTAGTAGGGTCTATGTTTTTCATTAGCATCTGGGGGTTTATTCTTGTTTGTAGATTTCCCCCCCTTACATTCATCCTGTCAATATGGAGTTAGTTCAGTCCGCAGCAGGTTCCTCCTAACTATGTTATGTTATGAGACCCAAGGAATGAAGCCAGCCACCCGTGTACCTTATATCTCTGCTCCTCGTGTACTCAAAGAATGCGTTGTATCATCTATATCCTTTTTTCAGGGAAAAGTAAATACAGACAGTTTTGGTTGCTTTTATGTGTGCTTATTTGCTATTTACCTTTAAAAAAAACAAAAAACAAAAAAAGCTCTATCAGGCAGGCATCAGAGTCAGTGTGATTCCCGAGTCTGTCCTCAAGGTTGTATGATTTTGTAGTCAATGGCCCAGGGCTTGAATAATTTTCAACATGAAAGGATCTGGAAAACTTGTCTTTTAGATGTTAACAGGGAAAGTTTTGCATTTTTTTGCTGTTTTTTTGGGTCTGTCTGTAAGTGTATGCCATGTGCATGCAGTTGCTCTTAGAGTCCAGAAGAGGGCGTCAGATCCTGTGGCGCTGGATTAGTGATGTTGTTGGGAGGGGCTCCATACAGGTCCTGTTGAGCAGACTTCGTACCCAGGGTGTTTGCAAGAGCAGCAAGTACAGCAATTGTCTGCAACCACCCAGCCATTTCTCTAACCCGGAAGTAATATTCTAATATCCAGGGATGTGAGTCAGTTTGTCTTTTTTGTTTATTTCTTTTGTTGACAGTAAGCTAGCCATGTTATTTTTGTCAACCTAGGATATATTCTTGGATTCTTTCAAGGACGGTGTTATACAATGTTTGTGCTACTGTTCCAAATAGCCTCTGAGAGGCTCCACCCAGCAGCTGACTCGGACAGACAGACACTCACAGCCAAACAGTTGATGGAGCTCTGGGACTCTTGTGGCAGAATAGGAGGAGGGATAGCTAGCCGCAAAGAGAAGAGAGACTCCAGAGGAGGATCAACAGAGTCAAGAAACCTGAACCCTTGGGGCTCTCAGTGTCTGAACTACCAACCAAAAAACATGCACATAGGTAGCAGATTACAGTTTGGTTTTCATATGGGTCCTGAATAACTGGAGGGGGGCTATCCCAAAAGCTGTTGCCTATACATGAGATGTGTTCTTCTAGCTGGGCTGCCTTGTCTGGCCTCAGTAGGAGAGGATGCACTTAGCCCCTCCAAGACTTGAAAGGTCGGGGGATACCAAGTGGGTCCACACCTGCTCAGAGGAGGAGGGGAGAGGGTGGAGGAATGATCATGGAAGGGGGTAACTGGTAAGGGGGCAGTAAGCATGATGTAAAGGAAATAAGTAAAAAAAAAAGAAGATGATGAAGAAAGAAAGAAAGAAAGAAAGAAAGAAAAAGAAAGAAAAGGAAAGGAACAAAGAATTTATTTAAAGAACCTTTGTGGGTTGACTTAGTAAATAATACACCCTCTTGTCAACTGACGCTTTATTCTTTTGTAATTTAATAACTTGTTACAGTTTTTGGAACACTGGAGAAATCAAGTCTTCAATAAATCATTCAATAGTACATGAGTCTTCCTCACAAATATTGAGCATACATTTTTAAAAAGTGTAGAATTTTACCCCCAAAATGTCATATTTAGAACTAAGAAGCCTAGAGTCACTACATAGTATAAAAAAAGAAAGCATGGTAAATGGCTTCAGAGTTCTTATAGCTCAGTTACTCTTGGATTATGCTAATTGAAAAGTTATAAAATGGTATTAAAAAAATAACGCGTGAAGAATTATGCATGAAACACTAGGGCATTTTTCTGAAGGAGAAAAGAAAGCAGTCATTCTCACACCAGCAGAGGTTCAACACAAGGTTCTGGCTGGAAATTCCACGGCTCCTATTTCTCCCTGTTTTTCTTGCACCAGATGGCACTGTTTAGTTCTCTTTTGCAGCCTTGTTCTGGAACTTTCTGTGGGAGAATCTGTTTCAGTCCAGGCTCACCAGTGACACCTCCTATATCCCACATGAGGCCTTTGTGGATGCTTGAGAGAGGCCTTGACTCATGTGTAGCTGTGTCTCGCAGGACCCACGGCAAGCTTGTTAGCAGATCTGAATAAATCCACGGATGGATGGGAGCCTGAATTTTCCTCCCAGAGTTCAGCGGCTGTTTTGATTCCAGACGTCTTACAGTGGTGTGGTTTTTCAGAGTCTTTGCAGGCGGCTCTTATTATCTGATGCATCTTAGATGTATTATATGAGTAAAAGTGTGTCTGTAGTCATACAGACACAATCTTTTTTTATGAAGTCTCTTGGAGCTCTTAAAATGCTCTTTGACATTCGGTAGGACTTCTGTTCCACAGCATCATTGAGTTATATTAGCTTCAGATATTAAAACTCAAAGAACGTTTTGTGCCATTTCTATTTATTCCTAGGGCTGGTTTATAAAGAAATTACTGCAGACCTTTGATGTCACTGTGTCTGAGGCTAGCTGTTCTATCTCCTCCTTGCTACTGCTGTCAGTACAGTATGCCTTCAGGAAAGCAGCCTCAGCTCACTCCTTAATAAGAATGCCAGTATCGCACTGTGGTCCCTCCCCTTCCTGATTCTTTATAAGCATATTATTTTGAGGTGTTTTTTCTTTTTAGACTTTATTAAATGCTGATGAATGTTTTTGCTCGTCTGTATGTCTGACTCCACTAGGTCTGAACGGGTCAGAAGAGGGCATTGACTTCCCTGGAAATGGAGTTTCACTTGGTTGTGAGCCTCCATGTAGGTGTTGAGAATTGAACTTGGGTCCTTTGTAAGAATCCGTACTCTAACCTCCTGAGCCATCTCTCCCACTCCTATTTTACTTATTTTAGTGTGTGTGTGTGTGTGCGCGCGCTGCACGCATGTGTGCATGTGTAGATAGGTAGGTGTGTGTATGTATGAGTACAAATGTCTGCATAACACAGAAGACAATATTAATTTCCCATGGAGCTAGAGTTACAGGTAGTTGTGAGTTGCCTAGTGTGTGCACTATGAAACTCTGGTCCTCTGCAAGAGCAGCAAATGCCCTCAACCACTGAGACATGTCCTGGTCCCCACTTCTTTTCTACAACTCTTTTAATTTAATTTAATTGTGCTTAATTTTGAGATCAGGTCTCATGTAGCTTTGACCTGCAGTCTGTAGCTGAAGCTGACCTTTAGCTTTTGACACCCCCCCCGCCCCCCCCCCATCTCAGTGCTTGGATTACAGCTGTGTACCAGCACACCTGACCTCGTTTTGTGACTAATATACATGCCTGGAGCATCATCGTGTGATGCTCTCATGAATGATGCTCCCATGAAAGCTGCTTTCCCTTTCCTGTTGTTTCTCAGAAACAGTGGATTGTTGACACTCACTGATATTCCTGTAAATGCAACACTTTTTTTTCTCCTTCATCCTGAGTTTAGCACTGATTGCTGCTGTCCTTCGGTATTTCCTTGTTCTGGGTGTTCTTGGTTTTTGTTTTGTTTTGTTTGGTTGGTTCGTTGGCTTTGGAGTTCTACGATTTAGAGGTGGGAATAGAAAAAGAACACGTTCTGAACTGGGGTTTTAAATGCCTCTCCAGGGTGTGGGTCTTGGTGTACTTAAATTCAAAGGGTGCATTTCTGGTGCCTTCCTCTTGCCCTCCTATTTTTTCTCTCCCTTACAACCCCTCTTCCTTGTGGAAATGGCATGTGTTTGGTTTCTAGGGTTCTGGCCCTTCAGACTGAGCCACTGCTGTCTGTAGACGCACGCAGGAGACAGACTGCTTCCATAAATCAAACCCTGGATTTTATTAGAGTGTTTATGTAACCTCAGTTTATGTGCTATAATTCTTTGCTCTTGCCTCAAGTAATTCCCAAAGAGGTTGTTTGCTCTTTTCCCTATAAACATTCTGGTATTCACCTTTTGTTTTGATATTCTCCCCTCCCTGCTCTTCTCTGCCTTTAGGGTGGGGTAGGCACATCACTAATATATGGTGGCTTTGAACCGAGGAAGCCTTTGCTATGCATGGCTGCCTCTGCCTTCCCTATGCTTTCCCTTCATAACATGTTGGTCCAGTCAGATGGACTGCTGAGAGGGGATATTCTGAGTGAGGACTTAGGGTGAAATTGACTTTTAATGGAAGAAAATACCAGGTTGTGTTGACCAGATACAACTGTGCTCCATATCAACAACTTATGTAGAGAGAATGGTTGTCTGTTGGAAATGAAGACAATTTGACTCACACACAGTATATTTTTCAGAAATGGCTATATACTTTCCTTTTCCCAGTTCCTTGTTTGAGTCTTATATTGGGCCAGGGGATGACCCATGTAGCTGAGGAAAATGTGACTAGTCCAGATCACCCACAGTAGAATTGTATAGCACCAAGTTATGGCGTTACCAGTTAATGCATGGGTGGTGCTGTAGATAGTCACATGTATCCCATATTTCTGGTTTAAAGAAGGTCGAGAACCAGGGAGAAGTTTCTAAAGGACATACACACACAGCACCATCTCCTTTCACTTAATAATGTAAACGTTGGATGTAAAGCTTAGAACTGTGTTATTCAATGCTGTAGCCTCCAGCCACAGATAGCTTCTGAGAAGCAGAAATATGGCTCTCTGAGATGTGTAACAATACAGTACAAGAGGATTTGCATCTCAAGTAGAAAACTGACCATGTAAACCATCATGCTAATAATTCCTACTAATTATATGCTAACATATTCTTTTGGATACATGGCTTAAATGCAGTATGTCATTAATGTTAATGTTACATAATTTTACCATTTTGCATTTTTAATGTGGCTATGAGAAAATTTAAAATTATAAATAAAAGTTATAATTGACTCAAATTCTTACTGATCAGCACTATTTCAAAATGATCTTATTCAAAGCTCCCCAAATTATACATTTAAAAGTGTGTTATGCTCCCCCCCAAGCCCTGGGTCTTTTATGTGCTTGGGAGATTCCTTACCAGTTAGCTTCATACCCAGCCTTCTCTTTACTTTTCCTTTTGATTCAGGGTCTTTATTTCCATCCTGTAGCTTTGAGTGGCCTTGAACTTGTTGTCCTCTTGCCTCAGCTTTCCAAGGAGCTGAGTTGACCTGCCTGCTTCGCCAGGCTAGACTAATGCTTTCTGATTAAATATTAACATAGACATTAGTGAGACAGTATGAATAAAATCATGTTCTATATATGTAGCATCCCTGTTTAAGAGGAGTTATTAGCTAGGACATGCCTAAGGAGGGTGTTCTTTCCAGGTCTTACCTGGGAGCGTGTAGAGGGTGACAGTGTAGACTTAAGAACACAGTCCCAGCTTAGCCATTTACAGTTCATGTGACAGGAAGTTACTTTGGGCCTCAGCCTTGCTGTGTAGACAATTAGAGATCATATTAAGATATTCTTCTGATACATTTGTGTATTAAATAAGACAAAGCATATGAAGCAGACCCTAGAGCACAAATGTGTTCTATCAGTACTGTAGACGTGTTACCTCTTACACTGATGAATGATATTGTGATGACTGTCTTCTCTGTAATGAGAATTCTCTGATAGAGAACTCAACCCAAAATTCTTTTCTTACACAAATGGAAAATGTTGGATTTTAGCAGTTAGCTTGACATTTTTGTTCTTTTTGAGAGTCAGAAGCCAGAGACATTAATTAAGAAGAGATGGTAGATTAACAAAATGGAGCACATATATTGGGACATGTGGTTACACAATGTTGCATAAAATGGAAGCTGTGAGAATTTTGGTGGAAGCCGGTATATACCTGATAAAGATTCTGTAGGGCTGGCCTGATGTGCTACCATGCTTTCCAGCCATGGTAGTTGAGGAAGTGGATAGTTAAATTATATTCTAGGAAAGAGAATAACCTGATTGTCCTGTTTTGAGTGATAGTGTTATATTGTGTTAGAATGCACTATAATTTTAGGGCAAGGTTGATATGTATTTTTAAATGTAATTACTAAGCTGTTTCAGTATATCTGTTAAGTAGGGCTGAATAACGGGAAAGTTTTTATTTCGCTCATTGAAATTTGCAGTCTGATTAAGCCTTGAGCAGTGCTGTAGAGCCAAGCTTCTTAACTATGGGTCCTAAACTTACATGGTATCCTATAGCTGAATATGGGGATGAGACAGAGATAAAAGTTTTAAAAACCAGTCAGAAGTCTCTACAGTGAAAAAGGATAAAAATTTAACTCAGACACAAGATGAATCTGTGGTGTTTCTGACACTGAAAGTATCACTGTAGGCTTGTTTCCTGACCATCAAATGAGCTCACTTTGTAGTGCACAAGACACCACAGCTTGAAACACACAACGGACATTTCCCCAAGTTCCACATCTCAGTACTCAGCCCTTTTTTCTCTTTAAAGAACCTTGAGTAACATTCTTCTTCAGCTCTTGATGAGTGATATTCTGTTTCTCCAACTCTCTCTGTGTGTCCCTCTCTTCTCTCTCTCTCTCTCTCTCTCTCTCTCTCTCTCTCTCTCTCTCCTCATGGTAAAACTTTAATGACTAAGTAAATAAGGAAGAGGTGAAGATACCACTTTTGATAGTGTTGTCTGGGACCGGGTCTCAGAGAGCCCAGTTGGCCTTGAACTCAGTCTGTATGGAGTTGAAGATGACCTTGCATTTCTGATCTTCCTGCTTATATCTCTTGGGTTCTGGGATTACAAGTGTTCAGCACTGTGACTGGTTTAGGCAGTACTAGGGATGGAATCTAAGACTCTATCATGCTATACGAATGCTCTACTAAATGCCACAGCCTGGGACTCCATGGTATTGTCTAGAGGCCTGTGCTGACCCCGAAGTGATGACACAGCCCATCTCTTTTATTGTTTCTGTCTCCTGAATTAATTTAGAGTAGGTTTTTGGGCTTATTTCCCAACCCCAAAACACAAGAAAGAAATACAAGAACATGAAACCAGGGAAAGCAAATCACAGTAAGATAAATGCTCTGTTTTCCTGGCAAAGTTAAAAATTCACTTTTGGAACCTAATAGCAGTAGGCAAGAGATATTTATTGAAACCAAGATTTTTAGTGTGGTTTATGCTGCTCATGAGTAATTTAATACTGCTTTTCTTTAAAATGAGTTTTTAATTTTGTAAGAATTCAGATTTGTTTCCAGAGTAAAAATGACTGAGCAGTGTGGGAGTAGTTAGGGTTTGGGGTTTGTGTGGGTGAGATTCCAGTTACCCACAACAGTCCTTGCTGCCCTGAAGGGCTTTCCCAGATGTCATTTATGGAGTGAAATTTAAAACAAGTGTCTGTCGTCCTACAGTCTGTGGTCTCATCTAGTCATCAATTCAGAGAGAGACACAACAGAGAAGATGCAAGTTGTCAGATTAGTGTTCCTGCCAAGAAGTGTTGCACACAGAGGTTCACCTGATAATAAAGTGGTGTGGTACTGCCTCCCTTCTGATAAATGGCTTCATGTAGTGCCCAGACCCTGGGCCTCAGGAACCACATCTCCAACTCATCTTTGTCTCTTAGTCTCTGGTGCTTTGCTTCTCTCTCCACCTGCCTCTCCTCCTCTTCCACGTGCCTCCTAAACAATGCCAAAACACTGCACCTTATATGTCCCCACCTGAATCTCTTCATCTTCTTTCCTAATCTTACTTCCTGTTCTCCTTTCTCCCTTCCCCTTCCTCCCAGCTCTTTGCCTCCTTCCTTCTGCCTTCCTGCTTTTCCTTCCCACACCTGATAGAAAAAAAAAAGATATTTATCCTTCTGAGATCGAGTTATTTCCCTTTCTATGCTACCCCCTTTTTTGCATCATTTGCCGTTTGGATCCTTTCAGATCAGAACCAGCGTGTGGGATGGTGCTCAGGACTGCTAGACCTTTGTGGAAATACCTCTCACAGTTACCTTCTGAACTGTGTCTCCTGACTGACTAAATCAGTCAGGTTAATGATGACTATCACCCTTTGCATTATGGGAATCAACACCTAGAAGCCTAGATTCCTTTGTTCCGGCTTTCAGAATCTTTTGAGCCAATTGGGAGACTTGGGTTTTGTTTGTTTGTTTGGTTTCTGCTGGTCAGAACCTTTTGTTCTGACCTCTCTTCTGTGGGTTCATACTCTCTTTGCTTTCTCCCTGTTCATTTCTTCTTCTTTTGTCCCCATCGCCTCCTTCCTCTTAGGGGAATTCATGTTTGCTTCTGAAGATAAGGCACTGCTAGCTTCTGGCTCTAGGTACTTTTCTCTGTTCATTTCCATGTAGTTTACTGAACTTACAAACAACACTAAGACCGCGTAAACACAATGATGCTCACGTTAAAAGTTCTCCTTGCTGTGTCTTGATCTTTACCTTTTAACGCTTGGATCTGGTTGTAAGCCTCAGGTGACCCTTGTGGTTGCACTTGTCTGTCCATTTATGGAGTCTGTCTTTCATATGCTCCGAATACTAAGTTCAAGGTTACTGATGTCACAGAGACCTTTTCGCCATTTCCGGTTCCTAGACAAGCTGTGGTCACTCATGTAACTGCAGCAGACAGAAAAGCAATTTTTCACCTCAAAAGGTTAGATGAGACTTTACACTCCTGGCTGTGGACATTTTTTAAGGTGAATATTGACAGGATCTGTTAGATTGGTGCACCAAGTGTCTTCCCATCTCTGCGACCTTGCAGTTGGTATTCTATCCATGAAAGGACTCTGCAGGTCTGGCTGTCTGGACTTGACAGGTGAGTGTATCACTCTGAGAGGAGAGTCTCCCTGTATACCTGTCTCATTGTCTGTCTCCCATGCTCTCTTCATTCTACTTGCATGCAGTTGTCTCTACCTTACATTGTACATTTCCCCCACATCTGAGGTTAGCACTTCCTGTTTCTTACATAGTCATGTACTCTGTGTCTAAGGCCAAAGGTGGATGGAACAAGCACTCATTAAATACATTCTATTAAGTAGAAATGTTTGGGAAAGTATTCATTCATGTGGAACATAGATGCAGTGGATAGTGATTGTGCTGTTGCTAGAACCAGGAAGATGTCTCTCATAGCCTGCATAGACAACCTCCCTAAATGTGAGAAATAAGATGTTAGAAAACTAGTGCATGTGCACACACAGCCAAGTGTGTGGAACAAACTAAGGGTATTAGATGGACTGTGCAGGCACTTTTTCTTTTTTTTTAAAGAGCATTTTAAATACAGGCAATGATGTCTCTGTAAGGTGAGGCTTGCTCTGTGTGCTGTAGACCCATCCACCTTTCCAAGTGAGGTTTTAGCCCTCTCCAAACATGAAATGCCAGGAAAAGATGATGGATGGTAGAAGACATTTGAATTTGTAATTTCTGTAGCTCACATTTCACTCCTTTATATGGAGCTAATTCCTGAGAGAAGAGGTGAGACCTGGATTAAAAGAGCACCTTGTTCCTGTATGGCAGGCTCCAGGGTTTCCAGTTATTGCTTATGTGCACTCCTGTCATGATTTCTTTTACACATAACTGTAAAAGCTGACTCTTAAGCCAGACGTCTTTGGATACCCATGGTTTTGGTTCTTCTTCTAGTCTGGCCTCAGGGCTTGTTTTAAAGTCTGCTTCTTTTTGAACTAACATTCTCTCAAAAATGGCAAATATATAGGAAGAGTCTGAAAACGTATTATCTGTTTCAGTTCAGCGTACATACCTCTATCACACATACCTCTATGCATATGTGCACATAAACATTCATATGCACATATATATTTACAGTTTGTTTAAAACTGAGCTCGTGCTTGTCTTGTGTGAGATCCAGCTGTTGCTGTTGGTTATTCATTCAATGAACCTTGCCAAGGGGGAGTTCCTATAATCCTGTGTGATCAACTTTAAATATAGGAGACTGCCCATTTCCTGATCATGTGTCAAGATTTCTGGTCTCTTCATGCCAGATGATCTGATTGTCTCTGGGATAATGGATTGGTAGAGCTTAGAAAGATAAACTTGTTTTAGAGTCATTTATTCAAAGTTTTAGAGTCTCTGAGAACACTCTTAGCAGGAGAGTGATCTGCCATTGGGTAGTCAACTTTCCAGGTGCTTTGTGATAGCTCACTTGCTCTTGCAAGAGCACCTGCTGTGGAATAAGCACTTCCATTCTCGTTGTAAAGATTCAAAGCTAGGCATAGTGTTCCTTCCTAAAATGGCAGCCTCGGTATTGCTTCTTTGTCTATTCCAACGTTTCTGGGTCCCCTGACCATTTCATCCTCTCCAGCTGACTTTGAAAGAACCCGGCTAGCTTGAGGTGGAGGGAGTATCCATGGATACAGTATCAGTGGTGGAAGAGCGGCTTGTACTTGCTGCCCCCTGATGGCTCAGGACTTTGGTGCTACTGAAGTATTTTCTGCATAACTTTGTTTACTCACGGGATGGCTATGATTCTCCATCCTGAGGAATGTTATGTCTCTGATGATAAAACCCAAAAAGCTTCAACGCTGAGAAGGCTCAGTAGTTAAGGGCATTTGCTGTTGTTATCAAGAGTACTTGAATCTGGTTCGCAGCACCTTTGTCACAGGGCTCACAACTGCCTGTCGTATCAGCTGCTGGAGATCCAACATCACCTTCTTGGCTTCCAAGAAAAGCAGCATTGCATGTTTGGAAACCTACATGTAAGCGTGCACATGCACACACACACACACACACACACACACACACACGCACACATACCTTAAAGACAGAACAAAACACTGCAAAGACTTTTACTTACATTCATAAATTTTAAAAATAAATACATGGTTCATTAACATGGCTTCTATTGGTTGACAGAAACTGTTATTTTAGAATATTTGTCAGATGAAAGATTTTGCTGAAATAAGGCACTTATGAAACTAATGTAATCCATTCTATACTTTAAAGACTTTTTGAGTAGAGAGACATATTTTATAAAGCACAGCAATAAGCCAAGCTGAATGTCAACTTAACTGTAAGATGGAGCCAGCTGTGTGCAGGAACAGTCTAGGTTCTCCTCTAATCTACCACATCTGGTGTTCTGCAGAAACATCCATGGCCTCATTGCATCAGCCAGGGAACATGGAGACCTCATAAAACAATGGCTGCTTGATTCTCAGGTAAATCTCCATGGAAGATGAAAAGCAAAGCCAGCTTCTACAAGGCTCCCACCCCAGTAGCATTATCTGAACCCCAGGGGACATTGCCAATCAGTTCCTACAATGATTGGAGAATAGCTTTAAAAAAGGCTTACAGTGATTATACGAGCTTTTGAAACTGAGGACAAAGCCGGTGTAATCTGGCCGCCATACCTGCAGACCTTCTGTTTTTAAACTTCCTCAGACACCTAAGATTTCTTACTTTACTGTTTATCTGCATTGGAATCGCTGCTTTATGAGGATTCAGTTCTGATAACATGTATCACTTTGTATCATTAATATATATGCACATACATTTATATGAGCTATTCACTGTTAGTGTGTTTTATTTCATTGGCGTGGGCGTGGCAAGGGAGTGCACATGTGGTTCAACCTGTGAGAGTCAGTTTGCTCATTCTACCATGGAAGAGCTGGGGATTAAACTTAGGTTGCCCGGGATGGGCAGCAAGTACCTGCCCACTGAGCCTCTTTCTGTCCCCGATTATGTATATTTTAATGGCCTTTTAAACGGGAGTTTTATGACACAGAAGAAAATGTGATAAAAGGAGATATTTTTCTATCCTGCCTGCCTCTTACTTAACATGCAGCTTCCCTCACTGGCGACATGTGACAGGCACCCGAGTGTTCACTTATGTCAGCTGATGAATCCACACGATGCAATCTAATCATCCAATGTTCACTGCTTACATTAGAATTCATTCTTTTTCCTCATACATTCTGTGAATTCTGTCTAAGGTATAATGACACGCATTTACCATTATGGTTTTGTACAGAATAATCCACATGTCTGAGATTATCCATGCTCTAGTTACTTATCCGTCTTTCTTTGGACTCAACCCATGATGGTTTTACTGTCCATAGTTTGGCCGTTTTAAGGCTGTCATTCTTATATAAGCAGAGGACAGTGCATATCTTAGTTTAGGTTCCTGTCACTGTGATAAAATACCTAACATCTTCCCACCGCAGTGTAGTCAAGAGAATACCTGATCTCACCTAATTTAGATAGGCCGCCATTGAAACTACTTTCCCAGATAATTCTTGATATGTCGAGTTGACATAATAGCACCCACCACGGTGTATATGTCTTTTATACTGGCACTTGGGAGGCATAGATAAGAGCACCAGGATTTGAAAGTCAGTGTTAACTCTCTAGGGAGTTCAAGGTCAGTCTGGGCTAAATGAGATGCTGTTTTTAAAAAGAATGAAATCACACAAGGTATTTGTAATTCTTTGTAGCCTTTCAGATTCTCTTTTGTCACTTAGAAATGTGCCCCTAAGGTTCATCTCCTTTTCATTGACTTAGCTCATTTCTTACCAGCATTGTGTAGCACTCCATTCTTTGAACATTTCTATACTATATCTCCCCCACTCCCACTGAAGGATATTTTGGTCCCTTCTTGTCAGGGCAGAATGCTATGTAGTATAGCATGAGAACTACAGTAAGACATGGTGGTGTAACGTTATAAGGCACAGGCAGGGGGATATCAAATCTCATACCAGCTTGAGGTGAATAGTGAGGCCTGTGGAACATGGCAGAGAGGACATTCTAAACTTTTCATGGGTACGTTTCTGTTCATAATCTTAATATTTACACTGGTTACTTTAAAATGTATTTAAATGTCAATGTAATTAGGTAAAGAACGATGCAACATTTGGTTTCTGAACGTGTAGTTATAGACTAGAGCATCTAAGGGGGTCCAAACGTTAGATCAGCACAGAGATCTGAGGGGGTGAGTGCTGTATCACTTGGAGCTCATGTGAACTAATGTGAACTCGTGGCTAATGGAAATGAATGCCCAGTATGAAGATCTGGATTATTGTCACTGATTTGTAGGGTGGTACTTGATAAGTCCTCTCTCGCTCACTGTTGTAAGCCAGTCGTTGAGACGTTACTTGACTTGGCTTAATTACAGATACCTGGGTTAAGATGACATTTATTAAGCAATATCTTCCTATTAAGAGTGGCCATCAGAGTGAACTAGCTTCCTCTTTGGTGGTTCATGTCAATGGAATATTTTTAGCATTTCCTGTTACATAAGAGTAAAATTCTTCAGGACATAAAATAATCTGATTCAATACTCAAGAGATTCCAATATTTCAAAGATTGTAATAGCATTGAATTATAAAGGAGAGAGAGAGAGAGAGAGAGAGAGAGAGAGAGAGAACACGTGTTTTTGTCTGGGGGGGTGGGGAGGGTAGGTGGATGGTTGTAGGTGTGTGTACACGTATCTTTGTGAATGCATTATACCTTTGAGGAGGGGTCTCTCCCTGAACTGTAGCTAGGCTCATGAGCTCCTAGGATCCTCCAGTGTCGGCTCCCTACCACACAGGTGTAACACAGATGTGTGCTGCTAGCTGTCCCTGGTGTCTTACACAAGCTCTGGGGATCCAGATTCACTGGCTTATGCTTGTGCTGCAAATATCTGAGCCTTTTTTACCTTCCCAGGTGTAACTTGTATTCTGTGTTATAACAGCTGGCTATGTTATAAATTGTAACAGTCAAGAAACATGGTTCAGGTCAAGAGCAACAGCCATAATTCAGATAGATGCATGGCCGTGAGAAGGTATGTCACTGTTGAGTAAGCCAACCCGCTGAGGAAATCAAACTGAATGTTGTGTAAAATAATGTTTATCAGGACAAATATGTGTCTCGTTTCTACACAAATTACACAAAGTAACTGGCCTTGTGTTCTGGAAAAGAGAAAAATAAGAATATTTTAAATAATAAGGAAAGCACCGTATATAAAAGTAAGGGTGTGAGAATAATTTTAAAAGTAGGAAGTAGAATTCCACCCACCAGCCTGCCCCAACCACAGTCATAAAATAAGAACAAAACTACCGAGAGGTTTCTCCTTTAATCCATGATATTAAAGGTATAAAGTTCCCATGTCTCCATGGCACTTATCGGCGTTCCACCCTAAGTACTGCTTATTGTTTATGACGTCATCATCTCTTTTCAACCTGTTCTTATTACAAAGGGCTACTCAGGTTCACGGATTATTCTTTTTGGAAGCACAATGACACATTTGCCATATTTATTGTGGTCATGTTGCCCTGCTCTCTTGCACCGTCTTAAAATTTTAATAGGGAGCTTTAATTAACTTAATATTTTAATACAAGTCTCACACCTTTAATTCTCTTGTCATAAGAAAAATTAAAACAGTAACCTGTTTAAATTCTCGGAGGGCAGGGGGAGAAATGCCTGTTGGCATTGTTGGTTTGAAACTGTGACCGTCATGAGCCCTTTCCCATGTTAGGGACCCTGCATTGAGTAATTGGTTCTTGTTGCTGTGACAAAATGCTTGACAGGATCAGCTTAAGGAAGGAGAGGTTGGCTTTGTCACCTAGATCAAGGGTGCAGTCCATCAGGTGGAAGGAAGGGATGGCAACAGAGAAATCAAGGCAGCTGCTCACATTGTGTGCAGAATTATCAAGGACACGGAGATGAATGCTGGTATTCAGCTGACATTTTCTTTTTCCTATGGTGTGGGGCCTTAGCCCGTGGGAGGGTGCTGGGTAATGGGATTCAACATGGGTCTTATTGCCTCAACTAAGCCAATCTAGAAACTTCCTTACAGATATGTCCAGGGGTTGTATCCTAGGTAATTTCAGATCATGTCAACTTAACAATCAAGATTCATTTTCACAAACCCTAAGACCTAACAAGTATTATACCATTAGTAGGTAAAATTCTAATAGGGTTTTATGTCAGTACCACAGTACTACCAGGAAGCACAGTCTATATTTTATACACAAATAAGAATGCAATCCTTTTTTAACATTTTTGGTTTGTGTGTGTATGTGTGTGTGTGCCATGATGCATGTGTGATAGAGCCATTTCTCCGTCTCTACCGTGTGTGAATTGAATTTAGATGTTCATACTTTGCAGTGAGCATCTTTATTCATTGAATTGTCTTACCTTCCCAGGAAAACCATATTTCCAATATGAAACTTCTCTCAATAATGAAGAATGAAATGGATTTTAAATAGGTCACTAGGTTCTACCATATGCCTCTGATAAGTGGTACCTCCAAATAAAATTCAGAAAGAACCAGGAAGTGTGTCATTTTTTGTTAGAGAGACAGACAGACAGACAAAGACAGGCAGAGACAGTTAACTAGGTTTTGTAGCTCATGAACATCAGAGGCTGAAGTAGGATTGATGTCAGTTCAAGGGCAACCTGGCCACATAGTGGGGTCCTTTCTTACATTTCCTGTTCCTTTAAATACAGCTTTTCCTTCTAACTAGTATTTCATAGGTGGTCCATTATGTTTTGTGATGAGATGTCTATCATCCAGGGAAGACGTTCATGTGTCCTTCTGATACTATAGCTGTGTTTGGATGTTCTAGACACTTTTGGATATAGAGTCTCTGGAGGGTATGGATCATTGGGAGTCATGTCTTTGAAGTTAATAACTTGTCCTTAGTCCATTTCCTTCTCTCTGACCTTTGTACCTCCTTTTCATACATTTCTGAGACCACGGGTCCAAGGAACCTTGACTGAGTATCCAGAACTGTGAGCAACATAAGATTTCTTCATATGTTCCTCATGCAGCTCGTTGAAGTTTTCACAGCAAGACAATAGCAACTCGAACTAGAAAGCTGCTTCCGTCAACAGAAGGGGTAAAGTTCTGTCTGAAGTGAGAAGCCAAGCATTCATATCTCAAAGTATTGGAATTAGGGAAATGGGGGGGGGAGTGTGTCAGTCAGAGCACTTGCTACACAAGCATGGGGACTTGAGTTGAGATTACAGAAAGAGCTAGACGTGGCTGTGTTTGTCTATATAACCGCAGTGCTTTGTAGAGCAGACAAAAGAATTATTGGGCCTTGCTGGCTGCCATTTTGCTCCAAGTTCAGTGGGAGAACCTGTCTCAAGGGAATTAGGTGGACAGTGATAGCATGGGACACTCAATGTCTTTCTCTGGCCACTCCACATACACAGAACATGCTCAATAAGACGCACATGGTTGCATATACCACAGAGAGTGGGATACCCAAGTGTGGGTCTGGGCTTCTCAAGGGAGAAGCATTGTCTTAGCATTAACCCCATAAGCCAGTTAGTGATTCTCAAGTTATTTGCCCCAAGATTTCTAAGAAGCTCCCTACCCCTCCCTTTTTTCCTTTCTTTTGATAAGTGAGATTGTACAGTTGTTTTTAATCTGGGTCTTCTGTGGCCTAGGCTGTCGTTCAATGACCTTGGCACTCTGATCCTCTTGTCCCTGCCTCCCTGAGTGCTGGTATCCGTGTGCAGCACCATGCCCAACCCCATGTAGTGCTTGGGATGGAGCCCCGATGTGCTGGGCCAGCGGCAATCGTTACTTATGATCCACCTGACTTTGGTTTATTTCTTTCAGTTTACCTTTTTCAAAAACAAAAACAAAAAAAAAAAAAAACAAAAAAACAAAACAAAACAAAAAACTGTCATCACGGAGCTCAGGCTCCTGCTGTCCTGCTCTGCCCTTGCTCTCCAGCTGTCTGTCATCTTTCCTCTGGGAGCCTACAGAAATGCACAGCACACAGCCCCCTTTCATGGGAAAGGTCACTAGTAAAGACCATCTTCCCAGTTTCTCCTTAAGACTTTGCCTGCTCCACGCAGCAGATGGTAGAGGGAAGGAAGGCACATGTGTGCTTTTTAATCCCTCAGTTCAAAGTTCTTGGAACATCATCTTTTTCTCAGTGTCAGACTAGCAGCCACCCCTCACTACAGAAGAGCCAGGACGAGTCCCCAGTGGGGATGGGTTTCTGTGGAGCATTTCCAGCTCAGGGAATGAAGGCTTTGGATTGTGTTCAGCACCCGACTGCAGCAGACTGCTTTTTATCCCTTTAGAGAGTCCCGTGTGGCTGCCCTGTGTCAAGGGCTCATGTACACTATGCTGATTTAGAGCTAACTGGGAAGATTAGAGACGCCTGGTATGGTGCTGTCAGCCAGACCTGAATCCATGCCCACATTCCCTGACCTGGCTGCTCAAAGAAGTTTACCCTCTGCTCTGCCTTGTATTCAGCTCAACAAGAAAGCTCAGTGGACCTGGGCTTTTGTACCCAGGTCAGCTCCAGAAATAGTTCCTTTCACACTGGAAACAGAAAGCAACACAAATCCAACAAACAGAGAGTGAACACAGCTGCTTTAACTATGGGACAAAAGGTCACCATCCTCTGTCTCCCAGCAGTAGGGTTTCCAGTCACTCCTGAGGACCAGCCATCTGATTTCCTTCACCCCTGTGCCTATGAAGAGGGCTTGCTAGGTTGCTGGTCTGTGTTTTCACCCAGAGATATAAACAAGGGGCCAGAAAGACATCATGTTAGGGACCTTGAGTGTGGTTTCTACTAGCCCTGCATTCTATTGTTAGTCCTGTGTAAATCAAGCATAGGAATGGATACCTCTTATCCCAGCAAAGTTTATCCCAGTAAGTTTTGAGTTTTCCTTTGCTACTTAGTGAATTGGAATACAGCACAGGGTAAATAAGACCTTGCCACAAGTAACTCTTAGAACAAATTCAGTGTTTGATGGACCCTCAGTGGGTAAGTCAGAATGAATTCTGGAATTTGATAGTTAGAATGGAAAAGTTCTTTTATACAGGTTTCTCTGTGATCTTAGGATTGCTGTAAGCTCACCAAAAGCATATGATGTTGTCCCAGGTTGTCTTAAGCTCTGCGTAACGCTCCTTTACTCTCTTCTTTCTCTAAGCTTTAAATTTTGGTGGATTATTAAGCATCACATCTGAACAAATCTTCTTTTAGAATGGAGGGGGTTGAGGATCCACAGGTGCTAAAGTACATGTGTGGAGGTTAGCTAACACATTTTTGTGTTGGATCTCTCCTACTTTTCTGAACAGGACTTGTGTCTGCTGTGCTGTGCACATCAGATAACTGGTTTTCAACCTTCTGGACAATTTTCCTATCTCAGCCTCCCATCTCCCTGTAGGTAGGAGTGCTGTTATTACACCTGTGGACTGTTGCATGCAGCCTTTTCCTACATGTTCTCTGGATGAAATTCTGCCTGTCAGGTTTGGGTGGGTTTTATGTAGTAAGCCAACTTAATTACTCATAATTCAATCTTGGAATTTTATCCTCACCACCACATTCACATATGCAGTTCCTATTGTCCCCAGCCTTTTCTCGGGTACATTTTTGATGATATGTCACGATAAAAACAAAACAGAACAAATGAAACTTTTCCTTTTCCTGCTTCTGTGATGAATAGAAAATAAAACAGTAAGGGCATTCAATTAACAGTAATGAAGAGTCCAGTTTACCAGCAGGTCCCAAGAGGGCATGCTGGGAATGACGGTTCATGTCTCTGATCTGGAGGCAGGGGCAGGTGGACCTCTGCGAGCTTAGGCCTGATTGATCTCCATAATCAGACCTATCACCAGACAAACAAGGAAGCAAGCAGAAAGCCAGGGCTGGGGTGCACTGAAAACTTTGTCAACTAAAAGGTTTTCTGAATTATCTTTGCACTCTCGCTGTGTGGTGATTGCCACACACAATAATAAGGAAAAATCAGTATAGATAATTTGTCATCAATTTTTAAGGTTTTATAATGATTAAAAATTATATATCCAGTGTCATGAATTTTTATATCTCTTAAATTCTAAATTGGCCATTTATAATTGTTTCCATCCATGGTCAGGTACAGAATGATAGAATGTATGTCTTTGGTGAGAATTAATGTAGCCATTACTCTTCATCTTTAAAATTCTTTGTGGCTAGAACATTTGCAGTTCAGCCTCTGCCGGCTTAGAGATGTAAAAATACTCTGTTAATAATTATAGCCACCATGCCCTGCCTAAGATGTTTTTCACTTTGACCCTGCCTGAGTAACTGCTATTTTGCTCTCTGTTTTTATGAATTCATTTGTTTTAGTTCTACATATAATTAAGAACATCCAGTGTTTGTCTTTCTGTACTCGGTATATTTAATTAAGTTGAGTATTCTTTAATTGTATCCATGCTGCTGTAAATGGTAGGAATTTCTTTTTAAAGGTTAAATAGTATTTCATTAAATATATTCAACATCTTTTAAAAATCTATTTGCCTTTTAAATTTACAGTTTAATGAAGTTTTTTTTCTGTTTTTTTTTTAAGATACGGTTTTTCTATATTGCCCTGGTTGTCCTGGAATAAAGTTTCATTAAAAAAAAAGATTTAGTTTATTTTTAAGTATACCTATATGTATGTATGTGCCATATGTATGTTTATGCCTCAGAAGTCCAGAAAAGACTGTCAGATCACCAAGACCTAGAGTCGCAAACTGCTTTGAGCTACCTCATGTGGCTGTTGAGAACTAAACTGAGGTCCTGTGTAAAGGGTAATATTTGCTTTTAACAGCTGAGCCAGCTCTCCATCCCTATGTAGTTTAACTTACAATTTTCATTTTTCAGATCTATAACCCAGTAAATAATTTACAGGATCTTAAAAGTTTTCCTCTAGTACAAAGCACTTTACAGGACTGGTCTTTTGTGACTCATTTGTCTCTTCTCCTCCCAGAACTGTATTCTGGTCTTACAGCCCACCATAGCAAGGTTACAGGAATCAGGGCACAGTGAGGAGGCTGGCTGACTCATACGGTCCTGCCAGATCTGATGCAGGATCTTCCAGTTCCCATGCAGTGATACTCAGTTTTACGTTATTCAAGAACAGGGTGTTAGGGACGGGAGAGGAAAGGTACAACTTAACATTCTTAGGATACTTTCCCATCACCGCCTCTAAACAAAGAATTGTCAGCAAAGCAGTGAGTCCTCTAAAGACTGAGGCTTCTCAGCCATTCCATATTCCTCAGTTAAGAATTCTTTGTTTAGCTTTGTACCCCATTTTTAATAGGGTTTTCTTTGGTCTAACTTCTTGAGTTCTTTGTCATCAGGGAAATGCAAATCAAAACAACGGTGAGATTCCACCTCATACCCGTCAGAATGGCTAAGATCAGATGACAGCAGATGCTGGTGAGGATGTGGAGAAAGAGGAACGAACACTCCTCCATTGTTGGTGGGATTTCAAGCTAGTGCAACCACTCTGGAAATCACTCTGGCAGTTCCTCAGAAAATAGGACAAAGTACTACCTGAGGACCCAGCTATACCACTCCTGGGCATATACCCAAAAGATGCTCCAACCTATAATAAGGAAACATGTTCCACTATGTTCATAGGAGCCTTATTTATAATAGCCAGAAGCTGGAAAGAACCCAGATGTCCTTCAGCAGAGGAATGGATACAGAAAATGTGGTATATACACACAATGGATTACTACTCAGCTATTAAAAACAGTGACTTCATGAAATTGTTAGGCAAATTGATGGAACTAGAAAATACCATCCTGAGTGAGGTAACCCAGTCACAAAAGAACACACATGGTGTGCACTCACTGATAAGTGGATATTAGCCCAAAAGCTTAGAACACCCAAGATACAATTCATAGACCACATGAAACTCAAAAAGAAGGAAGACCAAAATGTGGATGCTTCAGTCCTTCTTAGAAAGGGGAACAAAATACTCATGGGAAATAGAGGGTTGGAGGTACTTGGGAGGAAGAGAAGAGGGGAAGGGGAGAGGGGGGCAGGAGCAGTTATGTGAGAAGACATAGATAGTATACAGAGGGTCAGAAATTTGAATGTAGCATTGGGGTATAGGGAACTGGAGATAACCACCAGCACGTCCCAGATGCCAGGAAAGCAAGATGCTCCCAGGACCCAAAAGGGATGAGATTAGCTGAAATGCCCAACAAAGGGGAAGGAGAACCTATTGAGACCATATCCAGAGGTTAGGCAAGGCCCCTGGTTGGGGAATGGGGCACCCACCCATCTCTAATTTCTTAACCCAGAAGGGCTCCTGCCTAAAGGAAATAGGGGAACAAAGTGTGGAACAGAGACTGAAGGAAAGGACATCTAGAAACTGGCCCCCTGGGGATCCATCCATATGCAGACACCAAACCCAGACACTATTGTGGATGCCAAGAATTGCTTGCTGACAGGAGCCTGTTGTAGCTGTCTGCTGAGAGGCTCTCCTGAGAAGCTCTGGCAGAGCCTGAAAAATATAGAGGGGGCGTGCTTGTAGTCAACCATTGGACTTAGCATGGGGTCCCCAATGGAGTTATTAGGGGAAGGACTCAAGGAACCAATCAGACCTCTCCCCCCGAGCTCCCAGGGACCAAACCACCAACCAAAAAGTACACATGGAGGGACCTATGGCTCCAGCTGCATATGTAGCAGAGGATGACCTTGTTGGACACCAGTGGGAGGAGAAGCCCTTGGTCCTGGGAAGGCTTAATTCCCCAGTGTAGGGGAATGTCAGGGCAGGGAGTTGGGACTGGATAGGTGCGAGGGGGAGCATCCTCATGGAAGCAGGGGGAGGGGTGATGGTAGAGGGGTGTTCCAGACAGGAAACTAGGGAAGGGGAGAACATTTGAAATGTAAAGACATAAAATATCCAGTAAAAAATAAAACATTTAAAAAAAAATTAAAAGACTGGGGTGTTTAGCTTCTGTCCCTTAGATTAGCTCAGCTAATTTCTAGTCAATGGGAATGAGAAAGGGAGTTAAGTATCTAAAGAATGCAATACACATAAGTAAGAAGTGCAGTTAAAAGTAGCAAGGAGGAATCTCTATGCCCTTAGGAAACTTGTCATGTTTTCTGGCGATGACGCCTTGAGTTTTTCAGTGGTGAGAGTAGAAAGTTCCCTTCTGTAGACTCTAGAAAGCATCTATGTAATGGCAGTGATGGTTTCTCGGGATGTTGGTTGGTGTTGATTTGCTAACATTACTGAGAGACACAATCGAATTTGAAGATCCTTGTAAAATTAAAATATTATACATCAACCGATACCTGATAAGCCTATGCTACCTGTCGGTTTGTATACAATATGTGTGTGTACATATGCAGGCCAAAGAACAACCCGTGCTTCCCCAAGCTCCATTCCCTTTGTATCCTTAAGCAAAGTTTCTCAGTAGCCTGGGACTCACAAAATATACTGGGCTATCCGGCTCATGAATCCCTAGAATCTACTTGTCCCTGCATCCCCAGATCAGAACATACTTTATGTGGATATTCAGGATCAAGTTCAAGTCCTTCTGCTTTCAAGGGAAGTACTTTGACAACTGAGGCATCTCTATATACCAATTGTTATTATTTTTGCATTTTGAAATTTTATACAAAAAACTAAATATATTTTCAAAGAATATTTACTATATTTTAATTTTGCTATAAAAGTATATAACTACAAGACTATTTAAATCGTGTAAAAATGATTTGCTTTGTGGTTGTTTTTTTTTGTTTGTTTAACCAGAACATCTGTAGACTTAATCGATCGATTTAAATTTTGAGAATTCATACGATTTTGTTTCTGAGGTCATTGTATAATACTTGGTATTCCTTCTGACATAGAATATCCACAGTAGTGACAGCTTGTTAGGACATTGTCCTTAGCATCTGAGTGGATTTAATACTGAATGCAGCTTATCAGAAGAAAGGCAGTCAAACTGAGAAAGTGATTAAGTCAGCCACTGGGCATCCTGTCACATCTTTGCCTGACAAGCTTTCTTACCAAAGCAGAGGTGCTTAAGTAGCCACAGAGAAGTGACACACATGTCAGGGGGAGATCCAAGCCATCACTCCCTTTGCCTTGGGCATGTGCACTTTCTGAAGAAGTGGGATTCTCAGCCCGAGACCTTTCAGTAAGCAGTGATAATCCACAAGGATTGAGGCAGTCATCCTGGACTAGAGAGTTCCTTTCAGCGCTGAGACATCTGACTGCCGTTCACATCTGAATGGCTTCCACGTCTTTTTCTAAAGCATCGGGGGCTAAAGCTAAGTCCTATACCCTTTTAAGTATGTGGCCAACTTAACCCGGGGTCTATCAAGGCTTCAGGGTGATTAGAGTAGTTGTGTAGGCAAGAGAGGGAGGACATATCTCAGGGACGGGGGTTGGGAATCGACAGGCTGAGCAAAGCTCTCGGGTATAGACCAGACTGCTCACTTGTGTTCTCTCTCTCTCTCTCTCTCTCTCTCTCTCTCTCTCTCTCTCTCTCTCTCTCTCTCTCTCTCTCTCTCTCTGTCTTTCTCTCTCTCTGTCTTTCTCTCTCTCTCTGTCTCTGTCTCTCTGTCTCTGTCTCTCTCTCTCTCTCTCTCTCTCTCTCTCGAGTGTGTGTGTGTGTGTGTGTATGTGTGTGTGTTTGAGTCACCAGTAGGAATTTGTTTTCTCCTGCTATAACATGTGTGTCTTTACTTGTTATCTTACAAGTCTCTCCACTTATTTTTGAGAGGGTCTCTGCATCATCATCCTGACTCAATCAGATGGGTGGCTGGTGGGTCTAGGCATCCTCCTATGTGCCCTTACCCGTTCCAAGCACTGGGCTTACAAGTGCTCACTATAGTCCCTGTATCTTTTACATTGGTCCGGGGATCCGAACTCAGATCTTCATGCTTGTGTAGCAAGAACTTTACTTACTGAGCCATTGTCCCACCTTTCCAGTCCACTAACCCTCTGCTCTTGGTGGGCTTGTCTACAGAGACACTGAGTACCACCATGTATGTGCCAAGCTAGCCTTTATACTCTCTAAGAGTATTCAGACACTTAAATATTGATCCCTCAGTTATTTAGGACCATGACTTCATTAATTTGTAGCTGTGTAATGTGGGATCAATTAGGTCAGATTTTCCCTTTGTAATTAATCCTAATTGCCTAGACTAGAATATGGCCAATAAATGTCTCTCTTAGTAATCCTGGGTAGTCCTGCTTGAGGCTTCTCTCTCCCATGTGGTTCTGACAGGTCTGTCCCGTGGTACTGCTCATTAGACATGAACTACTGTCTGTGAAATAGACCCTGTTCATACCTTTGAGGACTCTCCATCTTAAAATCATTTGTACTCCAGTTTGGAAAGAGAGTTAGCTGTCAGCTATTAGCCAACACTGTGTTCAAAGTTGACTTAGGATGTCTTCTTAACTAGTTGACTTTTCAGTTTTTTTTTTTTTTTTCCCTTCCCTGAGGATCATGGTCTCCCTGGGTAGCTCTAACCAGCCTGGAAGTTGCTATGTGTTCTAGGCAGACCTTGAGTCTGTAGCCCAACTTCCTGCTTTTGCCTCCCTCAGGGCTGAGTGACTATCCCCAGATTTTCCTTTTAAATTCTAACACATGAATAGTGGAATATAAAACAGCTTGCGAGCGTTATTGTGGGAACACCCTATTCCCACAAGCACACACTTGTTATACATTTTGAAACAGATTATTTTGTAATAATTACAAAGGGTAAAGGATAAAAGAAAATAAAAACTTACAGTCAATGAGAAATAAATTCAAGAAAATACAAGTCAAAACTCTTCATTTTTCAATCCATTTATCCTGCATAGGATGAATGCCAAAACTTTATGTCTAGAGGCACCCATCCTGGGAACTTTGGTTCTTAGCAGTATTCAAAGTGGGATTTTGTGTTCCCTGATGACAGTTCTGCCTCTCTTGCTACCCGTGTGTGCTTACAGAAGAGAGCTGAAAGTGCCTTTGCTGTCCTCAAACTCAGTATGGTCATTGTGGGGGAGGATGGATCGGTGGATACGTACCCAAAAAAGGTGTGTTTACATGTGATAAAAAAAAATGTTTTAGCATTTAAGATTGCACTGGGGACGACAGAAGGTCTCTAGGTTTAAAAATAAGTCTGTGAGGGAAAGAGCAAGACCTGTGTGCC
The DNA here is from genome assembly GCF_000001635.26 of Mus musculus. Classification (NCBI taxonomy): domain Eukaryota; kingdom Metazoa; phylum Chordata; class Mammalia; order Rodentia; family Muridae; genus Mus; species Mus musculus. The sequence goes on along the minus strand of NW_016097317.1, from coordinate 764,627 downwards.
CTCTCTAAATTTCTTCTGGACCTCACCATCAACAATCAATTCACAGTGGGGGTTAAAAGGCTGATCACCCTGAGGGGTCTGCCAATTTCCTCTGGGGTCACTGCCTGAAGAATCCAATTCCATGCGGGAATTCTGAGCAGTCTTTCTCTCAGGGGTTGTTTAGAAGCAGACACCTCACTGAGCAGTTCTGTGTGAATGGCTGCTTCTATAGATTTGGAGGGACTCGAGGAACTTTCCATGCGGTTTGCAGGAGAAGGAGATCCTGGTGCCCTTTGAGCATATCAGAAGATAGCAACCCCTACGCCCTAGCTTTGAGGGAATCTCTGTAGGGTGTAGTGATCATTTATTGTCTCTGTCTCTCTGTATGTGTGTGTGTGTGTGTGTGTGTGTGTGTGTTTAGTGTAGGCTTGTTTGGACCTCTGCGTTGGTAGGTTTACTTGTGTCTATATGTGTCCATGTATGTGCAGAGACTAATGGACTACCTTGCCATCATTCTTCAGAACCTGTTCAACTTGATCTCATCTGACTGGTTTGGAACTCAAGTAGACTAGACTGGCTGGTCAGGGAGCACAGGAATCTGTCCTGTGCCCAGCATTTGAATTACAAATACACACCACCACCCTTGTTATTTTCTTAAGGTACGTTCTGGGCATCGGACTTACATCTTCATCTTTAAGTGATAAGCACTTTACTAAGTTGTATGCCCCACCTCCACTCATCATTCTTGAAGGCGTCCTGCAGTAGGAGGAGCTCATCGCTCCCATTTATACAGATGTCACAGAGTGAGGGCCTTTCATTCACACAGCCATGTGTGGAAAAAAAAAATGGGTTCTCATTTTAGCAGATGCCTTAGTGGTAACTGGTTGGCAGCATGCTTTTTTCCCCCCTTCCATATTGGCTTGTTGCTACAGGGTCTGGTGCTAGCAGATTACAACTCTGTAGCTAGTCATTTTCGATTTACTTGAACCTATTTCTCCAGTCTACTGAGCTTTCCCAGGCTAGCATCAATTCAGACACCTCGCAATTCCTCAGAATCTCTATCCCCATCAGATGGTTCGATCTCTGAGAAATTTAGCCTGAGGCGTTTAGACAAAAAAGAAATATTGTGGCTGGGGAAGCATTCAAGTTAGAGGAGGCAGCCAGGGCTGTTTTATTACTTAGGCCTGTGTCACCTGTGATGACCCATGAGAGCAGAGAATATTGATCGCTTGTCACTCAAGGCAGTCAGCAGATTGCATTGACAAAGCTTGGCAGGTCTCTAATAGCAGGGTTGCTGGCCTTGGCTGCGGCTCAGGGGAGAGCTCCATGGGCCCTATTACTAGGCAGCTTTTAACTCTTACACAGACACAAGCAAGGACACGATTTCACATTTCACAGCTACAGATGATTCTCCCTGCTCCCCTCGTCCCCTTTATAATTTCACCTCCCCCCCCTTTACGTCTGGCTTACCATAACCCTCCAATGATCCCTGCTCTCCCCTCCTTCTCTGTTATATTGTCAACGAGGTACTGTTTTTCCATTCTGTATATGCACATGCGGGTAAGTATTTGCATGCATGAGTGTGTGTGTGTGTGTGTGTGTGTGTTTAGGCCAGAGGTCTTTCCTGATCTTTCTCTGCATTATTTATATGTTGAGGCAAGGTCTCACTTGAACCCAGAGCTTGATGATTCAGTTAATCAAGCCAATCTGCTTGTTTTCCTGAGTCCTGTCTGCTTCCTGCATGCTGGGATTATAGATGGGATTCTATGCCTATCAACCGCATTTATCTGGGTGCGAGGTGGCTATGCTCTGTTCCTCATCATCCCATGGCAAGCACTTTATTCATATTTACACGTGCGCGTGTACCCCAGAACCACACAGAAAGACAGAAATGATAATTGGATATCACTAAAACAGAAATTAACACATGCAAAGCTAGTAGCATAGAAGAATTTATCTATCTATCTATCTATCTATCTATCTATCTATCTATCTATCTATCTATCTATCTATCCATCTATCCATCTATCCATCCATTCTGCCTTTTTCCCTGCCCTCTTATATATCTAAAGGCCCAAGAAGGCAGGATAAAAATTATTATGTAGGTCAACCTTATGGGACTCAGTGGCACTCCCAGAGGCAGAAGTGTGAAATTACAGCAAATGTCTGTGGACCTATTAATATTCTATGACACTTCCAGCCACTTTGAATTAAAATACTTATCTGTGAAAGGTTTTATAATTCATATGACCCGAAATAATTCTCACCTAATTAGATTTTGTCAACTGAATAATTCCGTCTCGTGTTGCTTCCACAGAATAATTTAAGCACTGTATTTTATTCTCAGAATAGCTGTAAATGTCAAATTAATTTTGTTGACATGATCAACATGTAGAGGAGCTACTTGGCAGACTTGTTTGTCAACTGAATATATTATGGTTCCCCTCAAAATATGTAGCTTGATCAGGCTTAGCTGCCTTTTGCAGTTTGTTGTTTCCTAAAAAGACATCTCTGGCTTGGTTACAAAATGGTTCAGGCTAGACTGGAGACATAGCTCAGTGGTTAGGAGCACTTGCTGCTCCTGAAGAGGACTGCTACACCCATGTGAGACAACTCACAGCTCCAAGGTATCCAGTGCCCTTTTCTGGCTTCTTCAGACAACTCCATTTGCACACACATGTATACAATTAAATATAGAAGCAAAATATTTTTTAAAGAGCGACTGCAATATTTATGCCTGTATGGTTAAGCTTTCTGAAAGCAGTAGATGTTTCTTCTGTTATGATTCTGCACACAGCATCTTTCCCCTGCAGAGTTAGCTTTCCGTCATGGCAATCCTGGATCCTGTATAATTACCTCCATGTTTATTATAGACCCTGTAAATGCCACGGATTCTTTAGTTTACATCGACTATATATAAATCATTTCTGAGTCGTCTCATGTTTCTTTGGACCATTCTTTCATTTGGAGTCTGTTCTAGTTTCTCTTCTGTTGCTGAGATAAGACACCCTGACAAAAGGAGCTTAGGGGAGGAAAGGATTTATTTGGCTTACAATTCCAGGTCACAGTCCATCTGTGAGGAGAGGGGTGAATGGTGTCTGCTGGCTCGCTCTCTGGCTTACTGCCTGTCTTTTGCTTTGGTAGCTTTCTTATAAAGCTGAGGACGACCCTCAGTATATAGTCACTCTGATCACTGTACCAATAAAGACACAAGTACCTCTGATATTTGCAGGGAAGAAAAATACTTGCTGTCAATCCTGAAAACATTGTAGAAGATGTTACTAAATGCACTTTATGGCAGATAGAGAAAGAGAGAGAGCTCATTTGACCAAATTGTTCCATGTAGCTTCGAGGACATGGGTTCAATTTCTTGATACTCACATAAAACAAGCTGGTATGGTAGCACATATTCAGATCCAAGTACAGAAATAGGAGCATCCCGGCAGCTCACTGGCAGTCCAGCTCCAGACCAACGAAAGTGCCTGTCTCAATAAATAGACAACAATGACAACAAAAATAAGATGAAGATCCTTCTTATCCATCTGACATGGACCTCTGACCTTCATATATGCAGGCACATGTGTATATGAACATCTGCACACATCCATGCACATGCATGCACATCAACGTAAACAAAAAAATAAATGTTTGAACGTGAAGAATGACCTGTGATTGCATGACCTGAGCTATGACTTCAGGTTTTTTTTTCCTGTGTGACAGAAGTGAAGATGAAATCTGCCTGATGCAGAGAGATTACCTTCATATCAGATGAAAGTGGGAGGGTGATTCTCAAGGACCTGAAGTTGCAGCAGCAGTTTAAATCTAACAGCCTGATGTGTGGAAGAGATGGATATGGTACTCTGTGTCTAGAGCTAAAAGCACATTTATTTATGTAGTTTTTTGTGCTATATATGCCTGTATACATGCTTGTATGTTACATACAGGACTCACATGCATGTATGTGCATGTGGTGTAAAAAGGTTGGTATCAGGTGCTCAAGTGACGTCATTGCTTCCCACCACATTTTTTTTTCAGGTCCTCTTCACTCAACTTGAATTTTAGACTAACTGGGTAGTCTCCAGGGATCCAGAGTTTTCTTGGCCGTAATGCTAGGTTCATAAACCACCATGTCTGGCTTCCACATACATGCTGTAATGCAGACTGGGCCCAGGTCTCCGTGCTTGCACTGTAAGCACTTTACCATATGATCCATCTTCCAAGCTCTTTAAAACTGCAACTTGATGATATAGGCAGAGGCAGTGAGAACACAGTTCAACCCCAGCCTGTGTGAACGAGGCTGGCAGAGCATTGAAAGTCATCCAGGTGCGGGAAGACGGTGGGAATCATGTCCTATTAGAAATGGTTGAGAGAACTGGAGTGCTATATGATAAGTGTCTTTAATAATTTAAAGGACTGTCATGTAGAAGAGGAATTGGACTTATTCTCAAGGTTCCCAGAGGATGGAAAGGGCTGCTATGTGTAGAAGATACAGGTAGATCCAATAGAAGAGGAAGAACATTTTGGTCATTTCAGCTGTCCAAAAGAGGGATGGGCATTGTTTGGAGGGCTTAAGCCACTGAGAATATATAAGACAGATCTGACCTTATATATTCTCATTGGGGGAGGGGGGGTTGATATGGCATGAGGAGGACAGGATCCAGTGGTCTTACCTGGTACATGTACCTGTATATCTGAGTCCTAGATAGACTCTAAGGGAATACAGTGGGGAAACATAGTCCCTCAGCTCTGCCTTTCGTGGTCATTCTCCACCTCAGTGTTTGAGTCAGCGTCTCTCCCCGTACCTGGAACTTACCAGGGCCAGCAAGCCCTATGGCTATGCCTGTCTCTGCCCCACCAGTGCTGGGGATCTGAGCACATACAACTGTGCAGGGTAGATTCTTCGAACTTAAGACAGAACACCAAGATTTTCCTGCAGTATGTCATAGATTGAAGTGTCTCCTCAGCCCCTATAATGTACATTTTTCACTTGTAAACTGTTTTCTATACATAACTTGTGGCAGTAAAATATAGAACAAAGGTATGTGTATTTACACACACACACACACACACACACACACACACACACACACGCGTTTTCCCAGGGTTGGTTAACATGCCACTATTGACAGTAGAAATCAGAGCAAAGAGCTATGCCTAGGGTTGGTGAGGATGCTGTATAAGTGGTGATATTTTCCCTTCTAGTACAGCAAAAAAATGTGAGACGTTGTACACAAATCCTGCATGTTGGCAGGATTTGAAATCAGGGTTTTTGAACTGCACTGATTGTAGAACACTCAAAAGACAAAGCACTTTCATCATGTAAAGCATGGTGGCCATATTTAAAAGAGCTTTTGAGGGTGTTGAAGAGAAGTGTTAAATGTCATTAGGACCTCAGAAAAGCTTTGGATCCCACACATTTCAAGATAATTGAATGAGGAGTAGATTTGGATACAAAGCAGGCAATTTAGTTATCCAAATCATTTGTGTCAGGTAGCAGATGCTTGAGAATTCATCTATTTGTGGTTTTCTATAAAGACCTAATTCATGAGGAGTAGGTATTGGTGGCAGGGCAGAGCCTTTTTTATATACATTGGCTCTGAAAAGTAATTCAGTAACCAGAAAATCGTAAATGTCCCAAAAACCTCATTACGTAAGCAAGATCAGAAAATATAAGACACTGACCTCAAAAGGAATAATTAAGGTTATGAAGCTAAATTTATTTCCCCTTCACCAGCTGAGAAAGTACATTTTCATGAGATGGCTGGTTGACAATAACTTCTTGGTGAGATTTGGTGGTGAAGAGTATTTTGTTGAACTTATTTCATTTTATATTTACATTTTTGTTGATGCAGAGTCTCTTGACGTTGCTCAGTGTGACCTAGAATTCTTGATCCTCCTGCCTCAATCCTTTGTGCACTCAACTACAGACATCACTGCAGTGCTTTGACTGTTTTATAAACTAGGGTGGCTACTTTTTGCAGGTAGAATCATAAGGTGTCTGATAACTCTGAAAATTGGTTTTTGTAAATAGAAATCTGAATTTAGTTAATGCAGTGGTCAGTATATAGAAGAAGAATCCTCTTGACTGATGTCGACTTTAGACAGTGTTGAAAATTGGTTAATATTAGAGCCGTTGTGGCTCTTACAGACGACCAGAGTTCAGTTCTCAGCACCTAATAGATGATGCTTCACAACTGCCTGTAAGTCCACCTCTGTGAGATTCCCTCTTTCCAGCTCTGAGGACACTGTGTCAAAATGTAAAATACACACACACACACACACACACACACACACACACACAAACACACACATACACACACACACTGCACACACACACACAATTAAAAATAAAATCAGTTTTTTTAAAAAGAGACAAAATGAAAGTAAGATTTCTGTGAGTTATGTGTAGTTCCTCTGATCGCTTGTCTGGTTTTATGTGGCATGTGCATGTATATGTGAACAGAGGGAAAGACATTAGAAAAAAAAATAGTTACCTGCTTCCAGGATCCATTACATAAATAGTATTATTAATCCTGAGTGAGTAAGAATGTACCTATATAAAACTAAAATGTTTTCTCTAGCCTGTCTGGATTCCATGCCTGAAATGTTGATTTGCTAATACCTGGAACTTCCAAATTAAATTTTATGGTGTATGGATGATTTATTGTAATCTCCTACAAGGAAATTCATCTTAAAAAGTTATTCAGAGCCGTTCTGTGCTGGGGAGGAGGAAACATCGCTAATGGGAAGCAGCAGTCAGCCAACGACGAGGGGCTCCCTCGAGGACAGAGGAGAGGCTTAACTTGTTGAATGTGTTTTTAAAATATCCGCAGATACAGCTAGGCTCTTAGTACTTTACTTCTGGTTTTAATGATAGAATTCCCAAAGGCCTAAAATTGTGCCAAACAGTCTGAACTCTGTCTGAAGTTCAAGAGCCATCCACAGCGGGTCTAAAGACTTTAATCCTAGTTGGAAACTTTGAATGAGAAAGCTGGCCTTTTAGTTCTGCGTTCCTTTGACAAAACACCCCCTTCTCTTTATATAGCCCTTAACCAACAACAGACTGCCTGATTCTCTCTACTAAAGCATCTTTATATAAGGTCACTCAAATCCCATAGTTGCATAATTGAGTCATATTTTTGTTCCTTATTTCTCATCTGTGTAGTGGCTAGTCAATTTATCCAATGACTGCAAGCACTGGGAATACTTTAGAAAATTGGCCACAAGTACTCTTTTACATGGTTGGTCTCCTAGCCTTCTGATATTGTTTAATTTTCTTCTCTCCACTGTCATGAAATCACTAAACCCTTGATAGTTATTTCGATGATGATTGTGCCCACGCTCTTGGTTTACTTGTTAATCGATTTCCATGATACTTTCTGGATGTTTGCAATTGGCAACACTTTTGGGTTGTCTTTTAGGATGGTTAATATTTCCTACCAACTTAATAGTATTTATAATCACCTGGGAGATAACCTTTTGGGAGAATATGTATATTGTATTGGAAAGACCCCCATCCTGGGCTGTACCATCCTATGATAGAGGGTCCTCGACTGAATTAAAATGCCAAAGTTGAGCACTCATGTCTCTCTGCTTCCCGACTGCAGATGCAGTGTGACATCAAGCTCCTCCACCTTGAAGAACTCCACCCACAAACCAAACCAAAATAAATCCTGTCTTCTTTAAGTTGCTTCTGTTAGATATTCTTCTAATCAATTAAAAAAAAAAAAACTAATGTATTATCTATCCATTCCATACCTTTAGTGAGTACTCCCAGAACTTGAGAGGGTTTTTCCACCATGCCCTTTCTATGTGGGTACCTCCTGCAGTTAGAAAACCTTCAACTCAAGTCCATCTCCATGGTGGGGAAGGCTCTGCAATGTGAGGTTTGTTTTTTTTTTTTTTTTTTTAAAGAAAAGAATTCCAAGGTGACTTGCCTCTGTCTACTTTTCAAGATAATTAGCACTCATTCCTGACATTCTCAAAGTCATCTTGGAAGAATACTCACTCCTGTGTAGCACATACAAGTAGATGATGTCTATGGACTGTGGTAATGTACGAGGGCTGCTTTATCCCTCCTTGGTGTTAACAGCTTTAATAAGGCATGCTAGCACATAATGAACAGGGCCCAATTCATTTTTATTGCAATGAACCTCCACCTCTAAAAGTAGGAACACAATGGAGAAAAGGAAGAGAGCAATCACTGTTGTACTTCCTCCCTTCCTTTGCTTGCTGTCTGTGCCCAGCCCCAGCGTAGCCTTTCCTCAGTCATTCGTGGAAGTCTAGACTTCTGCATAAATGTAATCATGGAGATGTATGCTTGGAGGGTCTGGTTTCTTTCACTCACTTTAAGTATTCTTTAATCCATACAATGGTTATATAAACACAATCATGGAGTTTGCATGTTTGTTTGTTTTTTTCAGTCTGCCTAATTGAGATTTATTTGTTTTGCAGCATCAACAGTTTATTCATTCTTGTTTAGTACTGTCCCATTCTCTGGATATAGACTGTTGGTTTCTTTATACATTTGCTGTTGGCAGTCAGGTGACCTGTTCTTGTTCGTGTTATAAGCAACTGTGAGCATTTGCATGGATAGCTTAGTTGAGGATTGACTACATCATATTTCAGGTATATGATACATGTTTTATGAAACTGTGGGGTTAGTGGGCTGGCTCAGTGGGGAAGAGCACTTTCTTAGGGCTGAGAGCACTGATGTTTGTCCTGAAGTCCTGAGTTGAATTCTCATCAACCACGTGGTGACTCACAACCATCTGTTATGGGATCAGATGCTGTCTTCTGGTGAGTCTGAAGATGGTGTACTGATATGCATAAAGTAAATAAATCTTTATTTAAAAAAAAAGAAAAAAGAAAAAAGCTTGCAGAGGTTTCCATCTGATTGGTCGGTTCCATCACTGTCAGCATGTCAAAAGGCAGAAAGTGTGCACCTGTCCCAAAACCACTTACCTCCCACTCCCTCTCCTCCTCTGCCTCCTTCTCCCCTCCCCTCCCCTCCCCTCCCCTCCCCTCCCCTCCCCCTCTGCGTCTCTTTCCTCTTCCTCCCCCTTTCTTCCTTCCCTCCTTCCTTCTCTTCTTTCCTTCATTCCCCTCCTGTGTTCACCACAAAAGCAGGTTGGATTCCCTTTGCAATGGCGAGCTAAACTATACTCTTCTTCCAGATGCTTTTCATCACAAAGTATTTGATCAATAGTGTGGCTAATACACCCAACTTCGTCTTGTTCTGTCACCTCCTAAAGTTTCCAGTACCTCCTGATAAAAGATCCGGGGGTGATCCTAGTATTACCAAGCATTGGTAAGTGACCAGATTGACACCTTAAGGATACGGGGTGCTGTGAGATAGGATAATGATGCAGCATAGCCTGTTGTTTCATCAGTGCGTCAGTCAGTTTGGCCAGTGAACAAAAGCCCTCAAAGGTAACTTTGGGAACACTCTAGAGCCAAACCTTAATATCTTCCTCAGTCAACCACCTATTCAAATCATTTGCTCTTTCAAAAAAAATTGTAGTTTTTTATTCTTGAGGGTTTTTTATAGATATGACACCATCCTCAGCTAATATATACAATATTTGTCCTCAGCTTATAACCTGTAGTTTTATTCTCTTAATAGTGTCATTTAGCTAGGCATGGTGGTATATACCTGTAGTCCCAGCACTCAGGAGTCAGGAGATTCACCCAAGAGTTTCAAAGCCATCTTGCTTCACATAGTTTCAGGCCATCCGTGGATAAGTAACAGAAACAGCTCCCACAATTTGTCATTAATTTTGTTGGTGAGACTTCAGTAGTTTGCTTTTATTGCTCATTGTTTTGTGTCATATGCAAGGCACAGTGTACCACCCAGTGCTGTAGCATTTCCTCTCTGCTTTCTTCTGGAAGGCTTGCAATCTAACTATGATAGTTTAGGAATGAGATCCAGCTGGAATTAAATTCTTATAGGAGATAAGATATGAAATGAATTTATTTGCTCTGGTCTATTTCTGTGTCCGTGTTCTGGCATCATATGTTGAAAACAGACATCCTTTATCCATGGAATAATATTGGTGTCTTTGAAATAACAAAGAAAAAAATCCCGAGTCAAGATGTGTGTTGGTGTAGTTTTATAGTATTTTTTAAAAAGATTTCTTTTTGTGTGCATGAGTAATTGTTTATATGTATGTGTGTACATATGTATGTGTGTATACCCACATGTGTACCTAGTACCTTTGGGGACTGGAAGAGAACATTAGATCCCTGTGGACCTGGTGGTACAGGCGATTGTGAGACACAATGTGGATGCTGGAAACCCAGCTCAGGTCCTCTGGAAGAGCAGTCAGTGTTCTTAACTAATGCGCACCCTCTTTATCTTTTAGTCTGAATTATTTTCCAGTAATCAGTTTGTCTTGGAGTCACTAAACCAAGATGTTTGGGTTCAAATCAAGCTTACAGGATCATTTTGTATAGTTTCAATTTGTTGCAGGTATCTTTTACATTGCTAATGATGATGAAAATGTGACAAAAACCATATATATATATGTTAAGCAGCCTAAAATATTTACTGTCTGTTTCTTAAGACAAAAGTGTTCCCTCTGGCTGGTCTATATTGGCCTCAATACAATTTCACTTGATTTCTTTTGTTTTATAGCAAATTGTGCAATGCTGTTTTAAATCTTTTTCCTTTTATGTATTTCCATATGAATTTTATAATCATGCTTGGAATTCTATTTTTAAAGATTTATATCATTTAATTATGTGCATATGCTTGTATTTCTATGTGTGAGTTTGTGCATGTGAATTAGGTGCCTACAGAGGCTATAAGGTGGTGTTAGATGTCCTCAATCAAGAGATTTAAATGGATAGGGGCCATCCATTGTAAGTGCTGGGAAGTAAGCTGTGGTCCTCTGGGAGAGCAGCAGTTGTTCTTAACTACTGAGCCATCTCAAGAGCCCCCATTCTATATGTTTGTTAAATAGATAAAAGGGTTTTAGGAATATTTAATCATTTAGTGAATACTATTTAAATTTTTTCTTACTTCCTCTCAAAAATGATTTTTGGTAGCTAGAACTTTCTCACCCATTGCTGACTTGCCTATATGTATTTTTGGTGGTATTTAATTACAGTTTTTAACTTCAAATCATTCTATACTAGTCTGCAAATTTTTCTGTATCATATTCTGTAGTGGTCATAAACTCACTTAATTGTAAGTTTGGCTCTTTTCTGAATTTGCTTATATTATAAACATTGATTATGTCTGTTCTAAATAAGAACAATTTTATTTCATTTTGGACTTTTCTGCTTCCTAGTGTTTATATCTGTTGCTTCACAGATTCATATCTCCAGCTATTGATCTATTGATCACTATCTACTATTGATCAGAGGTATTGAGAATGAACATTCTGCTTATATATTTAGTTGAAGGCAAAGCATTCATTTGCTTTTCTTACACCATACAAGATGAGCTGGAGCTTCTCTGCTTATCTTTTGTCAGGGTTCATAGACTTCCCTTTCTTGTTTCTTGTGTGCTGAGAGCAGTTTATTATGTATTTATTATTTATCTTTGCTTTCGTTATTTTTGAAGCTTTGTTATTAAGTGGGGAAATTGAGATTGCAGTTGTCTTGATAAATTGGCAGTTGTATTAGCTTGACATATTCTTTTGCCTGAAATTGATACAGTTCTATCTCAATTTTGACTGTTGTGTTTTCCCATCCCTTTGCTTTTAACCAGTCACTGTGTTTACATTTATAGTGTGTTTCACATAGAGAGCATATGGTATATTTGGGTACTTACATCTTTTTTAAAAAGATGAATCTTTTTTATTGAGTCTGACAGATTTTCGCCTTTTGTAAACATTAGGCGATATACTTTGAGGCTTTTGATATTGTTACATTTAAATATTTTATTCTTTATTTTTCTATGCTTGAATTTATTCCATGTCTCTATTTTCCTCATTTGTTAGCCATTTTTAAGAGCTACTGGGATTTTAAAGATATATTTAGTTTTCTTTTATGTATGTCCGTGTATGTGCATTTCCATGAGTGCAGATGCCCTTGGAGGCCATAAGAGGGCATCAGATCTGCTGGATTATAGGTGGTTGTGAGCAGCCTCATGTGAGTGCTCGGACACAGCCTTGGGTCCTTGGAGGAAGCTGGATGGGCTTTTGCACACATTGTTCTTGTTCTGTTTTGTCTCCTTTCTTTAGTTCACTGAAGTTCCTGGCATGCAATGGAATTGAGTTCTGATGAACCCATCACTTATTGCATGTGTTCTGATGAACCCATCACTTATTGCATGTGTTCTGATGAACCCATCACTTATTGCATGTGTTCTGATGAACCCATCACTTATTGCATGTGTTCTGATGAACCCATCACTTATTGCATGTGTTCTGATGAACCCATCACTTACTGCATGTGTTCTGATGAACCCATCTCATATTGCATGTGTTCCAATGGACCCATCAATTATTGCATGTGTTCTGATGAACCCATTACATATTGCACATGTTCTGTAGGACCTCTAGCTGACTGAAAACCACAGTTAACTATTGCACCTTTACAGTCTTGGGTGTGTACATTTTTAACATTATGGCCAGAGGCTTGAAGCTTACTGATATTGCCATGGTGTTTGTGCTGTTTGAACATCGCTCCCTTGGGGACTATCCTCTCTTTAACTTACCATCAACTCCTTTGCAGCATTACTAGACTAAGTATGTAGCAAACACAGTACGCTATCGAACATTTCCACTTGTCTTCTGTCCGTTTGTTCTTACTGTCAGTTTTTCTTTATGTATGGTATAAACATTCTACAGCATCCTTGAAAACATAGCAGAAATGTCATTCTCTTCTGAAGCAACAGTATGCAAATTCTTTTATAGTAGTTATGTTCTTGTCATTCCTGGTCATTTTCATTCTCTGTATGGATGTACAGTTGCATATCTTTTTGTATATGTTAGAATATACTGTGATGTTTATTTTTGTACAAGAGTGTTTATTTTACACTGTTTAAAGACATTATAGTGGGTAATACACTTAGGAATACTTGCTGGCCATCATTCTGGGTCCATGTTCAATGAGACCCCTTGTCTCAAATATGGTATTATGTAAAAAAGCAGAAAATTTGACATTATTCTCTGGCCTCTGCACGTACACACATTGATACATCTACCAACACATAAACACATCCTTATGCACATTTCTCTCAAAATGATTTTTTTTTTTTATGGGCTAGAAAGATACCTCAGAAGTGACAAGCATTTGTACTTTGGCAGAGGTCGTGACTTCAGTTCCCTGCACCCACATTCTGCCTCACAACCATCTGTAACTCCATTTACTGAGGACCCATTGCCTTCTTTTGGCCCTAGTGGGCAGCAGCCACACATAGGATGCACACCCATCTATTCTGCTGAAACACTCATACACAGAAAATATAAAGAAATATAAAGTTTTAAAAAAGACTAAAGACACAGTCATTAGATGTAGAAGAATAATTTAGTTTTTATCCTGATTCAGTATTTTGAAACTATTTCCAGTATTTATATTTGTATTATTTAAGTGAGAAAATGAGCTATCATCCTACTTGCTTTTTGTATATGACCTTTTTTATTTCTCTCTTGTTAGTTTGGAAAAACTGGTTATGGTGTCAATGTCCTCCCTCCTTCACTCCCTCCCTCCCTTTAAATATTATTTATTTTATATATTGAGTACACTGTAGCTGTCTTCACACACACCGAAGAGGGTATTGGACCTCATTACAGATGGTTGTGAACCAACGTGTGGTTCCTGGGAATTGAACTCAGGACCTCTGGATGAGTAGTCAGTGCTCCTAACCACTAAGCCATCTCTCTAGCCCCTCGGTGTATTTCTTATGTTCCCTCGTGTTTCTTATGCTTTGGGTTATTTCATTGCTTTTGCTTTCTGGGCTCATACCTTTCATCATGTTGGGAGAACCTCAGCGTTGAGTCCTGTTGATTCTTCCCAACTCATCATTTCCATCACTGTAATGACCCACGTAGAAATTATATCCAAGTACCAGTAAAGAGAACAATTCCTTAGTAGGTTGGATCAATTCCACTGTCAAGAATAGAATGTTTACTATTGCATATGCCAGCAAGATTTTGCTGAAAGGACCCTGATATAGCCGTGTCGTGTGAAGCTATGCCAGTGCCTGGCAAATACAGAAGTGGATGCTCACAGTCATCTATAGGATGGAATACAGGGCCCCCAATGGAGGAGCTAGAGAAAGTACCCAAGGAGCTGAAGGGGTCTGCAACCCTATAGATGGAACAACATTATGAACTAACCAGTACCCCCAGAGCTGATATCTCTAGCAGCATATATTGCAGAAGATGGCCTAGTCGGCCATCATTGGGAAGAGAAGCCCCTTGGTCTTGCAAACTTTATATGCCAGGGGAATGCCAGGGCCAAGAAGCGGGAGTGGGTGGGTAGGGGAGCAGGGCATGGGGAGGGTATAGGGAACTTTCGGGATAGTATTTGAAATGTAAATAAAGAAAATATCTAAGAAAAAAAAGAAAAAAAGAATAGAATGTGACTTGAACACAGGCTCCTTTTTATATTTACACTCTGTTCTTCAGAGAGCTTTCCTGCCTAATTTTTTTGTTGTTGTTGTTTTTAATAGAAGCTTAGGGTTTAAAACCTTTTCTTTTGTAGTCTTTAAACCAAAGATTTAAAAAAATACATGTGTATGTATGTGAGTATGTGAACGTATGAGTGTGAGCATCAGGCAGGCCATGTGTACTATGTCTGGAAGGCATCTTGGTGCCATGTAGCTGGAGCTATTGGCAGGCCTAAGCTGCCCCACATGGATGCTAGCAACCAAAATCTGGTCTTCTGGAAGAGCTGTAAGCGTTCTTAACCACAAAACTCTATTTCCAGCCCTTATACTCAGGATTTTCAAATTTCTTACCTTACCCTTGTCAGTGATGTGAGGGATAAATTATCTTCCAGCTGTAGATGGTGACCTCTTTATTGGGGGGGGGGGCATTCAGTGGCACAGCCAAGTTCTCAGGTCTGAGCCAGCACCGAGCTTATTAAAAGTCGATCTGGTGTTTTCCAGTGTTGGGTTCATATGAAGGCTCTTGTCTCTTGCTGAGAGAGATAGTGATCTACTCTTACTCAGTCCTGTAATTTGCTATGGTGATATACAATGGACAGTCAAGAGCCTTAAATATGGTCTGCTGTCTCTCAAGTTGAGGGTATTATTTTCTTAATCTTATTAATATTTTGTCACAGTTAGAACAAACTCAATGGGGCAGCAGTCAGATCTCCCAAATTATAAGAGCATGCCAGTTGTATGTTCTTAACTAAGAAGATGGTGTTTTAAAAACATCATCTCCCCAAAACAATTTAAAAAAAAAAAAAACCTTTCCCCTTTTAATAACTGTTCTTGGAGAGATGAATGGCAGTCTGTGCCGCAGCTCACACCTCTCACATTAGGCATATTTCAGCCATAAACTTAATTATGACAGGAATTTTCAAACGACTCCACCTTTTTCCCTCTCCTGCACTCAGTCTGAGAGGGATACCACACTCTATTTCTGAGCTGATAAAAATCCTCTTTCTGAAAGCATTTATTATATTACAGCCTCACATGAGCCGAGCTCTATCCTCACCCTGCGTTAAGTGTCTGCGGTAGATTTCATTACAACCATATACTGGAAGTCCTGCCAGTATCCTGGCAGCAGAGTCCTAGTGGAAAATAAATGGCAATAAAAAAGAGAAATGATAGCCTGTGTGAGCGACGAGGAGCACAGCTTTATTGAGACTGGACAACCCCAGAGTAGTGACTTGGCATGCAAACACGAGCTTAAGAGAGAGTGAGTGAAAGTTGATATTGGAATAACGACTCCGCAGCCCAGACATGGGAATAATTTAATTAATTGCACTGAAATTTCTTTGATGAATAGTTATGCGGTGCTAAGCGTGGGGTCGAACAACAGAATGAGTCTCAGCTTTTTAATGGGCTAGCGCAGCTGCAGCTTTGGATGCCTTCCCACTTTATTTTTGCCTGCAGCTCTCCACAGCTCATCCGTGTCTCTCCAGCTAAGCGCGCCGCTCCCGGAGCTCCCTCTCCATGCATTCTGCAGAATTCTGCAGAGCCAGAGCCAGAGCCAGAGCAAGATGACTGAGTGCATTTGGCCGAGGGAAGCCACTGGCTGGTGACTGCTTTGAAATGAAAACCAGATCAAAAGGGGAGGGGCGGGGGCTGAGGGGGGCTGGCAAAAATTGTCGGTTGGTTTTTCTCGGGATGGAAACCTGCGCCTCATCACCCCACCCTCCTCAAATCTCTAGGATGCTTTTACAGAGTCTTTGCTGTTAAGTTGTATAAAGATTTTAATAAAAATGTCTTGTCCCTGGAGAAGGAGGCCGGCTTTTGTTGTCAGAGAGCTGGAGGGAAAAGAGCAGTGCGGCCCAGCTGGAGCTGGGGCATTAATCCCAGGATTCCTAGCCGGTATTTTCAGACAGATCAATTACTTACGGCTGTAACCAATCTCTCTCCGCTCCCTCGCTGTGCTGAGCTCGCTTGGCAGACTTGGCAGCTGACATAACCTTCCAACTTGACAGGACCGCAGCTGCCAATCTCTTTGGGGTCTGCTGGCCCCTCCATCTTTGAGGTTATACAAATGAGCCGTTAAATAAAAATCAAAAGTCAAAAGTTATGGGTGGTAACTTCTTCATGGCTCAGTCACACCCACAGATCCAGGCAACAGTTCTAGATGGACTCAGAATAAATAAATAAAAAGTCAAGATGAACGATCCCGCTGTGTCGCTTTCTTCACTGTGATGGCCAGCCCTCTATAAGAGAGAAAAAATCTCTCTCCAGAGTGAAGAAATTATCCACAGTGGATGCATTTCTTATCAGCTTCTAGGTTGAAAGATGAACTCCAAAGTGGAGAGGAAGGAGATTAGGAGGAGACAAGAAGGGCAGATACAGGTGAGCCGTGTCTAATGCTTTTCACACCGGGTGAGTCACCCGTCTTCAGCTGCTAGGCCGCCTGGGCTCAAGGCCAAGAGATGTCAGATCAGAAAAGAAGTGACCCTCGCTAACACACAGGTGGTGTAGAACATGTACTCTGTTTATAGAGTGTTTCAGCATGAGAATATAGCACTTCTGTGACAGAGCAAAATTGATGGTCTCTGAAGACTGCCCCCAGAATTTATTTAGTGTCGGCAGGTCTCAGTCCTTCTGAACTGGGCCCTTCACAGCTGTGTCAAGCCCACACAGCCCTCCTAGAGGAAGTACTTAGGGGCCAGATACAGGAAACCTTAGGGTCCCTTTGTGATTTCACTCACTAGACGCACAGATGTGCAGCTCCATCTTTTCAGAAGGTCTCAGGTAGCTAAAGCCGGACTTGAACTTTCTGTGTAGGCAAGGATGATTCTCAACCTCTGACCCTCACCTTTGACCCTCTTTTCTCTTTTTTTCTTACTCTTGTTGTTGAGGTGGGTTTATGTGGTGCTGGGAATGGAACCTCATGCATGCCAAGCAAACACTACCATATAGCTCTGGCCTTTTCTCCCTGTCCTTGTCCTCCTCCTTCCCCCACCTCTCCTTTTCCTTTGTGCTTCCATGACTCCCACCTCTCTCTTGTAGTATTCTGTGAAGACTTCTAATTCTCCCTTCAACAGCTACCATGGAAACTTTCAAGATAAGTAGGAGGAAATGTGGCCCTGGACACAGCAGAAATGGTTTTGTGTGTGTCCTAGGGAAGCATGCATATTCCCCTATCCCCTCTGTGTCTGTCTGTCAGTTACATATTGCTCCATGTTTCAGAAACCTTCTGTTATGTGGGACACATTACTGGTGTCCCTTTGGAAGAGGTATTCATGAACCCTGTTAACAATTAAGCAAGTCTGTCCCTGCTGGCACAGGCTGGTAAACACTATCTCCTGTGGGCTTTTATTTCTTTGGATAGATTCTAACAAGGCAAAAGAAACACAAAGAACACAATTTGTTTCATTTGAATGTTTCAAACCTGAGTCTATTCCCCTGTTCTTTCTCGGATCTCCTGCACATCCCCAAAGGAGTGCTATATACCACAGGTGAGGAGGCGTGCTGGCATCCCACCTCAGCCCTTTGCTTCAGACACTGCTTGTGGACCTGCATTTTGTGATGATTGGTTAAGCAGTGTGGAAAAGTGTCACTGGTAGCCGTGCATGACAGTACCCCATCCTCAGAGCTTGCCAGCAATTGAAACTTTTAGAGAGAGTCAGGAATAAAGGGGAGGTGAGATTTACAGTGAGCTCAAGTTGCTTTTTTTTCCTCCTTGGAATGTTGCCTGCCTTATTAGGAGTTCTTTAGTGAGACAAAATGCAGTGGTAGCTTAGCGAAATTATGGCTCCTTTCCAACTGCCTGGGGGGAAGGAAGGGGCTTAGGAGTCTGTAAGCCTTCTCCCCTGGTTGCAGTTAGGAAAGCCAGTTGACAGTGTAATAGGCTTTTGAAAGTGGGTGCAATGGTTTGTGCGTTCTGTTTGATGTTGCAAATACCAAGCCCCCAGGGAGATCTACAAAGAGGATATTCTGTTCTTAGGGAAAAGAGATTAACCTGAAACGTGAACGGAAAAGCTTCCCCAGTTCTCAACAAGTTAGGTACAGCAAAGGAACCCTCCTGTGCACTGCGGCAGAGACAGCATCTGGCTTGCTGCCTGCTGTACACAGGCAGCGGGCTGGGCAAATAATTTTTAATGATTTTGATTCATGAAAGGTGATTGCCAGTAATCGTAAAAGGATTAGATTGCAGATTAGGGATATGTTTGCTCATATATGTTCATGCACCTACGACTTTCTTTGCAGGCATGTGCAGAATCACATACTCAACACCATCTTACAATTGTGTGCATTTTCTGGAACCTGCCTTAAGTTCCCTTTATTCCTGATCAGGGTCATGTTACAGATCCATTAGGTGAGAGCTGTAATTTAGGAGATATACTGTGCCAGTTCACTTGGGAAGCCAGAGCCAGACACGGGACTGTGTACATTCATTCAACAGACATTTTAAAGCATGTACTCTTTTCCAGCACTCTGGTAGGCACTGCAGGAGATCAGCCTTAAAAGAAAAAGAGATGGCCAGCAGGAAGTCTCAGCAGGGAAAGAAAGAACTTGCCGCCTAATGTCATGATCTGAGTTTGATCTCCAGAGTCCACAGGGTACAAGGAGAGAACAGCCACTTGAAAGTTGTTTTCTGACCCTGTGTATGTGCATCTTGAAGTGAATGCGACATTTCCCTCTTATCAGAAATAAATTCGATAAAAATAGTTTTGTTTTGTTTTTTAAAAAAGAGAGACAAGAAAAGTACTCTTTGCTGTGCTGGAGGGAGAGGCAAGAACAAGTAAAACTAATTATCCGCCTACAAGTTTCACATTGTCCTGTGTTCAACAAGAACTTACTGTGTTCCTGTACATGCTCTTAACTCAATTTGTAATCGCGTTATCAAGTAATCAAAACCTGTCTTCATTTCTATTCAAATTAGTGGCTTGCTGTTTCTGAACTAGTTATATTGACTTATGAAACTGAGTGAAGCCCCTGATTCCTGCAACAGCTGTCCTCCAGTTCTGTATATTCTTTTTTTACACCTTTCTCAGGGCGGGAGGATTTCATTACAGAGCATCATCCTGCCCTGGACTTGTTTATAAACTGACACACCCACTAATGATTCTGTGAGAGCCTTTACTACTTAGAACTTCCTAAACTCTGACTTCGAGAGCCAGCTTGATTCTGTGCAAACCAGGCGATGTCGTCATTTCTTGAATAGCTTCAAACAAGCAAAGCACCTATAAATAAGGATGGGTTGTAAACTTTGAACAGGAACATTAACATAAGCACACTTGATAAAAGAGCACCAATGCTTTTGCATTGGTTTTAATTATGATGTAAGAATTTGTATGGGATTTGGAGTGTGCTTTGGTTAGCTTCTTGCCATCCTGTGACCAGCTGCCTGGCAGAACAACTTGAGGAAGCCATGGTGTAGTTTGGCTCATGCGTTTAGAGGGTTCATTCCATTATAGTGAAGAAATTGTAGCAGAGCTGCTTACATCACAATGGACGGGAATGCAAAGAAAGGAGTGTACTAGCATTCTCTGGACTTCCCTTTTATACCCACCCCTTTGTTCTCTCGGGGACCACAGGGCATGGGCTGGTTACCCCAACCTCTGGAAACAGCATCACAGAGATACCCCAGAAGCATGCCTACATCTCGTAGGTGATTCTAAATGCAGTCAATGCAGATTAGCTCTCACAGGACATAACACTAACTGTGTCCACCTGTGTTGCATACCCTGTATACCCAGTAAAAGGAAGACAATTCCTTTCTGAGGGTTCCAGGAAAAAAAAATGGAAATGATTTCTTTTGTTCTACCAGAGTGTTCTGAAAGAACTAGAATGCAGTGTTGGAATTAACTTTGAAATGAAGTTTTTCCGAAGGTAGAATATTTGATGTTTTAATGTCATTTCTCTTGTGATAAGATAGTTTAACAGGGAGAGAAGGATTATTTTAGCTCACAGCTCCAAGTTGTTGTCCTCCTGGGTGGGAGGAGCCTGAAGGATCTAGCCACATCACATCCACAGTCAAGAACAGAGTGAACTAAATGAAGAAAAGCTTGCACCCCAGTATTCCACTTGCTTCCTTCACTCTTGTACTGCCCAAGCGTCAAAATTTGGGGTGGTGTCGCCCACAGTAGTCTGGGTATTCCCATATCAGTTGATATAGGCAAGCTCATCCATTAGGTTTTTATCAAAGTAACAATTTCAAACCAGCCATGACAGGTGGTGTAGCTGTGTGTGCACTGTTTAGGGGGTGATTCTGGGCACCGTTCGTGCCAGGCTTTGCTATCACACATCCTTTTTCTGATTCTAGCCTGTGTTGCTGGCACATGCACCCCTCCACACATACAAGGGAGAAAATTGAATCATGTGAGTGTGTTCTTGTTGACTGTGTTCTGCAACCTGACCAAGACCTCCATTTTATGTGGTGCTGAACAAGATGGTACAGTTAATAGAATGATCAAATCCGAGACCACAGAAGAATAATCATCTAAACATTAAGAGCCCACAGACATTCATACATTCAGTGTATTCATACATATAAAGTAAATTGTCCTTTTTTAAAAAAAATAAGTAAACTGTGTTTCTTTACATGTGGTTGGTTACGCTGGGTTATTAGAGTCTGTGAAGATGTCTTTTCTGGATTAAATAGATGGGTAATTTATATGAGTGAGTTGAGAACTATCTACATCCTGATTGTGTGTCATGTCACATCTGAGTGAACTATGATGTCTTTATTTGGCTTTTTGAATTTTTTGATATAGGATCTTGCTACTTAGGCATGGTTGGCAAGAAACACTGACAGTGTTGACCAAGTTGGTCTCCGTTATTGTGGTGTTCTCCTCCTTCTTCCTTCCGAGCTCTGGGGTTACAGGCTTGTGCCACCATACTTTGATCTTCAGCATCTTGTATAAGGACCTTATATATGTTTTTCTTTTCTTGGTGGGTGGTGGCTTCCCCTTAAGATCCTATATTACTTACTTTTGTGTTGCTAGGACCACAATTCCTAACAGTAGCATCTTAAGGGAGGAAGGTGTTTTTTTTTGTTTTTTTTTTTTTTTTGTTTTTTTTTTTTTTGATGCAAGGTACCAGGTATTTCAGTCTATCTCAGGAGAAGGCATGGCAGCAGACTAGTATGGCCATAGCCTTCCATGTTGTGGCAGACCAAGAATCAAAGAATGACTAAGATGTCAGATCTGCCTCTAGCTATCAGAGTTCTTTTCCTAGTCAGATACTGGTGCCACTTGGTGCCACTTGTTCGCTGATTCAAATTTCACAGTCTTATGGCCATCTGATGGGGAATATCCACTCAAACCATGAGCATACATAGAATACTTTATACACAAACCACACCCACACCCACAAAGGGGTCACTGCCTTTCTTTAATTTTCTTCCTTTTATATAACCCACTGCTACCCATGTGTGTATGGTTGTGGAGTTACTGGGACATAATCAACTTGTAAGTGGCTCTCTCTCACTCTCTCTCTCTCTCCCTCTCTCTCTCTCTCTCTCTCTCTCACACACACACACACACACACACACACACACACACACACAGTTGGTTTAATCTTTTACAATAACCACCGCAGCTGTGTCATATTTGGGTCCCTTGTTAGGGCCTAGACTGCTCTGACCTTGGGGGTTTGACCCATTTTACTATACCAGGAACTAATCCGCTCGTGAGGAGCAGACTTTAGTTCACTTCCAGACTTTAGCTCACTTCTGAAGCCGTTGGTTAGTCTGTAACAGTCATGCCAGTATTTCTGCTGTGAGTACCTTTCACCTAACATAATGGTGTAGCATTACAGGTTCCAGTGCTCACACCTGAATGGCTATTTATATCCCTCCCACTGCTCACCACTGATAGAGTACAATGCTCTAGAATGTTCCATTCTACATTGGGTGTACAGAGCATACGGGGTTGCATATTTTACAATGTATTTGCTAATGGGAAATCTGGCCAAGGAAGTCCTTTAAATAATGTGTAGAATCAGCATCCTGCCTTCAAAACATGTCACCATGTTTATTAGCCAGGTTTGAGCTGAAGGTAAGCTCCCATTTAAAAGGGGGGAAAAAAACTGTCTCTTTAATGATTAGCAAGGGCCTAGTATAATTTAAGGTATTCTTTGGAGTTTATAAATATAGCCTCATAAAATGCCAGGATATAAGGAAACTGTGACTTTAAGTCATTAGAAGCCCAATGGTTTGATAAAATAACAGGAAACAGACAATTTATTATGAGCAGTCTCAGTAGCTCTGGATTATCTATAAAACTTTTACGGCCTTTCCCAAGTGGCAAGAAGCCATAAAACTTGCCTGAATGAGGGACTTGTTAATTTACTTGTTAAAGCAAATTAAAAATTTATAAGTGCTTTTAGGTAAATGAGATCTCCTCTCATTGCTGCCCTTGCGGGGGCCCTGGAGTCCTAAGAGGGGAGAGCGGCTATGCTCAGACACCACCGCAGAACAATAAAAGCTATTAAATTGTACCAGTTTATTACAGCCAAGCACTGCAGCTGTTACCATGGCTAGCTGGGAGGTACTGGCGGTTGACAGCCTGGGGTTGCACTAGGTTTTCTGTCTTACTCAAAACAACAAAAAGAGAGAGGAATTAGGGGGAGGGCGGGAGTAGCTGGAGAAAAAGGTTGTTTTTACCTTTAATTTCCCCCAGTCGGTATTCAGGTCATGCCTCTCTTTCCACCCCTTGACCTTATAAATCCGCAGGTGTAATCTTGTTCTTGTTGTTCTAGATCTTCTTTTAACTGATTGTCGGTGCTTGTACAGCCTTTCATGGTGCTTTTGAACCTTGTCGCCCATGGATGAAGGTCTTGGGCTGGTTTATAACTTCATTAATGTTTATTGAAAATGAAACCTCGGTCTTCCCTCTCTGTTTTCTTTTCCATGCCTCTTCTTCTTCCCTCTGTTACTCTTTCCCCCCAGGATATAGCTTTAAAGTCCAGAGAAAAGGGCACTGTGAAGCTGGCTCAGTCAATAAAGAATTATAAGGGCAAGATTGTGAGTCTGATCCTTGATAATACTTACTTGTAGGCCCAGTGCTTGGGACTCAGGACAGTGGGACCCCAGGAACAAGCTGTCCAGCCATGCTTGAAGGTTCCAGGCCAGTGAGAGACCAAATCTCAGGGAAAAAAAAAAAAAAAAGACAATTACGAGAAAGGTCACAGAGGCTGGCTGTGCTGAAGAAGTAAGACTTCTTACTTTACAGAGCAAGAGCAACGTAGACAGACTGACAGACAGACAGAGCAACAGCAGATAGAGTGGTAGAAGGGAGGATGTTTACATTTTTGATAGTGGAGGGTATTTTGACATTTGCCTACTATTTGACAGAGAAGTTACTGTGAAGCTAATAGAATTACGCATTGCTGGGAGGCAGAGACAGGAAGATCTCGGGCTCTCTGGCCAGCCAGCTAAGTCTACCTGGTGAGCTCCAGGTCCAGTGAGAGGCATTTTCTCACCACAGAAGGTGGATGGCAACTTAGGAACAACATCTCAGGTTGATCTCTGGTCTCTGTGTGTGTGAACAAAGTTTACATCTAACCTGTTCATATTTATAGGTCAGAAAAATATATGTCAAGATGACAATTACTCATGAGCATATTTAAATTCCAGATAGATCTAGAAGGCAGATTTTGTGAACTGTTGGGAACAAAATAAAAGGGAGGGCCTGGGGAGAATTGGGATAGGAAAAGAGGCCCATGCCCTGCTAGAGTTTCCCTATTCTCTGGTCAGTCAGGCGTGGGAGGGCTGCTACCTACCCTATCCACTCATCCCTGGGTGGGCATTCCTCTATCCCACTCTTCAGGGGCGTGGCCAAGTGGCAGCCCTGTCTTGGAATCCCCCCCCCCCACCCAAGCTACTTTGCTAAAGCCACCAGGGTTGTGGGAGAGAGGGAATGGGGGAAGAAGTTCCCAACACAGACCAGAGTGCACAGCGGGTCTTGAAGGAGACTCTAAGGCTTAAGAGTTTTATTATATAAATGCATGGGAAAGAGAGAAGGTAGGAGAGAGAGAGAGAGAGAGAGAGAGAGAGAGAGAGAGAGAAGAGAAAAGAAGACAAAGAGAAAGGGAAGAGGAGAGAGAAGTCTGAGAAGTGAGAGGACAAAGGAGTGAGAGTAAGAGAGTAAGGTGGGGGCTGAGCACCCCTTTTTATGGTCTTCACTGTTGCTAGGTAGCTGGGGAGGAGTTTAGCCTGAAGGTCAGAAGCTTGGGCCATTGCTTATGTGACTACTGACCATGCTTCTCGGGGGGGGGGGGGGGGGGGGCTGTAGGAGGTGGTACCTTAGGCAGGGGCCGGAGTTCCAGGAGCATGAGGGAATGCCTACTGTGTCATGTAGATGAATTATGACCATTGGGGTTCAGACCTCAGCTCGACTGGATACTAGCCTGCAGTTCCCCACAGTGAACAGTTTTTTCTGGCAATATTTCCAGTAGAAAACTTTTTGTTAGCTTTCCGGATACTAGTGATAAGTCAATACGTCCAAGTTAGGATTAACTTTCTGCTGACACAGCTTAAGATCACAGAAGAAATGTCTCAGTAGAGTAATTGCATTCATCAGACTGGTCCTTAGGCATGTCCATGGGTGATTATCTTCATTGTTAATTGATACAGGATGACCCTACTCACTCTGGCAGCATCATCCCTAGTGAAGTGGTCCTGGTCTGTATATGTAAACTAGCTAATCATTAGCCTTTGGGACTGTGAGCCTGCCAACAGAATCCCTGCATAGTTCCTGCTGTGAGTTCATGCTTAAACCTCTTTTATCCCTGCCAGGTTCCTTCTAGTTTAAACGTGGTTTTCATACCACATTTCATACCAACAGATAGAAAAATAGAATAGAATGTAATTGGTCCAAATCCTCCCCCCCGCCCCAGTTCACCTGTTGAGTCCTTACACATACAACAACAACACATATTCCACTGAAGTTATATTTTAAAAAGCATGTTGCTGGTATTAAAGAATCACTAAAATTGATTATAGGAACATACATTGATATGGCAAATACATTCATATTTTGAACTGTATCCCAGAGCTGTAGAAGGCATTAGTCTTCAAACAGAGGCCTTACTGTTAGAATTGTTCCAATAGCCTGTTCTTTTTTTTTTATTACGTATTTTCCTCAATTACATTTCCAATGCTATCCCAAAAGTCCCCCATACCCCCCCACCCCCCTACCCACCCATTCCCATTTTTTGGCCCTGGCGTTCCCCTGTACTGGGGCATATAAAGTTTGCATGTCCAATGGGCCTCTCTTTCCAGTGATGGCTGACTAGGCCATCTTTTGATACATATGCAGCTAGAGACAAGAGCTCCGGGGTACTGGTTAGTTCATAATGTTGTTGCACCTACAGGGTTGCAGATCTCTTTAGCTCCTTGGATACTTTCTCTAGTTCCTCCATTGGGGGCCCTGTGATCCATCCAATAGTTGACTGTGAGCATCCACTTCTGTGTTTGCTAGGCCCCGGCCTAGTCTCACAAGAGACTACTATATCATGGTCCTTGCAACAAAGGCTTGCTAGTGTATGCAATGGTGTCATCGTTTGGAGGCTAATTATGGGATGGATCCCTGGATATGGCAGTCTCTAGATGGTCATCCTTTTGTCTCAGCTTCAAACTTTGTCTCTGTAACTCCTTCCATGGGTGATTGTTTCCAATTCTAAGAAGGGGCAAAGTGTCCACACTTTGGTCTTCGTTCTTCAGTTTCATGTGTTTTGCAAATTGTACCTTATATCTCGCTATACTAAGTTTCTGGGCTAATATCCACTTATCAGTGAGTATATATCATTTGAGTTCTTTTGTGATTGTGTTACCTCACTCAGGATGATGCCCTCTAGGTCCAACCATTTCCAATAGCCAGTTCTTCACCTGGTTGGTCTTCATTGTTTCAGATATATTGCTACACAGTACCACCATTGACATCATTCTAGTATTTTTTTAATATATAATGTGCGTGCTTATGTGTGTTTGCATGCATGCTTGCACGTGTGCATGTGCGTGTGTGTGTGTGTGTGTGTGTGTGTGTGTGTGTGTGCATGTTGTACTTTGTGTGTGTGTGTGTGTGTGTGTGTGTGTGTGTGTGTGTGTGCATGTTGTACTTTGGGAACACATGCCCATAACTGTACCTATGGAGGCCAAGGCTGACACTGGATGTCTCCCTGTTTGATGCTCTACCATATATGCAAAGTCTCTAGAGCTGGAATGAATACACCCACTAGACTAGTCTAAGCCGGCAGAGGAGATCCTGGAATCCTTTTGGCCCATCTTCCTACCAGTAGTGTTATAGGCATGTGTCACCTCTCTTGGCTTTTTGTGAGTGACAGGGAATCTGCTCTTGGGTCCTCGATGCTCATGGAGCCCAGGCCTTACTAACAGAGCCATGTCCCCAGTTCATAAACATCTTATTGGCATTAGTCATAATGCCATAGGCATTTGAAGGGTCTCACCGTCACTGAGACACTCTGCCAAAATAAAAGGCTATAACTATTGCACACATTACCGGTGAGTGTTAGCGGTATCTTCTAGCCTGGATTTTAAGTCCTTTCTGTATGAAACCTGCCATTCGATTAACTCATAGCTCTGACCACAAAGTCTGCGGGCTTATCGAGCTTTGATGGCCATCCAATTCTTTTATTTAAGAGGTTCAAAGTAAGTTCTGTGTACAGAGAAAGTGGAGAGGTTTAAAAGTTTTAGAATAGCAAGTAATAGCAAATGATATGGGTCAGAGGTCAATAGTGGAGGAGATCCAGGGAGAGAGCGCTGTAATAGGAAGATAATACAGTGTGAAGCCAAGGGACAGCTGTGAGGAGGTTGTGGTAAGCCTTTCTGAGCAAGTAGCATTGCCTTAGATCTGTCTGCATTTAAAAGAGTTCATGAGGAATTTTAGTGTATATGTGCACTCGTTAGTAATATTGATATATGTTGTGTAATGATTGCTTAATTGCTAATTTTCCTACGCTAATTGATGTTTTTCTATAAAACCAAATTCTTGAGCTCTTTACACTTATTGAATGCCATCTGGCTTATGAATTTTCATAAGAACTGCCAAAAAATAAATAAAATGTAAAAAAGAAAGTCAGTGCAGTACCCCCCTCCCCCCCCAAAAAAAACAAAAACAAAAACTAAAAACGTTAGAAGTTGCAACTCTAAAATGACTTTTTAAATGTGTCTTTGGGGCCTCTTTTTAGAGTCTGAGAATTACATATATGTCTAGCTTGGGATGTTGCTCAGCTGGTAGAAGGCTCATATAGCTTTCATGAAGCCCTGAATCCCATCCTAGTACCACCAAAAGGTGGGCCTGGTGGTGACTGCAGAGACGGGAGCATATTGCCTTTCAGCAATGCCTGAGTTATAAACTCTGTAAGAATCACAGGCATCACAGATTTTTGAGTAAACAGTAAAATTGACTTTATTTGATTATACTTTTCTACAAATTTTTATTTTATACTACTTTATTTGTTCAGATGACTTAAATTAATGAAAGTTTATTCTTAACTTCTGACCCTCTCAACATGAGCTTTCACCACTCCATAAATGTCTTTTAAAGAACTCAATGACCAAACATATTATCCTAGTACTTGAGATTCTGAAGGTGGAAGATTTTCCTTGTGTTTAAGACCAACTTGCTCCACATTGAGACCATTTCATAAGGAAAAATGGCAATAGTCTTAAATTGTTAAGTTATTCTTCAAAGAAACTTTGGACAATATTATTCAATTTATTTTTTATATTACCATAATTAATATGTTAAGATTTAGCCTCGTTAAATCATGTATTTATCATTCAGGATTGAAAGACATTATTATAATACTGCTAATCAAGATACATGATAGAATTGCCAGATGTGGTGATACCCGGGATTGCAGCACCAGGAAAGGTGGGGCAGGAGCATTTTTCTGTGATTTCTAGGCAAGAGTGCACAGCAAGACTCTTGTCTTTAAACACACAGATCCCAACATACACTTGCACACACTCACACTGTGTGTGTGTGTGTGTGTGTGTGTGTGCGTGTGCGTGTGTGTGTGTGTGCGCGCGCGCGTGTGCGCAGTTTCCTTTACTCCATAACAAATCTGCCAGAGTAGCTCTATCTCACTTTGTAATTCTTTACCTTAAGTTGATGGTCAGTAAATAAAAGTCACTGTACAGTATTTTTGTAGAGAAAGAAGCCACTGTACTTAGTCGCCGTGTGTCTGTGTTGCTTGTCAATCATGATGTTACTTGTGATAACAACATAATGTTTCTGAAATGACTCAAGAGCCTAGGATTAAATGAGCTGTCTACAAATACCAGCCATTAATTTGTTTAACCCCACTTAACCATAAGTGGTAAAGTTCTGCATGGGAAGTTAGGCAAGGCACCTGTAGCACCCATAGGCTCTGAGGATCGAGAACCAGGTGTGTGCACATGGATCAGTGATCTTTGTGTGTTCTAGGTTCAGCTTTCCACTCCATTCCTGAGGATTTTAATTGAGACCTTCATATTTCTGGTCTGTAAAGGGAACACCTTAAAAAAAATGATGTAGAGAGTTTGTCAGAGAAACTATGGGGTTAAAGAACAATGAGTCAGCTATTACAGAGTGTGTAGCACTCTTGCTGCATACCAGTTTGTCTCCCAGTGCTGCTGTCACCTGGTTTATAACTGCAAGTAACTTGAGCTTCTCACACCCTCTTCTGGCCCTGGAAGTCACTGCACTCACATGCATGCACACACACACACACACACACATTCATACACTGTCAAGTAAATAATAAGATTAAGTGAGTTATGTGCCATTATTGAAAACTCGTATTTCAGGACATCCAACATTTGTGAACATTGGTGTAAAAATGAAGCCAGCTTGTTGGTAACTGGTTGTCTTATGTTAACCCTCTAGACGTGAGAATGTAGTATGTCTTGTTTTGTCCTTGTCATATTTGGCTTCACACATATCCCAGTGGTAAAAATTGCCATATAGGCAATTTGTAGGCAATTCAAATAAAAAATTAGTTGAGTTATTCAATGCACGCACGTTTTCTGGTCACAGCTCAGTGCAGGGTTTTGTTGTACATCAGAGTTGGTGGTGCGTTCATTTTCTTTTGTGTTTGGGTGGAGGAATTCTCCATTGGAAAGTTGGTTCTGTTAACTTGCAAGTGTGTGTACATCAAAGCCACCATAAGAATAAATTTAAGCCTGATAGTGTACGCAGCTTCAGTACACATTGGCGAAATATCCTGCTGATTGCTGATTACAAACAGTTGTTAATTCTCTACTTCACTAAATTCAGAGTGGAGAAACTTTCCTTAATAAAGAACAGATTGAGGAGATCCAAGACCTCACTGTGTGGGAATTAATGGCAGATGCATACACTGGTAGTTAAAATGTTTCATTAGATGTTAATGTCTTGCTGTGTTTTTAATTGTTCAGGAATTAGCCTCTAGAATATTAAAACCATCTGTTTGTTATCATGATGAAACAGAATGCTTAAATAGTTATTAATTTGTGTTTCTTCTCTCTTTTTGAGGAATAATCTGTAAAACTTTGATCCGTTGGGAGTATTGGGAATTCGAATGGGGAAGTAAAGAATTTTAAAGCATACCCATGCTTTGACTAGCTGAGCTGCCTTCTTTTATATGAGCCTGGTGTGGGTGTTTAGATCCCCTCCTGCTCTCCTCCGTTGTTTCTCCCCTCGGCCCTTTTCTTTCTCTATTCTTTGTAGAGATATAAATTTAGGAGCCAGGTTGACTCTTTTTTTCCATGATGCAATGAGAAAGGCCACTGTGCTGGTTGCTGTTGACGTATGGTAAAGTTTAAGTACACCCTCACACATACTGATAATTTAATATAGAGCATCTGATGCTATGGCTGTGTTGGTAGAACCCTTGCCCAGCATTGATGAGACCCTGGTCTCATCCTCAGCACAGTATCAGCCTTAGCTGTTGTGTTGCATGCCTGAAATCTTAGCACTTGGAAGGAAGAGGCGGGTGGATCTGAAGTTCCGTGACGTCTTAGGCATCTTATTTTCATTTTAGATGTATGGTGTGTGACATGTATGCAAAAACACCACATACGTGCAGTGCCTACAGAGGCCAGAAGAGGGCAGAAGATCACCTGGCTCTGGCGTGAGCTGCAATTTGGGTGCTGGGATTTGAACCCTGAGTCTGCTGCACCACTTTTACAGCCTAGAGCTTAGACATACAGAGTCTCGAAGGACAGAAAGCTGAGGTTGTTTGGGTTTTGTTTGGTTGTTTGTTTTGGTTTGGTTGGTTTCTTTGGTTGTTTTTGGTTTTGGGGGAGGTTTTTTTGGATTTAATGTTTAAAGATATTTATTGTTTCCTATTGTCCTATACAAGCTAAAGACACTGGCTGGTGCAGATTTAGTTGATATTCTGCAGTTTTCTTGACAAAGACTCCTTTTTTTGTGTGTCCAGGTAGGTTCCTCAGCCCATTGATTGAGAAGTGTTGTTTAGTGTGCACAGGTTGTAGTGTGAAGACACAATGCACAATGCAGTGTCTATTTATTTTATTAGTTAGAAACATTTCGTCCTGGTTTGATTGCATGAAGCCTTTGTGGTATTTCAGGTAACGCTGAGAAACTCTGTTTCCCACATTGCTTCAAGAACAGAAAACAGGCTCTTCAGGTACTAGCCTTGCCCTCTGTGCTAAAAACCAAATGTCAGTACAGTTTGCCCGTCCCAGTTAGCTTTGTCACCTTGACCTAGGGACGTAGCCTATAAACATCCTCACTGCACCCCTTCCTGTCACCCACCTCTGCGTATTTTACCTCGTGTAAAAGGGGGATGTATTTTTTAGACAGAGTCTTCTGGGACAGTAGGAAATCAGTGCTCCGTGGCACCATTCTTGGATATAGTACCCTGAGCCTACGGTGCTGGTCTCTCAGATCGCAGGCAGTAAGATAGATAGTGCTGAAGTTCCTGTAGGGTTTGACGACCATCCTGGTTCACTGTTACAGAGACTCCTTCTAACCATAGTTAATTCAGTTAGTGACTTGTTGATGAGAACCCAACCCAGCCTTCAGGAATATGTGTATGAGAAGACATGTAAACTATATCTACAATATGACAAAAAAAAACCAAAAAACCCCATCCTCTCTCCATCTGGCTTTAATTTTATTCCTCAGAAAAGTCACATTGTACATCTATAACCAACCAGATTACTTCTGTAAATACTGCTACTCACACCGAACCATTAGTATTGGATCTTACACTTTTACTTTAGGAGAGACATTGTCTTACGTAGCTGAAGATGGCCTTGAACTCCCTATGTAGACAAAGATACTCTGCAACTTGTGATCCTTCTGTCACTGCATAGCAAATGTTGGGCGTGGAAGACTAGGCCATCATGCCTAGTTTGATACATGCAGTACTAGAGTTGGAACACCTGTATGCTTTGCAAGACTCTAATCACCAAGATACATTCTCAGCCCTGTAAACAGATTTTTTTTCCCTGTGTTCTTGTTTCATGGTGCAGAGGATTGTATGGAGACTCACATACATACCTTGTAGTACGTGTTTTTGCAGGTTTCTACCATTCTAAGACATGTTTGAAGAAAAATTATTTCAAAACAAGAGAGAAAGCCTGTTAGTAAAATCAATGGGGATCTTAAATGCCTCACATCATCTAGATTATTGAAGTGGCACTCTTGTCAGTAAGCACATGTAATACTTAGAGAACCATTAACTTCTGTTAGTGCTTTTTGACCTTTCACAGAACAAGTACTTTTAAAAACCTTAAATGCCAGAGTGATGATTTCTTTTAAACTCACAGTAATTATATGCTACTTTCCCCTTTATTTTTGCTACACCTGACTCTTTAAAATAACTTAAATTACCCATGATAGCTGTTTTATGGAACAAAATCCATCACTGTACATTCTGAAGAATGAAGCATCCATGGACCGAGTTAAGGAGTGTATATCACTCGTCCCTTTACCTGCCAGTCAACTTATTGACACATCTCAGAAAAACAGCCTTTCATGACCTATAATCCTCTGCCCAGACACTATCAATCGGGCATTAGGGGTCAGCTCTCTAGGCCCATCCCTGCACTAACAGAGTGCATGCAGCAATGAAGGCGCATGGCTGAAGCTACATAAGAAGATTGGGTGATGCAGGTTGACCTAAAAAGCATGCTGTGTATTGAAGCATCCTCAGATATGGGACAGAACTGCAGGACAGAAGGGTGGCCAGGCCATGGTTAGCTTTTCTGCTTTACTACATCCATCAGAGACAGGGATGGGACTCAGTGCTATTGGTTCATGAAGCCCAGGGTTTCATCCAGAGCACCTGATAACCTGAGCATGGTGGTACATTCCTATAGTATCTGCATTCAGTTGGTAAATGCAGGAGGATAAGAAGTTCAAGGTTAAAGTTGGGTATATGGCAAGTTGATACCAGCCTGGCCTATATGAGACCCTGTCTCAAATAACAGTCAAGAAACAAACGAGGAACATAAGCATACTAAAAGCTGGTCATTCGTGTCCTTAGGAATATTCGTTGAAATAGAGTAGGAGGAGGGGACAGATTCTGTTCATCGTTAGATTAGCTTGATTTCACTTTTAATCGCGCTAATTAAAAGCTGGGAGACTGGTAGAGCCTTTGCTCTGAGTTCTAGCAAATGCCTTTGGCATACTGTTGAGGAATGTGACAGAAGCGGTCTTAAGACAGTGAAGGAGCAATGGCCTCATAGATGATGGCCAAACAGGGAGAGAAAGGGGACACATACTATAACTTTTCAAGTGAAAGAAAGAAAGGAAGGAAGGAAGAAAAAGAAAATATAAACAAGAAAGACAAAATTAAAAAAAAAAACAAAAAACAAAAAACCAAGTACAGAGCTAGGCTTTTTTGTTTTGTTTTATTGTCTTATCTTCTGTGATGGGAAGAAGAAAGCCAGGCTGTTTGTATCCTCTAAAGACAAGGATTGCATTCACCTGACAGGGTTGTTACAACCAATGGTACAGTTTGTATCTCAAGGATCTCTGGAGGCTAACAGTCCAAGTTTGATGAGGAAGATACATCCCAGCAGTAAACAGCTTGGCTTGCCTGTACAAAAGCCTAAATCTGTCCCATCCCCTGAGATCCAAAAAGTAGAAACAAAAGAAAAGGGAAAATGCCAGGGTTTCTGCCATTTGGCTGTCTAGTGGGCCTCTGTGCTTATCTTGCATGTTCTGCCTATGTCTTCAAGTGGCCCTTTCTTCCATGTTTGGAGATCCTGGCATCTGTCTTGATAATGTTTTAATTTTTTCAACCCTGGTTAGAATAGAATATTATGCGCTTGTTTTAGTCCCTTTCCTTCCATAGGAAGAATTCCATAAACTGGAGGAATTATCAACAATGGGTGTTTACTATGCTTATGTTTCTGTGGGGTAAGAAGTGTCAGAGCACAAGGGCAGCATCTGGTAAGAGCTTCAGGGTTGTGTCTTAACAAGTGGAAGTGGAATGGATGCCAACCAGGTAGAGAGGAAAGGGCTAGATGGGTTGAACTTACATCACATCCAATCCAGCCAGCACTAACTATGCATGTCAGGATATGGGTGGTATTAGTTCATCCATGGAGGTCCTTTGTTACCTAACCTCCTCTATTAGCTCTGTTTCCACTGCTGTGCTGATATACCGTGACAGAAGGCAGCTTAAAGAGAGAAAGGTTCATTTTAGATGACAGCTCCAGAGAAAGACAGAATCCATAGTGATCGAGAAGTCATGGCTCCAGAAACACGAAGCAGAGAGATCACAGGAAGCGGGGACAGAGGAAAGGACTTGGAGAGATTATATAAACCCTCAAAGGCAGACTCCAGTGATACGCTTCCTTCCTCATGGCTCTGCCTTCTCATGGGCCCGTTATCTCCTCAAATAGTATAGCCAGTTGGCGACCAAGTGTTCAAATAGGAGAAATTATGAGTGACAGTTGTCATTCAAACCATATCACCTTTCATAAGTATTGATTGAGTGATTAAATTCTTAACAAGTGGAGATTGGAGAATACACTGATACCCTGTAGACCCCCTGGGGGACTTCTTTAAATTTTATCATTCCAATTAGTACAGCCTCTCTCTCTGAAGAACCAAGGTCCGGGTCTTCAATTTATGTGTTCTGGGGAGATATAAGTCTATAACAAAGTATTGTAGGAATATTCTAGAAGGTGCGTTTTGACATCCACATTCTTAAATGTCTCAATATTTGAAAAAATAATTGATCATAGAACTTGCTACATGAATTGTGCTCTGTCTTCACAGCTTTCTATCCAATAGTCCTTCACAGATGTTGAGTTGACTTATAATGTAACTTTAAAAGATAGCTGTGGAGAGAGGAGAAGCCCTCGCTGTAATGAGGGTTTTATTTCTGATCTGATTTGGAATGAACTCAGTCCAAAACTATGGCAAGTTGGAAAGAAACTTAATGTCAGTGTTCATATCACAAATTTTTTGATAGCTGTCAACCCAAGTATTTTATATCATAACAAATTCTATATACTCTTGATTTTTTTCAATTAAAAATGACATGGGGCTGGCGAGATGCCTCAGGGGTTGAGTGCTTGCTCTGCTTCCGGAGAACTGAGTTCGATGCCGAGCAGTTAGGTGGTTCATAGCTCCAACTCTGGAGGAGCTGGTGTTCTCCACCAGCCTCCGTGGGTACCCAGATGCCCATGTGCAGACACACAAACAGACGTGCACACATACAATAATAGTCAAAGAAACCCTCAGAACAGGGATAGACAATGAGTTAGTATGTTTTCTATACACTTGATGGTCATACATTGTGGTGCACATCTTTAATCCTAGCCCTTGTGATATTTAGGACAGAGGATCAGGAGGTCAGGGTCTTCCATGGTTACATAGTGAGTTTGAGACCCTGTCTCAGAATACACACACACACACACACACACACACACACACACACCACACTGAAGCTCGGCACTGAAGTCTGAAGATGATAGTGAAAGATCATGGTGCATCCTCAGCAGTCAAGTCCTATACCATTATTTCATGTATGTAACATAAATCATTTCCTTAATATCACAGCTTAGCCATTCTTAGTCATCATCTGTAAGCTTAGCAATATTTTATTCTTTGCGCAGGTCAAGTGCAAAGTGAGCTTGCTCCATGGCAACTGACTGAGGTACCTCGCCTGTCCTTTCAGCTCAGTTCTTCCCTACTTTGTTTATTTGGAGTTCAGTTGTGTGAAGGAAAAGTGCCTGATTAGAACTTCAGAGATGTGGAGAGGTTGCAATGTTGCAAGTCCATACCCAAATTATGTTGGACGATCTGTAACCTCCTTAATGGCCATTTGCTGCTCTCCTCTGATTCTGTGAGCATTAGGTAAATCCTTTTGAGTGTCTTGTCTCTAGTTTTTATCAATCCAGACTAAGAACCCATTCAGACGGCATTTGAGGCCAATAGTTGAGAGAACTTCTTTCCTCTAATCCATCTACCTGAAGTTTCCACCCATGTGTTTGAAAAGCATTTTGAATTATGACCTTTTTGTTCTGTTACAATAAAGTCTTCATGAACTGTCATCATGTCAGAAAATGGAATTTGTGGGGACTTAAATCTGTGTTCACAGTCTGTGGTCACTCAGGTTTGGCTTTAGAATGAATTATGCCTCATCTTCTGAGGTGAGAGCTGTTTCTGCATCATACTTGCTGTGGAAGTCGCTCTTGTGCTTTCTGTCCTATGCTTCCATGATCCCTGATGTGTGGTAGGGCTCCTGCCTTCTCCCCTGCTTATAAGATGACATAGTCAGAGAGCTCTGACTGCCTGCCTGCTTCCTTTGTGTTTACGTTCATAACTGTACAGTGAGATTAATCTCGGCTCAGTTCCCTGTCCTTCTTTTATGTACCTGCTACTTTTTCAATACTGGAAATCCATTGAACTCCTTTAAATGTTTAATCATGTATGTGTTGGACAAGAGGAAGCAGCTCTGTAATTTTCAGTTTCTAAAAGAATAGCAGTGTCCAGGTCATTGACCTTAAACGTTTGCCGGCTCATTCTTGTAGAATATTTTTAATCCCAATCTGGGGTTTTTACCCTACCTTTGCTCATTGAGTTCCCAGGTAAAAGATACACACAGACTTTGTATTTATTATAAGCCTTTATTAGGACCAATGCTGGACATGTATCTACCCTCTATGCTATTAGAATCTATTTTCTGTCAATAACCTTGAGTTATTACTTGCTCTGTCCCACCTGGGATGCTCTTAACTCCACTTAACCAGCCCTCATTGCCATGCTTTCGTGATTCCTAACCCATGGCATCTTTCTCCTATCTCCACCTCTATTTCCCCTGGTTCTCCTCTACCCCAAGCCTTAGAACTCTAAATCCCACCTAGGTCTTTTCTGCCCAGGTATTGGCTATCAGCATCTTTTTCCCCATCATGGATTACTTGGGGGTCAGGGTCAGCTGGATCTACCTGTGATTTCTGGGAGCAGTCAATATTTGGCATAGCAAAAGGCTACACTTCAACAACACGTCTCTAAAACAGTGTCCAGAGTGTCCTTCTCTTTGCTCCCTTCCCCCTCTCCTTTTCTCACTGAACCCAGAACCTGCTGATTTGGCAAGACTGGCTAGCCCACCGATCCTAGTAATCCTCCTGCCTTTGTTTCCCTAGCGCTGTAATCAGAAGAGAATGTCCCCATGCCCAGCTTTCTGCTTAGCCATTTGGGTCCCAAACTTAGGTCTTCATATACGCATGGCAAGAACTTTGCCAACTGAGCCATCACACCAGCCCCCTCTCATTCCCCTTTTTATTCATTCCATAAGTAAAATAGGTGTAACCTATATTCATGGTGCAGCTTCCTACCTCAGTTAACCCAGCCTAGAAACTCCCTCGCAGGCAAGCCCGGAAGTTTGTTTCCTTGGTAGTTCTAAATCCCATCAAGTTGACAATCAAGATTAACCACCCCAGCCATTAATAACAGTTGACACTCTCCTGAGATCACAGTTCCAGAATACAGAGAACATATTTTCCACAATGAAATCTAATGAAAAGAAAACTTGGCGTCTTATGTTTTATAAAAGATAACTCTGTTGATAGGATTACCACCACCCATGCCAGACACCCACTTCGTCATTTTGTTTAGTTTGCTCTAATTCATTTGCCTCCAGTGAAATTAGAGAATGCGTTCCAGAAATCTTCATGTAAACACAATCGCGAGAACGTAAAGCTTGCTGGTCAGATTTCTCACTGCCTGTGTTATAGCAAAAGCTTTCTTACACTGGCCCCCGTGGATGCTGGGACAAATCAATGCGAGCAGATTGATTTTTCTTGGGTCTTTAAATGTTTAAGCTCGCACCTGGCCTTTGTGATGTCTCCTGCTTGTAGGTAATAGCTGGGAATTCCAGGCGAAGGATTACAACTTCTCAGCTACTTAGGCTACCCCCAAATGATCCATCGGTTGCGGCCGAAACATCCCAGCTTGAAAATGTATTCGTGGGATTAGGAATGAGCACGTCTTCACTGAAATCTTGCGGTTTAGCTCTAGCGATTAGGGTAGTCAGTTCGTGTCTTTGAAATACTGAGCTGGCTGACAGCTTAAAATCCTAAGTTTCCTTTAAACTTGAGCTGGGCTTTGGCGGAAAAAGGGGGTAGCACAGGAGGGTTGGATTTTATGTACGCTTCTCCAAACAGAATTCACTTAAGTGTGTTTGCCGTCAGGGCCTTGGGAATGCAAGCAAGCTGATTCCCTGCCGCCCTCCTTGGGTTCTGCCCTCAGCCCAGATCAACATTTAGTCAGATAATTGACACCGGAGCCTTTGAAGTCTGTTGTGGGCCGTGTTATAAAATCATTCTTCTCTCATGAAGAAACATGGAGAGGGGACTCTTTGCAATGTCCAGGTTGTATATTAGAAATATTTTTTTTATTTTAATTTTGAATTACACTTGCATATTTGTGAGTTTGTGTGGGTGCACGTGGGGTTAGAGTACAGTTTGCAAGGATAGGTAGGCTCTCTTTCTACCGTGTAGATTCTGGGAGTTGGTCAGCCACTACCCCAGAGTTACTAAAATACAAAGGTGATGGTAAGGCACTGCAGAATCATGACTTGTGTGTTTTATGTGCACCACTAACTGGGTACTGAGTATTAAACCAGTTAGCAATCAGCAATAGAATCCTGAGTTTGGATCCTAGGTTTTGGCCTAACTCTGAGTTCATCGTTCCCTGATTTTCATTTCTGATTGGAAATGGTTCTGCCTTTCCGTTATGAGAATTAGTTAAATAATACATCTTGTCTTGTTTTTGAGACAGGGCCTCGTGTATGCCAGGCTGCCCTTGAACTCACTGAGTAGCAAGGATGACCTGGAATTAGCAGTGGCCCTGCCTCTGCTTCCCAGCACTGGGGTTACAGATATGTGTGTTGCCATGCAGGGTTTCTGAAGTGCAAAGGATCAAACCCCGGGTTTTGTATTCAATGATTGAGCTATATTGACTGTCAATAACAAGATGCTGCATATAAATCAGAGCATATGTTCTCTGTGCAGGTTAGACCGTGGCAACATTACTGCTTTCTTGCACTTGAAAATTATAGTGGGTGAGAGGAGTCAGCTGATAAAGGCGGTTACCAGTGAGCCTGAAGACCTGGGTTTCACTCCTGGGAACCACAAGGTTGATAGAAAGAACTGATTCCCAAAAGTTATTCTTTGGCCCATGAGACATGTATATGTCTCCCTAATGTGCACATACAGAAATAAATAAATGCAATAAGTTTCATGATGTACTATAGTTAATGGGACTGGAAATGAAGCTCATGTGATAACATCTCACATTCAGTGTTGTAATATAATAGTGCACCCATCTTACTGAGCTACATCCTAGCCCCCAAAACAAAAAAGAAGGAGGTAGACATTTGAAAAGGCACTATTCTGACCTGTAACATACTGGTAAGAAAAGGCTCACAGCGCTCCCCGTCTGCATTCGGTTAGAATTAGTAAATTTCAAATTAATGTAGGAGAAAACTCAGACCTTAGAGGGCTCATGGGGAAAGAAAGTAAAATTAGCACTAGTTTTTGAGGTTTGTTATTGAAGATTTCCTGGCAAAGGGGGGCTTTAGACGAAAGTAATTTAAAAAATGGCTTGATTGAGATGTTGAAAGAAGAAATGCTCAGTTTTGGAGTTGGGGGATATAGCCTCTGTGGAGGAGATGAACCAACCGAGGTTTGAAGGCCGCTTTGTCCATCGTGGCACAAGACTAGGAGTATGGCTTACTTGATAGAAAGAATGCACAGAACTCCAGTGTTCAATCCCCAGCACTTCATAACCCAGGTGTGATAATGCTGTGTGCTTGTAATTCAAGGAGTCAGAAGGTGGATGATGGAAGGTCAGAAGTTGATAGTCATGCTTAGATACATAATGAGTTCCAGCTCATGCAGCCACATGCAACGCTGTGGCAAAGACAAAAATAAGTAAATAATCTGTTAAAGAAGGGGAGTAAAGGCAGGAGGATAGGAAGTTTACATTATTCTTGGTTACATGGTGAATTTCAGTTATTTCTGTCCTACCTGATATCCTGTATAAAAAAAACACAGATACAAACACGGGTCTGGAGAGGTAGTAGTGTCTGTACTGTTCTAGTAGAAGACCTGAGTTTGGTTCTCAACACTCACAGTGGGGAGCTCACAGCTGCCACCTGCAACTCCATCTATAGTGGATCCAGTGTCTCTTCTGGCCTCTATAGACCTGCCCTCCTGTGTGAGTTTGTACACATACACACACATACATGCGCACTTACATACTTACACACTCAAATGCGTACAACGTACATGCATATACACATATATAATATACTGCAGAAACATGCATATACACGCACATTCACATACATGCATACATAAACACACACAGGAGACAAATTTTTATGAGTTACAACTAAATGAAATGTTTGATTGGTATTGTCCAGGGCTCAAAGTTCATGGGCCAAGAAATCTATGTGTGAGCATCCCTCTGATTTTCTCCTGTTTTGCTTTTCTCTGTTACCTTCAGCTCAAGCCAGGACAGAACAGCTGCAGGGACAGTGACAGCGAAAGCGCTAGCGGAGAATCCAAGGGCTTCCAGCGGAGCAGCTCTCGGGAGAGGCTCAGTGATGTAAGTTTAAAATGCATCAGACAACTCCTGGACCACCGTGAAGCCCTTGCGGTGCAAGGCTCATACCTTCCCAACAGATGGCTCACCTGCAGTAGCCATGTTAGGAATGCTTTCTTGGTATATGTGTTTGTGTGTCTTTCTGTCTTCCCAAACTGGAGATTTGACCTAAAATGTATTTTAACAACTTATGGAGGGTTTCAGTGATGGAGAAGTGGGTAAACTTGTAAAAGCCGGAAACAAGAGTTCAGATTTCCAGGGCCCAAGTAAATGCCAGGTGGGCATAGGATCCTACCTGTAGGCTCGGGGCTTAAGAGATACAGATAATAAATCCCTGCAACTAACTGGCTCAGTACAGTAGCTACAACAGCCAACTCGGGTCAGTGAGAAGCTTTGCCTCAATGAATAGAGAGTCAGAGTTGGAAAGATGACAGAGTGGTTAAGATCACTGACTGCTTTTCCAGAGGACCCGTGTTTGACTCCTAGCACCCACATGACAGCTCTCACAACCATCTGCAACTACAGTTCCAGGTCACTCTTGCTTCCATGGCTTATATATGCAGGTGAAACACCCATATATTAAAATAAAAATAAATGAATAACCAAGTGATTGAGGAAGACACCTGTCTCTGCTCATATGTACTCCCACAACTGAGAATGTATGCAGGTACATGCAGCCATGTCACTACACTACATAAACTGTATAAACATGGGAAAAAGTATAATGGAGGTAGCATTATTTTTTCCCCTAAGAAATAGGAGATGGGCCAGTGAAGTGGCTTGGCAGTAAGAGTGCTTGCTGTTAAGAAATAAGTTTGATTTCAAGAACCAACAAGGTAGTAGAAGAATCAACTCTTGAAGTTTATTCCCTGACCTCTACCTACTTGTATTATGTCCAGCTCACTCACCTAGACTAAATAAACACACCAAGTAAATAAAAGCAGAAGAACTGGTAATATTTTTATCTGAAGAGCAGTCAGGCAATACTGTACCTACAAGATCACATCGTGGTGCTATGCTAAGGCCCTTGGTAATCTACACCTTGGAGTCAGGTAACAATCCAACGCTGTTGGCTTTCTTCTGTTCAGATGGGATGGCTGTCCTGTCCGGTACTTGACAAGAGAGAGTTATTAATAAATCTCCCAGAGATTTAGAAAGAAAGAAAGAAAGAAAGAAAGAAAGAAAGAAAGAAAGAAAGAAAGAAAGAAAGAAAGAAAGAAAGAAAGAAAGGAAGGAAGGAAGGAAGGAAGAAAGGAAGGAAAAAGGAAAGGAAAGGAAAGGAAAGGAAAGGAAAGGAAAGGAAAGGAAAGGAAAGGAAAGGAAAGGAAAGGAAAGGAAAAGAGTCACCAGGAATTGGATGTATCTGTTCTTCTCTAGACTCGCCCCCTGTGCACCTGCAGATCAGACTTCCCCCACCACCACCAACCCCCAATAATCCCATGTTACAAAGGAAACTGAGGTTCCATTTTTGGGTTCATAGTTTTCTTAATAAAAGAAATTTGCCAGGAATCGAAAGACACCTCAAGGACAGTTTTATTAGCGTTTAAGAGAAAAACAGCACAGGAGACAAGATGTAAATTTTTACAGCTGCTGTAACCATACTAAGAGGTCAAGGCCTGAACCCTACCGAGCCAGGTTCACTCACTTATCCCCAGTTAAGCCAATTAATAGTGAAAATTGTAATAAGATTTATTTAATGTTGCCACATTGAGAAGAGAGATAAAGGGAGCCAGCAATATCTTCCAGTCCTTGAAGATATGGTTTAGATAGAAGGAAAGAAATATGGATAATAAACCAGTCTAGCCAGGTATAGTCTCCCATGTGCTCCAGGTCGCCCCTGCAAGGTCACTTGTCAGTCTCTTGTCAAGCAAGCAGTTCCTCCTCTAGCTGCCCTGCAGGCTGTGTAGGCTTTTCTACTCCCAGAAGTGAAATTCTAGTCTCTTGGGGTCCATTCTTTCAATAGTCTGATGGCCGAAAAGGGGAACACAAGTGTCTCATTAGGATATATTGATTCCTGCCAGATGGGCCTTTATGCTGCCAGGAGGAGGGGAAGGGAGGGGAGCACAGAAAGTCATACGGTTTGTAAGCAGCCACATGGATAAATGAGAGAGGGGCTTCAGCAAAAGTAAAATGGCCCAGGGTCCCAGGGAAAGTGGGCTTAGCCTTTGGCCAGTACCCAAAAGGGGGATATTGAAAAGTAAAACAAAACAAAACAAAACAAAAAACCAGCCATTTTGAGTCTTTACTGAGAAAACTAGTCAGGTAGAGGTGCTACCAAGAGGAGGCTTCTGGGTAGGGAAAGTAGATATCTCATTAATAAGATAATGGCCCTTGCCATCTCCTTCTGGGTAGCTTAGG
Source organism: Mus musculus (assembly GCF_000001635.26). NCBI lineage: Eukaryota > Metazoa > Chordata > Mammalia > Rodentia > Muridae > Mus > Mus musculus. The sequence continues at coordinate 721,664 of NW_016097317.1, read as the reverse complement.
TTCCCAGGGCTAGAGATGGAACTTATGAGGGAAGGGGTCCCAAAGCCTCTGAAGTTTGAAGCTACTGCATAACCCTGCTTCTCCTGAAACCCTTCTATCCTGCTTTGGACCCTTCTGGTCCTCCTGTATCTGTTTTATTGATTGACTGCAGCAGCGTGTGTTTTTGGTTCCTTATCTCCTCATTCACTCTAAGGCAACAGCCATTGTCGTGAACAAGGCCTCGGTGTGTTGCAGAGAAAATATGATTGATTTTTGTTCAAGGAAAATGAGAAGTTATACTTTCAGCGTTAAATGTTATAAGCACATATGTAATTTTTATTACATTCTGTGTGAAAGTACTCATGCATATACCATATTGCACATGGCCTGTGTGTGTGTAGGTGAAAGGACAACTTGGTGGAATTGGTTCTGTCCTTTTATTATATAGGTCTCAGGAATAGTATTGGTGTCCTCAGATATGGCAGCATCGCCTTTAACCCCTGAGCCATCTCAGCAGCTTTGTGTGTGTGTGTGTGTATGTATGAATATGATTTTAAGTACACATATGTTATAGTTCTATACTTCATATTGTTTTTACTATAGCCACTAAAACAAAGACTATAGATAACTGCATAGTACCAAATGACAATACTCAGACTGTTCCATATAATATTGCATTATCCTGACTCATTTCATATGAAACTACATTATATCACATTGTTCCGTCTGACGATACTGCATTATCCCTTCAAATTTCATGAAATAATACTTTGCTATTCTGGCTGGCTTGGTCAGTGTTCTGTTGCTGTTAAAAGACAGAATGACCAAAGCAACACTTACAACATTCAAATAAGGTTTTGCTTTTGGATTAAGAGGCATAGTTATCATGGGGCCAGCAGACATGATGTTGAAAAGGAGCTGAGAGGTATGTCCTGACCTACAAGCAGAGAGACAGGGGAAGACAGAGTGACACAGAGGCACTGAGCATGCTATAGCCCGTTGAAACCTCTATCCCCCCCACCCCCCCAGTGACACACTTCCTTCAATAAGGCCAATACTCCCTAATCCTTCTAATCCTTTCAAAGAGTTCTACTTCTTAATGACCAAGCATTCAAATATAAGAAGATCCTATGGGGGCTATTCTCACTCCGACACATTCATTCCATCAGATTGCGGTAACTGATTTCATATGGTGATTATTCTGTATTGTTCTTACCCATATTGTATGATAATACATTACTCAGCCCGATTTTGTATAATTAAATATGTCACCCTGAGAAATAACATGTGATAATATTGTTTTACTCTGGTTTTTGATGTGACTATATGATAATGTCACATTTCCCTGTATCAAACCAAGGAGACAGCACCATGACACAACTTTTTGTCACACTTCCGAGGCAGATAGGTTGTTTTGTGTGTGGAACTTAGAAGAATTAATGGGATTAAGCAAAGCTATTATTTTTTACAATATTCCTTAATATGTTGTTAAATAAAGAGTATTGTCTTCACCTATGAATGTAATTGTGTATGTAAGAATGATAGGTTTGTGGGGGGGGGTTAGGTTTTTTTTTTGGATGGGTTTTATTAGTTTTATGATAGAATTATATAATCACAAAATCATAAGTACTGTGCTGATCTAAATTCCAAATACGCAATGGCATATTCAGTTCTTTTGAGATTATTTTATCTGATTTTTTTGTTTTTGTTTTTTGTTGTTGTTGTTTTGGGTTTTTTGTTTGTTTGTTTGTTTTTGGTTTTTTGGTATTTGTGATGTGTATTATGGCCTGACATGAAACTTGCTTTTAGCCAAGGATGGCCTTGAACCACTTACCCTCCTGCCTTAGCCCTCCATGTTCTGGGATTATTGGCAGGTGTTTCTCCCCATGACCACCTTGTCATGCATTTAGTGTGAGGTCATTTTGATTTTGGAATTATTCTGGGGTTACCCAGTCACACTTGAGTTACGGCTTTGTGTTGTGGTTCTCAACATTCCTAACTAACCCTGTGACCCTTCAACCCTCCATGGTTTGCTGACCCACCAGCCTCAAAAATATTTTTGTTGTTATTTCATACATGTAATTTTGCTCCTGTTATGAGTTGGAATGTAAATACTTGATGTGCAGTCCATCTGATGTGCGGCCCCTGTGAGGTTGAGACTGGGCTGGCCTGCAGATGGAGCCTGTAATCAGCGTGACCTCTGACTGCCTGAAGATTGGGTACTTTTGCACTTTCAACTGCTTTCCCTTTCCTAGAAATAAATCCCAACCTCTCTACAAAATGGCCCAAAGTGACCTCAAAACGGTCAGTTAACACAAACCTAGAAGCGAAAACCATGAAATGTAGGGATGAAAACAGTGAAATCTACATGGTCTGTGTGATTCCTCGCTGGGTTGTTAAAAGCATCACGCCAAAGCATGGACGCAGGAGGCAAGTAGTTCATTGAACTTTTCTACCTCAGGAGGACTGGTTGTGAAACACAGGGAAACCATGAAAATCACTTAACTCATAGGTGTCTATTATGTAGCATATGCAGAGTATTTCAACAGTAAGAGGACTGCCTCTTTCAAAATGATTCTGGGATCTTGAACAGCTGTGGCTGCAAAAGAGAATACTAAGTAGCTGCTAACAGTGTTTGAAGATTCTCAAAGTCCTTCGTCCTTCGTCCTTAGAGGTGCAAATCAAAACCAAACTGAGGGGCCTAGAGATACAGCTCCGTGGTTATGAACGTAGACTGCTCTTGCAGAGGACTGAGTTCTGTTCACAGCACCCATCTGGTGTATTCACTACCACCTTCACTTTAGCTCCAGGAGATACAGCACCCCTTTTTGGACTCAGAGGGCGTCTGTACTCATCTACATATACCTCCTGAACAAATGCATAAGTAAAAGTATAAAATCAATTTTAAAAGCTGAACTGAGAATCAGTTTACACCCACTAGAGTTGTTATAACAAAGCAAAAATAAATAAATGGTAAGTGTCAGTTGCATGGAGGAGCTGAAACACTCGTGTATGCTTCTGACAAGAGTATAAAATCATATGGCCATTGAAGAAATCAGTTCAGACCTTCTTCTGCAGGTTAAAATGTAAAGTTGCCCTGTGACCGAGTTAGTGTGCTTTTCAACATATACTTAGGAAAATAAAAAGAGAGAATTTGTGTTGTGTTCTGAGACTTTGTGTGTATAGAAGCCAAACAGTAAAACAATCTGTCCATCAAAAAAAAAAAAAAAGAAAGAAAAAGAAAAAAGAAACAGAAGAAATACGTGGTATATATGTATGTAAGGAATATAGGCAGCCACAAGAAGTATATTGACATTGTAATACTGTCTTTCTGTTGCTGTGATAAAATACCATGACCATAAGGAACTTCGCCTGGAAGTGTACAGCATCATGAATGAAACTTAAGGCATGAAGCAGGAACTGAAGCAGAGGCCATGGAAAAATGCTGCTTACTGGCTCTTGCTCTTATGGCTCACCCAGCCTGCTTTCTAATATAACCCAGGATCTTCTGTCCAGGAGTGGCCCTGCCTACAGTGAGCTGGGCCCTCTTATATGAATTATTAATGAAGAAAAATGTTCCCACAACCTTTCCTTTTTCTTAGTAGAAGTTCAGTTGAAGTTCCTTCCTCCCAGATGGCTGGCCTGTGACAAGTTAGGGAGAAAACACAAAATCTAACCTGGATACATATTTAGTACAAAATGGATATACTTTTAAAACAGCATGGAAAATATGATGCATTCCTGTAATGGCAAGACACAGGCTATTGGACTAGGAGGATCACCAGTTCAAGGATAGCCTAAACTACCTAGACTCTTATCTCAAAACAGCAGTCTCATTTGCAAGCCAACCTGACAACAGGATGCCTCTTAATATCTTGTCAACGCTTTTCAGAATAAGATGTCAGTCTTTTTGTTTGCTAATTACTAAATGGCATTGAAGAAGGAAAAGCAAAGGACTGATTAACTGAGTGGTGTGGCCTACACCTACAATCCTAGCTACTCCAGGACCTGAGGCCGGGAAAGGAGGTCAAAGGCCAGCTGAGGCAATTAGAGAGCCACCTGGAATCCAAGGTAGGAAGATTTCAAGTTCAAGGCTAGCCTGGGGAATTTAGCAAGACCTTGTCTCAAAATAAATTTTATAAAAGCTAAGGATATAGCTCCATGGTAGAGAGCTTTCCTGACTCACCGTTTCGTCCCAACCACCATGCAATTTTTATACGGGGGGAAAAAAAACCACTATATTGCGTTTTAATTTTCAAAATATCCTGTATTTTGTTTATTCTGAGTTGCTGGATTTTTAAATGAATAGGAAATACAAATTATAATATTCTGTCTACTAATTATGTCTGTTGTCATTAGTGTTTTTTTTTTTTCTTTTTCTTGAATGGTCATGCTTCTCTGCTTCTTTGCATGCCTATGTGTTAAACAGATTTTTTTCAGCATGTTTGTATGTGTGTGTGTGTGTGTGTGTGTGTGTATGTGTGTGTGTGTTTGTGTGTGTATGATATGTGACCCAAGGGGTTCAGAAGAAGGTGTCAGAGCCCCCAGAACTAGAATTAAAAGTTGTAATGAGCTAGAAACGGGATGAACTTGGGTCATCTGTGAGTGTCATAGTCATTTCTACACACTGAGCTGTCACTCAGATCCTGACAATCGTTTTAACTGAATGTGAAGTAGCATCCATTATTTCTTGAAGGTGCTGCCTATTTTTTATTTCTATATGTATTACTGATTCATCATTTTGAGGTTTCCTTCTGTGCTTTCTGTGTGGCAGCAGAAGAACCCTAGTCTATAGATAATTCTCTTTGGCGTGAATGTGCTGACTATATCATATTGTAGTAAAAGGATTTTCCCCTTGAGTTGATGGGGATGTGAAGGATGTCCTACCTGGGTGTGCTGGGAAGCCATTCCTGGTTCTTCCTGGAGGCTGTATTGCTCACCTAGAGTCCTATTCTCCATGTATAGTCTTATGTGAAGATTAGAGGGAGACCTCCACACTGGTGTAGCCAACCTGTGTCCTGTAGACAGTGTTTGGAAGAGGAATGCTATGAAAGTAGCTCAACACAAATCTGTTTTCAAGTTTTAATTTAAAGCATGTGTGTGTGTGTGTGTGTGTGTGTGTGTGTGTTTAACTTAATTTCCAGTCTCTTGAACATGAACTGCATAATAGCGAAAGGTTGGTCACATCTGGCAACGTAGTATTCCTGTGAACCCTTCCCCTCTCCATCTTCAGATTTATGAACTCTAACCATCTTGTTTTCTCAAATTCTTAACTCTATCTTCTGACCTCTGCTTACCTCCATGGGCTCCAAATGAGTCACCCAGTACTGCATACAGAAATGTCTACAGCAGTTACCTGGGAGGATTGTTCTTTGTAGCCCGGGCTAGCCAGGCATGACCGCGAGCTCATGACCTTCCTTCTTCCACTTCTCCAGTTCTGGGTACCAGCTGTGTGTCCGTATGGCTGGTTTATACTGTCCTTTTTGGAACTCAGGGCTTTGTTCATGATAGGCAGACATTCTTCCTACTGAGCCATGCTCCTAGACCCCAGTGGAACTTAACCTTTCTTCTCTCAGATAATGTCAGTCTACACCCCTGTTGCCTGATGGCATGTCCCCCCCCCCAAAAAAAAAACCCTCAGCTCTTTGCATATTGTTTTTTTTTCTTTTTAGTATCATTAATTTGGAAGTATATTTTGTGCCTATTAGTCAGCAATTCTCACTACAGAATTTTCAACTGAGATAAAAATTCCCTTCAGTCTTTCACACTCATATGGTGTTATTTGTAGATACGTAGACAATGGAAGCTTAGTCTCAAGTGATGCTAATCAAGGCATCTTATTGTTCTAGCTTTGCTGTTTTAAATTCAGCAGGCAAAAAAGAATAAGGGAAAAACAAAACAAAACAAAACAAACTTGATGTAGTCAGAAGATCTGACTCGTGTGCAAAGCTTTAACAACCCAGTGAGCTTGGGTTTTCTACTATATTAGGTATTCCCCAAGCCATGTGGCCAGCGAGAATGTAATTGGCCACAGGACTTTGAGATTGTCTTCATCAAGGAGACATCATAACCCATTTAGATTAGTCACAAAGGAAAAAGTTAAGGGAAATATCTGAATATATAAATATTCATGAGGAGTTATTCAAGGGGGAAATATTGCTTCTGATTTATGCAAAATTTTATAATTGAGGAAGTTGTCAAAACTTGGGGATTGAACTTGAAAATTTAAGTACGTGGAGCAAAGCCTGGGATAACAGATCATAAGCATCTGTTACAAATAGCACAGAGATCTGTATTCAGATAGGATCATTATATTAATGTGCAATCCCCCAGAGACTCAGATGCAACAATTCCAGTACCACCAAACATTTTTTTTTCTCATACAGAATGAGTTTATTCACAGGATAGAAACAGAGAAACCTCAAGATCTACAGCTGGTAACCAGGGCCCTGGGAAGGTTGGCATGTGTCAAACTCAGAAAGTTTTTGCTTACTTCTCAAATCAATTGAAAATGGTACCCTAGCTAGAAAGCGTTCAGGAGGAATTCCTTCCTTCCTTCCTTCCTTCCTTCCTTCCTTCCTTCCTTCCTTCCTTTCTTCCTTCCTTCCTTCCTTCCTTTGGGTCAGACCTGCATTTTCCTTACTAGTAGTACTATGTACTTAGACTGAATGCAGTCTGTCTAACTTAGGACAGGCTGTCTGCTTTCCTGAACATTCTATAGATCTAAATCTGAAAATCGTCTTGGCTGTTTAAGAATGTCTGATCAAATATTTGTGCCTCCTCCATTCATTACCTGGTCAGATTGACCCAGAAATTCATCTCAAGTTCCATTCTGAAGTTCTCGGATGAATACTGAATATGGGAACAGCGGTAGATACTTTTCAACTCATGATAGGTCATTATTTAAAACTCATTTTAAGATGTGAAAATGAAGGATGAAGATCAAAGTGTGGACACTTTGCCCCTTCTTAGAATTGGAAACAATCACCCATGGAAGGAGTTACAGAGACAAAGTTTGGAGCTGAGACAAAAGGATGGACCATCTAGAGACTGCCATATCCAGGGATCCATCCCATAATTAGCCTCCAAACGATGACACCATTGCATACACTAGCAAGCGTTGGCTAAACGGACCCTGATATAGCTGTTTCTTGTGAGACTAGGCCGGGGCCTAGCAAACACAGAAGTGGATGCTCACAGTCAGCTATTGGATGGAGCACAGGGCCCCCAATGGAGGAACTAGAGAAAGTATCCAAGGAGCTAAAGAGATCTGCAACCCTGTAGGTGCAACAACATTATGAACTAACCAGTACCCCGGAGCTCTTGACTCTAGCTGCATATGTATCAAAAGATGGCCTAGTCAGCCATCACTGGAAAGAGAGGCCCATTGGACATGCAAACTTTATATGCCCCAGTACAGGGGAATGCCAGGGCCAAAAATGGGAGTGGGTGGGTATGGAAGTTGGGGGGGGGGAGGGTATGGGGGACGTTTGGGATAGCATTCTAAATGTAATTGAGGAAAATATGTAATAAAAAAAAGATGTGAAAATGAATGCTTAAGGCTTTTAGGGTTTTGATTCAAGGGGGACATGGGGTAAGAGATGTACTAATTATATCACAGACAGGCAGATAGCAGCATGGCCCAAGTGAGATTGGAGATCCTGTGTAATAGCTTGCAGAGGTGTGCCGTGTGTCTGATAGCTAGTCCCTAGTTGTTACTGTTTGGATTAGCTATACGGTGGGGAGGCAGACTATAGAGGATTGGTTTATATTAGTTCAGGAAACCAACGTTTAGGAATAATTGAAGTCCAACCGAAACGGAGGAGCTTTACAAAACATAGTGTGGCCTTGGAAACATCGGTTGCAGTCTGGACCTTGAAACGTTGCCTTTGCTTTTTCTGTGAAGGTGGGAGTGACAGTGGGTTCAGGAAAAACCTCTGAGAGAACCAGTGTTTGGGTGAGATTGTGAAGGGGAAGAACAGGCGGGCTGCAGATTTCATCTTGAAAGTCAGGTGGCTTTAAGTTGTTACTCCATCCATAGGTTTAGAGACAGAGTAGTCCAGGCTAGTCCTGAACTTGCTATATATTGAAGGATGACCTTGAACTTCTGGCTCTTCCACCTCCACTTCCTGAGCACCGTACACCACCACGATTACTTCATGCAGTGCTTGACATGGGACTGAGCTAGGCGAGAACTCTGCCTTGCTGAGCGTCGTGCTCAGCTCCAGGTGTGCCATTTGCCTGGTGGACTTTGCCTGGTAAAGTAGTTTCTATGCCTTGCTCAGTTTGTGTCTTATCTCCAAGGTATTTTTATTCCTCTTAAACTGTGGACTTTATTGTTTTCATCATTGTTAAAATAAAACAAACAAACATAAAACCGGGGCCTAGAGAAACCCCTTGACGAGTAAGAGCCCTTTCTTTTCTTCCAAAGGACTCCTCCTCTCACCCCAACACTGGTATCTGGTGGCTCAGAGGTACCTGACTTACCTTGCCAATTCTTCAGGCACCTACATTCATGTACTATAAATACTGATTATGCTCATATTTAAAAATTACAATAACAAACCTTAAAAAGAAAAGTATAGACAAATCTATGACTAAACTTTCTTTGTACGCCTCCCATGGAGCTGAGATCTTTATGTGTTTCCTGGCTATGGCCATTGTTCATGCTCCGAAGACAATAGTATAGCATTAAGTTTGGAAGGCAGGATCCATGGAGCTCATAGGCAAAATGTATGTTCTTTCCTGGGCCTGAATTCCACACATCCCTCTTTGTATTTGGAAAGCTTGGAGACTAAGTAGTGTTGTCCTCTGCATGTATCTGTAATAGATGGCGCAAATCTATTTTAGACGGTGCATTAGTTATTTTCATTTGTTGTGGTAAAACGCCATGACCAAGGCAGTTTATAGAAGGAAGGGCTTATTTGGACTGACAACTCCATGGGGATAGACGTCCATCGTGTCAGGGAGGCGTGGCCGTTGAAGTGGGTCTGAGAGCTCAGTAACTGGAAGTAGGATGAGGTGCTCAAGGACCATGGCCAGTGAGTAACATGCCTCCCTAACAGAGCCTTTCCTCTGAAACCTCCCCAAACAGCACCACCACCTGGGGTACCAGGGCCTGTGGGGGATATTTCTCATTTAAACCGCCACAGATGGATAATCAATTTTGTTGCATTGTCAAAGTAGTTGCGGAGCTACAGCCAGTCTGGATAATCAATTTTGAAATCCCCTGTTGTCGGTAAGCTGATAAAACAAAAATGTTAACTTCATGAGTTTAATGAGCAGCTTTGAAGACTGCTTAGTGACAGAGATACAGGAGAAGGCAGGCTGGAAGCAGAAAGAAGGCTAGAATAAGTATTTAATGAAGGTATACTCTTAAGGGCAGCTTCCTCCCTCCTGGAAACTGTGCTTCCACCGTGTATCCCATTACTGTCTCATGGCCTGTGTTGGCTGGAGACGGAGGCGGAGAGCGTTCCTGAGGAGGCCTAAGGAGATTGTCCTTCTCAGGGTACTGTTGTAATGAGAGAATTTGCAGATAGTTAGCTGAGGTAGTGATCTGATGGCAGACAAGCGGATGCTCCCACCTTCCTCTACCCAGCAGGTTGACAGAACCCTCCTCCTCCTCTACCTTACCAGCCTGACCCCAGTCTTCTTTCTACCTACTTCATTGGAAATGTGAATGTATCGCTGGATTTCAGAGAAATAAAAGCAGAGCTCTTTTCATTTAGCGAGTAGATTTTTTTTCCCCTAACCATGGATAAATTAGGTAATATTGCAGAGATTATTTTGGTTTGTGAGAGGGTGTTGTTTGTTTTGGTTTTGGTTTTGTTTTGAGAGGGTCTTATGTAGCCCAGGTTAGATTTTTTTGTAACTTATTTTCTGAGGATAGACCCTAGAGCTTTATGAATGCTAGGCTAGCACTCTACCAATTGAGCCACACACATGGTTTTGAAGTGAAGGAAACCTGATCCTTCTTTAAAGGAAAGAGAAATTTAAATCTGTCATTTCATTCTATGGACATGAATACACGGCATATTTTTTTTTTTCAATGAAGGAGTACTTTTCTTGTTTTCTCCTTCCTTTTCCCATTAAAATTAATTAATTAATCTATTTATTTATTTATTTATTTATTTTGCGACTGTGCCTTACTATGTTTACTTGGTTGGCCTAGAACTCAGCATGTAGATCAAATTGGCCTTAAATGGCTGATCTACCTACCTTTGCATCTCAAGTGCTATTGTTTCTTTTTTTTCAAAGATTTACTTATTATTGTATGTAAGTACACTGTAGTTGTCTTCAGACACACCAGAAGAGGGAGTCAGATCTTGTTACGGATGGTTGTGAGCCACCATGTGGTTGCTGGGATTTGAACTCTGGATCTTCGGAAGAGCAGTTGGGTGCTCTTACCCACTGAGCCATCTCACCAGCCCTCAAGTGCTATTGTTATAGGCATAGGCCACTACCTCTGTTGTTATAATTTCTTTTCTAGAGAAGACAGAAATAAAAACAAAACAAATCTGTCTCTTCTCCAAAGGTCCCATCTACAAACAAAGGTAGAATTAAACCAATGTGTTTATTATCCTTGCTTACAGAGCAGTGAATGAGGGGCCATGGGGAAAAAGCATCCGTGGACAGAAAGTAGCCTCACTAGATGGTCCATACCCAGCATGGACGCTGTCTACTGCAAGGCTACATAGATGGAGCTCTCCTCTAGTCTTTCTCAGCTGATATACTTCTCTGAGGCCGTAGACTCTTGGGGCAAAGTTGCACACAACTGATTGAGAGAAGCACCTGAAGGTTCCATGGGTCTCCTTGAGCATCCTTCTATGAAAGATCTTCACTATATCCAGCTGTGGTGTTACTTTCCATTGAAGTAGAGGTGAGTTTGTGAAGTAGTTATAGCTTTGCACAGCGAGTAGTCTTGTATAATAACCACAACATCGTGTGGCTCAGACTTACCTCAAATACTGGAACCCACTTCTTTGTCCTTTTTAGTAACAGTGGCCGACATAGTTCTTCAAATCTGAGTTAGAGTTAGCTTTTTTCCTCGGGTTTCAGACACTTATGCTGTCTAATTCCAACAAAAGTATGTCTTTAGTCTCCAGGCACACACATACACACACACACACACACACACACACACACACACACACACACACACACACACACGGTAGCTACCCTCTTCCTGTCATTAGAAATCACCTTGGGGAAGAGAGTAAATGTGAGTTTAGCTAAGATCAGTTCCCAGAACCCACATGGCAGAAGGGAGGAAATCAACTCTTGAAAGTTGTCTTCTCTTCTTCCTCAGAGAGCTATGCCCCATCCATGTCTCCACACAACTGGATACACACATGTGAGCAAAGACATCAGTGTGAAAAAGTAACTGCCTGAAGAAATATAGAAAGCTAAAATTAACCTCATTGAATGTTTCTGTAGAATTGTTGGATTGGGTCTTGGCACATGTGCCTTGTTCCAAGTCTTGGTGTCTTTCTGATGTACAACACTCTACGGCAGGGAGTCTTCTATTATCCCAGCACATTTCCTAACATTTTTTTTTGTAGCACAATTGTCTTCTGTGGTGTGGAGGTTTGAGAGGCACTTATGCAATTTCTGACTTGGAAAATGATTCAAATTTTCAAATAATTTTATCTATGATTTATGTTGGAACTGAGAATGACCATAGAGAGCCAAGATATTTTGCTGGTTCTTTGGAGTAGCAAGAAGGCAGAGCTTCACACAGATTTGTTAGTGTTGATGGAGAAAGACACAACTCAAAGGGAATGGGAGAGTGTGTATTCTCGAGTCAAACATGAGTGACCATGTCCTAGGAAGACAGATTCAGGACACTGTGAACATCATGTTCCAACATGGTAATACTTGGTTGACATTTTTACGGTTAACTGATAAAGCCATGGATGAAGACACTGTCTGAATATATTGCTGTGGTTCACAGGTTATAGCAAGTGTGGGAAAGACTGTTAGAGGAGTCCGCAGTGATGTTCTTGGCTTTTTGACTGAGAGAAGTTGACAGTTTGTTAAGGATACACTTGGGGGTTATTCATAGTCGTAAGGATACAATGGTGCTCGGTCATCCAGAGACTGACAGTGAGTGGCTTTTCAAGGAACTAAAAATAGCCCACTATAGTATGAAGCTGGTTTGTAACATTCTAACCATCCATAATCAGGAAGTTCAAATATTTGGAGTCATAGAATGTTTTGTTTCTTTTGGTTTTGAGACAGAGTCTCTTTATATATCCCTGGCTGACCTAGAACTCACAGAAATCCACCTGCCTCTGACTCCAAAGTGCTGGGAGTACAGGCCTGTGCCTCTACATAGAACCAGTAAGTTACAAAATCTTTAACACGGGATCATCTTCTTTTCCCTGGGAGAGTAACGCTTCCAACTCTTCTCCCTGTTTGTCTATGAGTACAGTCAGAACCTTGGGAATATAGCACCGGACAAAGAGAAGTCTGTTTGCTAGGCATTGCCTTTGTTTATATGTTTCAGCTGCAATGATAAAGGACTGTGATAAAGAAGAATGTGGCAGTGGAGGAAAAGGGAGGGAGAGAGGGAGGGAATGTTAACTCCATATACATTTGGTAGAAAGAGGATGGTGGTGGTGGTGTTTTGTGAAAGTTTTCTACCAGGACTTTAAAACACGATTATTTAGTGCTAGGAACCTCACCCCTTCAAAAAGGAGGGCTTCGGTTTAAGAGCAGTGAAAATATAGCTCAGTGGTTAAGAGCACTTATAGAGTACCCGTGTTCAGTTTCTAGTGCCCACATGGTAGCTTAGAGCCTTCTGAAACTCTAGTTCCAGGGCATCTAATGACCTCTTCTGGTCTCTAAGGGCACCAGATATGATGGATGGATGGATGGATGAATGGGTGGATGTGTGTGTGTGTGTGTGTGTGTGTGTGAGAGAGAGAGAGAGAGAGAGAGACAGAGAGAGAGACAGAGAGAGAGAGAGGTAAAATACACATATACATAAACTAAAATTAACAAATCTAAAACTAAATATAAAAAAAGGAAGAAAGAGGGCTAAGAATTCAGTTCACTTGGTGAATGGGTCTAGTATGTTCAAAGTCCTAGGTTCAATGTCTAGCACTAATTAAACTTGACATGGGTTGAAAAATGGCTCAGACCATAACTTATTTGTCATGTAAGCATGGGGACCTGGGTTTGGTTCTCCAGTGCCTACATCATGTATATTTCTGATGTACACACACACACACACACACACACACACACACACACACACACACACACACACGGGCAAGCATGTACATACTCAAAAGAAGATCTAGGAGAGCTTTGAGATGTCTCATTGGTTAAGAGCACTTGACACTCTTGTCGGGCACCCAAGTTAAGTTCCCAGCTCCTACTTTGGGTAGCTCACAACCACCTGTAATTCTAGCTACAATAAATCTGATTTCTTTTTCTGCCCTGTACGGGCACTAAATAGCTCTCCATATGTAGAGAGGATTTAATTTTTTTTTAAGGTAATCAGCTACACTAACAATTTCCAGTTCAACTTGATATACATAAGGCCCTGTTATTTATAAGTAAAAAATTAACAAACAAATGATAAAATATTATTGAAATGGTATGCTCAGTGCCTTGGCTATTGTAGATAACCTCTGATGCTAAGATCCTACATATGTGCCTTCTACAGAGTGAAGCAGATTCCAGTATGCCTTTAGTGTACAGGAGGTTCTAGCATCTCTTGTTTCCTGTGTCTATCAGTGCGCATGTGTACCCATGTGTGCGGAAGCTGGGTGATAAGGCAGGGTGCTTAAATGCTTTGTTGCATTGTGTTAATTCCTCAGCAGTGCAATCAAATTCATGTCGTAATTAAAGCTGTCAGTTGGAAGGCAAGCCAATCGCTGCAAAAGCACAGCATAACAAATGAACTGAAATGATTCCGCGTGTAGCTATACAATGCTTCACCAGGCATGAAATTAAATAAGTAATTTGATGTTGACATCAGAAATTGAAATGATACCCACTGTTCCCTCATTCAGTCAGACCTGCATAAACAATGGCCAGAGCAAACATGCACAACAAAGCCCTCCTCTCCACCCGCTCCCCAAGTAATGCACAATATATATGCAAAATGAGCATATCAGCGCTTGCTTAGACCTCAAGGATGTAATTTGCTTTGGTATACAATACGATGATAGGCGCGGAGCGGGTGGGAAGCTGGGTTTGGAGTGATCCTTCTCCTTCTGGGATGAAACATTCTCAGCAAGCAGGGTGAATGAAATGAACAAATCCCCCTGCTTCTCTGTCATTCATCCTAAAATGAGTTCGTTTCCTAGACGCAGGACTCCAGGCTGGTAGAAAGCTAACTTGTCTTCCACCTTTGCCTGCTGTAACAAGGGCTGGGGTTGCAGAAAATAGGTGGCATTTGTCACATGGTCAGCCTCTGCTGTAAGCAGTCTCCATGACTACGGTGGATGGATGGAAAGCTCTCTTTCTCCCTTTCCTTGCTTACGGAATCAAGAACACATAAGGGTTTTTGTTGTTTATCGGTTGTTTTGTTTTGTGGTGTGTGTGTGTGTGTGTGGGTGGGAGAGAGAGGGGGGGTGTATACAGGTACATAAGAACATCAGAAAGTGTATTGGATCCTCTGGAGCTTGAGTTACAGGTGGTTTTTGAACCACGTGATGTGGGAGGTAGGAACGGAACTCCGGTCCACAGAGCTATTGAGCCGTTTAGCGAGGTTTATTAAACATGTCACATACCCAACATAACTTACATCGTGCTTTATCCCTCTGAGCTTGTAGGAAACAGCAAGATGAGGAATTTTTTTTTTCTGTAGGAATGCTGTGAAGGGTGGTATTTTTGTTTGATGTGGAGATGGTCAGAAAGTTGTCTACTTTTCTCCTAGGTTTGAATGTGAAATGTCCCCCTTAGGCCCAGTGTTTGAACCATTGGTGTAAGTCTAGCAGTGCAGTTGTAGGCAATTGTGGAACCTTTAGAAGGTAGAGCCTTGCTGTTTGATAGGTTCCCTGTACTTCCTGTTTGATACCAATTACTGACTGCTCACACAGCGTGATTAGGACCTTCTGACATGCCATCCTCACTATGACAAACTTTATCCTCAAGCAGAGATCCAAAATAAGTCCTCCCTTCTTTAAGTTGATTTTCTTCAGGTGGCTGGTCACAATGATAAGAAGAGTAACACCTCAATTTACAGTCAGCAGAAATCATACCTGTTGTGGTTACGAAGATGTGAAATTCTCCTTAGCCTCTCCTCCCTCATACGATCCATGTATTTAGACATCACTTCAACCTGCATTTCTGCAGTGCATCTTGAGCGAAAGACATGATGAATAGGCACATGTTCCCCTCCTGCCTTTTGTCTAAAGAATAGCAGGTTGGCTATGTAAGTGGATGAGCTGATGTTAATAACTGTTGAATTAGGGTGGCAATCAGGCTTTTCTATGAAGATGTGGTCAGCCCTAATACAAAGCTGCTGAGCTAGAATTTAAAGACTGACTCTGCATCAGGTTATTTTCATTTCCAGCTTGTTCAGTGCCTTCCCCCCCACCCCCCACCCCCACCCCACCCCCCCCCCCCCCGCTCACAAAGAGGACGACAAAACGTTAAACAATTTCTTAGGACAAGTTTTAGAGAAAGCCTATAAACAAAACTGATCCAGGGCTAGGGCTGCAGCTTCATTGGTGGAATGTTTGCCCAGCATGTCTGAGGTGCTAGCAATGTTCAAACCAGGTGCTGTGGTACACTTCTGGTTTCCCAACACTCGGGAGAGGGATCCAAGAGGATCAAGGGAGTCTGAGGCTAGCCTAGACTACAGAGACCTTGTCCATAAACTAGGTAGAGTGTTGGGCAAATACTTTAGTTGGTTGAGTGGTTCCTAGCATTCAGAAAGCCCTTTATTCGATCACTACATAAAGGAGTGCAGTGGTGCATACCTCTGGAATTGGGGGAAAACAGATTTCATGAGAACCTGACTCAAATTGAGGGGGGGCGGTACTGGAGAGATGGGTGAGTTCTTACTCTTCCCCCAAGTTTGGTTCCCAGCATTTCCTCAGCACAATTGCCTTGAACCCACGTTCTAGAGGATCCATTACCCTGTGGCCTCCCTAGGGCACCTGTACACACATAGTACACATAAACTAACGTAGGCATGCATACATACATACATACATACATACATAGTAATAGAAAGATATACAGATGAATTTTGTATTCATACTTTGGCTTTTTTTCCCTCAGTACTTGATACCCTGAGTTCAGTTCAGAATTATTGATTTTCAGTTGGTTCACTGTGTGAGCGCTATGGCAGTCTGAATTGATATTATTGAGAGAAAAACTGCTTCCCTCCACCCACGGATTCTTTGCATTTTAGTCAACTAATTATGTTTACAAAATGTCTAATTTTTGCACAGTGCCAAGTGTGTGCTAAACCAAAGCCTTTGGGGAATAAACTAGCAAGTAGGTCATATACCAAAAAGTCATCCAAACCCATTGGGCTTTTTATTTTCAAGTCAGTCTGGGCTTTTTTTTCCTCTTGCCTGCCTCTCTGCGGCCACAAAACCAAATAGCTTGAGACCCGGGCCTTGAATGTCAGGAAATCGGGGAGGCAGGCTGCCACGTGCCTGTTTAGTCTCAGTGCAGGGCGAAATGCCATCATTAATTCATTACCCAGCTGCCTGTCAAATAAATTGGCAATTACGTCCACCGCAGAAGCTCAGAATCTAGTAAATAGCACGTTAGCATCTCTGAGTCGCTGAGAGATATAAAGGGAAAAATCAAGCAATACTGTGTGTGTATCAGCAGCAGACGACAAGGGGTCTCGGACTCGGGCATGTGATGTGTGATGAAAAACTCACAAAGGGTTGGTAATGAGCTGTGTGGATGGGAACATGCTAAAAATGGCCACTGACTTTTGTGCTCTGTCTCTGTGCTTCCTTTACAGAGTTCAGCTCCTTCCAGCTTGGGGACAGGCTACTTCGTAAGTCCATCTCCACTTCCACCTGCGCGCCTCCTCTTGCCATCAGTTCGCTCGTATAACAAACCCTCATTACAGTGTGAAAAAATGACACCCGAGGAATCCCTCTTGCCCCTAACGAGCTCACTGATTTCTGCCCTGTCGTTGAGGATTGTCTTATTTCTAAAGGGTTTAACCTGTTGGGCCTTAAGGATCAGGAGGCATCTGCCTCGGTGGGGAACTTAGCACGTTTAGGAGATAGGGGGGACACATGATTGCCCTTGCCAGCCCAATTCCATAATTGCTGGAAGTCAGATTACATATGGAATTATTTGATTTCTTCTAAGTACTCAAAAGAGCTTCAGTGTGCACAGTGACTTGCTTTTCTGTTTCTGTTATTTCACTGTGAGGGGAGATGGCATTCCAGTAGTGTTTTCCTTGTACTTGGTTGGTAGCTGTATCTGGCTTTTAAGCCAGCAATCACCACACTCCACAGTTTGGCAAATACAGATGCATTATATGTGTTCTGGTCCTTACACTTTGTTCTTAGGGGAGGGGAGGGGATGGACGAAATATACCTCTGGGATTATTACACTATCTTTCATTCAAGGACAGAGAGATGGTTGCTTCATTGCATTTTTTATAACAAAATTATCCTTTGTGGGTTTAGTATTCCTTCTCATGGTATAAATGAGGAAGAATTACAAACCACAACTATTTACACAAGATGGCATAGCACTGTGTATTTTAGTACTTACAGGCACTTGATTGTGTTCTGAAGTAACGCTTGATACTATAATACGCAAGATAGAACACATGCTACCAACCATAGCCAATAAACACCCATTCAGTTCAGCTGCTCTTAACGTTGTCCTCTTAACATGGCCAATCAGTCTTCTTGTGACTCGTTTCTCTGACTGCATTTCTGGTTGAATTATGAAAATCAGCATCGTTTCAGTGAATATCAAGTCTTTCCTAAATTTGGCCCAAAAGGCACCCTCACCTGGTCCCACTAACTTCGTCTTGAACTATAATCCAAGGAGAATGCTAAGGATTCCTCTGGCCCTGCATCATACAGTTAGCACACTGATGGTGGTTCTGCGCAGCGGGCCTGAATATTCATGCTTACAGAAGAAGCAGGATACGCTCCGTGTCTTGCTTTAGCAGTTGAAAGAACAGACGTCGTCCCATCTGCCATCTCTTCACACCAGGCTGGGTGTGGGTTGCGATGCTGGAAGTAAGATCTGCAGGCTGCGGTGCCTGCCCTCCATGCTCTCTATCCTCACCCCACCTCCCTTTCAGAAATAGAGCCGAAGCCACCACCTTCACCACGTTCAGTTACAGCCTGAACATTCTACTGTCATTTATGTTGTCAGTGTGATCACCCTGAAAGAAGGGTGTCACTTCAGGAATCAGAATCCACATTTTGTTTTGCTTTTTACCTCCTTAGTTCTTGGAATGCTTTTATTACTTAATGACATATTTGATAACTAGCGAATCCTTGATTAGGATTTGGAAGGGTTTTTTGTTTTTGGGTTTTTTTTTTTGTTTTTTGTTTTTTGTTTTTTTGTTTGTTTGTTTTTTTGTGCTGGGTCAACTTTGCTTCGCTTATAAAACTTACTCATTTTGTAAAAGTTGCCTTGGTAAAATCAACTTACTTTGCTTATCTCAAGAGCTGTCGTGTTATTAGCGTACATGGAGAAGATGAGTACCAGATGTCTGTCCCGCTCTCAGCTATGATAAAAATGCCCCTCTGCGGAATGTGTTTCCAATCCCACATTGTTCCGTTATCACCCTGCAAAATCCTTAGTGGAGTTGCCAAGCCCTCATCAAAGCCGGGCTCTGTTTCCAGTGTCAGTCCAACGGCATCACGTGTAGTACTCGATTTCAGGGACTGACTTCCACGTTGGCGAGTCTCTTGCTTTTAAATGGAAGTAATGTATTTACAGTTTCTGTGATTGGCCCCTCTTCCCCAACTTGAGATACAGTGTTTATGTTGTGCTCATGGTCCTTTTATGAGAACGGCTTCACTAAGTTTGTAATGAAGGTGAGTCACTATCAGGTTGAGTCCCATACTGTTTTTTTTTTGTTTGTTTGTTTGTTTTCTCATTAATTGCCTTTGACAACTCTTTGAAATGTGGAAATCACCACAGATGAGCTAATCCTTATCATTAAATCATGGACTGTTGAATTTGAAAAGACTAAGTTTCCCTACCTTTAGCTGAACAAGGAAGAACTGTTTTGTTTTGTTTTGTTTTGTTTTGTTTCGTTTTTAAACACTGTCCCTTGCTTCAGTATCCCTCCTCCCTCCAGAACCTTCTGTTTGCTCCCCTGTCCTATAGTGGAGATTTTAGTAAACTAAGGTGAAAACCCAGAAGTTGTCCTTGTTCATGAAACTGATACTGTAGTCCATGCATCACGGAGTCTGTATTTGCATGCAGGTGAGGTATGTGTTGTTACCTGCAGTTGCCCATTCTTGGGCTAATCCAAGAGTGCTTGCATTTGCCTCTCAGTTCTTCAGCTGTATCTGTCTCACTTTGCTGAAGGGCTTTGAAGAAACCTTTGTTTTTGATCCGGTGATATTTGTTTATGTCTTCCTGGTTTTGTGTTCCAAAGATGTCTGCTTAGGTCTGTCAGTTTTCCAATCTATGCAGAAGATTTGAGAGATGGGAACAGCAGTGAAGAGCACTATTTACATAAGCAGATTGCAAAGGATTCTCAAAGTAGGCAAAATAGAGAAGGATTGGAACAAACTTTGCACGTTTGGGGGAGGCTTTGAATACCATGAGTATTACACACACATACTCTCTCTCTCTCTCTCTCTCTCTCTCTCTCACACACACACACACACACACACACACACACACTCCCTCCCTCTCTCTCTCTCTCTCTCTCTCTCTCTCTCTCTCTCATTGCATACGCATACCCTGCTCAGCTCATATTCTAAATATAAATGAAATTATAGGCAACTTGGAATCAATTTGCTGGGTTTTTCTTTCCCTTTTGGCAAGCGTACTGAAACTTGTTGGAGTGTGTATAAGGTTTTCTTTTTTGTTTTTTAAACGTCAGCTCACTGAATACATTTTCTGTTTTGATTTAAACAGTTCTGGATCTCTTTCCTTCTGAGACATGCAGTCAAAATTTCACTCTGAAATATGTGTGATGAAGTCCGAAGCGGCAGAATGATTCATGTGACTAGCCGTGTGACCTTGGGCAGGGTGTTTGATATTTCTGTTTCTACTTCACCACCCGCCAAATAGAGTTGTGAATATTCAACCAAATGACATAATTAATGTGCACAGAGTAGAACTGTTAATAGTAAGCAATAAAATGTACCTTTGAGGTTTTTTTCTAAATTCATTCTTCTTGTTTTTAATTATGTGAATGTGTGTGCCTTGGTGGGTTAATATGTATACAGCAGTATCAGTGCCTATACAGCCCAGAAGAGGGAGTCAGATTCCTGGAGCTGGAGTTACAGATGTTGTAAATTCCTGTTGTAGGTGCTAAGAACTGAGCTCGCATCCACTGTGCACACAGTATTCATAAGGTGTAACTACAGAGTTCTCTCTCCATCCTCTTAAGTATATCTGTTTCTCTGTCTTCACACAGCGAATGAGGACATAAACTTGGTATCAGGTGACTGAGCAGTGTTGTGACTGAGGGCACCACTAACAAATTGAACCAAATAAAAATAGAGTTTTGCCCTTTGCACCCAGAGTATAGAAACATTTTATGTCCCTTTCCATGGCTTTCAAGAGGGCCTTGACTCTGTCCGATTGGATGTGTATCACTGTGTATGGCCATTAGACACAGGTGCTTTCATCTTTCACCCTGGTGATGTCATTGTTGGAATGATCTCTTCTCTGGGCTGCCCATGCATGACAGTTGTTCCCTTTAATCTGTTAATGGTTCTTACCTGTTTACTCCCTCCAGGGTTTTAAAGCAGGTCAAGACCTCTTAACATGTCTGAGGTTTGGGCTGGCAGTTACGGAAGAAGTGTTCAGTGATTCGGGTTTTAAGACATTGATTATAAGTTGCAGGCATTCCTCTGTGATGCCAACAGCAAGTGTTCTTGGAAGAAGTGATCACAGGCAGCAGAGAGATGACACTGCTTCAGATTGGCTCTCTCACTGGACCTGGAATTCACAATTAGCCTGCTAGACTGGCTGGCTGGCTATTGAGTTCCCAAGGATCCTACCACCTCTGCCTTCCTGGCACTGGGATTATAGACATTTTTCACCAAAACTGGTTGTTTCTCTGGGTGCTGGGGATCTGAACTCAGGTCTGCATGCTTTTGTGGATCACACTTTACCTCCTGATCCATTTTTCAAGCCCCTGAAGATATGTAAGTGCTGGAGCCCCTGAGCCTGTAGTTATGAGAGTTACTTCCCAGACTGCGCTTAAAGCTCTTGTGAAAGGGACTTAAAATCCTCTTAGATCAGGGACAAGCATCCTGCCTGTTTCTCTGAACGATCCTCAGCCTCCTTACATATTTGGGTGTCATAGGACACCAGCCTCATAGCTGGGATCTCTTCTCTAACTCTAGTGATTTATCCAACGTTTCTGGCTTGCTACTTGTCACTCTCTCAGTTCTCCAGGAAGGCAGCCCACAGATACCGTTTGACTCATACTACAGGCGAGGGGGTTGTACAGCATCACCCTTCTCAGGATGGAGTTTGTGTCGTTACTGTTTTTCTGTATGTTACTCATATTGTGAGGGTAGTCCTGGGATCAGGTGCAAATTGCAGAATGGTGACCTTGTCTCATTCTTAGTTGTTAAATTATAAAAAGTCCATGGTCATTTGTTATAATTTGGGAAATTCTTTGCATGTTTAAATTTTATTATAAATGTATTATTAAATACATTAATTTTTTAGATTTGTTCTAATTTTTATTTTAAATTTTGTTACACTCCTTCCAAACCCTTCTATATCTCTCCCCTGCCATCCTGTCTCAAATTCATGGCCTCTTTTTCTTGAATTATTATTGTGTTTTTATATTACAACAAATAAATATATAAATATCTGCTGAAACCAACTAGCGTTGCTTCCTCCAATGTGTATGTTTTTAGGGTGGATCATTTGGTATTGGATAACCAGTTAAGGAGCCCATCCCTGGGGAAGGCTTTCGTTCGTTCACATGTGTGTGCTCTCTCTCTCGCTCGCTCTCTCTCTCTCTCTCTCTCTCTCTCTCTCTCTCTCTCTCTCTCTCTCCTGTTCCCTCCCCCACCCCTCTGCCTCTCAGCAATTTTTCATCAGTTGTAGCCGTTCATTTAGGGGTGGGGCCCTGTGAGTTCCCTATTTATGCTGGTATGTAAACTGGTGTGGGATTTGTTTGGGTCTCATTTAAACAGCCATAGTGTTGAGGCACCATGGGTGAAGCCTCCCTGTCATATCCAGAGTACACAATACTGCACCAGACATCTTCTTTCTGTAGCTTGTACAGTCTTTCTGCCCCTCTTCCTTGATGTTGCTGAAAGTTGGATGCAGCAGTTATGTTGGAGATGTATACATTGGCTGTGGGAACCACGTGGCCAGGTGTTTTCTGTATTTTGACTGCTTGTAGCTTTCCCTAATAGTTTCCATCTGCTTCAAAAAGAGGCTTCTTTGATGAGAGGTGGGAGCTACACTCATTCTTGTGTGTAAGGAAAACAATTAGAATACAGTTAGGAATTATATTGATTTAGGAGAGTGGGGGTAACAGGTTATAGTCTACGACCCATGGTCTTACCAGCCACGGGTAATTTGTTAGATTTCTGGAACCATATTTGATTTCCCTCATGGTGAGCAGGCCTTATGTCTTGTTAAGAAGTATATAGTTACTTCCAAGACGTAAGTGCCTCTCTTACATCTTTAGAGCTATCTTTTCCTTCTGCTGCAGCTTACTAAGCATCTTCTGGTACTACAGCAACTTCCTAAATTGTAGAGAATTTAATCTTAGACATTTAACAGATAAAGAAAACATGGACCGAACTTTGAGAGAGAACAGCAGAGATATAAACACACACACACACAAAACAATATTATGAGAACTGAAGAGATGTCTCACAGGTTAGGAACACTTATTGCTCTTGCCTGATACTGTCTGGTTACCAGCATGCACCTCATGTAGCCTATGACTACCTATAATTTCAGCTCTATCCAAAGCCCTCAGTACACATTGACTCAACACATGCACCCACTTCCCCATGCAAACCCACACACTTAGATATAGTTGAAAATAGAAATAAATAGTAAAAAAAGAAGAAAAGAAATAGCTTAGCAAAGTAGAATTGGGTTGACTATATTATATTTCTGGAAGAAGGCAGATAGGGTTTTGGTTTCAATAGTAAATGTTTCCCAAAATGCTCAATGCATTGAACCCTGGGTCACATGCTATTTGTGCTATTTTGGAAGGTTCTAGAAGCTTTAGGAGCCGAACATAGCTAGAAGAAGTAAATCGTGTCTAGATGTATACTTGGGACTCCTGTGTGCTTATGCCTGCCTTTTGCTTCTTTGTCTCTGTCCCTCTCCTTCTTGTCTGCCTGAAAGGAGCTGCTCCTTCCACACACTGGAGCTAATGTGATGCACAAGCTCACTCCAGACCTAGATATATGGTCAAGTGTGTGAACTTCTGTAACAGCCAGTCCAAGAAAACCCTTCTTCTCTTAAGTTACTCTCCTGAAATGTTTGATCAAAACAGTTTACTCATGAGAGTAGTATACACAGGCCAGTTTGCAGAGCAGTTCTTAGCATGCTCAAAGCCCCGAGTTCCAGCCCTCAGACCCTCAATACTGATATGTTGTCACATGCCTAGGATCCCAACGGTTGGGAGGTTGAGGCATGAGGTTCACAAGCTCCAAACCATCGTCAGTTACGTAGAGGGTTCACTGCCAACCTGGGCTCCATGATACCTCATCTGAAAACAGAACGACCTAACTGGTCGGAGTACTGACAGACAAGAAGTGCTTGATGCAGTCAGGGGGAGCCAGTGAGTGGAAAGGAGATGAGGAGGAAGTGAATTTACTGACCTGTTAAATAAATGAGACACGTGAAACCAAAGCACACTTGACTGCATTGGTTTTTCTTACAACCCAAGAAAAACATAACAAATAATAGAGAAATAGTGGCCTTAAGTTTAAGTTTGTAGATGTTAATATCACATAAGTATTACATAAGTTGATATGAACTATATTATATACCAAATAAGCCACAAGCGAGATCCTCTAGTTTGCTCTGAGAACTGAAAAACCATGTATGTATGTATGTATGTATGTATGTATGTTTGTATGTACAATAAAATGCTTTAGAGTTGTATTGAAAATCAATCAGAATCTTTCAGATCAAAGGACTCATGACTTTGCTTATCTTATTTAATGTGTGTGTGTGTGTGTGTGTGTGTGTATCCATCCATATATTCATCTCCACCAAAAGTGTAAATCAGATGCCCTTCCTACCCTTAACACGAGAGTCTTCGAGTTTGGTGTGTCACCAAGAGTATTATTGTGAACCTTAGAACACACAACTGGGGCTTGTTAACCGAAGTGCTGGGTTTTGCTCTGAATGTCACATTTTCTTGTAGTCAGCGCTGACTGTAACCAAAAGTTATTGGAGGCTCTGATAGTTGGAGGCTCTTCACAGACTCCCAGTACTTGCCTTCAGAAGACAAACATTTAAAATGCATTTTGTTGGTATAAAACTGTTCATCCATTTAGAATAATACTGTCGTTTTAACAAAAGCACCTTGGCAGCATGCTATTAGATACAGCACCGTTAATAAACTGTCAGGTCCTGAACCCACATGCTCTGGAAGACCAGCAATCACCCAAGGACTGGTGCTATAAATCTCTCCTAACAAACCTTAATTCACTTAGCAGACTAATGAATGAGTTCTGATTTTCCTTTAGTAAGCAGGCCCACTAACAGTCATGTTTAAAGTGATGTGCTTCATACTCCTAATGACTGTCCTACAGTCCTTGAATAGGAAACAAAGCAAACAAGAACCATAGCCTTCTCTACTTGAGACTGTGGGTAATAAATCATGGTGACTTGGGAATAATGGCTGTTTTCAAGTAGGTGACAACTGTCTATCAGGGCTTGTAAACTGTCACCTTGGTGTGGTGTTATAAAGCAAAATGACCTCAATTCAAAAAGCTGCCTCAGATTTTCAAGGAACACTTGAAAAACATAGGAAAACCCACAGGAAGGCCCATCAGCCCTGGTTTGTGCAGCACTCTTAATATTTCCTGTATTGATCACAGCTCATAAACTCTTATCAAGGCTGAGCTCTGTGATTGTTCTAAGTGTACATCAGAAGGAAATCAGAACATAAAACACAGCTAGCATTACTGTTGCGCCTCAAGAACTTACCTCAGTTATATACAGATTTCCACCATGCAAAGTATCATTCATTTCCATTTTTAATAAAGAGGAATTCTATTTTAAATATTATGTATATCAGTACATGTGTCTCGTTACCTGAAGAGGCCAGAAGAAGATGTTGGATTCTCCAGAGCTGGAGTGACACAGTTGTGAACATCTTTTGTGGGTGTTGGGAACTGAGTTTAAGTCCTCTGTAATGGAAGTAAGTATGCTTAACTACTAAGCCATCTCTCTAGATCCTTTATTCCAATTGCAATCCCCAGTGAGGGTATCTTCCTTTTACATGTAGGTAGAGGGTCCTACAGTAGTCGCAATACTCGTGATACATGTAGAATTGCTAAGGAAAATTAGGGCCATCACCATCACCGTGCTGACGACATCACAGGAAGTTAGCATCTCAACTCTAAACCCTTTTCTTGATGTAGCATCTCACCCATCCCAGGCTGGCCTGGAACTTGCTGTGTAGCTCCAGGTGACCTTCAGTTTCTGATCGTCCCTCTCCCTTGAGTGCTGGATTGCAGGCATGTACAGAACCACATTTGGTGTATGTGGGACTAAAAGTCAAACCTAGAGCTTCATGTATGCTACGCAGGGGCTCTACCAACTGAGCTGCATACCCAGTCCTTTTTACTTTTAGAGAAATTTTGAAATACGTGTTTAAGAACATTGCAAGACAACTGTATTGTGTTGGTTTTATTATCTCCTGGGGTTGGGGTGTGAGCATTAACACAAGGATTTTCTAGAAGTAACTGTTTATAACATTAAGTAGGTGTACCTCATAAACAAATGGAACCCTGAGTTCCTCGTGTGCAGAGGCATCAAACAGGCTCTTGGCATTAGGATTAGAATTGCCAGTATTCCAATTTCCATAGTAAAACATGCCTGTTATTTGGGTTCCTATAGCTTGAGAGTTACAGACATTCTGGCAGTGCAGATGCTTCCTGGTGAGATTTTATTTGTAGAAAACTACTTTTTTTTTTAATGAAATATATACTTTAATACCTGGAACTTGTATGTGTGTAATTTTTCTTTAAGCATCAGAGAGCTATTTTAAAATTTTTATTGCCGATTTTGTTCATAAGACTGACTTTATTAAATTTAAACTCATTCTTTCAAACATTCAGAAATGATAGTGCATGTACTCTTTATAATTATCTTAAAGTTTTTTTGGGTATGTGTTGTATGTTTTCGAATGTTTGAGTTATGGTGTGTGTGGAAAGATCAGAGAAAAAGTGTGTGCAATTCATTGTCTCCTATCTTTGCATGGATTCTGGGATGGAACCCACATCAGACTTCTGCAGCAGACATCTTTATCTGCTAATTTCTCACCAGCTTTGCTTTAAAAAAACAAACAAACAAACAAACAAACAAACAAGGAAAACATAGTGTGTAGGGGTTGGGGGTTCAGCACATACATGCTTTCCTCTTTTACTGCTTCTTGCACATGTGGAACTCATGATTCCTCCTCGGTCTGGGAATTGAACTCAGGCTGTCAGACGTCCTCTGGCTTTGAGCACGTTCTTAGCTGAGCCACTTGACTGGTTCCATTTTACTTTTCTACAGCATTAGCAATGTGATACTTTTCATTTGTTTTTATCTCCTGATTTCCAACCCCCACCCTGGTCTGGTTCTTCAGCCTAAGTGTGAACACTAAAGGATGACCTCATTGATTGCTGAGCATGCAGAGAGTGCTTTAAACCTCATCTAGGGTTGTCGTGCTGATGATGAGTCTGATTAGGAGGGCTTGAGTTGTCACATGCGTGGCCTTTCTCATCCTGGAGTTCCAGTTTAAAATCATGGAAATGAGAAGGCTCTACATGTACCTGTGTTCAGGGATCACTTTAAATTGACACAAACCAAAATAAAACAAAAGGAAAAGGCTTATGTGTTTCAAAGATCACTACTATTCCACACTGTGAGTGAGCGCACTTTTGAAACTTGTACGGTTTTACTGAAGGCTTTTAAAATGATCATGCATATAAATGCTTGGGTTAAGGACTTCAGTTGGTTGAGAACTTGCCTAGCTTGTATGTTTTATTGCCAGCATTTCACAAGTAAACATTATGTGCATACCTTTAACTGCAATACTCTAGTCAGGGAAGCAGGATGGTCATGAGTTAAAGGTCATCTCTGAGGCAGAGCCGATTAGAGGCCACTTGGGGATACAGGAGACCCTGCCTTACATAGACACGCACATACATACATGTGTTATTTAATCAACATTTAGCAAATTTTGCCCATGAGAGCATTACACTTTCTGAGTTCTGCTCCCATCCGACAGATTATATAGAGTATTTATTTTTCATAGCAATTGTGAAATTCATATTTTTCCATTGAAACACAGATTTTCACCTGTTGGCATGAAAGCTTTTCCCAAAGGACAGTATAGGTCACTTGATGTAGGGCATTCATTTAAATGTATGTAAATCAGAAGGATTAATACAGTGTGAAAACCTCTTCATTTTTTGCTTTGTTGAAGAATCTTGTGAGATATCTTATATTAGCTTTTGTTTGCGTGTTTGCTTGTTTGTGTGCTAAAAGCAGGATCTTCTGTGTAGCCAAGCAGGCCTTGAACTTGCCATAGGAGATGACTTTGCCAGTTGCTGTAGGTTGTAGAGGGTATAGAAGAATAAGACAAAAGGTGTTCTTTTACACACACATACACATACACACACACACACATACACAGAACACCAAATGACATTGGTGATGCAAACTATCACCTCGCCCATTTATCTAGCCTTGTGTAATTCTCTGCTCGGTGTCATTATGCTGATAATTAGTTTTATTCTGAGGATAAGATATCACATGCATGGCCTTTGTCTTGCAAGAGTTCTGGGTTCAAATCAGGAAATGTCACTGTTCTAATATGTGGCAGTGTTCATAGTTCACTTTTTAAATTTGAAAGGAAATTTTAAAAACTGTTGTGTGGTTCAGAGATCCCACTCAATTTTAGATCCTGGGTGAGACCAGGGTACAGTTTTTAGGCATTCTTAGTTTACTGAAGGATGTATTCAAGATGGACATGCATACATATGTATAGGTCAAGAGCTGCCCAGACTACTTCTTTATTCTCATGTTCTTGGACATGGAACATGTTTCTAAATCTTTAAAAGTCACTGGGGATTATTCACATCAAACTTGGCTCATGAATTAGTGAGTAGTTAAAGATCATTTTGTTCCAAATTTTAGGGTTGCAATCTTGATAATTTTGACCTATACACTCTTTCATACAGAAAATAAGCTCACTTGAGTACCTGAGTAAATCTTAAAGTTTGCAGAAACAAGACAAAGACAGAAACACTATGAAAACAGTGACCTGGGCAAAAGTGTTCCTTTCCTAGAAACTAAAAGCATTTATAGTTTCATTTATCCAAAAGAATTATATTTGTCCAAGCTAAGTATTTATCCAGGAGTGTCAAATCCTTGTTACAAGTCTTAGAAGTATAGAGCCTTTTATTAGGTTTACTTTGTGAAAATGCCATCCATGCGTAATGCTCATTCAGATTTATTAAAGTCTTGTCCCTTATCTCCCTGCTATGTCCATCAGCTCTCTCCTTTCCACAAGGCTCCTTTCTTCAATCAGGAGATTTCGATTGTTGGTTTTCATTCCTGTCTAGTTTTGTTTTCTTTTGAGACACACGTAGTTTAGCTTTTCCATGACCACATGACAATTCTTTAGGACCCTGGTCGACTCCTCATTAAGTGCCTAGCTGAAGATAGTGATTGCCCTTCCCTCAGAATCCATTGGTAGCCTACAGTTCAGCAGTAGGGATAGGGCCCTGTAACCTCTGCACACCTATACAGACTTAATAAGGAAACTTGTAAAAGGCCACTGGGATGGGGGAGCCTTCACGCAGGGGCCATAGCATAACAGATAAGATACGAAAAGAGAAAGAGCAAATTTGAAGGTGGGATGCTTTATATGAAGGTTGGGGATGGAAGATATAAGGGGAGAAGAGAATTAACTAGAAGGTAAATAACTTTGATTACATAAGATAAATTACAGGGTAATACTGCTAATGTAAGCCACCTTTATTTTTCCCAAACATCAGTATTCTGGAGGGATCAGGTAAAAACAGACCAGTGGTGGTTGTTCAGTGTCTCTATCTCTGTCTCTCTCTGTCTCTTCTGTAACCTCAAAAATGTTCCTTAACTTGCCTGAAAGATAGAGCCTTCTCTATTGCTTATAAAAATAAATAAAAAAGTAAAATTTTAAATGATGATGTGCTATTGGTGCTTCACTATTTCCAAATAAAAATGGGTTCACTATCAGATGAATACCCATCAATATATTTAATATCTCTGTAATGTTTTGAGTCACTTAAAAAGCAAAGATGTGAAGTTCAAGTGAGTGCACTACAAAATTATGGTAAAAAATTTTTATTTCATTGAAATATTAAGTTTGATCAAAGAAATAAAAATAAGATGTAATATGAAGTAGTAATAATTCTCAATTATGTATTTGTACCTATGAGTATTACAAAAGTAGATTTAAAATGACTAGGCATATTACACTTACTACAGCAGATCTGGGAAGATCCACCAGTTTTTATTAAATTAACATTTTTGCTGTAGTCTTGCTTGCCCAGGTGTACCTACATAACATAAATTTGAGTTTGTAAAATGCTTCTCAGTTGGCTTTTGTAAGCAGTTATTTTAATTAAGTGTATCAGTGCTCCTTTCTGAGAATTTGAGGGTTAGTGTGTGTGAGAACTTTCACTTTGTAAGCTTAGCAGAACAACACTCCTTCCAGTTTCAGAGGCTTTCTAATTCAGTCCTTCATATCATGTAATGGATATTAGATAGGTGGTTCAGTGGTTAAGAGCACTTGCCAGTCTTGCAGAAGACCTGAGTTCAGTTCCCAGCGTCCACTTCAGCTGTGTCACAACCACCATTACCTCCAGTTCCAGGGGCATCTGATATCCTCTTCCTGTCTCTGTAGGGACACATACCCACACACAGACACATACTCATTGTTAAAAATAATAAATGTTTTAAAAATTCATCATGTGTAGTTAGCAAAACACTGTATAAATGCACTGAGAACGGCTTTCCTGGGTTACCAAGCCTCTGGCGGGCAACTGAAGAATCACAGTCACGGGTTGGAAATGGACACCGAAACACAAAAATCTTTTATCAGATCAGGCTGCCAAGAGCCGTTCTCCTTTATACTGTTCTTGAGTAATTGTGCTCAAAACAGGCAATTGGAATAGCAACAACACAAGGAGTGAAGCCAGGGTTTCTCTTTGTGTTAGGGTTTTAAGTATCAGATATTTATACTTAACCCATTTTTTGCTTCTTATTCGATATTTTCTTTATCTACATTTCAAATGTTACGTTCTTAGTGTTTGTCGTTAGCACCATCAGACTATGATGAAGTCAGATGCCTGCCAGCCCGCCTTTGCTTTATATTCTGTGACTGAATGAATATCCAAAGCATTGTTGGAAGGCAGCAGCTGACTCCTACGTGTTGTCCTCTGACCTCCACACATGTGCAAATGCCCTTTTAGCACCTTAGTCCCCCAACATACGTATTCCAAACAAATGATATCCTGGGTTCTATCTCTGTTGGTAGAGTACCTGCCTAGCATAGGCGAAGGCCTGGGTTCTGTCCCTAGCACTACATAAAGCTAGCTTGATGGTTCACACCTGTAGTACCAGCCATGCAAGTACTAGAATGCAAAACTACACATCATGATTTATGAAACTGAAGCCATCATATCATAAATGAAGCCAGTCAAGCAGGCTATACATCACAAGATGAAAACTGTAGAAGCAATACCCCTGGCACATGCTTTGACCAGGTCACCGTTGACTGTGGTGGTGTACAGCAGTGTAGAGAACAGACTGTGCGAACTGGAAAACAAGTATGGACTCCATGAGCAGGTACCTCTCTCCATAGTATTCGTACTTTTTTTAAAGCTGACATCCACATGGTCTCAAGCGAGAGTCTTCACACGTTCAAGACACTAGATTCAGGTAGTGAAGGACAGTGTGGCCTGAAAGGAATTAAACAGGTTTGGTGACGAGCCATGTTTGTCCTTGTCTGCCTTGATGGAGTTTTAAGCCCCAGCAAGATAAGGAGGAGCCCAATGATTCCGGTTATTGCCTGTGTTTGTAGAAGACTGAGAATCTTTGTTGTGGCTTCAGACTGAAATGACCCTCAAAGCCTCATGTATTTGAGTGTTTGATTTCCAGTTCATAGCTCTGTTTGCAGGTTATGCGACCATTAGAAGGTGCAGCCTTGCTGAAGGAAATGTATTACTAGGGGTTGTGTGGTCTGTGCAAACTATACAGAGTTCGTATTTGAGTTTGTATAGGATGACATCACTTCCTGTTCTCTCGCTTTCCTTCCTGATCTGTGGGTGAAGTCTCATCGGCCAGTTTCCTGACCACCATGCTGGCCTCATGCTCCTCCTACTGTGTCTTCTCCACCCTAATGAACTATGCCCCTTTTCCGATTTTAAACCAAAATAATATTTTTCTTTTCCTACTTGATTTCTCTTAGAGCGTTTTACCATAGTGACAGGAAAGTAACTGATACAATATGGTAATCACGGAGAGATTCAAATGGTTGTAGTTACTAGACAGAGCTAAGTAACTGTCTCTTGCATTTATGCAGACTCCCCACAGCCCTGAGGAAGAACCAACCATCTCCAGATAGCACGATGCACACACACACACACACACACACACATGCACTTACTCATGCATGCATGCACAAACACATTACTACTGATACAGATGTCAGTATTCCCAGAAAGAGAGTTCAAAAGATATTATGACTGTATTCCACGTATTCAAAAATATCAGTTGAATAAGACTAAAATTAAGCTTATAGCAAAAAACTACACATAGTGTAACAGGAAGAATACAAGAAGTTGACAGCAGGCTATACTATGTCACAGGTTGGTGACCATGGAGACAGTGACTGCTCAGCAGTAGGAAGTGTGCTGAGTGAATCACTGAGACAAACTTCTTTTTAATGGGCAGAACATCCGTGAACTTCCTTTAACCAAATAATATATAGTTGGAAAAGTCAAAGAAAAAAGAATACCTAGAAAAGTAATATCTGAAAAATTTCCAAATTTTGTACAAACCATGAATCCATATATTCAAGCACAAGAATCAAAGAAAGAATTACATTTAAGATTCTAAAAGATGATTAGAAAGAGAAAATTATAAATAGTTATGTGTTATTTAAAAAAAAAAATCTATGACGACTAGGCTGGTGGTATATACCTTCACTCCTTGAACTCAGGAAGCAGAGGCAGGTAGGTGTGAGAGCCTAGAGTCAGCCTGGTCCAGGACAGGGTGGGCTATAGAAAGAAATGTTGCCTTAATAAAAACAAAAATAAAATAAAAAAAATAAAATAGGGCAGTTGTGGTGATGCATGCCTTTAATGTCAGTACTCCGGAGGCAGAAGCAGATAGATCTCTGGGAACTAAAGGCCAACTTGTCTACATAGCAAGTTCCAGGCCCACTGGGTCTAAATAGGAAGACTTTGCCTCAAGTGAAACAAACAAACAAACAAACAAACAAAACTTGAAAACTCAGGAGACTGAGTTGTCTAGCATATGTATAACCCCAGGTCTGAGCCCCAGCACTGGAAGGAGCAGGAGTTTTACCTGGCACCTCCAGCTTGATTGACTGTTGCTTTAGGCCAGGGCAAGGTGGGACGGGGGCAACTGGGTGTTGTGAGAACTGCTTACTACAAGCTGGCATCAAAGTGAAGAGACAAGAGGAAATGGGGACAAAGGTTTGTTTTTCCCGGGCACACCTATAATATTCCAGTTTTTCAAGCTAGGCTCAGGTTGCCTCCACTTGAATCCATCTATGAATCTACCTGTGAACTAAGTCAGTACCCTCTCACATCTCATTAGAGGGCAACAAGCCTTCCAATGAAGTTTCCATTTCAGAGTCAAACAGTAACATGTACAGGGAGTGCATCTCTCCAGGGACAGTGGCAAGAGAGGTAAGTGATAATGTCACCTAGAGCTCTGAATATTCATCTGATAAGAGAAAACTCATCAGAGAAAGGGAAAAAGGGAGCAAGGGAATCTTAATGTCTGGTAATAAGAAAACACAATCCTCTTTCCCAAGTGAGCAGAAGATTTAAGTGCTAGTCCACTGAGAAGATAACAGAGTCAAGTAAGCCTGCCATTAAGTAGTTCAAGAAACACAAGTGAGAGGCATTGCATACCTATAAAATCACCTAACGGTTATTCCCTGTAAGCAGTGTTGGTGAAGATACTGAGGAATTAGAGCTGTTCCACACTACTGCTGGGAATGGGACATGGTACCACTATTTTGAGAAACAGGGTAGGGATTCAGGGAAAGTCAGATAGAGGGATGGGAGATGGCTCACTGGATAAAATACTTGATGTGTATGCATGAGGACCCAGGTTCAAATTCCAGGTATAGTGCTATTTCTATCACCCCAGCACTGGGGAAACACATAGCAAGATCTTACTTGCTGGCCAGCCAGCCAGTCTAGCCAAAATGGCGAGCTTTGGGTTTAGTGAGAGACCCTGCCCTAAAAGTTAAGGTAGGGACAAGGATGATGACACCAAAAGACAAACCAATAAAGACAACTTTGACATAGTCAAATTTGAAAACTTTAGGATTTAAATATGTATGTCTCGTTATATTTCATTTATGTGTTAATTTAGTTCCTTTAACAATGAGAAAGCCTACTTCCCCACTCTGTGTCATGATGTGATATGCCTCCTCTCTGTGCTGGGTTGTGAATGTAAGAACCCATTACATTTTGTTCTTTTCTGTTGACAAGGAAGCATGAAACCTCACTGTGACAAATGTCAAAAATGCATATTTCCATCAGAGTAATATCTCATGTTCTTTTGTTAAACATTCATTCAGAGATGCATGATTGGGCCTTGTAAAAAAAATAACACCCAACTTTTCAGGAATTGGGGAAAGAAAGCTCAATCATTCACATACATGAAAACACACACACACACACACACACACACACACACACACGTACACACACACGTACACACACCAGCAGCCTTTTATGTCTTGGCTCAGAATTGCCTCGTGATGAAATGTAGGCCACCAGATTGAATTACTCCATCGAGCAGCCGCTGCCCTGTGTTAATGGTAATTGCACAGAGACTGCAGTCTTTCTGGGCAACATCTCAGATATTTACCTCCTACCGTTTTTCAATTCAAACCTTTGATGAAAATATTCCCAGTCCTTCTTTAAAGCAGACATCCAACTGTCTTTCTTGACAAAAGCAAGGTCTCTAAATCAGATCCTGACAATTTCTGACACAGCGGTCTACCCAAATCACCTTTTACCTGTGTCACTATGTCATTTCCTAGAGGAGAAAGTGTCCATCAGAGGAACAATTGTTGTAGGTCTCAGGGCTAGAAGGTTGAGCCTGCCAGGAAAATGGAAGAAGAAAGGGGGAAATTATTTGTTCCTTTGACATGAGTTGAAGAAATTCAATGACGGGTTGACTAAATGTAATAAATGAATAGAATTGTTATTTGTTTTGGAGATATATCTATTTATACAGAGAGATGAAATCTTTAGATATTATTGTTTCGAAGACGGTAGGGACTAAAATTCCAGATTATTTTT
The DNA here is from genome assembly GCF_000001635.26 of Mus musculus. NCBI lineage: Eukaryota > Metazoa > Chordata > Mammalia > Rodentia > Muridae > Mus > Mus musculus. Next base: position 686,751 of record NW_016097317.1, on the reverse strand, counting down.
TACGTTTGTTCATTTACTTGCTTATTTTGTGCATGTGTGCATAGCCAAGTGAGTTTATGTGCACCACAGGCATGTGAGTTCCGGAGGTGGCCAGAAGAAGGCATAAGATCCTCTGTACTTAGCTTGACAGATGGTCACGAGTCACCAGGTGTGGGTGCTAGCAGCTAAATCCAGACCTTATGGAAGACTAGCAGACACGTGTAATTTCTGAGCCATGTCTCCCTTCCCTAAAATACCATCTCAGTTTCCCTTGCTTCCTTCTTCATATTTCTCATCTTCCTCCCTTCCTTTTTCTCTCTCTTTTCTTTTTTTTTTTTTTTTTGTTGTTGTTGTTTGATACAGGGACTCAGGTATCCCTGAACAAACATACTCCTTGTAACCACGCTTGACTCTGATCTTTCTGGCTCTTCTTTGAGTGTGTGTGTGTGTGTGTGTGTGTGTGTGTGTGTGTGTGAGTGTGATTATTGATATTTGCCCCTACACCAAGCTCCATCTAATGTTTTCTACAAGCTACAGCTTTTGAGGAGGCAGTAAAACATAGTTGTTCTTCCTTCCTTCATTCCATCGTCCGTTGATTTAATTTATGTTTTGATTAGTTACCCTAACATCAACATATTTAGCAGGTTTTTTTTGTTGTTTTTTTGGGATTTTTTGTTTTTTGGTTTTTGGTTTTTTTTTTGACACTCAGGGCCTCAGGTCAGTTTTTGGTCTATCTCCTGTCCCTACTATGAAAATCACACTTCAATAAGAGGAGGTTACAGAGGCTGTGATTACTGTAAACGGCTTTGTGTTGAGTCGTGGTGGTATTGCAATGGTCTGAGAGCAGGATGCAGCAAACAGGAAAGCCAGCACTGGTGAGAAGGCCTGGATGACCTGAGAGTGAACCTCTCCATGTTGATCTCTCTGTCTAGTGATAGTTGGCCCCTGATCTCCCATTTTGTTGGAAGAGTGTACTTGCTAATTGCTTTTCTGGATCCAATTGTAGCATCATATGTTTGATGGATGGAGCCCTCTGGGGACTGGCTTTCCAGGTTTGGTGAATGAGCAGCTGAAGGCACAGCAGGCTTGCTCCCTGCTGCCAGCCTGAGTTTGTTCTTCCCATGTGGATGCCTCATTATGGCATAAGCTTTGGAATGCCATTTGCCCAGAATACTGTCAGATAGTGATACTGGAGTGCTCTTGAGTTCTTGTTCTCTCTCTCTCTCTCTCTCTCTCTCTCTCTCTCTCTCTCTCTCTCTCTCTCTCTCTCTCTCGGTGTGTATGCGCACCTGCACTCTCATTTCTGTGCACACATATATTTCCCTTGATATGGAGGTCAGAGGTCAGTGTTGTTATTTTCCTGTATTGCTCTCCATTCTAGTCTCCTCTGGTTAGATCTCTCTGAGCCCAATGCTCATTCATGAAGCTACGGAGGCTGACCAATGAGCTCCAGGGTTTCGCTATCTTGTCATCAGTGCTGGAATTCCAGAAACATATCCCCTCACCAATCCTTTACCACACTCACTGTATGTGTGTGCACACAGTGTGCCTGTGTCTTAACACTTATTTGTGTGAAGGTCAGAGGATAACTCATGAAATTGGAGTGAGTCAGTTCTCTCCTTTCCCCACATTGAGCCCTGGGTTTCAGACTCAGGTTGTCAGGCCGGGCAACAAGTGCTATAACTAACTGAGCCATCTCACACTCCCTGTGTTTGCCCCCAGGTCAGTGCTAATGATCCAAACCCAAGTCACCATGCTAACAAGCACTCAACCCTCTGAACTCCACACTTGGATTGCAGCCTATGTTATTATTGTCCCATAAAAGGTCCTCTCCTACTTAGCATGGTCCCAGACATGGGCCCGATCAAATTTTAAAATAGAGAGCAAAGCTTTAGGGTGGAGATGGGGGAAAAATTAGACTTGAGAACAAAGCATAGATGTCTTAGATTCTCAGAGTGTCAAGAGTGATAAAGGAAAGGCATTTTTAAGTGTCTTGCCACAGAAGAGCTTGAATGAAGCTTAAGAGCAGAGACTCCTTTGGTGAACTTGTATTTCTTCATTGGTTAAGTTCTTTGGAAGTAGTTAGCGTCCTAGAGAAATCTCTCTGTGTGGCTGCCAGTTGTTGTTCTTCTCTTCTTTTGGTGTCCTTCTCTAACTTCTTTACAGATTAATGGCTCAAAGAGGCCACCAGGAATGTAAACTTTTTACGGAGAGCTTGTGGCATCAAAGGTCCCTGAACACTTAATGTCTCTCTTTTTCAGTTACACTTAAACTCTTTAAACTGAAACCCAAACCTGGGTTTGCACTGTGCTGAAGAACATATGTGTGTAAATAATATATGTCATATATAGATTAAAATATATTGAGAAAATACTTAGATCAAGAATACATAAATATAGAGAGAATATATACATTTAGAAAGAATATATACACAGAGATTATATAGAGAAAAACAAAGTCTATGTAAAGAGAAAGAATATTTAGAGTGGGGAAGGCACACGGTTCCCCAAGTACCCTATAAGTGTATGTTCCTAGCCTAGCATCCTATGTTCTCCAGGGAGGTCCCCACTCCTACTGGCCCATTCACATAATGTCAGTTTTCCTGATCTTGTTACCTTTCAGGTTACCTTGGACCCTTGCTGTGTCAGGCATGAAGGTTTCAATAGTTGTGTTTTTATGAATACTTCTTAATACCCAAAGTCAGACTAGAGAGTAACAGGTTGTATGATATATCAGAAAGAATAGTTTATGGACTGTCAGGACCTGAAAATCTCAAGCTGTGTTCTCTGAGATACTGGATAGTGTTTATTAGGCATCATTCGTTCTGTATCTGTCGGACATAGCAGGATTTTATGTAGTCTCTTTGTCAGGGTTGAGGGAAGTGTGCTTTGTAGCTTTAAAGGGGTGTCTATAAAAACAACCTCTGTTTCTTGTATTGTGCTAAGGTCTTCTATGTGTATTCACCCCAAACTCTTATTTTACATTCAACATTTTAGCAACATCTTACATTCACATGCTTCTCAACCTCCTTCACATTAGAGACTTTAATAATTTAGTTGAATATTAAAAAAGTATATGGTGGCCAATAAATTCTGTCTTAAAAGACCACACTGTACCTGATTAAGTATCTGTGAAAGGTGATCGTTTTACCGTGATTAAAAACACCAACCAAAAACAAACTAGGGAAGGAAAGGATTCATTTATTTCTTTCCAGATTCAAATAGTAGTTCATCAATGATAGAAGTCAGAGCAGAAGTTGGAGCAGAAATACTGAGGAATATTCATGCTGCCTTTATCATTGACTAACTCTCAGCTGGCTGTCCTACACAGCTCGGATTGCCTGGGTAGGGACAGTGCTGCCCACAGTGGGTGTGACTTTCCTAAGTCTATTGACAACTTAGACAGTCCACCACAGACAGGCCAGTGTGATCAAGGCAGGTTTTGTTGAGGTTTCATCTTTGCCAGGGACTGGAGGATGTGTCAAAGACAAGAAAAAAATAGTTAGTTAGTTAGTTAGTTAGTTTAGTTAGTTAGCTGGTTGATTGGTTTTATATGTGTGGTAGGGGATTGTATACTGATGCATGTTCATGCCATGGTAATCTTGTAGAGGCTTCATCTTTGCAGGGGACTGGAGGATGTGTCAAAGACAAGAAAAACTAGTTAGTTAGTTAGTTAGTTGATTGGTTTTATGTGTGGTAGGGGAATGTGTACTGATGCATGTTCATGCCATGGTAATCTTGTAGAGGCTAGAAAATAGCTTGAGGGAATCGATTCTTTCCTTCCACCCTGGGACCTGTGTCCTGAACTTCAGTTGTCAGTCTTGGCAGCCAATGGCTTTACCCACTGAACCGTTCATTTCCAGTTCTAAATGTGCAGATTCTTGCAGACAAGGTTTCAGCGTCTTCAGGATCCATTGATGGAGTAACTCTCCACTCATTAAACAGTTCCCCTGTTAACCTCATAAAAGTGCTGTGCGATGGGTTGCTTGGAGGCCTGGGTGATGAAATCTGATGCTTAGCAAAGCTGGCCTTAGACACAGATTTTTCCTTTCACACTGTTGTAAATTTCCTGACATTGCACTCCAAATACATCATGCTCATGTTGACTCTCCTCCTCATGGCTGTCAGAAACTGTGCGTCTAGACACTAACATGAAGACATTTGGAAAGGCCTTCATGCATGTCTGACACTGGGGAGCTGACGAAGAGAGAACCAGCTACACAAAGCTGTGCCTGCTCTTCCCAAACCCACCGTCAGTTTTGTAATATGTCCAATGAAATCGTGACTTTTTTTTTTTCCTTTTCTCAAATTCTTCTGTGATGGAGCTGTGATTTGCAATAATCTTGTCATACCATTCTCAAAATACAACTAAATGAAGACATTTGTGAGAGGCAATGATTGTAAATCACATGCAAATTTCAGCCTGGCTGGAATTAATCAATACAGAAACAGAACCTTCATTCCAGACATAATGATGCTGTTGCTAATCCCATAGTGTTCTATTTCCATGGGAATTGGGCTTTTATTTTTGAGCCAAATCGCCCCTCTTTTTTTTTTTTTCTTGAAGACAAAGTACAGGAGTGTGTGTGTGTGTGTGTGTGTGTGTTGTGTAATCTTAACAATAACTTCGTTGGGGACGAGCTACTAGGAAGGAAATGAAGAAAATCTGGACTGTCTGGGAGAGTTAGCATTTCCCTTCCAATTCAAGGTACTCATTTAGTGACTTTTTCCCTTTGGTGTTTCTTCCATACTGTATACGTTTTAATTTAATTTTTAAGTCTTTTAAAGTGTTATACATGTATATAATGAGTTTTAGTTGTTTCACCCCATAACCCTCTCTTGTTCCCTTCTTTCTCCCCGTGGTCCCCTCCTCATTTCGTGGCTTGTGTTGTTGGTCTTCTTGTGAGCCACTGAGTTTAATTAGGGTTGCTTGCTTGAGCATGAGCAGATTGCTTACTGGAGCATGGATAACTCATTTAAAGGTCCTGGGCTTGGGGTTTAAGAAGATCTCTGAGGTGGCTTGTCCTTTGGGATGAGAGATTTCTTAGAAGAGTTGTTAACGCTGCAGATGGACAGTATAGCAGTGAGAGGCTTGGAGCTAGACAGATTCCTTGGTGAGCAGACAGATAGGGACAGGGGCCATGATGAGAAATACAGATGGCCAACTTTCAAGATGGCTGGCTTCTTCCTCACTGTCATTACTGGAGACAAAAGCCTGGCAACTCATAACAAAGAGCTTGCAGGCTTAAGACCTTGTAGAGTTTTTCCCTCCCCCACAGCCCCCATCCTTCATTGATGAACTGAATCAACTTGTTCAGGGCCTGATCAGGACATTGAACCTCTCTACACACCAGGCAACCCTAATGTCTTGAGGGACTTACACATTCCAGCCCTGGAGAAGAGATTGCATTTTCAGCTTGTGGAGTTCCACTGGTGTGCTTTTGCCTTTGTGTCTGCTGAATATGTGTCTTTCCTTATCCCCAAATAAATATTCTGATTTATTTTGCTGCTGATTCTCTTTACTACTGTCCGTGGTTTTTAAGATTTCTCTGCAACATACCTGTTGCCCTCAAGAGTCTTTGTGTCGTTTACTACTGTTAGCATTCTTTTCAAGCTCCGCTCCACAGTTACCTGGCAGTAGCCAGGTATGCTGACCCACTCTTGCTCTCTTGCTTTCTCTTGTTCTTCCTTCCCCTTCCCCTCTCTCTCCCACCATTCTTCCCTCGGGGGGGGGGGGGGGGAGGGGATACTTCAGCATGGGCTCACCCAGGCATCCTCTTCCCCCAACCTGACTATACCAATGTAGAACAACAGCTAGACTCCATCATTGGGGTGGGGGTGGGGGCAGTTCATCACCACTTGTAGACTGAATCATTAGGGTGCCTGAGGAAAGTTCAGGCCAGTGAGACACAGTGAAGGAAGGGTCTTTCTTATGGGTTTCAGAGGATGTGGCCGCTAACCAATATCAGCTATGAGGGAGGGGGACAGAGCTGCAGAGCTCAGCACTGGAGCAGCCTGTGTTCTGGGTTCTCCCAAAACCTCTGTGAGGGATAGGGACTCCTGGGGTTTTTGTGTTCTTTTGTTTTGCTTTGTTTTTCCCTCTGAAAATTTTAGGGACCGTGAAATAGGAGTCCTCATCATTGCTTAAGCAACACTAATATCAGAATGAAATTTACCTTGTTTTTTAAGGTTAGCCATTCTTTTCCTAGGGTGAACAGCCCTTCTTTGATCCATACTTGTTTGTGGGTTTTATTCTTGTGTTTTGTCTGTGGTAAGTTATTTTTTTTTTCACCAACAAAATGAGCCTATTCAACTCAAAGTATAAAAGCAGGTTTATTGCATTGTTCACTGACCTCACAGGAGGGAGTTGGTGAAGTTGCCATGCAGACAAGGAGACTGAAAAGTGAGGAGGGCACAGGGCACAGAAAGAGAAGAGAGATGCGGAAAGATACAAAATGTCTGGATTATATACTGAAGAACCTTTTTGGGGCGGGGGAGGGGTGGATGAGACACAGACCCTGGGTTAGAAAGTTTAGGTTATTGGGCTTTGTATGCCAGCCATGTAACAGGTAGGGACTGAAGCATGCTGGGATAACCTGATGACCAGGTCAGCTTTGATATGTAAATAGTCTCCTCAGCCCTTTGTCCCAGGACTGATACCCAGCAGTTTGTCATTTGCTGCAAATGGCAAGACATATCTTTCATTCCCATGCTTGGCTACTTGGTTTTTAAACTGTCAAGCAGTTTATTTAAGTCAAGAATTTGCTGAAAGCCGGAGGAGGTAATCCTGTACACCATTGGCTTGGGTTTTTTGTTTTGTTTTGTTTTAAAGCCATGGTCTCCATTTATAGTCCTGTCCCTTGTCTGGAACTCACTTGTTAAGTAGAACAGGCTGGCCTCAAAGTCATAGAGATACACCCGACTCTGCCTCTCAAGAGTTAGCATTAAAGGTGTGAGCTGCCATGCCTGGCCCGAATATTTTGACAACAAAATTTCAAAAGAAATTACCAAACCTGGCAGTGGTGATGCACACCTTTAATCCCAGTAACTTGAGAAGCAGAGGCAGGCTGATTTCTGAGTTTGAGGCCAGCCTGGTCTAAAAAGTGAGTTCCAGGACAGCCAGGGCTATACAGAGAAACTCTATCTCAAAAAACCAAAAGTAAAAATAAATAAATTAAATAAAATAAAATAAAAAGAAATTACCTTTTATTTTATTGTTGCCTGCCAAGGGGAAATCCTTGTGGACTTATTGAGGTGGGTGGTCCCCCCCACTTGTATGGCTTCGCTGGGAGCTGCTGACTGCCCATTTGCAGAGTCTAGGCTAGTTAGGTAGGCCTTGCCTTTGAAACTGAGGAATGACAGCTACTATGGAGTTAAAGTATAAACATATTAAAAAGTATAAAAAGTTAAAAGAAGGGCAGTTGGTACCTTTTTCCAATCCTTGTGTTATTGTGGAGTGTATGCATGTCTTGCATGTTTGTGGATGCACATGTATGTGATGTGTTTGTATGCGTTTGCACATACATCTGGAAGCTTTTCTGAATCATCCTTTATGAGTCTTCCACCTTATTCATTGAAGTATATATAAATATGTCAGAAATTCTCTGCTAGCAGGCCAGTACTACAAGAGAATCTTTTATAAAATTACATTTAGTGTTTATTTAGTGTGTTGTTGGGCATGCATATGCTACAGTCTGGTGATAGGGGTCAGAAGATAACTTGTGGAAGTTGTTTCTCTCCTTCTATCATGTGGGTCCCAGAAACTGAACTTGCTTGGCAAGTGACTCTACCTACTGAGCCATCTTATTGATCCAAGAAATGGTACATGAAGCTATTTAAGGAACAGCATAATGGCGATGTGGAGAACGTTTGATGCTAACAAGGAACAAAAGGTGTCAGGAATATAAAGTCTAACAAGGAACAAAAGGTGTCAGGAATATAAAGTTGTTAATAAATATGAAATACATTTCCTTTAATTTTTTGAAATGAGATCAAAGCCAAAATTGCCAAAATTAATATAAACAAAATATAGCCTCTGGAATTTGTTCATATAGGCCATGAGCTAAGACTATATTCATTTTTAAAATTGTTCTACATTGTATGTGTGTGTGTGTATGTGTGTATGTGTGTGTGTGTGTGTGTTTATGGAACAGCATGCATATGTTGAGGTCAGAGGATAACTGGTAGTCAGTTCTCTTTTACCACCATGTGGGTTCTTTGGATCAGTCCTGATTGTTTGTTTTTCCTTCATTCCTTCAGCCCTCCCTCTCTGCCTCCCTCCCTTCCTCCCTCCCTCCCTCCCTCCCTCTTTCCTTGCCTCTCTCCATCCCTTTTTTATTTCTTTTATTTATTTCCTTCAGAATTCTAAAAAATACCTTCAGGGGAAAAAGACTCAAATGATCAATGGATGTGTAATAGAGACCAAATGTAGCTCACAAAGCCAGTTATTTGCTTTTTGGTCCTGGCTAAAAGCAACAATTATAATTGCCTTAGAGGGTTGTGACATATGTCAGAATAAAATTCTGACAATAATAGTGGAAGGAAAATAGGAAGAGCTGGAAACTTACCATTAAAATGTATCTCCACTGGAAGTAGAGAGTATTGCAAATTCTATAAGCATAAAAGGTAACATTGTATCTTTTGAAGTCTAGAACACTCATTGTGGTAAACATTAATGCAAAGTATAGCTAGTATATTTAATAATACAATTATAGGGATAACTGGAAAGTATGGAAAAATTTCAGATACAAATGAACCATAAATAGAGCTGGGCGTGGTAGCGCACACCTTTAATCGCAGCACTCATGAGGCAGAGGCAGGCGGATTTCTGAGTTCGAGGCCAGCCTGGTCTACAGAGTGAGTTCCAGGACAGCCAGGGCTATACAGAGAAACCCTTTCCTGAAAAACCAACAAAACAAAACAAAAAACAAAACAACGACAAAAAAAACCTTAAATAAATAAATAAATAAATAAAAGGCAGGTTCTGGAGAGATGGTTCATCAGTGAAGAGTACTCTCTGTTTTCCAGTAGTAAGTCAGTTGGCTCACAATTGCCTATAATTCCAGCTACAGGGCATCTGATGCCATCTTTTGGTTCCTCAAAAATAATTATTAGCAAATGTATAAAAGAAAAGGAACAGAAGAAAGTTTTAAAAGCATAATGGAACTCTATCCATCTTTATTAAATAAAAATGGTCAGAAAGTGGAGATTACAAAATTTGATAGAAAACAAAACCGTGGTGTGGGCTGTGTTTAAAAGACCATCCTAAATATAAGGCTATAGTGATAAAAACGATACAAAAGAGTCTACTATCAACTGTGATTAAGAAGGTTGAAAACAAATGTTTTAATACTAGAGAAAAGAGACTTAAGAGAAACCATTACCAACAGAACAATACTCCCAGTGAGAAAAGACTAATGTTATCCTCTGTCATGTTAAACCCTTCATCAAGGAAAGAGTTTAGGGGCTGGAGATGAAGGTTAGCAGTTCCAAATAGAAGCTGCTCCTGCAGAAGAGGCAGACTGAGTTTCTAGATCTCTCCTTAGGCAGCACACAACCACCTGTAAGTCTGTTTTCAGGGAGTTCGACATCCTCTTCTGGCGTCTAAGGGCACTTGGACTTAGTTGGTGCACATAGGTACATGTAAGCTTACCCTCATGGAAGGAAATAAATTAATTAAGAAACTGTATAAATTTAACATTAATGTATATGTAAACAGTAACAGACCCTCTGAATACACAAAACAAAAAAATAAAATAATTAAAAAAAAAAACTTGGGGGATGAACAGAAACCTACCAGTGTGGTTTTAGATACTCATATAGATTCTCTCAAGGTCACAAACTGGCAATTATTACCAGTCATCTTGACTTAGGTGACATCTATAGAATATTTCTTCCAATAGTTTTTTCTTGGGGGGGTGGGTTTGAGACAGGATTTCTCTGTGTACCTTGGTTTTCCTGGAACTCACTCTGTAGACCAGGCTGGCCTCGAACTCAGAAATCTGCCTGCCTCTGCCTCCCAAGTGCTGGGATTAAAGGCGTGCTCCACCACACCCGGCCTTCCAACAGTTTTTAAGTGCACATAGAATATTTCTTGATAATAGGTCATCTTATGTGTTACAAAAGTTGACCAATATACAAGCTCTGACACAAATAGCACTCACTGAGTACAGCATATTTCCACTAAAACTCGGTAACAGTGAGATAACTAGAATACCCCCCACCCAATCTTAGAAATGAAAAAAGTATACACCCAGACATCCGGAGAATGAAAAAAGAATAGCAAATTCCACTTTGATTTACTGTCTTAAACTATCTTCTTATGGTAATTTAAAAATTACACAGGTACACTGTGTTCTTCGTAGTCGCACATATTTAATAGTAGTAACTGTTGTAGGGTTTGTAATGGTATAGTTTATAATATATTTTAGCTGCTTTTGGCTGGGGGCCTTACTCTTTTAACTCATTTGAGAGATTATTATTTTGGAGAAAATATATCAAATTTGACAACTGATTAATATAAAAAAGTACCTTTAAAGCCTTTGCCTTATTTGTGTGTCTGTCCATCTGTTGTGTATTGTGAAGTGGTAGGGACTTTGGAAATTGATTCTCTCAAACAAGCAAGCACTGAGGGAGTCCCTCTCTCCAGCCCCTTCTGACTTGTTCTTTAGGAAGTTGTCCATCTCACTGGACTTCACGTTGTAGAAATTGTCCTGGGAATCACTGAGAGCTGAACCATCCCAGTGTGAGCTGGTTCTGCAGATCTGTTGTTAGTTACAGCGTTCAGTGTCTTCTCTTGGACCAAGAATTCTTTCCTTGTGTAAATTCCTAGCCACTTCCCAGTTCTTATACCTACTGAAACATGAGACATTAGGTTGTAGATGACACAGAATCCTTTATGAAACATCGGAAAGGATGGGGATTTGGCTTGGTGAATTGAGTGCTGGCATCCATAGCTCTTCTAAAGTCATGGTCACAGTCCCCGTGACAAGCTGTATAAATCTGACATGGTAGGCTATATTGAAACCCCATCACTTGGAAGGGGAAAGCAGGTGGATCAGAGGCTCAGGGTCTCCCTTGACTGCATTGAAAGTTTGTGGTTAACCTGGGTTCCATGAAATCTGTATCAAAACAAACAGAAAGTAACACACAGAGTTCTGCTTTGACTTAGAAGAAAGCCCGAGAGTATACATTTTGGAAGGACAGTGCTTAGTGTAATAGCAGTAGGGGGGAAATTCTTAATATATCTCTGAACCGGAGCCTTGAGTAGCCTTAATATTTGGAAATTTATATTAGGTTTTGGGAGACATAGTACTCTTTAATAAAAGAGAATATAAAGTCAGTTGTTGCTGGTGGGTGAATGCAATTTTTTTTAATTTTCTTGTCTCTTCTCAAAATATCAGCTGCTATTGCAGATATGGTTTTGTCCCAAGTATTAGATTCTCATTTATTCCTTCTTGACAGAAAATGATAATGCTAGGTGTTCTCTAATAATGAGTTTTTAAAAGCCCATATATGTGCATGTGATGTTTGCGCCTGTTCATGGTCTATACCACAACAAGGGCATTGAGGTCCAGAGACAAACTCTGGTGTGGGTTCTTTCCTTCCACTTTGTTGGATACAATTTCTTTTGTTAGCTGCTTGTGTACCAGGCTCTCTGGCATGTGTGCTTCAATGATTCTCCTGTCTTTCTCCCCATCTCAGTGTAAGAATACTGGGTTTAAAGAAATATGCAGTTGTGTCTGGCTTTGAATGATTTCTAACGTTCTGATCTCAGGTCCTGGTTTTTACAGAAAACAACAACAATCACAACAAACAAGCACTTTCCCCACTAGTCTGTGTGCACAGGTACTTTCCTCTTTTACTTTAAAGTATACCAACTGAAAGGAGGCTTCAGTATTGAGTCTTGTGTTTCACTTCCCAGTTGTATACAGGAACTGTCCTGTCTCTACAACAGGAGCCTGTAGCTTAAGTTTTATTTTGATAATTTGCTACCGTTGGAAAACACAGTGGACATTTAAAATTTTTTTTCAAGTAAGAACTTTTATTTAAGTAAAAATAATGTGTGTGTTTGTGTCTCTGTGTGTGTGTGTGTGTCTCTGTGTGGTGTGTGTGTGTGTGTGTGTGTGTGGTGTGTGTGTGTGTCTGTGTGTGGTGTGTGTTTGTGTGTATGGTATGTGTGTGTGTGTCTGTGTGTGGTGTGTGTGTCTGTGTGTGCTGTGTGTGTGTGAGTCTGTGTGTCTGTGTGTATGTGTGTGTCTGTGTGTGTGTGTGAGTCTGTGTGTGTGTGTCTGTGTGTGTGTGTGTCTGTGTGTGTGTGTATGTCTGTGTGTGTGTGTATGTCTGTGTGTGTGTGTATGTCTGTGTGTGTGTGTCTGTGTGTGTCTGTGTCTGTGTGTGTGTGTGTGTTTGATACCTCACATGAGTCATATTGGGGGCAGGGGGTGCTATAGAGCTCATGGCCAACAGATACGGGTTGTTTTTATAAGCAGGTGAGCTACCACCATGCTGTGACCTGCGGTTGCTTCTCTCTCTGCCTTGGGAAGGTTCCTGCTCATGCATTTGTATCTGTGATTCTGACTGTCGTATGGATATGAGAACCGGGGTTGGAGAGAGAACTCAGTAATTGAGTGCTTGCTGCCTTGCAGAGTACCCTTGTGTGGATCCCAGCACCACAGCCACCTGCAACTCTAACTCCCGGGGATCCAGTGCCTCGTTGTGGCTCCTGAGAACATGGGATGATATGCAGTCAACCCTCCTCCATACATATGTTATTTAGCCTACCTAGAATTCACTTGAATGTCCATTAATTCAATATATGAGATAACATGTTCTTATTGTCTGTCTTACTAATGGCAGCTCAGTAGCTAAATATATTTTTAAGGTTTTATGTTATTCCAATTTTATTTTTTGCAGTACTGCTAAGTGAACATGGTTTTAGAACACAGATACTTATGTGAAACAAGCCAAGTCCTTTATTAAGGGATAGCTTGCCTCCATTTAACCATTCTTTATTGGATCCTCTCACCTGTGCTTTGTATAGCTAGACATGGCGTAGAGAAAGATAAAATGATGGGCTTTAATATTGTTTGTGTGTGGTTCATTTACTCAGTGATGGACAGAAATTTCATCCTTGTAGCCATGTGGGTGGGTGCTTTAGTTATCTAGGTCTCTAATGGAAAACGCTCAGCGCTTGTGCTTTCTGACTAAACTGACTTAAAACAGGTAATGGAGCCTACCTCACATTTCTGGCTTCCTTCAGAATAGCTGTTTGCTGATTGTCAGGTAGGATGTTGTTGCCCCGAGCTGAGTGATGTAGATGGATGAAGGACACTGGGTAGTCAGAGGAAGAGAGCAATGGCAGTCACGGTGAATCCTTTTTCCTTCCTTCTAGCTACATCTCTGCTTGCCTTCCACCCTTTGCTGTTCTCTTCTTAAGGATGGGGAGCAGCCCCGTCCTGGCCTCTGCTGCTAGATTCTCGCCATTAACCGGCCCTCACGGATTTGGTGGGCGCCTCCTTTTCATTAGTATTTGCAGCATGTTCACCAGCGAAATGATTATGTTAGGCAGGGACATCACATCACTTACATTTCATAGCTCAGTGCAATTTTCATAAACTGCAAGGCAACATCCAAAAAAACATGACTCAGAATTAGAGTTTCAGAAGATTATTATATAGACATTATTTCCCTCAGGTCACGGGCTTTAGTCAAATTTGGAGGAGAATGAAATTGCCAACAGTGAAAAGCAGACAGAAAGGTATGAGTTCATGAGCAGAGAAATAACATTTTCATTTGTTCCTTCCCCATGGGAAAGATTCAGCATTCCGGTAAATGGAGACGGTTATAAGAAATGAATTTTTGTCAGCGGGGATGTGATTTTAAGGCTCACTTATCCATTGGCAATCTAGATTCCTAACCCCAGGAATCTAGGAAATTGCTACAGAATGTAGTCTTTATTATAAACAAGTTTTTTTTGTAGGTCCCCCTCTCTGATTTTTCCCCCCTCAGTCAGATTTTTGAGACAGAGGACCACATTTCTTTCTGTGTTTCAGGGGTCAGATGGCTGCTGAATTTACCTCCTCTCCTTGAGTTTCTCGGCCCTGTTGTTGGTTTGTGATGAGAATTTCTTTTCTTCCTGCTTTTTGTGTACAGTCCTCTTCCACTGCTGTCTTGCTGTAGCTAGCACAACAACAAAACCACAGGAAGATAAACCAAGGTGAAGAATGGCTCCATGAACCATCCCCGGCACTTTCAGGATGCCCTAAGCTTCCCGTCCCTTGGATTTCGTCCTTTTGTGTGTGTGTGTGTGTGTGTGTGTGTGTGTGTGTGTGTGTGTGTGTAGACCTGAGAGTCTAGGACTGGAAAAAGGCCTTTCCCACCACCTTTGCTGAACTCCTCTGTTCAGCTTGCACAACCTCTGCCATCAGGTGAGACTTGAGAGGATGGTAAAGGATGCTCCATGGGCTCTGTCTCTTTCCCTGGCATTCCCAGGATGCCCTAAGCCACTGCTCCCATGTTCTGAACTTGGATGCATATAGTTCTGAGATATTAAAATACAGAAGAGATCTCTTTCTCTGCCTTTGCTTTTGCACACCCGTGTGCGGGCACACACGCGCATGCATGTGCGTGCACGCGCGCACACACACACACACACACACACACACACACACACACCTTTTCAGATAGTATATTATAAACAAGTGTGCAAGATGCCAAAGCTGGCAAGGCTGGCATTTCTCCATGGCCTCCACCTCTATCTGGGCACTTTTAGGATTCTGTGAGTAACCACTTTCCTGTCTTCAGCTTCTTTTATGTATCCAGGCCTGAGAGACTGACTCAGGAAAACTAGCTTTCCAAGTAGCTGCCATTCTCCCAGGTCTAAAGAACCAGGATTTGCAAGGTTTCTATCGGGTAATCCCAGACAACCTTCATAATTAAAGAATGTTCTTTCAGGGGAAATTTTATTTTCATTCTTCAATCTCATCTGATGCTTCTCAGCCCATCACTCATTCAAATTCCATGCAGGGGTTCTCCTGCCTGCCATTGTACCTTTGTGAGAGCAGAAGATATTTCATATCACCTAAACCCTTCATTTCTAGAGATGCAGATAGGTTCTGTAATATTAATCTCACCTTTATGTTTTTTCAATTTTTAATAACTCAGAAATATGTATATCTAATACCTTCTTCCCCTGTGCATTTTTGCCAATTTTAATATTTCCTAACACCATAAACTATTTTGCTTGGCTGTGTTCTTCTTAGCACTACCACCTGCCATATTTGACTGAGAGCAAATTGCAGTGCCTTCTCTATTAATATGTCTACATTGTCATGGTTGTGAAAATCATGATTATAGATGGTTAATAAATGAGAATGGATGACTCTCGCTTAGCTCATTGAATTTGGCACAGGGAAGTCATCACAAGCCAGAACTAAATGTGCAAGGATCACGAAAGGGAGAAATGAAGGGCTCATATAGAGGAGAAAAATATTGGTTTTTCTGTAGAGTGTACATAACTGGGGACGGAGGGGGGGGTCGGGGGACACGCGCGCCCACCTTTGTGCCTATATGCCCTTTTAAGGGTTTTGATTGGGTCTAGAATACCCAGCCCTTGAAAGGGTACACATACAAATAGCATACATACACAAACACACACACATACACACACAGTTCCCCCAAACACACACACAGAGCTTCCTCATACACATACACTCCCCCACATACACAGACACCCACAAACTATAACCTCACTGCACATAATTAACGTGATGGTGGGCTGGCAGCCATGAAGTTCTAGTGATCTTCCTCTCTCTGCCTTTCCACCGTGCTGGGGTTTCAGCAGACATAACTGTGCTGTGCTCTGTATGTGGATTTGGACTCAGATGTCCATGCTGGTGCTGTAAATGTTCTCAGCTTCTGAGCCATCTCCCTAGCCCCAAGACCCATTTCTTTGATACCTTCTATTGAATGTAGGAAGAGTGCTCTGCAGCCTGTTCAGGATATTGTAATATGCTGTTACTCAGTGAAGGCTCATGTTTAAATAATCCTCATGTATTAGAACTGTTTTGTAAGGATTGATAAAGATTGACCTTGGTGGAGGGGTGGCACACTAGAAGTGCGTTTGGAGATTCCAAAAGCCCATGCCAAGTCTAGTATGTGTGTCTTTGTCTCTCTGTCTGTGTTACTGTCTCTCTCTGTCTCTCTCTGTCTCTCTCTCTCTCTCTGGGTTTGGATCAAGATATAGCATGCTCCAGTGCCTTGTCACCATGCTCCAGGTCATGATCATGGATCAAGCCTCTAAATCTCTAAGCAAGCCACCAATTAAATGCTTCCTTTTATAGGTTTCCTTGGTTGCAGCAGTAGAACAGTGACCAAGATAAGTGGCTTGTTAGATTTTTGATATCTAGGATTACCCAGTTCTCTGTGATTATGCTTGCCACGTCATGCTTTGTGTCTTGGCATCCTAATGCCATCAGATCTTCCTTTGACTAGCACAAGTATTGTTTATCCAGATGTGGATGATTCCGGGCCGTGGAGATGGTGCAGGGGTTATCACACTTGCCACACAAGCATGAAGACTCAAGCTTGGATCCTCAGAGACTCGTGTAAATTACAGATAGATGCCCATGGCAGTGCATCTGTAGTTCCAGCCCTGGGTAGTGGAAACAGGCTCTCCCAGAGCGAGCAGTCTGACAAGACTAGCAATATTGGTGAGCTCTGAGTTTGACGGTGAGCACCTACTTTCATGAATAATGTGGAAGAACAATTGAGGATGATTTCTTCAGGCCTCTAAATGCGTGTGTGACCACATGCGTGCATACCCACATACATGCAAAAGAATTTTAAAAAATGCATACTAATACAGACACACATGAAGAATGAAAAAAGAAAAATACTTCAATATCCTTGAAAACATGCCATTTTTTAAAAAGTACAATTCAGTATCATATTTTGTGTATCTCACCTGTGAGACCAGGTTCTAGAGAATGCAATCAGATCTCTAAGAGTAGACGGTCTTCTGTGCTCTCAGGGCCCCAGGGCTGCAGCTTAGTTCTCTTAGAACGAAGAAACCTGGGCTGAGATTACTTCCATCTAAGGTACTATATTTTGTCAGTTGCTTTTTGACAAGTGAAGTTCATATGGAGATTAATTTCCCAGTGTTTTGTATTTTTACTCGTGAAATGATGTTAAAAGGTCACCAGCCACACTTAGACATGGTGAGAAGTGGGGCAGGAGGAATGGCTGAGCACCTAAGAGAACATAGTGCTCTTTCAGCAGATCCTAGTGCGATTGCCGGCACCCATTTCGGATGGCTCCAAACCCTCTGTAATTCCTGCTTCGGGGGCTGGGGGGTGGGGTGGGGTGGGGTGGGTAGTAGTGTCTTCTGGACTGTATTGTCACTGAACTCAAATGCTCACAAGTACCCACAGAGATCTATAATTAAAAATAAAACTCTTCAAAAATAGCATTTTGTATAAATAATGAAAAGTATATCCATGACGTTGATGTTTTCACAGAAATCAGGGCGTATATGGAAGACCTGACTTGATTACATCTATTTCCTCCACCCCCGACCCACCCCCCCCACCCGCCCTTTCTGGCTTTTGTAAAAACCTTGAAGGTGATTTTGTACTCATCTGTGAGTTTTCGAATGCATGGATAATAATGAATGTGCTTATGCCTAACAGTCACTGAGTTTACCTTTCTGAACTTAAGTCAGGCAACAAGCCTTACTGTTCACTACCAGGCTTTCAAGTTACTGTTATTAGTGTGATTTTGAGACATGGTCTCATGTAGCCCAGACTTATCTCAAACTTGGTCTGTAGCTGGGATGACTTTGAATCTTCCTGCCTCCACCTTCTGCTAGGATTACAGGCATGTGCCATCAGGCCTAGCTTACGCTATGGTTCTGGGGCTGGAAGACAGAGCTTCACACATACTGGCCAGGTGTGCTCCGAGGTTAAGTACACCCCCAGTCCATGTAGTGTATGTTTTATTCACGAAATACTGCTTCTCAGGAAAGGCACAGCTTGTAGCCAATGAGGGAACAGAATCTTAAACAAATGTGAGATCCTGATCTGTCCTGCTGTAACAGAAAAGTCCTTTTTCCTTGATGGATCATGCCTATGACGTATGAGCCATGAGATTAAACTTCCCGCACATGACCCTTCTCTGGCCAGAAGAGACGCTTTCGTTGCAGTTCAGTCTGTCTGTTCTCTTTTCCTACTCTTTGTCCTTGACTTCTTCAGGCCATTGCTGTGACTGACTGACCTTCTAGAGTGAACATCAGTCCCATTTCCATCTCGTATCCTATGAAAATGAATTTGCTCTAAAAGGTGAATGTCCCTGAGGTACCTACCCATTGGGCACTGAGACTGCATCCCAAGAACATTTTAAGAGGATTGCGAACGGTACAACCGTTCAGATACCATGTAATGATAAATCTCTTCTGGAGGAAAATTTGCCTTTAATATAGCCACAACACAGAGAGTTTCCCATCCTAGCCCCTTGGGGGTCCCTCACCGTTACCAGCATGGTATTTGCTACTGCAGTAAGGACAGAGATTTTGATGGAAAGTCGATCTGCTTTCATTGCAGTAGAAGAGCTTAGACGGCTAAATTCTTATTATTTATCTATATCTGAAGGTACAGAATGGACTCTTTACTCATTCTCACGAAGTCCTAATGTATCTTGTCCATGTAGCAAAATCTAGGGATAGGGACCACCTCTGCAGCTTGGGGCAGCACCGGGGTTCTCTGAGACTCATCGTTTCTTATGACTCAGTTTTGGCAGACATGGCCTCTCACCATCTCCCCTTCCTGCCTGGCCTTTGCTTCTGTTTACCTTGGCCAGGCCTTAGGCTCAGCCAGACGCCACCGTATGCTGCTCTCATCTCAAGCAGCCCCGTCATCTTCTTGAAGTATGTCATGGCTCTGAAAAAGCTGGAGGTAAACCTTGCGTGACTAAGGTTGGCTGCATCCTGCCAGATATGGACAAGTGGAGAGAAAGCCTGGACATGACTGTAACTCCTTCATGTCGATGGTTCTTTTAGGCCCCAAAACATGCGTGTTGGTCGCCATTGTGGGGCAAGAGATGGGGTCCTTTAGGAGCCATGGGTATCCAGAGAGAAAGCTACACTGAGCATTTTAAAAGCTATATGCCATCACTTTCTTGGTCATCCCTGGTGGTATAACTTGCTGTCTTGGGAAACAGAGGAGGTGCTAAAACCCATGTCAGGCTTCCTGTGAGCATGTGGATTAGTGTGTGTACACATGTTCACATGTGTTCATGTTCTTCTTGGGAGGGGGTTCCACTACTCACTTTTTTTTTTTTAAACAAAATCTTTCATTGGCCACATTTCCTATGTCGGCTGTCCCCTGGCTCCAACTAGCCCAGGGAGCCGCTTGTCTCTACTTCCTCTATGCTGGTGATTAATACCATATCTAGCTATTTTATACATGGTTTCTGAGCATTATGCACATGTCCTCATGCTTACAAAGCAGGCACTTTATTGATGGATCCATCTCCCCAACCCCCATGTGCATATTTTTTTTTAATCTCACATTAATTTGGCAGAGGTTTGCTACAAATCTTAAGCTTGCCTTTCCACAGCTCTGAAAACGACCTGTCTTCTTGGCCCGTGGACTCACCTTGTGCAGTAGAATTTGTTCAGAAACAGAAATCGGAGACAGGAACTTAGCAGAACAAAGGAACCTTTCTTATGAAAGTCGATCTCTGAGTTTAGTCTGCCTTTTTTTTTTTTTTTTTTTTTTTGCTCTAGAGGGAATGGCATGCCCTCAAAACCAGCTCTGCCCAGCTTGTTACCAAGTTTGGCATATAATTCTCATGGCAAATGCTGGGATTAATGCTGCGGTTGGGCAAGAAGAGTCTGTCATGGTGGCATTTATCTCCTTTCAGACTCCTTCAGATGCAGCTTTTGTAAAAATTTTCTAGGGTGGGTAGCGGTCAGAGGAACTGGAGCACCAAGACCAGGCTGTCGCTACCAGGAAAGAAGCGCCGAAGCCACCGCAACGCACTATACAAAAGGAGGCTTTCTTCACTCCTCTGGTCCATGTGGTTAGCATAGAAATAGTTTATTGTGAGAGTCTCTCAGCCACAGGTCTTTCTAAAACATAATTGTACCCTCCAGGGAAACCAAAATAAATACCAGCCTAATAAACTTCAGATTCTCAAAAATAAGTTATCCGATTGCATTTCTGTAGCTGAAGAAAAACATCAGGGGTTGGCACGAGTTTCTCACTCTGCTTTGAATTATTTCCCAAGCTGCCCTGTCGCAGCTCAGCCCTAAAATGGAAGAAAATACTTTATCATTCGAAGAATAACAAACAGAGTAGGAAAGTACAGGTCTTCGGAAGAGAGGCAGGAGTGAATTCTTGTCCACAACTTCTGGTTTTCTCAGAGTAAGATGGCTCCGTCAACAGTCATTTGTAGCCGGCGTTAATGGAGTTTGTCTTCTAGTAGAAGATTCCACACAGGCTTCCCTGAAATTGTAACACTAGCCCTGAATTGCTCGTCCTTGTGCACCGCCTTTGCAGTTTTGCTAATCCTTTGGTTCCTGGGTTGGACCTCAATTGCAGCCTATGTTCTGCCTTCAGCTGCACAAATGTGGTGGGTGTTGTTCCAATTTCAGTTTCTCACAGCTGACTACTTGAATTTATCTTCTGCCTTCTCAGTTTGCATCTGTTGTTACTGTCTTGTCCAGTTTTCTTCACCGTGGCTACCCCCATGGTGCCTTTGACTAGCCAAGATTTTATTTGATTTGTCTATTTTATTATTTTTTTTCTTGTATTCAGGTGTCTGTGTGCATGCGTATAAGTATATTTATCTGGTGCCCTCCAGAGCCAGAAGAAGGCATCAATTCCCTGAAGTCGGAATTACAGGCAGTACTGAGTCTCCTAACGTGAGTGCTGGAAACCAAACTCATATCCTTTGCAAGAGCAGCAAGTACTCCTCACCTCTGAGCCATGTCTCCAGCCTCTATTTGATCATTTTTAAATGCATTGTTAGATAGTAAGGAAAAGAGACATCATGAACAGCCATGTAGCTCCCAGCTTGAAGAGTGATAATGTTCTCAGTGGCCTTGTATCTGTGGCATTTATAGGTACACCTCCTCCTCACAGCTCAGGGGTGTGTTGGTATTTGGGACAAGGTTCTGTGGTTCTTTATAATTTTTTTCACATAGAGAACAAATGATATGTAATTTGTTTATATCATGAAAAACTGACCTCTACCCAATGTAGTTTTTATTTGGTTAGTTGGTTTGTGTGTGTGTGTGTATGTGTTTGATTTTGTCCTATTTTGTTTTTCTGGCTTTCAGTTAATTGTGTCTCAGGCAGCCCTCCTGAGCAAGAACCGAATCACCTCAGTGTGGGATCGGTTGGAGTAAAACTGACTTTTCTAAAATATTTTTCTTCACTTTTAAACGGTGGTAAATGGATGACTTTTGGTTGTAGTTCACTTGGTAAAGTGTGTGTGTGTGTGTGTGTGTGTGTGTGTGTGTGTTTGTGTGTGCCTAGCACAAAGCCCTGAGTTCAGTTCCCAGAACTACATAAGTTGGGAATGGTGAGTCACTCATGTCATACCAACACTTGGAAGCTGGAGACATGAGGACAGAGAATCCAAGGTTATCCTTGCCTATGAGGTAAATTCAAGGCCAGCCTTGGCTAGATGAGACCCTATCCTCCATTTTTTTTAAGAGCACATTCATATGGCATTGGAAACTAATTAATGCTTAGTTAATGTAGCCTCCATCTCAAGGCATGTCTTGCCCTGTCTCTTTCAGCCACTTAAGTATCAATACAGGCTGTGTCCTTCTCCTGTCAAATGGTGGAGGACCGGACACAGCTGCTGTGAGGCAGGAGCCCGAGTCCACTATGTCCGTATTTTCATTTGTCAGGAAATGGGAGAGAGATGGGGCCAATGGTTTGATAAATTATATCAAAAAATAGTCCCTTCATGCTAATGGAGTGTGAAGAAGCTGATGTACTGGAGATGATCTATAATATTTCATATTTCTCTGAGGAGAAAAAATGATAAACCTGATGATGTGTGATTTATTCATGTTTCATCAGATGAGGGGGGAAAAAAAAACTCTTCAAATCAACTGTCTGCTTCTCACTCCCAGAAGCGGCCATGTGAGTTTTGTGCTGGGCCCAGAGGCTAGGGTTGTTTTGAGAACTGCTCCTGATTAAGCCCCACACCTCTGGCAGACAGTTGGGAGAGGGTAATTATGCCAGCTTCCACACCAGTTCATCATTGCTGTTTTATGGCTCTCCAGCACCAGGTGACAAATGTGTTAATTATTACATTTCTGATCCAGAACTCTAGTGGCCTCTCCCTTCCCTCCTGGCTTTGGCCTTTAGTCATTCCCAGCAGCTCTGCCCTGGACAGCAGTAACTTCTGCAATCAAAGAGCTGCTCTCTGGAAGCTGCCATGCTGAGAAGGACATGGTTATCAGGCCTGCTGTGTGCAGACTCTAGCCACAGGGGACCTGGTTAATTCCCTTTCCTCTTCCTTCTGCCCATCACCCTTTGGGTCAAGTGCTGCTCAGAGCCAGAAGCTCTGCTGGCTTCTTTAATAACTGAAAATGGCGCCCCTGACTGGGCCATTTCACTCTAAATAGCCCCCTGGAGGAGGCTGAAAACAGAGGTTGTCTTAGGCAAAGAGATTTAACAGGTAGAAATGTTGTTTCTCTTTTTGTCCTTTGTGTTTCCTCTCTTTTCCTTGGCCATCCCTTTCCCTTGACCACCACCTACACTTCCTTCCCTGACTCTAACCCTTTCCTAACGCCTGCTATGCCTATTTTCCCAACAGTCCTATTAATTGTTTGCTAAGTTTGCTGATGTGATTACATAGTGTGGATTCTAAAAATCGTTATGGATCTTTGCAAAGGAAACAACTTACATTAGAATGCCCTTAGTCACCTTGTCCTAGTTAAGAGTTTCTGTTGCTAATATGAAACGCCCTGAGTAAAGCAACATGGAAAGGAGTTTATTTGGCTCACACTTCTATATCACTGTTCATCATTGAAGGAAGTTAGGACAGGAACTCAAACAAGGCAGGAAACTGGAGGCATGAGCTGAGACAGAAGCCGTGGAGGAAGGGGTGCTGCTTACTGGCCTGCTCAGCCTGTTTTCTTAAAGAACCCAGGACTACAAGCCTGTGGATGGTACCACCCACAATGAGGTGGGCTTTGTCACATCAATAACTTTTTAAGAAAATGCTCTACAGCTGGGTCTTATGGAGACATTTTCTCAATTGATGTTCCCTCCTTTCAGAGAACTCTAGCTTGTATCAAGTTGACACAAAACTAGCCTGGGCACACCTTTTATAAAGAAACATGGATGTGGTTGAGATTTGATGGAGTTCAGTGGGAGGGCCTTAAGGTCTCTGGACAGTCTTGTGAGTGGCCATTGTATTTTGTCAAGGTGAATCAGCCCTATAAATAGATCATCAGGACTGCCCACTTCCCAGTTCTGTATATGATCGGAAACTATATTAAGCTCCTTCAATGTGGTATATTTTCCTCGGATGCTATCACGGGTCATTTCAGAAAAACGACCTTCACTATATACGTTGATTTCAGGCCTTTGAGTACTTATGTAGGCCAGGCTTCCCTTGAACTCCCTGGGTAAATGCTTGTTCTTCCTGTCTTTGTTTTCCATTGGCAAGTTAACAGGTGTGTGCCCACATGCAGAGCAAACTCTGGGCTTGATGTAAACTAAGCCAGTATTGTATCAAGTAAGTTCCATCCTTAGCCTTGGACATTTTCTTGTCAATCAGAACGAGGTGTTGTTTACTCTGGATCTGGCCTGGTACAGATGGTTATAAGCTGGGAGCACAAGCTTGGTCCCATGCCAGAACAAGTGGTCTTAGCCACTTTCCAGCCTCGAATTAGAAATGTCTTAAAGACAAAAAAGAAAACAGCTATCTCACTATAGTCTCTTATTGGTCTAAAAGTTATGTCTACCCATAAAGAAGTTTGTTTTTCAGGGACAAAAGAAAGAAGAAGAAAAAAAAAAAACAACCCTTTTTTTCTATCCATCTTGGATTCACGGTTTTGAGGCCCTGGTCCTAAAAAACAGATTAACAAGATAAAAAGGGCACAGGTTCACTTAATAATTTCCATGTGAAAGGGAAACCTGAAGAGGCTTCCTAATCTATCTTGGGGTTAACTCATTTTGAAACAGGTTCTCATGTAGCCCAGGCTGGCCTCAAACTTTACCTGTTCCCGTGTATGACCTTGAATTTCTGATCGTTCTGCTTTCGACTCCCTGCTGAGGTGATCCACCTGTGTACATATGCTTGTACAGTGCTGGGGACGGAACCTAGGTATTAATGAATGCTATGCAAGTGCTCTAACAGCTGAGCCATGTCCCAACCTTGACATGTGAGTCTGATGTAAGGTAGACAGTCTTGGAGAAATTAGAATGGACAGAGGGGTGAGGTGGGGTGTGTGTGATCTACTCTCAGTGATGTTGCAAGACCTGCTTGGTCCTTGGGTCTTTTCTGGGATCATTTCTCTTCCGAGGTAGGGATGGGCCTTTCTTCTCAGCATTCAAGGTGTTGTTCACAAGAGGGTCTCATGTCTCCTTCATTGGAAGTTCAGAAAATTCTCTTTAGGTTTTTATGGCTTGCTGCATAGAGGATAGGGAGTGCAGAAGGTCAGAGAGCTCTTCCTGCTTCTGTTATCCCTGTGTGAGGGTGATACATTTTAGGGGTATGGTAGTATGCCCTAACCTCTATCAGTTTAAACACAGAGAATTCTCTGCCTCAGACCCCGGATATCTCACTGGAGGTATTAGACTTTATTCAGGTAATCTAACTGCTTCGTTTCTTAATGTTCAGTGGCATTAAGAGCATTCAATAATGAATGTGTAAGTACTGTTTTTGCAGTGTCCTTTAAAGTGCACTGTACTTAACTTACACTTGTAGGAATTGTATTGGAAAGGTCTTTAATTAGAAGTCTCATTTTCTCAGTTGCTCTTTGTGGGAACCATCTTCCCTGATTGTAGCAGAGCCCCTTCATTAAAAAAAAAAATCACATGGCAAGAATTGGAGCCAGGTCAGCTACATCCTGATGACACAATGAAGTTTACATTTATTGTCGTCTCCTGACTCGAACAGAAGAACGTGGCTGACTGACCTGGCTCTTGCTTGTTCCTTGTTTTACGAATATGACTTGACATTGTCTTTGTATATGCACATCTGTGAATGAATGAATACATATGGGAAACAAGCAATCCGAACACAGAATTCTTCTGTAAGACTAGACAGGACTTTTGTTCTATTACAAGACTTGAAGCTTCTTTAAGTCTCTCTCTCTTTTGATCCAAAGTCTTTCTAAAGCATAGAAGAAATTCCCTCACACTGATCTAATGGTGGCAGAGAAGGACCTGGCGGCTTTGTCTTTTTTAAAAGTCAGAAGCGTGTCCCCTGAGGGAACCTGCAAGTCCCTTCTCTCAACAGTATTAATTTTTTCTTTTTCATTTTTTTTACAGTTGAGGTGGATGATTCTACACGGGTTGCTTTCATTCATTGCTTTCTTTTCAAGCCAGCATTTGGCATAATCTACACTTAGATCAGAAACATTAATCCTAGCTATACTCCATACGTAGATATGAGGCAGGTTTGCCACTGATTTAAGTATTCAATTCGTGATCATGGACATTGTAGTTCATTTCTTAAAGATTAAAAACAAAACAAAACAAAACAGAAAACCCTGTGTGTGTTTGCACTCATGTATGCACACCCATGTCACGTATTTACAGACCAAAAGAAGGCTCAGGTCTTGTAGACCTGGAGTTGCACGCGGTTGTGAGTGTTTTAAGTTTTAATAACCTTGAATCCAACCTGCACCATTTTAACACTTTAGGGTCTTCCCACACGAGGAAATGGAAGCAGTTAGAGTTAGTTGATAGGTATGCCATGTGAAGTCTTGCATTGTTCTTGAAATAATGTCAGATCTAAAACAGAATGGCGCTCATACACCCTGCCTGCCAACTCAGGAATACTGTGAGACTGACAGACCTATGCTCAGACCAAATAAGGAAGCAGTGTTGTATAAACCATTTGAAAATTCACATGTAAAATGCAGCCAGGTAGGCCTGTAATCCGTTACTTGGGAGGCAGAGGCAGGAAGATTACAAGTTCAAGGCCAGCCTTGGCAACTCTATAAGACATAGTCTCAAACAAGGAAATAATCCACTTCTAAGAAATGAGAATTTTTAAAAACATCATGGTCCAGTTTGAATGAGATTACTAAAGATAATGCCTAAATACAATTTTAAAAAATAGACGGTGGTAAAAGGCAATTTATCTTTCACTTTGACTTGACCATTATTGAGCTGTGTCTCCATTTGGGTGTGGTGGTGCATGCTTGCAATCTCATCACCGAGAAGGTAGAGGAAGGTTGATGAAAAGGTCAAGGTCATTCTTAATCATTTAGTGAATTTGAGACTAGTCTGGGCTACATGGGATCAAGAAAATT
This sequence comes from Mus musculus, assembly GCF_000001635.26. Lineage (NCBI taxonomy): Eukaryota > Metazoa > Chordata > Mammalia > Rodentia > Muridae > Mus > Mus musculus. Next base: position 660,261 of record NW_016097317.1, on the reverse strand, counting down.
CAAAAAAGAAAAAAAGAAAAAGAAGGAGAGAAAATTTTCCAATATTTAAAGACTACTTTCAGTTTAAGATATGAACTGCTTTCTGTTGCTGTCTTTCTAGCTCTTGGCAGTTTTCTGTGAAACTACATGTTAGTTGTCACATCATCTGGCTTGCATTTATGGCTTACCACCATTCCTGTATAGAAAGTTAGCTACCCACTTATTCCAAACACATGGGGCAGTAATAATGACTATTGTCATGCCTCATTCTAGTAACTATTTACCTCCCAAACAGTCATTTGAATGGGCTACTTTACTCCTGATCTCTGGGTATGTAAACTGAGGCAGCAGGGGCAAAGTAACCTCTCTAAATCAGAATTCAAACTCATATGGTCAAGCTGTGTCAGCTATATATCTGTCTTCCACCCTATTCTCTCCCCTCACACACATACCCATCCCCCCCACACACACACACCTCTTTGTCTTTCTGTCTCCCCCTCCCTCTTCTCCTCTCTCCCTTCTTCTCGCCTTCTCCTCTTCCCATTCCTTCTCTCAACACCTACCCTATAGATCATATGTAAATTGACTGAGAGCAGTTATGCACAGCCTTTAATTAGAATGCTTTGCTGAAAAGTAGCCCCTACCCCAGTTTGTCTTTCACGCACATATGAATTGTACTTAAATATACATTTGGGCAAGTTTTGTCCTCTAGCAAAGATGCCATTTTTAAAAAAACAAAGTTCAGTAGAGGAGAACAGTCATTCCATCTTTGATCCCTTCCCCAGGAATCTTTGTCACCGTCAACATTAATACTTCTGGTATTTAAAACACTTGTGTTGGTGTTTTGTTCTTGTTTTTTTTTTTTTTTAATTTTTTACTCAGTAGATTTTTCTGTCCATTTCAGATACCTAAGAATCAATCATGAATACAATCATAAGAGGAAGAATTGGAAGTCAGGTATGGCCTACTGGCCTTGTGGGATCACAACAAAGAAAGGGAGTTGTTTAGGTATAGACTATGTCACCAGAAGCCTACTCAGCATACATGATGAAGATGCTGTTTTTGCTGTCATTACTCTTGCCAGCACAGTTACCTGCCACAGATAGGGGTCTAAGACTTGAGTATGTCAAACACATGCTTATAAATCCAGGTTCTTAATAAACAATTAATATCAAAACCCTGAGAATTAATCGAAGATGTGACAGGGCTCACATTCTCTTCCTCCTCCCATAACGTTCATTAGTAATGATAATACTATGACAATTATTGAGTGCATGCATGGGACTTGCTATGAATATGCATATTCAACATGAATATGAAAATGAACCCAGATGACAATTATTGAATGCCTATTCTGGCGCTTGCTAAGTGCTTCTACATGAGAGAAATGTTTGTCAGTGGAGGTGGTTCTTCACTGTACAGTGCGTATGTACTCTAGTTAATGTAGGATTTATGATTTTATTATACTGATGCTGCTTGAGGGAGAGTCAGGCTCAACAGCCCGGCCTCTTCTAAAGGAAGACAGCTGGAAAGGCCCAAAGTGCTAACAAGGTTGGCAGTGTCTGAAGATTGGAACAGGAAATTGGATGGTTAATTTCATTGTCAACTTAATTAGATTTGAATGTGTCACCTAGGAGAAACATTTCTAGTGTGTCTGTGAGGGTTTCTCCAGAAGTTTTACTGGAAGGAGAGAACCCACCTTGAACACTGGTTAGTTGTACAGTCCCATAGATGGGGTTGGGGTGGGGGTTTATGCTAAATAGAGAGGGACACTGGAGAAGGGTTTGCAAGCTCCAGCATTCCCTATCTGAACTTCCTGGACCACCTAGGTGTGAGGTCCCAGACCATATGTTCTTCCTGCTCTCAGGACTCCATTAGGTCCTTACCATCTTGATGGACACTGAGTCTTCAGACATGGAGCCAAAATAAATTTCTCCTCTGCCTTCTACTATATATTAAAGGTGTATTTCATTTTTAAGTATATGTCTATGCATGTACGTGGGTTTGGGTATGGATGTAAGGTGCTTATGAGTGTGGATATCCCTAAGAGAGGGCATTAAATCCCTTGGAGTTAGAGTTACGGGAGACTGACTTGGGTCCAAGGAACCCAACTCAGATACTTTGGAAAGAATAGCAACTGTTTTGTGCCACTGAGCTATCTTCCCAGCACTCCGTAAGTCATTCACTACATATTTGCTCACAGAGATGTGAAATGGATGAATATCTTCTTTATTTATAAAGAACATTTAAAATTATGTATGCCACTGACTCTGGAGAAATGACCTTAGTAGCAGTTGGACTTTGTGGAGTTGTTTCCGGAGCATCTGAAATCTACTACCCATCAGTTGTCCCTTTTCTATTCCTTGACAACTTTGTTTCAAAATACAGTTATAAATATGAGTGTTGTGCCCTACTGTTACGGGATTTCATTATGTGCCAGTGCCAGTCAGTGGAAATCAGAAAGTAATTGGTTATCTTTGTAAGCTGTTTGTCTATATGTTTGGTATGCATTTCTCTTTGTCTATAGGAAAGGTGTCTTTAAGAAAATTTGAGTAAAGTATCATGGAGAATGGAAGAATTATCCAAGAAGCACCAGAATTCCTTGCCACTAGTGATGAGCAGATAACTCAGTAGCATGTTGTAACGGTAATGTTACTGTGGTCGAGGCACACTGACTATACAGGCTTGTCCATTATCCCTCAGAAGAATGGGCCTCTAAGTGACCATGATGATTATGACTAGGTGACAGTGAATCAACATGATATAAATAAACTATACAGATTGTATGGATGCCCATCTCTGTCACGCCAGCATTGTCAGGCAAAGCCGGGCAGATCCTGGGAACTAGGTTGCCATCAATCTAGCTAAAATAGAGAGCTCCCAATTCATTGAACTACCTGCCTGACAGTGGAGGCAAGCACTTATCTTGCTCTGACCTCTGCATGCAAACGCACACCTGGATACTCTAGTGTGTGTGCATTCACACACATACACATAATAGTAACAGACATCATCAAAACAGGATAGTATCATACCATTGCCAACACTTGATAAACATGGAACTCCAAAAAGAAGGCAAGAAACATTAAGGAGGAGAAGAGGGACTGGGTTTTGCTGTGCAGAGAGAACACCTTGAAGCTCACCAATGAAGTACTTTGTAGACCAATTTAGAAAGAAGCAATTCCTGTTTAATGACAGAATAGATTTCAGTCTTGTTTCCATGACTGGACTTGGTACAAAGGAAAACAGCCAAGGACATAACTCATGTGTCACAGTCGTTTTGAAGGCTAATAAATACAGCTAGCCTGTGTTTTAGCTTGCATACTAACGAGTGTAGACAGAGCTACGCAGTATGGAACCACACATAGGAGTTGCTGGCACTGAGCACTTGCCAGCTCGCTCTAGTAGCCCTGTAGCTCTGTTTGTTCATTATTTTTGGGGTTCTGCATGAAAGCCCTGGTGAAGACTATTTATAGATTGAGTGAGCAGACAAGACCCCGGGCATATGGAGCTCGGTCCTTGATATGGAGAAATTAGCAGTGGTAGGTATGTCAGTGCCTTGTCAGAGTTCCTTAGGTGACTGGGGGTCTCTTTCAGAAGGAGTTGAGGTAGTCCTTTGGGAATCCCTTGCTGAGTTCTCGGGAGCCAGTTGGTGTAAGAACAAGCTTGCTCCCTCCTACTTTCCAGATTCCTATGGATATGTGTTCCTTTGCCCCTGTCCAACCTCTCAGTGCCATGCCATCCGCAATAAAGCTTTCAGCAGAGGCCGTGTCTGTGGGAAGGTCAGCCTCTAAAACCGTGACTGAAAATAAAGCTTCTTTTCAATATGACAGAACCCCCTTCAGCTTTTTAATGCAAGGATGCACAATAGTCCTTAATAAACTATATACATACTAATACCTGATAAATAGAAGGCCTAAGCCGTCACCTTTATTCTTTGAATGATATTGGCCATCACCCCCCACTTGTAGCCACACTGACTTTGTTTGTTTAACCAATAATGTTCTTGGTAGCAAAGCCATTTGTAGAGCAGGGTGGACTATCTGGAATGCATTCTTTGGCCTGGATTCAGTCTTACTTGTGGTTTGAGGTCTAGAATGTAAGGATGGCTCAGGACGGTTGTTTAATATCCATCATAATGCTCATATAGTAATATTTACACACACACACACACACACACACACACACACACACACACACACCATGTAAGGATGGCTCAGGATGGTTGTTTAATATCCATCATAATGCTCATATAGTAATATTTACACACACACACACACACACACACACACACACACACACACCATGTAAGGATGGCTCAGGATGGTTGTTTAATATCCATCATAATGCTCATATAGTAATATTTACACACACACACACACACACACACACACACACACACACCTCAACCCCACAGCTAGAGTATAGAAATCAGAGGACAACCTGTGGGAATCGTTTCTGTCTTTCCACCGTGTTCAGCATGTTAGGCCTGAGGATGGAACTCAGGTTGTCTGGCTTGGCAGTGATCACCTCTCCACCTTAGATCTCCTTTGAGTATAACAGGCAACTGAGCAAGGTGTTAATAATACAAATAAAAATTATGAGAAGCCTTTCTCTTCCCTTTGGCTCCCCTTTCTGCTCTTGTTCCCTTTTCCTCTTCCATCCCATATCTGAGGCTTTAGTCAGAGATAGCTTAATCAGCATTGACTGGTGTTTACTCAAATTAAAACCTTTACAAGATAATGCCTGGTAGGATATATTTTGCCAAGGTGGGTGTTTAAACGGAACAAGAAATATGGAACATTAAAGAATAAAGAGGGGTACTCTTGTTTTCTTTCAAATATGCTAATTAGTATAAGCTGTCTTTTCCCTGCCAGTTGGCGCCTCTTCTCTCCCAGCAGCTGTTTTAGATTCTTTAATTGTCTCTTGCCTACTCAGCGATTGTAGAAATATCCTCACTGCTGCATTTTTGCTGAGACACACTGGGATAGTGAGAGTCTTGATGGCACAGGCTGGAGTGGGCTGAGTTCTAATTTTCCTGCTCTAATATCAGGATTTCATGTGTAATATTTTTCTCACCATCTCTGGAGTCTGTTACTCTAAGCAGGGACATCTGGTAAACCCTTGGGTTGCCAGTTGTATTGCTCTTCTTGGTTTCAGTTCTTTCCCTGGGGAGATGTAAAAGAAGGTCCCAAAGACAAAACAAAGCAGCATAGCATCTAGTTCCACCCTAGGGAACCAATGAGTTTATTGGGGTTTCTTTCCAGAGTATAGGTGAGGAGATACTGACAGAGGTGGGCTGACCCTGAAGTAGTCACCCTGGAAAGTTTTTACTCAGCATGGATGATGGACCCCCATAGCTGTGTAGATAGAACCCCCAGTTAAACTTACCCAGCCTCTGGTTCTCTAGCTCCTCCTGTAACCAGGAAGGCCATATACAGTTAGGGCATAATTGTATATAAACTGCTGTGAACTGGCCAGAATCAGATCGTTCAAGAAGCCTGTTGACAGATTTTTACAAAAAGGCAGCTGTTTTACCTGAATGACCCCATTTTAAAACATTCTTCTCTTTCCTGATACTTGAATTCTGTTTTAGCTGACAATATCTTTTTAGCATTACCAGGGATTCCAGCTTACTACAGGACTTCTTCTGTACAGGATTTTCTAATTTCCTTGCTTAGAATAATGGTCAGAATAAAGGTGAGCTCTGCAACTACAGTTGTGTAGACCATGGACTCATGTCATACTTTGGTTAGCCTTTCATGTTTTTGGTTTTTAAAAAAATGATGTGATGGGTAATTTTAATTTAATGGAATGGAATGGTGATTTAATGGATGTAGGAGGACTCAGCCCACTGTGTGCAGCATCAATCCCTAGGGTAGGGATTTGTCCACTGTGTCAGTGGACTTACCAAGCTGAGTACAAGCAAGCAGGTAAGAGTACATACATTCATTTCTTTTCCCCTGTTGATATGTTGTCATCAGATACCTCAAGCTCCCACTTATTTCCCTGCTACGATGGATGGTTAATTGAAATTATTAGCTAAACTAAACTCTATCTTTCTTGAAGTTGTCTTGTCAAGGTATTTTATTACAGTAACAAGAGTGTGACGAGAGCCAACTGTAAAATGTAAAAGTATTCAAGAGAAACACAACATAGGTAATGTGCAACTGAAATTAAACAGTTTCCTCTTTCCAGCGTCCTCTGCATGGTGTGTCCCTCCAACACTGAGCTTGCGTATAATATATTAAGGCAGCTTAGGAAGCTTTGTTAAAATTGAGTTTTGATATTGTATTCTTGGTGACTTCATGACATATTATATGTGATGGTCGGGTAATGTGATTGACGACTCTCCAGAAGAGGCAAACACCAGAGATTCAAATGGACATCTCTGTTTACACACCAGAATGGTAGTTTTGTTTCCTATCTTAATTTCTAGTCATGTGTTTCAAAAACAACTTATGTATAGTTCAAAACAAAGTGCCTTGTTAATTCTCTTTGGTTTATTAAATTATACTAGTGACAATATTTTCCTAATTAGTAACCATTTTAGTTGGACTAGTTTATACATATATGTATTTATATATGTGAATATATACATGTATACATAATATATAAAGTATATGTGTATACATATATACATAACATATATGAAGGCACAAAATCATTGAGATTAGGTACTTGGATTTGAAACTTAGTTCCTTGCTTTAACTGATTTGAAAAAAACCTCGGTTCTACATTACTGTGTCTCCCTGATAAAAGAAAAGCTAGACCAGTGTTACCTTACCCCAAGTTTACTTGAAAAGATCGAGTGAAACCATGGCTAAAGTACTCAATTATAGGTCCTGGAGAGATGGCTCAGCAGTTAAGTCCTATTTACAGAGACCCAAGTTCAATTCCCTGCACTTATGATGCCTGGCTCAAAACTGCCTATAACTGCAGCTCCAGGAATCTGTTGCCCTCTTCTACCTTTAAGCACCGACAAGTACATAGACACACACACGCACTCACACCACTCAGGAATAAAAATAAAATAAATCTAAAAGTACGGAATCACAGATTATTAAAATACCAGGTGGTGTTCTTTCCCTCTCCAAGACAGCCTTTCCTTATTGATAGCATGGGGGGGGGGGGGAATCCCTGTCCTTAATAAAATTTATTGAGAAATGTATGAATTCAGTATGAGCCTTCTAATTCTGACAAACAGAATATTGATTTTTGAGTTTGCGGCTGCAAATCCTCAAAATGAAAGTTTCATGGCCTTCCTTTCCAGTCGCTACTGATATATCTTGAGCAAACAAAGTCTGTATTTAATAGCAGCCTGCTAATTGGAAAGCTACACTAACTTAACACAGATGCTGCAAGTGAGAAGCTGCAAAGCAAGCCCGCTGTGCTCAACCAGCAACAGGATAAAAGCTGCCACCTCGCCAAGCTCCCCGAGATGAACCTGGGACCTTAAGGAGGCTGTGGCGCTAATTACCTTTAGCATGTTTAAACTCTAATTTCTCACTTGTCAGCGAAAAGCGGGGAACTCCTTATTGGTTGGAACCTGTCACACAGCAACGTGTGAAAAGTAAGAGGCGTGAAGGAACCCTCTAGACCCCACCTCCACTAAGACTGCTGAGGTTTTAAAAAGAAGATGACAGGCAGATAGAATTGTACTTCAGAGAATGGCATGGGGTGGGGAAGGGAGGCCCTTGGCTTTCATTATCATCTTTTCTCTGTGCATTCAGACTCATAGGCAAAGGCAGGCAAGACATGAATTTAAGAAAGCAGCCCTCAGATAGACATTAACAGTAATCAGTAATGCTAGTATGTGCAAATGGTGGGGCCATCACCAGCCCAATCTTTGGGAACATTGTGATCATCACAGGTAGATTCCCATGAATTTCCCTCATCCATCTGGACCAAACCTGGCTGTATCCAGACCAGAGAGGACCAGAATGAGCATTTGGTTGGTGCTGGATTCTACCCAAAAACTTTGTGCTTATACCTTTCCACGAGGGGACAACTGCTTTGAAAACAATAGTTAAATATGGTGTGTTTCTCTGTGTGTATATATAATGTGTGTCAGTGAGGAAAAGTGCAGGTGGATTTGTATTATATGGTGTGTGTGAGTGGTGTGTGTGAATGTGTGTGTGTGCATATGGGGTTGATGCTGAGTTGTTCTCTCAGTTACTGTCAACCTCACTATACAGTTTCACTTACATGTATTGGCACGGTATGCATGCACGTAGAGGTTAGAGGGATAACTAGCCAACCAGTTCTCTTCTTCCACCATGTGCATTTCAAGGATTGTACTCAAGACCTCAGGCTGGCCATCAGGTACCCTTATGTGCTGAGCCATGTGGCTGATCCATCCACTTCACTTTCGTTGTGACTTAGTCTGTCCCTGAAACTGGAGCATGTATGCAGACATTGTGTCTGTCCAGCAAGTCCCAGCGATCCTCCTGTCTCTGCCTCCCCAGGTCATTTTGTGACCATATTTTACAGGGCTTCGGGCCATTAATTTCAGGTTTTCTCATGCTTGCAGTTTTGCCCCAGGTCCCCAGAATTAACCCTTAAGCTTGAATACTATTAGAAGCTGATGTTGTTTGAGAGCTTGCAGTGTGCCTAGCCCAGTGTCAAGTGCATACTGTATTGAACGTTATCTCCTGCCTATTAGGTAGCACACTCATTTTTCAAGCATACATGTTGAAGTTTTAAAGTAATTTCAGACCCTGAAATACATAACACCCAGTAGCCACAGACTAGGACTTAAGAACAATCTGATTTCAGAGCCCAAGTCATGAGCATTTGAAAAACTCAATTGTAGAGCCTTGTTAAGCCCTATAGAGGGCGCTGTTTGGATTAAACTCACCCACAGCATTATCTGACACTATGATGAAGCTGGCAAGCACCAGGCCCTGATGCTGCAGACAGGTTTGCCCCTGGGGGAGAGAGTGCAGTGATTCGTGTAACCTGCTGTCAGGGTTATTTAAATCTCAGACCCAGCCTAGAATTTACCTTAATCATCTTTTATCATGTTCTCAAATAGTTTTACAATTTCTCTTTTCTCCGTGAAGAATTTTACATAATGAATTCAGTTCTTGGGCCTCCTCCTCTCTTGTAGTATCTGAAGCTCTTCTGCTTTGTCCTTGATTTAATAAGCTCTTTGACTATCCTATAGAAAGTTGGTATAGGAGGCAATCTTGTACATCAGGGATGTGTTTGAGTATATTCTCATATCCTGGGTAAATTGTAAGCCTGGTCAGACAGAAGGATGCTTCCATACCCGCCCCCACATCTATCTATTTAATACCTTTGGAATAAGCTATGGCCCATATTTAGTCCAGGGATATTGAAATCCATAAGGATTGTATCCTAGTTTCGATTTTGTTCTGTGATTTAAAACAGTCTGATAAGAAGATACTTAAGGCGAGATTGGTTTATTGTAGCTCACAATTCCAGGTTACAGTCCATCTTCGTGGTGGAGAAGTCACAGCTGGAGCAGCTTGATGCAGCTAATCATATCACACTCACACCTAACAGCTGAGAGAAATGAACACAATCATTCTCAGCTAGTTCTCTACTCTTACAGAGTCCTACATCCCAAAGAGAGAATGCTATCACCCATAATGGACTGGATCTCTTCACTGCTAAGGCTATGAGATAATCCCCTTCTGGCCTGCCTACAGACCAACCTCATCTAGAGAGCTTTTCATTGAGACTTCCTTTTCCTTTAATCTCAACTGCAGGAAGGTAGCAGTTAAAACTAACCCTTGCAGATGGTCTCAGTTCTGGGCAAGGTCCTAGTGAGGCCCAGGAGATAAAGTGTGGTAGCGTCTAACATCTGGAGTTAAATGTCAAAACTGTGTCTTCTGTGTTTTGGCTTTAAGAAGAAAACTTGTTGGTGTTAGCCATCTTTGAGAACTGCTCATATAAATGCCTTTGATTCTTCCCCATATTGTGGAGAGAAGCATCGTCCCTCTCTCTTTGGGGTTTCATCCCTGTGTCTGTTTTCTTGAACTCCCCACTTTGGTATGCTTCTGCAAGATGGGAGAATGACTGTCTTAAAGTAACTGCTATTTCCGTAAGAAGTTTGAATACCGTATGGGAAGTTTTTATGAAACTTCCTGTTCCCCAAAGGCTTTAATTATTGGGAAAAATCAGTTAGACATGATCATTAACGTGAGTGCTAAAGATTAAGAAAAAGACAGGCCATTGATAATGTTTATCTGTTTGGGAAGGTTAAATGGGTGCTCTGATAACATAAAGCCTTGGAAATCAGATTCGTTCTTCCTCTGAAATCCATATAGCTGTCTCCTGAGAGGCTCTGTCAGAGCCTGCCAAATGCAGAGGTAGATGCTTGCAGCTAACCATTTTACTGAGCATGGGGTCTACAATAGAGGAATTAGAGAAGGGCCTGAAGGAGCTGAAGGGGGTTACAACACCATAGGAAGAACAACACTATCAACCAGTCAGACCCCCCTGATATCTCAGGAACTAAACCCCCAACCAAAGAGTACACATGGAGCGACCCATGGCTCCAGCCACTTATGTAGCAGAGGATGGCCTTGTTGGTCATCAATGGAAGGAGAGACCCTTGGTCCCGTGAAGGCTCAATGCCCCAGTGTAGGTGAATGCCAGGGCAGGGAGGTGGGAGTGGGTAGGTGGGTGAGGGAGTACCCACATAGAAGCAGGGGGAGGGGTGAGGAGATAGGGTGTTTCCATAGGGGAAACTGGGAAAAGGGACAACATTTGAAAGGTAAATAAAGAAAATATCCAATAAAAGAAAAGTTTAAAAAAAAAAAAGAAGAAAACCACTCAAAATGATGGAAGAAAACTGGAGAATTTTAATAAGTTCGTCTTTTACCTGTCACAGCCTATTTTAAATGCTTTGAAAGTCTTGTGAAAACCTCATTTTATTCTGTCTTCCTTCCTTCCTTCCTTCTTCCTTACCTTCTTCCCTCCCTCCCTCCTTCCTTTTTCCTTCCTTCCTTCTTTCCTTCCTTTCTTCCATTTTGCCTTCTTACTGTATCCTAAAACATTCTCTGGGCAATCAATTTCAGAAGTGTTTCAAGGAGTCTGTCTGCCTTTTTGCTGCAAAGTATGTGGATTCCCACTGTTGAGTGGCTGCCCACGGAAATAAGGAAACACGTATTGTTGCCATTATCTGGATAAAGGAAACACCTGAGTTGGATGAATGAGGCTGCGTTGCTCTTAAGAATGGCAGTCCTGAGAAGTGATGAAGCTGTGGCAGCAGGACTTAACATCAGGTCTATTCATCACTGTGCTTTTCCCCTAATTTGTCCACAACGAAGATGCCAAGTGAGAGATGAGCAAGCCCCGATAAGTTTGGATGCAAGAATCACAGCCTGTTAGGTACAAGCAATAAAATTGAGGCAGCTTAGGGACTCCATTAAGTACACAGTGTTTAGGCATACCACGTCCCTAGGTAGTAGGGGCGCTGTTGAGGAGGGCGTTACACAATAAAATAATTGGGCTTGGGAAATCAACGGGGCTTCCATGGCCTCACATCTCCTTGTTGGGGACCAGGGGGAAGGAGATACACTCCCCAACACATACTTTTAGCATAAAAGCTACACTGAATGAAGTAGCAGGAAGTTTCTCACCGAGTCGACGGGCTGCCAATATATTTTGAATACTAAAAAACAATGGATATAATTAAATTTTGTACAGCTCAGGAAGGATTCAGGTCACGTCATGGCCTGGAAACGATCGCATGCCTTGCTACTCTCTAGGCATCCGGGTATTTGTTTGGAGCAGCCAAATAGAAATCATACAGATTTGATTAGCTATGGCAAAATCTACAGGGACTTGTACGCATGTATTGATGTTCACAGACTAGGTCCTTAAATAAAGCACCATTCCATGTGTTCCAGTGCTCAGGAATGAGTTAAAATATGCAGTGTGGATTAGCTTGGCTTCTTCCATGAGGCTTTTCAGACTCAAACTTTTGTGGTCCTTGGTTGACTATAACTAACAGCTCAGTGGTCCAGGTGTAGCTTCTCCTTGATCTTTTGAGGCCAGCAAATCTGCTATGATAATAACTTAGAGGTTCTCATAGTCCTTGTATTCCCACTCAGGAAAGATGTGTTTTGTTTTTAGTTATGTGTGTGTGTGTGTGTGTATGCATGTGGGTGTATGTAAATGTATATATGATCACAGTACACACAGATACCACAGTATGTTGTTAGATGCCCTAGAGATAGAGTTGAGACCATTATGAGCTGCCTAGCCTGAGAAGGGTGTTGAGAACTGAACTTTTCTATGTTGTGATAGTGTCTACAGTTCTTAGCTGGTGAGTCCTCTGTGGTATTCTCTCGCAAGGTTGTCATTGCTAAGTATGTAGCTCGGTTGGGAGGCTTCTTGTGTTCACCATGTAAATTGGGTGCGATATTATCTATCTATAATCCCATCCCTCGGGAGGATTAGAAGGACAGTGTCATGCTCAGTTATATAGAGGACTTGAGGATAGTTTTTGCTATATTAGACCCTGTCCCCAAAATGAAAGGTTTTCTTTATGCTTAGCATGTGTAGTAGTCGTTAGGAACTGATGTACTGAATGAGGGGAAAAAAGAATACCAAATTTGAAATTTCTTCCTATGTGACATTACTTTTTAGCTAACTATTTTTGTTCCTAGACAGACACACTCATATACATTCGTTACACGGTGATCAAGAAGTATTTAGTTTGCTATAAACTAGCTATTACCTTTTCTTTGACTATCAGTTTTCTCATAAAAATTAGAGAATATATAATTGACAAAATTTTCTACTCAACACACATATACACACTTATTATTCCTACTTGTAAAGACACTGTGCTAATCTTAGGTTTTTTTTCATTTTTGTGTCTGCACAAACGTATGTGTATATATATGTATGTACACACATGCATCATATGTATATTCATGCTAAAATACAATAGTTTTCACTCATTTTCTAAACACTTTCTGCTAATTGATAGAAAATGGTGATCCCCCATGCTCACCCCCACCCTGTTCTCCTTTAAGAGAATCATATTGCTCTTTGAACAAACCTAAGCTTTGCTCATTACGTTGTCTGAATTATAAAAGGACTTTCTTAGTTAACTCTTTAGGGGAAACTCGTGCTCAGCTAATACCAGATGGCTTGCCTGGATGTTTGGAGAACTGCGGGATGGAGAGACCTAGTGTATTCTCTCAGCAGCAGTGTACAACACGTGAATTGAGGAACACAGCCTGCCTGTTACATACTAATCCACTTTGCATTATCTTTGCTTTGTCTGGGGTGGGGATGCAAGAAGATATGAGAGAGGGGTGCAAAAGAAGAAGAGAGGGGTTGGTCTGTAGCTCAGTACAATGGGGTAACAAAGCAGGATGGCTTTGTAAATACCCAAGGATAGCTTAAGCGTAAAAGACGTAAAGATTTGTTTTTAAGTTACAGGTACATGTGTGTGCTGGTGTGTGGGTATGTGCATTTGTGTGTAAATGCCCTCAGAAGACAAAGGAGTTGGATCCCCTGAAGCTGGGGTTACTCATGGTGCAAACCACACCAGTTGGGTGCTGGAAGTCCATTCAGAACTTCCTGAAGAGCAGCGAGTGCTGCTACCCAGTGAGCTATCTCTCCAGCCTAAGGATAAAGGTCTTCATTGCCTTCTCAGTAATGGGAATGAGCTGCTAATTGTGCCAACTTTCCCTCGAATCCTTAGGAAACTGACGACCAGATGTCTTACGTACTGTCCCCAGGGCTATTTAGACAAACCCTAAGGATTTAAATCCACACCTTTTCCTTGATCATGCAGGGGAGGCACAGGCAACTGTGTAACTTCTGAGAGGGAAAAACTCAGTCCTGGCTAGCTGTATCAGGGATGACTTCTTGGGGGAGGTGGCTTCTACACTGGGCTTTAAACACGATAAAGTTGAACTGGATATCTGCTAGAGCAAGAACTGGAGGGTTCAGTTCAGCATAATGAACCTTAAAGGCCATCTGTTCTGGACCTCTAATTTGCAAAGGACGAAACTGGGATCTGGGAGGTTAGGCGACTTGCTGTAGGACATATGGCTAATTAATTGGCTTTCGATCTGTTCTCCTGGGTCCTTTGACCAGTGCTATTTCTCCACCGTTTATGCACACCAGCTTTCATTCAGCAGGCTTTTCACGACTGGTGCATAATGGCGTTTCCGAACGGGTTTCAGTCAGAAATGGAAACTTCCTCGTGTATCTGTGTGGGAAGATATTAGCTAGGACAGACTTGGGGCAGACATGGACAGGAGACATTAGGATGTCTACATTAGGACATGTAGAATGTTAGCTTCCTATCTTTTTCTATAATTTTGTTATTGCTTGTTCTGTTTCCTTTTATAAATACAAGCATAGAAACAAAAATACTGTGGGAAAAATGATATAACACTCTACCACCACATATTAGATTTATCAACCTCCTAAGAAAGTGACCTTGGGCCTGAGCCAGTGGCTCAGTTGGGAAAGTGCTTGCTAGGCAAGGACAAAGACTTCCTCTCAATTCCTAGAATCTACATAAAAAAAAAAAAAATCTAAGCTCGCCCATAATCTCATCAATAGTGAAGAGAAGACAGGTGCATCTTTGGTCCTTGCTGGCCAGCCAGCCTAGCCTAAGTGACAAGTGCCAGGCTAGTGACAAAGCTTGTTTAAATGAGGCGCTTAGCTTTTAAGAAATACCAGCTAAGGTTGTTCTTTGGCTGAGATGAGGAGCATTGTTAAATAAATAGGAGACCAGAAAGATGACTCAAAGGGCAAAGTACTTGTTGCCAACCTAATGACCTGAGTCCAATCTATGGGACCTATATAGTGGAGAGAAAGAATTGATTCCTGAAAGTTGTCCTCAGGCCTCTACATATATGTGGTGGCACAGCCACACACAGAGAAGTAGAATGTAATATAGAATATGTAGAAAACATTAACAAAAGAAAATGCCCTAGTTGGTTCTTAGATTAATGGCAGATATGTAGTGCTTTTCCTGCCCACTATGGGGGCTTCAAGAAGGTACATTAAGGCAGCAGGATTCTAGTGTAATACAAATTCTATGGCAGCTACAAATGAAGGTTGTTGTTTGGGTGGCATCTTCCGAGTTCTAAGCTGTCCCTTTCTTTAAAGCCAACCAGGCAACTTTTGCTTTCCTAATCAAGTAGTTTGCTCAGGCTCCCGAACTACTACGTAGTCAGTCTGGGATTTGGGTAAACACTCTCTGGAAATGCAGTTATCTTACCCTGATTGCTGTCTTTGAGTCCTCTTCTCCCTCTCAGATCTCAATATAGATCTGGACCTTGAAGTGTGACTTCCTTATTTTTTTTCCTTCCCTCTAGTGATTAAAACTAAAAAGCAAACCTTTCAATAAGTCCTGAGTCAGCAGATATACTCCTCTCTTTGGTGTAGGCTTTTAATAGACCAGCCAGATTACAGTAATTAGCCTATGTATTTCCTCATTAAAATGTCATTAGTGAAGGCTTTGTTCTTTCGAGATCTTCAAAATCCGGTTGATTTCTTCGTGTTGTATCATCAACTGTTTGCCGGAGCCAGGTGTTCATCTTAGGTGCCTAGGAGCAAGGGTTATTTTGAATTGTCCTACTTAGAAGAGGTGGTGTCTTAGTTGCTTAATTTAGTTAGTTGCTATGAAGAGACACTTAGACAATGACCAGTCTTATAAAGGAAAACATTTCATTGGGGCTGGTTTACAGTGTCAGAGGTTTATTTTATCATCATGATGAGAAACATGACTACCATGTTGGCTGACATGGTGCTAGAGAAGGAGCTGAGAGCTCTACATCTTGATCTTCAGGCAGCAGAAGGTACTGTGTGTCACACTGGGTGTTGCTTGAGCATAGGAGACCTTAAAGCCTGCCCCTATAGTGACACTTCCTCCAACAAGGCCATACCTCCCCTAATACTGACACTCTCTCTAGGACAAGCATTCAAACACAGGAGTTTATGGGTACTATACCTATTCAGACCAGCACAGGTGACCACAGAGAAGATATCAATATGCTGTGTCTTGATGATGTCTTTCTTCTATTCTGTGAGTCAGGACAGATTGTCCTTTCTCTTAGTATCTACATCTGGTTCCTAGAGTTTATGGGAACCTACCAAACCTGGATCTGTGAGGATAAACAATAAACAGCTCCCCCTTGCTTTTCTTGGTAGGACTGTGAAAAGCTGAAAAAAAACCCAACAGTAATAATAAACAATTCTATAATAATGAGCTTATTTCCCACTCTCATCACAAGAATGAAAATATTTGTGTTAGATAAAGCTGGAGAAATTGTTTAATCATTAAGACCACTGGATCCTCTTATAAAGGATCCAAGTTTGATTTCCTGCATCTCATGGTGGCTCAGAACGTTCTATAACTCTGATTGCACAAGATCCAACACCTCCTTCTGACCCTTATAGTAATATATATGTGTGTGTGTGTGTATACACACACACACACATACATGCATATATATACACATATAAATATATATGAGTATGTATGTATATATGTATATATATATACATGTATATATATATACATATATATACACACATACACACACACAAACGTGTAGGCAAAACACCCATATACATACTAAAAATAAAAAAAATCTTTAAAAAAATAGAATATAGGTATAGAGCCAGACCACTGTGAGTTGTAGCATCACTACATGTTAACTGACTATGCTGAGGCTTAAGGTTTAACATTCTTAGTTCTCTCTATGGGATTGTGCATAAACATATATTCCTGGAGCTTTTCTTCACATCTTGTACTACTTACTAGTGACAGGAGATCTCTGTGCCCAGTCTAGCTCATTTTAGTTTACAAATAAATGACAGAGAGGCCTGGTATTTTTATTAATGAGTGGCAGGCACTATGCTGAGTGGGTTCTGAGCTATTCTAACCCTCTATGGCTACTTACTTCCTAGACATTTAGTTTACAAATAAATGACAGAGAGGCCTGGTATTTTTATTAATGAGTGGCAGGCACTATGCTGAGTGGGTTCTAAGCTATTCTAACCCTCTATGGCTACTTACTTCCTAGACATGCGGTCTTTTACCTGCATCTGAACCTTGCCTTGGCTCATTCTGGCCTGTATGTGTCCTCATGGCTGCTCTCTTATTGTGACCTCATGGCAAATCTTCCTTGCTCTCCTCCTCCTCCTCCTCCTCCTCCTCCTCCTCCTCCTCCTCCTCCTCCTCCTCCTCCTCCTCCTCCTCCTCCTCCTTCTTCTTCTTCTTCTTCTTCTTCTTCTTCTTCTGTTTTTTGTCTCTCTTTTTTCCTTGGGACCCCTTGACTGGGACTGGAAGTCCTGCTTTATTCTCTTCTGCCCAGCTCACTGGCTGACCAGCTCTTTTACTAACTAATCAGAGGTGATATAAAACGATCTTTATACATCACTGAAACAGGAGATGCTCCAAATACCATAGCAATGCCAAAGTCCCACCTGAAAGGAGATGTCTGGACTCGGCAATCAGCATCTGGACACACCATGCACAAAGCCATGCCCCCAACAGTTGAAGGATGTACGTTAGGGGTCTGTGGGGCCTGTTTGGAAATTCAGTCATATCATGAGCATGAAGCTGAATTTGTATGGTGGAAAGTAGGGAGTCATTTGTTTTATTTTGATATATTCATGAAAGAAATCTCAACTGCTAACAAAGAAAAGACATCGCTGTGCCTTTAGATATCCAGATGAGGTGTCGTTCTTGGGAAGGTCAAGCTGTCGGATGTTGTAGGTTGCAGAAGACAACAGTGGAACAAAGGCTGCGCATGGGGTATCACCGAGGTAGCCATCCCTCCTCGGTCCTGGGGAAACCAGGTGGAAAAGCGGAAGCAAATGGCATAAGTTGATGCAGGTCATAAGTGAGTACGCCTGTTCTGGCCCACTGAATATATGCACATCTGTAAATTGCTTCTCAGATGTGCCCATCCAGTATGACCCTCTCACACACCTGTACTCCTTACAGCTGCTCTTTGCGGTCATTTTAGTATCATGTGTTCATAATTTCTCACAACTGTGTATGTAGCTCTGCTTTTCTAAAAAGTAAAGGGGTTTCCTCTTAATGCTGCCACTGTTCAGTGGAACACCTCTTCCATGTTATAGCAGTAATGACACATTAGGTCAGCCGAAAGAAAATAGAGGGTATGATTTTTAAAAGTAAAGACATAACTCATAGGAATATAACACTCTATTAAGGTGTAGAGATTGAATTATGTACCGTCTCTCTCATTCCAACCTTACAGTAATTTTCTGGCTGTTTGCAGCAAGACTAGCTTATTGTCAAGATGAAAGAACAGCCAGCTACCCTCTCACCCCGTTCTCTTCCCACTCTGTATTCTGTATGCAGATGTGGCATTTTTTTTTTAGTAAAATTTCAGCACTGTCTTCTCTCTAAAATGAAAGTGTTTCCACTCCACGATTAGCATCTGTTTATAGAATAGTTGGTATTCTCCTAATTAGATCCTGCACAGAAATAGAAAGGCTGCTATGTAAAAGGATAATGAATCTTTATTGCACAGTCGAAATCAGATTTGTGCAAAAGGCACTTTGAAGACAGTAATAAGCAGAGACATGTATTAAATCACCCAGATAAGACGTCCTCTTTATATTTTCTATTTATAAATGGAAATTATGACTGCCCAGTGGGTTCCAGATGACATTTCCTATTACCAGCAAAGGATTTTTAGTCTTGACCATAAAAGTTATCTAAATTCAAAAGCCTTTGTGGTTTCGTGGCTCTAAAGGACACTTCTGGAAGGGACCAAGGCTGGGTGGAGAGAGTCTCTTGTCGTTTCCTTTATGTGTGCACGCTGCCAAAGGCAGAGGTGGCAAGTGGGAGAGGAAAGGAAGCTTGTGAATCAGCTCTGATAGGATCTAATCAGGAAACCAGTGTCCACCTCCCACGGGCAGCAACATTTGAAGTCTTCTGCCTTGGCCCCTTGAGATCCAAGCTCAGGTCCTTCCTTATAAACTCTACCTGACACATTCTCATGGTATGCATTGTCCTGTGGCCAGCCTGGGATTCATCCCTATGCTAAGTTCTTGGAGGGGAGGTTTAGCTTTGACACCTTGATGTGCCTCTGAAAACAAGAGGAGGAGGAGGAGGAAGAAGAGGAGGAGGAGGGGAGCAAGAGAGAGAAGAGGAGTGGCAGTAAGAACATGAAGAGAAAAACCACAAAGGAGAGGAGGATAGGGAAGATGAGGACAAAGAGGATTAGCTAGAGGAGGAAGGGAAAGAGGCTGGAATCAGTGAAGAAGGGACCAGGAGGCAGCAAAAGTCAATGTCAGATGAGCTGCCAGGCATGGAGATTATAGCTGTTGAGGACCTTGGAGAGTATCGTGTGTCTTTTGTGTCTATTTTGCAGTCAGAGCTTTATGTAAGATGGCAGTCTCTCCTGGACTGTACTTAGTATCGATTTACTCCCAGGCATGCCAGACCATGTTAGCATTACTAAAGGAGAGGCTGCAAGTATTTCTCTCACCCCAGACATGAAGAATGTATCCTTTTAGCTCTTCTGTTCTCTTTTCCTTGCCTCTTGTCATTTTTTTTTCCCTTGCACGGCTCTCCCAGTCACACCTCCCTCTTTTTTTTTTTTTTTTTTAAGTCAGAGTTGTTTTTTCAAATCGTGATAGTTTCAAATTGTTCTCCAGACTGTTATGTTGGAGTGAGGAAGATGGCCCTGTGGGTAGTAACACTTGCTATTCATGCCTGTGGATCTGCATTTGAATGTGTAGCAGCAGTGTAAAATGTACGCACATGGTTTGTATGTGCATATAACCTCAGCATTGTAGGGGTTGACTATAGGAGCATCCCTGGGGCTTAGTGATCCTCATGCTCATTCCAGATCCTGTCTCCAGGGAATAAGGCTGGTAGTGATAGAGCAGGGCACACAGCACCCTACTTTGTCCTCTGCATTCGTATGGTGGCTTGAGTGACAACGGCCCCCGGAGGCTCATATGTTTGAATACTTGGTCCTCAGTTGTTGGGAGGATTAGGAGGTGTGGCATTGTTCATGAAATTGTGTCATGGGGCCAGACATTGGACCCCCTGCACTCAGCCTCCTCCTTAGGATTTTAAGATTCGAGTTCTCAACTGTTCCTGCTGCTGTGCTTCATTCCAGACTCTAACCCTCTGTTAACCATAAGCCCAGTTAAAATTTTCTTTATAAATTGCCCTGGTCATGATGTTTTAGCACAACAATAGAAAAGTAATTAATGTGATATGCGTGTGCTAGCACACTTATATGTACACCGTATACATCTACACACACACACACACACACACACACACACACATTTAATTTTTAATTAATTAACCTTTGCTCTTTGGAGACAGGGTATCTTGTAGCCCAGGCTGGCCTGGAACTTTTGTCTTTTTTCTATTACCCACCTTCACGTATGTACTATCTAGGCTGACTTTTCTTTCCCTTTTCATTTTAAAGAAAGATGAAGTGTTTTTTTTTTTTTTTTTTTTTTTACTAAGAAATCACTAAAATTAAATCCAGCAGAGTTTTTCTGATAGAAACAGAGTGGGGTAACAACTCAGACTTGTGAGGGAGGCTTCTGACATACAGGTGGAAAGGCCTTGCTGTAGGCTGATTCTGCAGGACCAGGATGTGTGCTGTGTCAAGTGTTCACCAGGGGAAGAAAACAATGCTTAATTTCGAGACCAAAAATACCACCCTCGCTAACCATTCTGAACTCTGCTGTTGTTTCCCCAGTTACTGTTTTGTGCTTTTCTGGAAGTTTGGGAAGACCAGTTGGCTGCTGGAGCCATACCATCTACTTATCGTCTCCACCGTTCATGAGACTGATTCATTTCTGCTATTATAGGGTGTGGGTAGGGAGCCTGGGATGAGCTCCTGGGCCAATTTACATATTTCCATGTTACCTAGCTCGGATGACATATGGCGACACAGAACACTTGGATCTATTTCCATTCTGCCAAATTCAATTTCAGAAAAACTTGGAATATTCCGATGTTTGTTTTGTGTGACAAAAGTTCTTAGATCCATTTTTTTTTTTTTTTTTGGGTAGACAGCAGTAATAGTGCTAGAAAGAATCTCTGAATTTCTAAAAAGAATATGGATCTGATTCCCTGTTTGTTGTTATCTTCTTTTAAGGGGAATATTGTGTTTGGGATCCTGTGACGTTTTATGTAAAAAAAAAAAAAAATGCCCATGTAGCACACTCAGTTGGAAGTGTATTTCATATATAGGAATAGGGATAGGGATAGATTGGATTCATGTGAAGTGATAGTGGATGTTGACTATGTATTTTTGATTATCTATCTATCTATCTATCTATCTATCTATCTATCTATCTATCTATCTATCTATCTATTTATTATTGTAGCTGTTTGTATTGGGGAAACTTGTGCTGTAGCCCAGAGATGAAAGGTCAGAGAGCAGCTTGCAGGAAGAGTTGACTTTTTCTTTCACCATGTCGGTATCAGAGGGATCAAATTCAGACCATCCGGTCTGGTAGCAAGTGCTTTTACCCGAAGAGCCAGACCACTGTCCCAAGTCGACAACTTTAAATATGTCTCCATTTTGAAAACCCCTACCATTGGAATCCTCCTGTTTCCTTTATGAAAACACATGTCATGTTCCTTAGGATATTATCATGGATGTGAGTCTGGGAAGCTTCCAGGAGGTGGCTCAGTTGATGGACAGCTGTTTTCTTTCAGGTAATCACAGCTTCTTTTCTGGTAGACCCTGGGAAGAAGACAGATAGTCAGAAGGAAATACCACAGGCATTGCATTAAAACGTCGAGGCATGAATTCTGTTTTCCCTTCTAGAGTGGCCTTAGAAACTACCCTAACTTCCACAGCAGGGAGTAGCTCAGTAGGTAAAGTATATCTGAGAAACCACATTCATTCCTTAGGACCCAGGTTATTACAAACAAACAAAGAAACAAACAAAAACAAGATGAAAACCAAACAATAACCACCACCACAACAACAACAACAAAATATCGAGTTGGAGAAATGTGCCAGCAGTTAAGATGCTGGCTGCTCTTTCAGAAGACCAGAGTTCAGTTCCGAGCACCCAAACTGGGTGGCTCACAACTGCCTGTGCCATCAGGTCTTGAGAATCCAGTACCCTCTTCTGGCCTCCAGAGGTATTGCACTCAGGTACACATACCCATACATAGACAAGCATGCACACAGGTAATAAGTAATGAGTAGTCTCGGGCTTGCTTTAAATCCCAACCCTGAGGAGGTGTGGAGGCAGTCAGATTCCTGGGGCTCACTGGCCAATAGTCAGCTCAGCCTATCTGAAGGCCCAGGATAGGGAGAGTCCTTGTCTCAAAAAGATAAGATAGATGGTACCAGAGCACCAAGAAACACCCTTAAGTTATCCTCTGACCTCCACATACCCAAGAACCGACATAGCCATGAGTCCATGTATAAAACTTACATTTTACAGAATTATTATACAGGTGACACAGAAGAGAAATCCAGGTGGCCCACGTAAGGGCACCCAGCTCACCGTTCAGCACTTGCTGGCCCATACTTATACTAATTTATTTCAGAAGTTTGCTGCTGAATCTACAGGACAGCTTATGGCATATCCACATGGAAGCAATGCACCTAATTCGTATTTAAAAGTCTTTGAAATACTCAGGCAGTTCTGTTTTTTTTTTTTTTTTTTGCAGACAGTATACTGTATCTTATGTTTCCTCCTATTTGCTGTGAAACAGAAGGCAATTTGTTTTGAACCCTGTGCTCCAAACTGGTGGCTTAATTAAGCAAGTTTATTGACTGTCTCTGAGGCTCTGGTTAAAGACTGGCAAACATGTTGCGCCTGTATTAGTGTTTCTAAGCAAATCAACGGAAGCGGCGGGTTTCCCACCCAGCTCATCCCCCACTTCTCCTCCCAAACTCATTCTTGCTCTGCAACATCTCACTTATAATCTGTTAATTAAATCACTTCACTCTGCTTTATATAATTTTTAATTTAGCATTCATTTTCAACTTAGCTTTTGGCTTCATTTACTGATAATAAACAGAGTTGCATACAACACATGTCCCAGCAAAACACCCAGACATACACATACAGATGCCAATAATTTTTTTCCAGCATGCCAGGCACATTAAAATTAAAGGCAGCATCTCCCCTCACCCTTTCCATTACCAAACGTGCACCCTGTTTGAATAATACATTCTCCCCGACCGTCTGCATTTGGCTAATGCGTAAAAATTATGAGCAGCATGTCACTCATACCTGTTTGAAAATTCATGGTTTTTTCCCAGACACAAGTCTATAGGAAACTTTTAGGATGGCCACTCACTTCTTTCTTTATTCTTTTTGTTTTTGAGGTATGGCCTCATGTGCCCTGTGTACCCACCCTGTCTTGGCCTCGCTGAGGGTGGTGACCTTGTACTCTTGATCCTCTAACTTCTCCCTCTCTAGGATCACAGGTGTGTACTGCTGTGTCTGCTTTATGCATTCCTAGGGATGGAACCCAGGGTTTCAGGTGGAGTATCAAGCACTTTAATAGCTGAGCTCTAACCCAGCTTTCGTCAGTCTCCACAGTGCTAGGATTATAGATTTAAGCCTCCATGCCCCAGTAAGAATGGTCAATCTGGTATCTTGGTTCTGTACTGTTGAGTGTGTGTGTGTGTGTGTGTGTGTGTGTGTGTGTGTGTGTGTGTGTATGTGTGTGTGTGTAGTATGATTTTTTTCTAGAATTCAAAAGAATATTTTTTTTCAGATAAGGTGTCATGTAGCCCAGGCTATCCTCCAAATCCTCATGTAGACAAGGATATCCTCAAACTTATAATGCTCCTACTTCCACCACCATAGTGCCTTGATTTGCAGGCACACCCCCCACTAACTGTTCATTCAGTGCTAAGTTTCATGATGGGTAAGTGCTCTAACAGCTGAGCTGTGTCCCCAGTCCCTTTTCCCACCCATATACTTTTTTAAAGACATGGTCTCTTTGTAGCTCAGGGTAGCCTGAATTTCACCCTGCAACCAGGGTGTCCTCAAACTTCTATCAATCTTCATGCTTACTGAAGCTCTTTGACTCATTGGTACAAGCAGTGAAGGCTTTCTAGAATTCCTCCTCTGTAACTTTTTAAACATGTGTAAACTCTGCTATGATAACTTAAAGTAAATTCTTTCGAGCTTATTTTTTTTACAGTAGCCTGAATTTCAAATATATAAATTCCCTGACTTACAGTGAGACCAGAGAGTTTTCAAGACTTTGACTGTATGAGCCATGCAGCTGCTGTCTTCTGAACAGCATAACTGGGATGTGGGTGCAGTTGCTAAAGTCCTCTGAACTAGTTTCTTTGGTTTGTTTCCATGTCTCTCTTGACCTAAGTTAGAAAAGTTGCTGCTGCGACATTTCCATGAACATCAATCTTTTGTAACTTTTCTTAACACTTGTCTACATTTGACCATATCCTCTGACTTCCTGCCAGTGAATCAGCAAGTCATGTGGTTTGTGCTTTTTTTGTTAGGCAGTGTGTGAATGATGATTGTGACTCAAAAATGTGGTCTCATCCCTTATCCTAGTTAGCTGCAGCTGTCCATGTGAACTGGCCTAGAATCATCTGATGACGTTTCAATTGAGGGCCTGTAGGCATCAGATTCAGCCTGTGGCCATGTTTGGAGAGGATTGTCTTGATTGCTATAGGGAGGCCTAATCTATTGTGGACATCCACATTCCCTGGGTAGGTGATCTACCCAGAAAGCTACTTAGAAAGCTAAGTGAGCATGAGTGTGTGAGCAAGGGAGCAGGCAGGCTTCCTTTTCAACCTTGTTGAGTTCCTGCCCTGAATCTCCTTGGTGATATGCTGTGACTAGGAAGTATAGTTGTTTTGTTTGAGCATTTTCTCACCGTAGCATATGAGACTAGAACCCTTGTGGAGGTGATATTCTAGAATAGGACGACATGCATTTTACAGATACTCACTACACAAGAACAGAGTTATGTCCACCATGGCTGAGCATGTGGGAACCCATGCTTAGACCAGCAATATTATTTACATCAAATGTCTTAGTTAGGGTTTCTATTGCTGTGATGAAACAGCACGATCAAAAAGCAAGCTATGGAGGGAAGGGTGTATTCAGCTTACACATCCACATCTCCGTTCATTATCAAAGGAGGTCAGGATAGGAGCTTAAACAAGGGCAGGAACATGGAGGCAGAAGCTGATGTACAGCCCATAGAGGAATGCTATCTACTGGCTTGCTTATCATGGCTTGCTCAGCCTATTTTCATATAGCACTGAGGACAACCTAGGGGGATAGCACCACCCACAGTGGGCTGGGCTTACCCCCCATTAATCACTAATTAAGAAAATATCCTACAGATCTGTCTACAAACCAATCATATGGAGACATTTTCCTAATTGAGGCTCCCTCGTCACAGATAACTTGAGGTTGTTTCAACTTGACATTAAACTATACAGCACACCAAGATTCAAGGGATAGCTAGTACCTTAATAAATATGAGGCTGTGGTGTACGTTGCGTACAGAGTCCTGTGTCCATAATGCAAACACTTGTTAGGATATCTCAAGTAGGTAAAGGGTGGGTTTCATGAAGCTAGCAGGATACTCGAATGTTAGATTTTTTATTCTTCAGGCAGTGAATGTAAGATTTTAGGTAATGACTGACTCAGTGGAGTTAATATACTTGAAAAACATCATGTTGAAATGATGGTGAGATATATACATTATACAAGGTAAATGGTGACAACCTAGTTAACCAAAGCAGGTGACAGTTGTGGAGATAGTCAAGGGTGGACTAATTTGACAGCCTTTTGTAGGTAAATGGACAGGACTTTTGATCAGTTGAACCTAGGTAAAAGGGAAAATTCAGGTGTAATGGGTCATGTGGTTTTCTGGCTTGAGCAGTTGTGTAAATGTTAGTAATTTTTCAGTTTGAAGGTGATAAAATACTTGTTATACCTACCTTGTGATTGTGATCTCAGAGTCAAGGGCAAAGGTCATCACTCATAAAACACATAGCATTGAGAGTCTTCAGTATGAAAGGTCTTCTGTTTCAGGTGGAAAAAATGAAATTGTGATTTTGTTTTAGACTCTTTAATCACTTTTGATAGCCACCTGCCCCACACTCTTAGTAATAACTGGCAGGATTGTTCATTGAAAATTTGACAAATTGCAAAATAATTTCAGAATTTGTATATTTTTTAACACCTCCCACTTTTGCATATAATTTGTGTGTGTGTGTGTGTGTGCGTGTGTGTGTGTGTGTGTGTGTGTGTGTGTGATGGAAATTTGTATGCATGAAGGTCAGAGGACTACTTACAGAAGTCAGTTCTCTTTTTCTAACAAGTGGGCACCAGAGATTGGAGTCACTGGGTGTGGCAGCAAATTCCTTTACACTCCAAGGCATCTTTACAGCTCACTCCTCTAGTGTTGTGCTAGTGCTAGTGTTGTATTCTATGGTTAAAAGAGTGTTGTGGAGTTTTCTATATTAGCATGTTGTAACTCTTTATGTTTAATCTGGTCAGCACTGGGAAAAATCTATGAGTCCTTAGTGCTGTAAGACTGGATGGAAGTCACAACCTTGTCACTTGATGAGTGATGGATGTGTTTCTTTTTAAGCAAATGAGCTGTAGCAGACATTTTTGATACCCACTCTCATTCCCTGCCTTTCCATTTCAGTTAACAGTGGCCCTTTCTCCACCTGACTGTCCCCATATTCATTTATCTACATGGTTTCTCTTGTCATTGAGTTCTGTTTTTCCCTAGGAGTAGTAGCAATAAGAGGGAATTGACTGTTATTTGGATATTCCTTAGACAGTGAATATTATGAGTTACTTCTTCACACGTTGGGTAATTGTATTCTGGAGTGTGCATTTAAACTGGCTTTTAAATTCTATTTGCCTGTGGTGCTAACTTGACCCTCATTCTATTCTCATACTTTTCTTACTTTATGTATAAACTTCTCAAAAGCCAGCTTTGGGGATAGCCTACACTACTTTTTCTTTATCTTTGGTAAGACTGTGTTTGGCTAGATGGTCACTTCTCTACTGCACAGGTCTGCGATGACCCCTAATCATGTATGACTCCCAGCAAGCATCTGTCCTTTAGCAAAAAGCCTTGGTAGAGTCCACACTCGGCTGTGTATCTGAAACCATTAGTTACGTAAGAGTCACAGGTACCAAGTTATGAGATTTCATTTTTTTCTGTAAATTACCTTTCATGGCTAGTTTTCTTTTTATTTTCTTTCTTTTAAATTTGCTTATATTTCTTTTTATTGTTTCCAACACTGTTTGGACATATTAATCTGGAGTTTTATTTGCCATGGTAGCTTTTATTAATAAGGAAAAATACTGCCTTGGCACTTAAAATAAGACAAAGGGAGAAAAACAAGTAGATGGAAGATAGTTTTGTATTGTTTGTCTCTTCAGCATTCCTAGATGTATGTTTATATTAGCCAAGGGCTCAAGTAACTCAGGATTTTCTGCTATCTGCATTCTCTCTCAGTGCACTGACCTGGAAATTAATGATGATCTAGGCAAAATGGTGAAAAAAAAATAACTGAGAAGTTTGGAAGACAGCTACAGTCTGGTGCTCATGGTTGAATGGAACATAATTTTCGTTCCTAGCCTACTTTTCTTATCTACAAGGACCAGAGAAGGAAATGTGTACTTACTAGACTCCCTTGCAGCTAGAATTCTGTGTGTGATTTAAATGTATTTGTTAGAGATTTTGTTTTCTCATTTTGTGTTATTTGTTTCATTGTGATCCAGACAGTATGTTACCAGATAGTTCAGGCCATCCTGTAATTCACTAAGTGGTTCTGAAATAGCCTATGGCCCAGAATCCTTTTATATTAAACTCCCAACTGCTAGGACTTCAGGTGATTGTTACCAAGGTAGGCTGTGAATCTGGGATAATAAAAATGAGGTAGATGTCATGCATCTTCAGCATTAACTGTTTTGTTCTTTTGTTTGTTTGTATTTATTTTTCTGACATACCAAATTGTGATTTTGTAGTTGTTGTTCAGTGGAAAGGCTTTTTAGTTTTTCAACTATCTACTTTCTGGATATCAAAGGACCTGGGTTTTTATCCTGTAAAGAATCAAAGTGAACCCTAGTGCATGCTGTAGGCCAGCCACAGAGAAAACCCAACTCTATGTGTCCTTGCTGCTTCCTAACCATACATATTATATTAGTTTTTCTTTTGTTACTGTGATAAAAACCAAGTTTGTTTATTTTGGGTTTGTTTGTTTGTTTGGTTTTTGATTTTGGTTTTGTTTGCTTATGGTTCCAGAGTGATAAGGTCCTCAATGATGGGAAAGATTTAGCAGTAGGAGCAGAAAGCATAGAGGTTCCATAACCTCTGCAAATAGTGCCACTGACTGGGGATATCACTATTGCTGTGTTTTGAGACATGATAAAATTAAATTCAAGTTTATATAACTATGAACTATGATGTTAGATCTGGTAACCAAGTAACTAGTGAGCATTATATGCTAAATGCATAGATGAATCTCATACAGAGGTGGCAGGGAAAAGAACAGAAAATACAGGATATTATCACAGTTTACACTTTAAAATATGAGTTCTAGACTCTTCCATGTGAATAGTCATTATGGATGACTTTATATGGCTGAAACCTGAGAAAAGATAGTCAGAGGTGACAGCAAATATATATGTGTTCTATAACATGAGAAGTTGCTAAATGTCTTTCACAAATTTATAATGTTATGCTTTGATAGAAAATCAGAACTTTTACCTCAATGGGGATGAAAGATTTTTTTTATTCTAGAGCCAAATATGAGTTACCATGGTTTGGGAACACAGGTTTAGATTACCTCAAACTCCATGTTCCAACATCAGTAATTCACAACTGCCTATAACTCCTGCTGCAGGGCATCCCAGTGTCCTGTCTGCCCTTTGCTAACACCTGCACATATGTGTACATACCTACATACAGATATACACATATTAAGGTTATTTTTTTTTTAAAAAAAGCTATTTTAAAGACAAAAATTTAAAGTTTACAGAGCGTGAGGAATGCCATTGAAATTCACTGTGTTCAGCTCCTGGGTGTGTGCTGGGTTGGACTTGTAGCTTCACAGTACCTCCACCTGCATTGTTCCTAACTTGTGATGTCAGCAAGGGGTATTTTCTTCTCCCTCCTGCTACAGAACCTCGACTTCTCAATGCAGAGAAGCAGGACAAGGTTTCTAACCTTTCGTTTTAGAACTCAGAGGATAGTCCCGTGATTGAGTCCCTGTATAATATGGTTTTAAAAAAGCAGAAAATTTGATTTGCTGGGGCCCAGGCATGCAGCTGAAGGTACTGTGGTGTAAGCCAGGGTCCGTGCCCTCAGGGTCTCTAATCAGCCACCAAGGCATGCATTACCACTTCCTGTTTTCCATTCATTATGATAATTCCCTACAAAGTCCCAACCCCACCTCCACCAATTATTTTTGTCTCAACCTTCTAATTACAACATTATATGACCATTCAGCCTGGCACTAATTAAATCATTACTTAATTCACAAAGTGTGTGATAATGCTGATGCTTTTTGTCAGCTGAAATTACAGCATGGTGCCTTGTTTTCTTTACTTTCTGAGGAGACAGGAAGGAGCAGAAAGGTTGTTCCTCTGTCCAAGGCCCCAAACTACCCTTCTAGTAGGTAGATGACCACCGTCTAGACCAGACCCTTTTTTGAAGAATGAAAAGCAATGGGAGGCGTGGCCGTTTGACTAAGCAAGAAAGGGCTCTGTCAAACAGGACTTATTCTGGAGCCAAATATGAATGGGTGTGGATCAGAAGCATTGATTGGTTTTCCCAAATAACAACATTCCAGCGAGGTAGCAATTTCATGAACAAAGGAAGTCATAAAACACCACACTTGGGGGCTGGAGGAAGTTTCTGGTTTATATTGGTCTTGCAAAGATCCCAGGTTCTGTTCTCAGCAGCCGTGTAGGGAGGCTAACAACCACCTGTAACTTAAGCTCTGTGGCAATCCACAGCCTCTGTCCTCCATGGTCATCACTGCTCAGGTCCACCTCCACTGACACCCACGTACACGTAATTTGAAAAATAAGAAATTCTAAAAACATACTTTTCAAACATCGGTGGCAAGCATTCTGTAGGAAAAGCAGGGAAGACTGGGGTCTCACGTGCATTCCAAGCCCTTGGATTTGTCAGTTTGGGTCTCTTTTGTCCACAGCAGAAGGTTTACCCTGTGGTCACAAAGGTGTCAGACACAGACAGAGAGGAGTAACAAACGGCTGTCACAGGGACTAATGACGGCTCAAGATAATTTGGGTCAGGACTTCAGGACGTGCAGCATTCCATCTGTGCCCCTCACGGAAGCTGTAATCAGTTTGTCAGCCTTTGTGGTAAGAGGTTCTTTCCAGGAAGTGTCCTGCTCAAGCGTGTAGCCTTGAGACAAGAAACCAGAGTCTCAACTTTTTCTTGGAAATACATTTTTGAAAAAAAAAATTAAATTTCACAGTCTCCCATTTTCTCCCATATTGTCATGTTGTTCTTCATTTTTTTTTCCTTTTTTTTTTTTTTAACAGACTAAAACGGTAACTTGTCTCTTTTCTTGTTTTTAAAACAGATTTGTTTTCCGCTCAATTAGACTTGTGATCCCAGGAACACAAAGTAGTGTTTTTCCCCTTCTGGAGACAGACACCGTGTGATGGGCAAATTGTCAGGATTAATTATACCAAATGAGGGAATAAGCTCTAACAGAGACCATCTCTCTCCTTGCTGGTGATACTTAAAAAAAAAAAAAGATACAATGAACATCATGCACGTTGATGGCAGGGTGGAACTGACAAGTGGCCCTATGCCATGATTTTTATTTTTAATTGCTAGTCAACTAATTAGCCAGAACAACATGTTATATAATGCACAAAACTGTCGCTCACGCTCTCTCCCATAAAAAAATGAGATATATGGTGTGGAAAAGTTCTTTAAGTGCTAGCCAAGCCTGAGGCGGGGGTAGGACAGGGAATTTAAAACTGTGAGGTCCATGTTCTGATGCCAGGGACTGAGGACGGTCATTGAAACCAGGAGGCTGAAGAGAGTTGAAGAAATCCTAGGTAAATAAGATGTACTTTATTCACCAGCACACAGACAGATGCTGACAAGCACCTAGACACATGCTAACACATACTGTCCACACATAGACACATACACAGGATGCCACACAGACCTTGGTGGGCACACATAGGCCTATACAGACTGGCAAGCAATGGCAGTAGGCTCTGACTTCCAAAGCCGTATTCATATGGAATGCAAACATTAGACAATATAAAACATGAGAATAGCATTTATCCTTAGTACTACATAAAAGGAGTATGGTGGTACCCACCTGCAATCCTGGTACTCAGGGGGTGGAGGTTATTCTTAGGTCCTTACTGAGTTTCAGATTCGCCTGGATCAAGCGACAGCAAAAGAAGTACACCCTTATAGAAACTTCGTTACAGCGTCTAAAATCCACATGTAATTGATTGCTTACTAATCAGCGGTGTTGCTTGTAGACAACAAACACTAAAACATCGGGCACACTGATCGCCACCAACCTTCTTAATTAGTGTTTCTGTGACTGCGAAGAACAATGACCCAAGAAACCTGGGGAGAAAAGGGTTAATTTGGTTTATGCTTCCACATTGTGGTCCATTACTGAAGGATGTCAGGGCAGGAACCCAACCCGGGAAGGAACCTGGAGGCAGGAACCAATATAGAAGCCATGGAGTAGTGTTACTTACTGGCTTGCTCCTCTTGGCTTGTTCAGCCTTCTTAAATAATGAAGAACCAGCAACTCAGACGTTACCACCAACAAACGGCTGGGCCCTTTCCTATCAGTTACTGATTAAGAAAATGCCCTACAGCTTGAATTTCATGGAGCCATTTTCTCAATTGTGGTTCCCACCTTTCAGATGACTCTATCTTGTATCCAGTTGACATAAAACGAGCCAGCACAATTGACCTCTTGTTCATTTGACACAGGAATATATCATTGTTGAGCCTTAACCTTCCTATCCTTATTCATCCACAAGATTACACATGAATATCAAAATTATAATAAAAAAGTTACAAATTTTATAAGTCTCAAAGTCCTTAAAAATTCAAACACTGAAAAAAAGCTCAGTCTCTTAAACATAATCTAAAGACTTAGTAAAGTTCCCTAGTTTGTTTAAAAGTTCAAAGGCTCAACTGTAGGCACCTGAAAAATAAAAAATGAATTAAGTACAGTCTTTCTTCAAGAGAGAAGTACCAGGGCACAGGCACAGTCAAAGCAAAGCAAAACCAAACGCCAGCTGTATAAATAATCCAATGTCTAATATCTGGGATTCACACAGCACCTTCTCCGATCCTCCAATACCCTTGGGTCATTTGTCTGACTCTGCTCTCTACAGCACGCACACCCAGTCTGCCAGGCTCCAGTCATTTCCATGGCACACAGGCTGCTGTCCTTGTTGGTCATCCCTTAGTACTGGCATCTTCAAGATGTTGAGCTATCTTGCTGCAGCTGTGCTGATGCAAAGGCCACGGACGAGTGCTGTTCATTGGCTTGCTCAGTTTTCTTGCTCTTTCTTTCTTATAGAATCCAGGACTAACCAGCCCAGGAATGATACCACCCATAATGTGCTGAGCCCGCCCCCCCCCCCCCACCAATCAGTAATTAAGAAAATGCCCTACTACTTGATCTCTGGAGGCATTTTCCCAATTGAAGTTCCCTCTTTTCAGATAACTCTAGCTTGTGTCAAGTTGATATACCACTAGCCAGCACAGAATTGATGCACTTAGGCAAGATTATGACACTTTAAACTATTTCTTGGATAAAAATGATTCGATCATGGCTTTTTCTGCTCTCTTTTCTTCTTAAATTCTTACCTATGTAACATGGCCATGTTCATGTAATTTCTTTTCTCAACTCGGTTCAGGACATGTATTGGTGGTCATAGTGCTGGGTTTTACACTTGTAATTCGTGATTAAAATGTCTATCAAAACCCTACAGTGGGCAAACACTATTAAAAATCCATCTCAGGGGGAGAGGGGAAAAAAATCCATCTCAGACCTCTGCAGAGTGCTATAAATACCAGAAGAACTATGAATGTTCTAATGAACTAGAGTAGGACTAGTCAAAGCAACCTCTTTATCCAATTTTACATGTAAATGTCTGTTCACCCGTGTCGTGGCTCAGCATCTGTGTACTTTATTAAAAGCTAATCTGCTTCTTGTATGATTATCAACTATTGTTCAAAAGGGAAGCAGATCTCATAGCTGGTTTCCAGTTCTTTGGAGAGCCTCATGCTCCAATAATAATTTTCTTAATATCCTTTCTGCTGTATTCCAGCTACTTTCTGAATAAATTAACTTCTTCCACAAAGGAATGTAAATTGGGTTACCTTGGTCCATTCATTCTGCTTTCAGATCTTTGCTTTAAAGGGATGCATCTTTCACTTCTTCCTAATAACACTTAGGAAAGTCCTGCTCTAGAGCTGGGTGCTAAGCTTGTGATATTCATTATTTTGTCAATTTCTTGAAACAATGCTGTCTTAGCTAGAGTTTAGTGCTGTGAACAGACACCATGACCAAGGCAACTCTTATAAAGAGAACATTTAATTGGGGCTGGCTTGCAGGTTCAGAGGTTCAGTCCATTATCATCAAGGCAGGAGCATGGCAGCATCAGGGCAGGCATGTTGCAGGAAGAACTGAGAGGTCTACATCTTCATCTGAAGGCAGGTAGCAGAATAGACTTTCAGGAAGGTAGGATGAGGGTCTTAAAGCCCACACACACAAGGCCACACCTCCCAACAGTGCCACTCCCTGGGCCACGCATATACGAACCATCATAGTCCCTGACTTTTCCTGTGCTTCCTTCTGTGTCAGTGGCCTTGATGGCCAGGGCTGGATGGATATCCTCACTAGGAACATCTGGCTGGGCTCAAGGCAGGGGAACTCTGAGCCCTGCTGCCCAGTGATCAGGGCTCTGCACCATGGCATCCCTACCCTACATCCTTCAGAACAGCAGAGGTCCAGATCAATATCTGCCACTAGGCAGAGCCAGTGCCATGGGGTCTTGGGAATGCTACTATATATTTAAGCACAATTTCTTTTTCTTATTCATACCGTTTTCTCTTTCACAAATATGTGTATGTGGTGTGCATGAATGTGTGTATGTATTCACATGCATACATGTGGATACATGTAGGTGTGGATGGCCAGGCTTGATGCTGGGTATCTTCCTCAGTCTCTCTCCAGTGTTTCTCCCTTTAATCCTGAGTTCACTGATTCAGGTCATCTTAGACAGCTCACTTCCAGGATGCCCTGTCTCTCTCTCCCTTAAACTTGTATTACAGGTGGCCTACCACAGCCATTTGACATCTAATTGGTCCTGACTTTTAAGAGATAAGCATTGTACCCACTGAACTGTCTCCCAAGCCTTGTTTTTATCTTTCTCGATTATTTTACTTGACTTTTCTGTTTGGATTTGTATCAAAAGCAAGTCTCTCAAACAGGTTTTGTTTTGTTTTGTATTTTTATTTTAATGTAATCTAACATTCTCTTCTTCTTGGGCTCCGTAACATAGTACATTTTTGACTAGCATGAATGGATTCATGCCTTGTTTTTGTTGTTGTTGTTGTTGTTGTTTATTTGTTTGTTTGTTTGTTTGTTTTCCCCAGACAGGGTTTCTCTGTGTAGCCCTGGCTGTCCTGGAACTCACTTTGTAGACCAGGCTGGCCTCAAACTCAGAAATCCACCTGCTTCTGCCTCCCAAGTGCTGGGATTAAAGGCGTGCGCCACCACACCTGGCTCATGCCTTGTTTTTATTTTTAAAATTCATGTGTTTGTTTTGTTATTGGTTTTCCTTGCCTTATTGTTTTGCTTAAAATAGTGGTTTTAGAGTGTCATTTCACCTTCTTCACTGTTTCTGAGTACTGGTGATAGGATTTACAATATGTATTAAACATTTCTATAGTCTATTTTACTTTCACACTAACTTAGTTAAGATGACCCTAGACACATTCAGGGTGGGCTAGCCTTCAGCAGTACTGGCTTAAGTTCTGATAATAGGCACAAACTTTTCGTTTATTTACAGCTTCGTGTCCCACCTTCTATGTTATCATTATTGTATATATTACATCTATATATCCTAAGTTCAACTGTGGATTTGTTTAAACACAAGGATTTAGGGTTTGTGAAATGTCTAGTTAAGTAAAAGTCCTTGCTGCCATTCTTGCAACCTAAATTTGATCCCGTGCACTCGCTTGGTGGAAGCAAAGAACCAGACCCCTCAACTTCCCTTCTGACTTCCCCATGCATTCATTCTGTGACGCAAACCCTCCTCAGTAATACAAGTATAAAAACTAAGACCACTGCCTCAGAGAACATAAAACCATGTGGATGGTTTTGTAACCCTGTGATCACTACATGCTTCCTGGTTTTGTTTTTCTCTTTCTTTATTTCTTTTATCAACATTCTCTCCCTTCATATAATTATTTTTAGATGTTTTGTGCTATGCCATAAATCTATGATTACTGTTTGAAGCAGTTGTCTTTATTTATTTGTTTATTTATTTATTTAAAAAAAGAGAAGTCAAAAGTGAGTCCTATAATTACCTACTTAATTGCTTTTGATATTGTTTATTTCTTCATGTGGATTTAAATTACTGTCAACACTCTAATTAACTTTAATAGTATTTGTAAGGAATTTTTGATGCCAATGCTAAAGAGATGGCTTAGCAGTTAAGAACACATACCGCTCTTATAGAGAGGACCTGAATTTGGTACCTAGATCCCATACAACCATCTGTAACTCCAGTTCCAGAGGATCTGACCATGTGTTTTCACCCTTTTCTTCCCAAATGCAGAGCAATGAGTAGAACATAAATACTGAGTGAATTAATACTTACAGATTTAAAATATGGAATTATTTGCTAGAAATGGGATTTTATGCTGTTGGTTTTTTTTTTTTTTTTTTTTTTACTTTCCCAAAATGCAATACCGTTTGTTTGTATCTCTTTCAAACAATACAGAATTAAAAAGCAGTTTTTAAATTAGATGAATCAATTAGCTTAAAAATGTCCCCCAATACAATGATTTCTTTGTTCTAAATGTCTAGAGTCACCTGAGATTCTTAATTGATAGATTGCCCAGATTAGATTAGCCTGTTGGTATGTCTATGGAGAATTGTCTTGATGATTAATTAGTATGAATACAGTCCACTCTTGGTGACACCATCCCCTTGGCAGGTAGTCCTAGGATGTTAAAGAAAGTTTGTTGACCATGAACGTGCCAGTGAGCTAGAAGGCAGTTTCCCCCCACCCCCACTCCTACCCCTGGTTTCAGTATGAAGGACTGTCTTTTGAGTTTTATCCCTGACTCCCTCAAAGAGTGCATTTTGACCTAGAAGGGTATGCCAGATTAACCCTTTCCTTCCCTAAGTTGCTTTTGGTCAGAGTGTTTTATCACAGGCTCAGAAAGAAATAGGAATAATTGTCGCTATCAGCGAAGTCCACATATACATCTGAGATCAGGAACCTGTAGAATACACTTGTCTAGTGTGAGCTCTCTGCAGTGATCTGTCTCCTGGTCTCCACATATACTTCTGTGGTAAGTCAGCTGTGGTCAGTCACCTCCTTTCATTGTAAAATGTCAGTCGTGTAGCAAAGGGCCCTTCATTATTCAGATAGATTCTCCAGACTTTGTATCCCTCATGTGAGCAGGGTTGAGCTTGTTCTCCACATCCAATAGGGTATCTCTGTGTCTTGAGTGACCAATAGGAATATTTGCATCTCTCAAACTGTATGTTTAGTGGTTGCGGAGCTGAAGAGAAACAGCATTTCCCAAGTATTTGATCATCCTGGGGCCCTCAATTATTTCATTGTGGTTTAAAGGGAGTCAGCTCCCATTCTTTTAAAACTTGATTACCTTTCCATTCCTTTCTGGCAAACAAACAGCAGCTGTTTCTCATTGACAGCGGTTCCACCAGTGAACAGTCCCAGAAACTGACACTATTAACTGTCCTGCTTAAAGGAGGACTCTGACTCACATGTGATCCCGCCGGTGTCCAAAGTGTAATATTTAATTGCATTTTCTTAATCTTTACCACTGTATTGCTAAGCTTTCTAATACCTTCAAAATACCAAATCTCAGGC
Organism: Mus musculus; assembly: GCF_000001635.26. Taxonomy (NCBI): domain Eukaryota; kingdom Metazoa; phylum Chordata; class Mammalia; order Rodentia; family Muridae; genus Mus; species Mus musculus. The sequence continues at coordinate 623,154 of NW_016097317.1, read as the reverse complement.
TTATCCTAATTAAAGAATCTCGATTTAATCCATATTGCATGACAATTCAATTTGTTGATTGCTTTTTCTCCCCCCCTCTTTGTGAAATTCCCGTCAAATGTATTAATTCAACATGATGAATCCTGTATTCAACCCACTGGAGTGAATAATTAAAATTAGCTGATAAAACTTTCAGCAGAATTACTTTGTGAAATTGCTGAACAGATGTGTCATTTTAATGAAAATCCACAGACAAGCTCCTTCTCCCCCTCGGCAGGATAAAAATATTATCCCCTCGGCACACACTTAATTTGGTGGTAAATACACTCGGAGCGATTGCTGGAAGGGAAGAGAAAGCAACTTGTCACACTTAGTAACTTGATTTTTCCCCAGCATGCAGTAACAGCCATCTACAGTAATTCATAGTGCTCTATTGTTGCTGCAAGTCCCAAAGAGAACTTATTAAAATGCAATAATCTCCTATTTAAACAGAAACAATAACCATTAAATTTCCTGTGGATCCAAAATTGAGCACAAGCCCCATCTGGTAAGAGTGATTAGAGGCCTGATGAGGGAATTTAATTTGCAACATTCAAAGACTAAATCGGAGCAGATCTTGTCACCTGGGACTCCAGTGCTGCTTGCTGTCTTCTTAAAAAATCTCAACCTAAACTGAAAATGGAACTCAGGAGTGAAAATGTTACCCAGGGGCCGCCCAGACAGGATCGCGTTTCATTTTGTCTCCAGCAGGCCTTCTGAGCTGAGGGGATTTCACTGCTGTCTGCCCCAGCTTCCTTCCTAAGGTTTTTTGACAGGCCTAGCAAGGGGCTGTAGTTTCCCGGGAATGCCCTTTGCTTCTGTAACATGGCCAGCCCCCACTGGGCCTGGCCTGCCTGCCCCCTCCCTTCTCCCTCTTGTCTTTCAGCTTCCTCCTCCTCCCCTTCAGTCTTCTTGGGAACTCACCTTCTTATTTAAAGCACTAGGCCTTCAGCAGGCTTCTTTGAACAAGCTCTTTGTCTGGTGGTACCTATTCCATCTGGAGTCTGGAAAGCCTGCCTTTTTTGGAATTTGTTACTGTTTTAATTTAAGAGCTTGAGGGTTTGGAGTGATGATGATTCAGCAGTTAAGAGCATGTACTACTCTTCCAGAGGGCCCAGGTTCAGTTCACAGCACCCATATTAGGTAGTGCAGAACAGCTTGTAACTCTAGCTTCAGGGAATCCAACACCTCTAGCATCCATTGGCGTGTGTGTGTGTGTGTGTGTGTGTGTGTGTGTGTGTGTTTACATGCACACACACACTGGTTTAGGAGTCCTTGCACTCCTGTCACACAGTCCCAGGACACACCTGTTGATCATCAATGAGTAGACACTCCTGTAAGGTCTTTTCTGGTCACAGTCAAGCTCTGTAGTAATGCTGAGATGACTGGATGCAGAGAGGAGGAAACCTGTGAGATCAGAGCCCTGCTTCTTCCTTGCTAGTTGATACTTGGTTTCCTTTAGTCAGACAAAAACTCTGCTTTATGACTTGGATGTCTTAATTTTTTCCCTCTCCTGGGATCTTTGTTTCTTTAAACATCCCTCGTACACTCCTTGTGAACTCTTCCAAAACTGCCTCTCTCAGCCAGTGTTCTCTCCTCCCTCTCTTGCTCCTTTTCCTCCCTGTGACTTGGGGCAGGCCACATCATTCCCAGGTCGATCCCAGTACTTACTGTAGCCTACTCTTTGTTTTTTGTTTGAATGACATTTATTTATATCTGTGCATTCTTGCCACAGTACTCTTCTGGAGGTCAGAGGGCAACTTGTGGAAGCGAATCTGTCCTGTGGTGATGCTGAGGATTGACCTGAGGTCACCAGACCTGGCAGCAAAGCAAGTGTCTTTTTCTGTTGGAGCACCTTAATGGCATTGTTTTAGTTTTTTGAGACAGGGCCTCCTGTAACTGAGCTAGCCTCAGAGTTCTATTGTGCATGAAGAGGACCTTGAACCTTAGATTCTCCTGCTGAGAATATAAGCGAGCATCACCATCTCCTCCCCCTCATCCGGCCTTTGAGATCATGGTCTTCAGGTCTTTGGCTGAGAAGCCCTGTCTATCTCCTTCTCCCCTCCCTTTAAATGCTTATAGAGCTAATCCTATCAATTAATATCCAGGGGTGAGTGGGAAAGCCCATCCCATGAACTTTTCAAGAATATGTAAGGCAGTGCACAGAAGAAGGAGGTGGTGTTGAGAAGTTCGAGGCACGTCACCATGTCTGTGTGTATACATATGAGAAAGTGTGTCACTGGGGCAGGAACCAGAGAATTGCTGAGTGTTGCCATCAAAACCATGAGTAGGTGACTGGCGAGTGTAAACTCTCACAGGTTGCCTGAGCTAGCTTGTGACCTTGCCCTAGAATCTCACAGGCACAGATGACAAGGAGTGCAGACTGGTGTGGTGTTGCTAGAGATGCAGACTTAATGTAAAGCAGCTGCCCGGTGAGTGGCCCAGGCTTTGATGTCGGGTGCATCTGATGGTGAAAGTTCCTTCACTCTCGGGAGTCTGACTTCCTCAGGTTGTAAAGCAGTGTCTAATCACACCTTTATCATATGGTTTCTGCTGGGCTTTTTTAACTCGCTTGCCATATGGAAGAGATAGGTAAATTACAGCCATGCACTGGGAGTCTTGAGTATAACAGAGGTAATGAATCAAATACAGAACAAAGCCGGGAGAACTTTGCCTCACCCACCCACCACCCCGCCATGAAGTATTCCTTAGATACTGCCAGAAACACTTCTTTTCTTTTATTTATTTATTTTCCTTTTTTCCTGTGTTCACGCATCATGAGCATGAACGTGGAGACCTCTGGTTGATGTTAGAAATTGCTCACGTCATTTACTGAGACCCAGTCTCTCAGTCAAACTCAGAGCGTGCATATGTGTCTCTCTAGTCAAAGGATCCCATCTCTGTCTTCTGGGACTGGAATTACAGACGTTTCCCCTCCTCCCAACCCAGGAGCCACCGACCATTGACTTAGGTTTGGGGAGGTGGACAGATAGGATCTCTGGTCCTAACACTTGCATGGCAAACATTTGAGCCCTGTCCTAGGTTCCTCTTTTATTTCTGAGGTAGGGTCTTGATATATAGTCCAGGCAAGCCTCAAACTGTCCTAAGATCTGCATTGTGATGCAGTTCACCTCTTTCCCAAAATGTCTCAGCAGTATTTTCTTCCTGAGATACACCAAGTCTTTTTTCTTTTTTTTTTTTTTTTTTTTTTTTTTTTAAAGATTTATTTATTGATTATATGTAAGTACACTGTAGCTGTCTTCAGACACTCCAGAAGAGGGAGTCAGATCTTGTTGGGGATGGTTGTGAGCCACCATGTGGTTGCTGGGATTTGAACTCTGGACCTTCGGAAGAGCAGTCGGGTGCTCTTACCCACTGAGCCATCTCGCCAGCCCCCAAGTCTTTTTTCATATCTACATAAGATGCTGGGGATACAGATCAGGAGTACAGAGCCTGCCTAGAATCCACCAGTGAATGGCTGGGACATAGCTCAGCGGTAAAGTGCCTACCTAGGATTACATGGTGAAAGGACTGGAGAGTTGTCTTAGTACACCCATCAGGGCACTCACAACTGCCTGTCTTTGTTTTAGACAACACTAACAGCTACACATTCTTTCTCTTCCTCTGCCCCCATCCCCAAAACACATAAATCTAATATATTTCCCAGTGAGTGTTTGGGTGTGTGGCTCAGTGTTAAAGCACCTGCCTAAAATCCCCCAGTGAGTCTATGAGAATGTAATGCAGTGGTAAGAGCATTTTATAGCATGCCTAGGCCTTGGGTTTGATCTCCAGAATCATTGAAAACATTTTTTTTTAAAAGTTAGACTGCAGTAGTCAATTAATAGCCGATAATGGGAAAACCCACCAGTCATTCTGAGTCTTTTGAGGACATTCAGTTCCTCAAGACTCCATATTTAGCTTTGTTTCAAAGCTAACTGCACACCATTCTTAAAATGTATCATTATATTAGGTTTTGTTTTTAACTGCATATACCATAGCTATATATATATGTATGTGCTCTGAACCATTGACACCCCACCCCCACCCCCAAGTACATATTGCATCTTTGAAGTTTTGGTGTTTTAAACTTTTTCTTTGATAAACAAAAGTGTTTCTGTCTTTGATGCTCCTCTCATCCCCTCTGATTGGGTTTTTTTCTCCTCTCCTTCATCCCTAGCCACCTTGGGGCCCCTGAAAGGAAATTGGGAAGAGGGGCAGAAGCCTGAATTCCTTAATAAGTCCCAAAAGTAATCAAAAGAAAGAAATGCAATATGAACAAACCCACAAAACATTCTCCTGCTCCTTTGGGGGATATTTAATGCGGGGAAGGTCAGGCCTTTGTAATGTTAATTCTCCAGTCCTAAGAAGAAAGCCACCCGTTTTTCCAGGGTAATATTGCTGTCTGTGAAAAAGCTTTGATTTTGGAAGAAGTGCTGTTTAAACACACCTGCAATTCAAAGAGGGCCTGCTGGCCTCCAGATGCAGAGAGGCTGGGGGAAGGGTGGAGTAGGATGGACATACTTTCTGCTGGATACTTAAGGAATTCTTCTGAGTCTTCCAGGAGTCTGGTAGAATGTGTCAGAAAATGCTCTCTAAGCTTGATCCAGTCCTTGTCCTTTAGACACCTTGGTGTAGAATGGAAGATCCATAGGTACAGATGCCATTTTTTTTTTTCAAGATTGGCACAGGAATCCACTAAAGCAGGGCAAGTATAGTTACTATAACATCGTTATAGGAGCCAGGCAGATATTACTGGTTTACACTAAGCTACCAATGTGTGACTGACATCACTAACTAGTGGTGTTTGGGGAGGAGACTTTGTGGTGGGAGGCAATGTACCAACCCCCACCCCTAAACCCTACAGACAGATGTCACCCATGCCATGTGGGGATGTTTCTGTATTGTTGATTGCCATTGGAGCTCACGACGCCTGTTTTCAGTCTCCTACCCCCACCCTTGGTCTTTTCAGTCCTGTTTGCTGCTTCTTTCTCTACAATGCGTGATAACAAAACAAAGCTTTGTCTTTTTTTGTCAGGTGCAATAAAACCTGTTTAGGATAAGCAATTAAAATATTTTTTATCACCTACAAGTTATAAGACTTTTATGTAAATATTTTTATCTCCCTCACCTAATAAAACCTTTTTGCAAATCCTTTAATCCCTTTCAACCGAATGGTAAAAGTTTTGTTTCCACAAAGTCACCCCTGTCCAACCTCAGAATTTATGTAACTTAAGTGATCAGTTCCTTCCCTGTTTCTTTCATGTGTTTAGTTTTGGAAACAAAGTCTCACTATGTAGCCCTGGCTGTCCTTAAACTCATGCAGTAGCCCATGGTGTCCTCATACTTGCAGTGAACTGCTTGTCTTCTGCCTTTTGGTACTGGGATTAAAGATATATGCACCACCAAGCCACAGTCATAAAAGACTTTAAAAAACACACACACACACACAAAGAGTAAGACTAAGAAGTGAGTTCCTATCCTGTGTATTCGCCAGCTCAGTTCAGATCTTGGTTCCCCTTCAGGGGAAAAAAAAGAACTATTTTGCGGGGTTGTTTTCTTTTTGTTCCAGTTGTCCTAGTGTATCACCAAGATTCTTTATTTCTTACAGTACACAAAATGGTCACCTTTCCCCCCTTTTGTTTTTAAAAATGATATTTATTTATGTGCTTGCTTACTCATTTCTTTAGTTACTTGGGTGGCAGGTGCCATGGAGCAAGTGCAATAGCCAGAGAACAGAACCACAAACATGGACACGCGTGTTTCTCCTTCTATCATGTGAATCCTGGGGGTCAAACTCAGATCCTCAAGTTTGGTAGCAAGTGTAGACCACTTGTTTATTTGTTCGTTATTAACTTGTTTATTTTGGGCAGAATCTCAGTCTGAAGCCCTGAATGAATTTGAACTTGTAATCGTCCTTCCTTAGCCTCCCCAGTTCTGAGATTGCGTATGTATATATTTTCACAATAAATGGGGTGAAGCCCTGGATCACTTCAAATACCATTATCCCCTGTGCAACCGCAGAAATGCAAGTAGCTACTCAGTTATTTCATGTGTTCCTATCTTCCTCTGGTATTTGAGAGTTCTCAAACCCCTTCTGACTTCATCTCATTTAGCCTGTTATAGGAGCATATCTTTTTGTATTCCTAATTCATGTTTTTGTTTTGTTTTCAATTCGGCAAAATATCACTGTATCCCAAGGTAACCTGGAACTTAACGTTCTGCTAGGCCAGCATGGAACTCACAGGATTCTTCCTACCTCAGCCTTTCTAGTGTTCAGATTGTAGGCATGAGCCTCACTCCTGCATCTCCTCAGCTTAGCCTCTCTCCACTCCACCCTACCCTACTATGTGTGCCTCATAACACAGTATCAAAACTGACCTGTGTTGTCTACATAGAGTCTACTCTGCCAAATTTTTATTAAAAGAGAAGAGAGACTTCCCCCAGTAAAACAGAGATGTATGAAAATTACCCTCATTCTCTAAAGTAGTAAAGGTCACAGCAGTGGTTGCAAACCAGCGGGCTGTCTACTGCCTTATATATATATATGTATATACTCAGTCTTATCCCCTTTCTTATTTTACCCTCAGGCATTTTTATTTCTTGCACAGATGGTCTAACTCAGGGCTAACAAAATGTTTTAAGTTTTGCATAAATTAAAGCTAGAGGTCTCTGAATACAAACGTGTAGATTTTTTTTTAAGTTGAAAACAGCTATGTTAACATTTTTGGAAAAAAAAATATCACAGCCTCAGGCCAGCTCTCCATAATTAGGATTAGAGAGGGGAGCGGGAGAATGAATGAATTCATGCTAACGTCTGGGAGCTTTGGTGCTGTTCTCGGACTCCTGAGGGTTGATCAGGCTCGAGTGCTGATCAGACACAAGGATTGGGTGATTCAGGTGAACAAACAACTTTAGCAATATTATTTGTTGGGGTCATGTTTTTTGGGTTCCTTTGGGTTTAATAAATGGTTAGTATAGAAGCTGGCATAATGAAGTCCCTCTCATTTCTCCTCATTCTACCTTATTCCTGGGTCCCATTCAGGTTCAAGTTAGCTGGTTGAAAAAACAGATGGCCACCATGAAGCAGCCTGTTTCTCCCAACTGTGACACCATCCCAACCTCCTAACCGCCCCCCCCGACCCTCCCCAATACTGAGCCTACAAGGACACAGTGTTGGACTTTTTTTTTTTCCTCCTTGAAGAGGAATGAGAATGTGTGTGTGTGTGTACATGTGTGTTTGCAGTCCCCTCCAGTATACTTGACGGCATGGTGACTGGTTTGTTCTTGTCCAGGAAACCAGTGCTGCAGAGTTGACGAATACAGTGCCATGCCATGTCCAGAAGACAGCAAACATTTCATAACACTCACCTATTGGCTCTTTCATTCTGTCTACACGCACCCCTTTCCTCATTGTACCTAATTGTTGTGTAGATTAGTGCTATAAACACCCTGTGTAGATCACTTCTTCTCAACACTTTGGCCAGTTGTGAGTCTCTGTATTAACTGCCTCCACTGCCAGAGGAGCTTCTCTGAGAATGGCCAAGAGCTGTGCCACTTGATAGGTGTAGGTGTTAGAACACCATCTAATTCCACAAACATTCTGTTCTTCATATAATTGTGAGGCCACCCGTGTTGTCTTCAGAACCGTTCCTCCTTTGACCCAAACATCATCATCAAATGAAGAGCTCCATTCATCCTCTCTACTCTCCAGATCTGTTCCTACCAGGGCGCATTAAGTCACAGTCTGTGGCTTGCCATCCGTTGATGACCTCTGGTTAACTGTGGAGCCCTTTCCCAGAGCCTTGCTTGAGACCCGGAGTTGAACAGCGAAAATACCGCCTGTGCTGACCTCCTATTGTGTGTAAAGCCCTACGTGAGTGCTTTTAATATTAATTATTCCTCGCCGTCTGATGAGAAATAAAACACTCTGTGCTCACTTAAAAAAAAAAAATGCTTGAAAAATCCAAAAAGCACAGAGAAAAGTTACGTTGTCCCTTTGTTTCCTGTAGTTCTCTTGCGACTTATTTTCAAATTCTTATCCTTGCATACCTGTGTTTTATGTGTGAGCATTTGTGCACTTGTGCGTGGAGTCCAAAGCATTATGTTAGGAACACCTTCTTTTTTTGTGACAAGGTCTCTCATTGGCCTAGAGCTTCCCAATTAGACTCCACGGGTTTCTAGCAAGCCCCAGGGAAATCCTCTCTCCCCTCCATACTGCTGTTATTGCATGTGCACAGGAGCCTACTCCAATCCACATGATTCCAGAGTTACTGACAACCACACCTAAGTACTAATGCTTATAAGGTGTCTCAGCTTGTTGCTTATGTTTATGTTATGATAAAATGTCCTGCTGAAAAGCAACTTATGGAGGAAAGGGAGTATGTCATCTCCTATCTGGTAGACTATCATCCAGAAAAGCCAGGGCAGGAAGTCGGGGCAGGAGCATTGCTGCAGGAGCAATGCCTACTACTTGCTTCTCATGGCTCGCTCAGCCTGCTCAGGGGTGGCAATGCACTCAGTGAGCTAGGGATTACCACATGGTCATTAATGAAGAATTGGTCCTGTAGTTTTCCATACAGGCTATCTTATGGAGGCATGTTATCAATTGAGAAGTTCTTTTCAAATGACTCTGTGTCAAGTTGATGGGAACATGATCAGCACACAAGGCAAGCAGCTTACTGAGTGATCTAGCTCCTCCCCTAAACTCCATGTATTTCCTTATCCAGTAGAAATCAGGCAATAGATACATCATAATGGAAATATGACTCTAGATATCATATTTCCCTTTATTTCTTTTTACGTAAGCATAAATTTGTGGCATCAAGAAGTGTTTAAGGTAAAATGGCTTTAAAACTTGGTAGCTGTAGTTCTGGGGAGATGGTTCACTGGTTAAACTCTTCCCTTACAAGTGTGAGGACAGGAGTTCTGATCCCCAGACTCACTTAATCCCCAGAACAAGCTGGGTAGCAAGAATTTCCATATGGGTGAGCTCTGGGTTTGATTGAGAATCCTTGACTCAAGGAATAAGATGGAAAGTGATTCCCAGCATCAGCCTTGACATCCATATGCACACACACCCATGTGCAGTTACACGCCTTACACACATGCCCATACAGATGCATCTGTACATGCATACCTCATGCACAGCAAATTAAAAAAAAAGTAAAAAGAACCTTGGGTTAGCCTTTATGGAATTGGACACTGCTGGCCAGCATATATAAATTTCCTTTCAAAATAAAACCAGTCCCCAAATGAAATCCAGGAGCAGCCAATCCCATTCCCTGTAGGAAAGGGAATGTGTTTTTGTCTCACTGTATCTTACAGGAGTCTGTTCATAAATGCTCAGTTAACCAGCATCTCATGTTCCCCGTGCTTCTGAGAGAATTCACAAGTGGCTGAGGGGTAGGGAGCCTGACGTCGCGTAAGTACTGGCAGCACTTGATACAGTTGATGTGCTTCTTGGCCCTTTCATTCCATCTGCTTCTGCCTACTCAGGACGTGTAATCAGGACCACTTGGATCATATAAAGAGTGATAAATTTTCATTGAAAGCGAGTAATGCTTTGATCCTTCTCTGTGTCTTTGAGCTGTTGAGAAACACTAAACTTAGTTGTTAAAAGTAAGCACAAGGCATCCAGAAAAGATCACAGCTTTTTGAATCCCTTGACTTAGTAACTTTATCCAGGTAGACATAGTCCCCGTTTTTTGAAACAAAGTCTACTCAGCTACTGATAATAGCCTGATGCCCTTAGTCCTTGTTTGAGCACCCATGATGTATGCTGGCAGCATTTATAGATCCCTCAAAAGGGGGTTGGGGTGGGGTATTAGATTTGTGAGACCTATGGAAGAATTTAGAAGAAACTGATATCTTTATAGTCTTGATCTTTTATACTTTGACATATTTTTAAGTACTTTAAGTCTTTTTCTGTCCTCTGTAACATTTTATGATTTCTTCTGTAGCTGTAGTACGTATTTGGATGTTTCTGGTTCATTCTAAGTTGTATTTGTTTTTTAGTGTTAGTATAATGTCCTCTTATGTTTCTTTTATTTTTTTGCATATGCATTGTGTGTGTGTGTGTGTGTGTGTGTGTGTGTGTGTGTGTGTGTGTGTATGTGTGTGTAATGGGTGAGCAATGTCTGTTGAGAATCAAACAAGTACCACAATGTGTATGTGAATGTCACGAGACTCCATAAGTGGGTCAGTCCTCATCTTCTTGTTCAAAGCTTTCGGGCCCGCAAGATAGCTCAGTAGGCGAAGACACTTGTCACCAACCCTTAAGATCTAAGTTCATTCTGCATGACTCACGGTCGAAGAAGAGAACAATTAACATAAGTTATGTGACATTCCCATGTGTGCAGTGGCACATGCACCCACCACAAATATAAGTACATGTGTCAGTTTTTTATAAACGCAGTATTTCTTGTTATTCACCTCTATGTTAATCAGTCTGCCTGGGTTTCAGGCTTCCAGGGGTTCTCCTGTTCCTGTATCCCATCTTTGGATTATATATGTAGCCTACTAATGCCCACTTTACTTATCTTCTGGAAATTTGAACTCTTGTCTTCATGCTTGTTATGCAAAAGCATCACCCATATCCCCAATGCATAAGTGGTATTAAAAAATCATGCTAATAGAACTTTCATTTTTGAGATATGTACATTAATAAGTTAAACCAGATTCAATAATTTACTTAGCCCTGTTTACAGTGATCATAAGACAGAAATGACTCCAATATCTAACAATATTCATAGAATGTGGTAAGCTCACAAATCCAGCAAGAAAAAGGAATCAAGTGTGTTCCTTTGCTGTTTCATCAATGGTCCTGGAAGACATTTTTGTAAGTGAAAATGTGTTATGATACAAGTCTATGTAATAACACTTGCCTCCAGCATCCCACGTTGTTACAGCCAAGGAGACAGAGGAGAGGGGTTTTGTCAGGATCTGATGAGATGAAATGGGATATTATTATCTGATGGGTACAAAGGCTCAGTGTGGGGTCATGGGGATATTTCTAGCAATGGATGGGTGTTATAAGTATAGTCATTACTGTACACTTTATGTTAATACATACTATGATAGAAAATTGATGTGTTCTATAGTTTATTAGAGGAATGCATTAGGTACATAGAAGTAGCATTTTCTAAAGATTTATTTTATTATTTATGTATATATTTGTATGAGGGTGCCCCCAGGGAACAGAAGAGGTGTCAGGTCCCCATGAGCTGGCGTTACCGGCAGTTGTAAGCCACTCTGTGTGCATACTGTAAGACACACTGAAGTCCTCTTCAAGTGTCGTAAGAGCTTTTAACTGCTGAGCTCGCTCTCTCGTCTCCACTTGCAGATCAGAGTTTTAAAAAGCATCTTCATCTTAATTTACTTATAACATTTGATAAAATGATTAAATTGACGAGGGCAGGGTTCCGAAGCATCTCTAAAGTCTCCGATTAAGAGTGAGCCAAGGGTTTTTACTCTTTTGCATGTAGGTATTTTTTTATGTGAGTGAGGATGCTCTTTTCTGCTTCTGTTTTACTGAGATTTTGGTTTTATCATGAATCCTTATTGAGGTAGTTTTGGTGTTGCTATAGTGTCTTACTGAGACAAACCGCTAGGATTGATTTTCTAATGTTAAGTCAATCTGTAGTTCTTGGTTAAACACAAATTGATGGTGATATGTACTCTCTGTCACATATTGCTGTTTCAGTGTTTTGGTATTTTGCTCAAGATTTTTTTTATCTGAATTAGGAATAATATATTTTAAATTTTAATCACTTATTTATAGTAAACTTAATGGCATTTTATTCTGTGTGTGTGGGTGTGGGTGTGTGCATGTGTGTCTATGCATGTGTGTGGGTGTGTGCATATATGTTAGTTCATGCAAGTGCGTATGAGTATGCATGCATGCATGTATGAAAGTCTATAGGGCATGTGTTTAAGACAGAGGACGCCCTTTATAGTCAGTTGTCTCATCTCACTGTCTTGGCAGCAAGCACATTTACCTGCTGAGACTTCTCACCAACCCATAACTTTTTCTTAAATAGAATCTCATATTTGTTTGCTGTTTCTTCATACTTTGAATTCGTGGGTAGAACACTACATTTATTAGAGTCAGACTTCTAATTTATGTGAGAGACATGAGAAAAGCAATTTAAAAAGAAGGGTGTGTTTGTATTCATGATTTTCAATAGCATTGATAGTTTGCCTACACTGCCATTGCTGGCCTCCATTAAGGAAGAACACCATGGATAAAGGATGCGGTGTAATAGAACTGGCTGCTTCCCTCTTGACTGCAGAGAGATGCTGCCTGCAGTAATGGGCTTCTTTCTTCTCTCTCTTGGTCCTCATTGATGCTCTCAGTTCTTTTGATGGGACCTTCTAGGTTTTCTCTTTAGTTAATCCTCACTGCAGACACTGGCACAGGCACACGCAGAAGTGCATCGATCCATGCAAGTGAAGATTAACCAGTCACATTAGGTAAATCTTTAAAAGACATCGCATATGAAGACCAACAGGGCCCCTTATACCTCCATGGTGACACTGACTTTGGCTGCCCCGTGAGAGCTGTCCTTTAGTTTTTCTGCTCATCATTAATGCCTTCCTCACTTGGAACTAGTAGAAGCATTTTCAGATATTAAAAAAAATGCATACTGTACTTTTTCAACATCAAAATATTCTCCAGTGTTCTGTGTCTAATCATTCATTACTGCAATAACTCTAAAGATATTCTCCTTCCACATTGACCTGTTCTTGGCACTTTAATTTAAATAAGGACTCTGTCTTCAGATGTGAGATGATGTCTCATGAAGGTTTTAGTCTGTGTTTTCCTTAATGATCAGTGATGAGAAACACCTCTTTATATATATTGTTTCTATATTAGCGTGACTTCTTTTAACAACTCCTTGTCTAGGTCTCTTCCTCATTTTTTGCTTGGTTTATTTATTTTCTTGGTAGTATGTTGAGTTCTTAAGTGTTTTGGATATTTACCCTTCATTAGCTGTATGGCCTGCAGTTGTTGCTTTTGTGTGTGTGTAACCAATATCTGGATGCCGGTTTCATTTTGTTAATTGTTTTGTTTTGTTTCTGTTGATTTCAGTACCAAACCCTGGAAATCCTTGCCTTGACCAACGCCAGGCACATTTTCCCTTAGTATTTTCAGTGTTTCCATCTTGTTTGTCTTTAGTCTGCTTATTTGTTAATATTTGTCCATGACAGGGAATATTGTTCTTCTTCCTTTGAATGTCCTTTTTTCCTAACACTGTTGATTGTGCACACTGCGTGTTTTCTTGGCGCCTTTGGTCAATATCAGGCGGCAGGAGAGTGGGTGAGTTTGTTTCCAGGGCTTCTCTTGTTGATCATAATATCTATTTTCAGATCTCTTAATTTTTCTCATGAAATTGTATTTTTCCTTCTTTTAAATGTTTGCTTGTTTGTTTTTTTATTAGTAAGTATACAAAATGCTTGATATTTCTTAATGACATTTTCATACATGTATCTATGTATCTATCACCTTGCCCCCCCCACTCCTTTTTTCTTTCAAATAGTTCTGACTTGGTATCATGTATACACACACTCGCTCACACACACATATTCATACACATATATCATAATTTATATTTTTGAATATGAGGAAGAACACTCATTCTTTGTCTATATATGTCTTTCAATATTTTCTCTCTGGCTCTCCCCCTTCACGAATTTCAGTGTTGTTTGTGTTGTCACACAGTGTCGTGCAGCCTGGCCAGACCTCACTGTGCAGCTGAACATGGCTTTGAATTCCTGATCCTCCTGCCTCAGCTCTCAGTTGCTGCATGGTACTACCTTGCTTTGTTCTGATTTCTCTCCTTTTGTAGGAATTTACAACTCAAATGTTTGTATATTTAGAACTCAAATAATATGGTGTCCCCTTTAAAAAGATTCTTCCTGTTGTCAGGATAGATTTATGAATTCATATCTTTCTCCAACAGTCTTGACTTCATTACTGTGCTTAATAATGTTACTGTTCATATTATCACAGATATGGTCACTGTTAAGGATATGTAAGCGGGCTCCTGTGTCCTTGGGGTGTATTCCTTTCATTATTTTGAGTACTTTTTTCTAACCCAAGATGCCATTTTGTATCCAGTGTGAGTTAGCCCTGGAGTAAAAAAGGAAATTGTTTTCTTCCTATTTGAAATTGTTGAGTCTTTTTAAGATTCCTTTTCTTTTTGAAACATTAGCTCTACTCACCAGGTCTGAATAATGTGCTTGTTGTCTTAATCTTTCATCCTTCTGTGTGCTTACTTGTTTGCTGACATTGTTTTTAAACCACGAATTGTCCACTTTTCTTCGATTTGTGCTTAATTAGTCTTTGATTCATTAGTCCGAGAATGAAGATGCTGTTTATCTGTCCTTCATTTTTGTTTAGTTTTTGTTTGGGGGTCTTTGTTGTTGTTGATGATTTATTTTACTTTGTTTTATTTCTCAAGACGGGGTTTTGTTGTGGTAAATCTCCAACCCAAATATGCCCCGGCAATGAAAACACGACTCAATTAATATGAATACATGCTGTGCACCTAGATTGGGCAGATCTACCGCTACACTACCATCGTCCCCATCTATGAGACCCCTTAGAGCTTGCGGTTTCTCCAGGCCACGTGCTTCTGCTCTGCTTTTCTTCTTCCTCCTCCTCCTGTGTCCTCTCCCTCTTCCATTTTCTCCATCTTCTCTCTCCCCACCTTCCCGTTTTATCTGCCCAATCATCAGATCTCCTTTATTTTACAAATTAAGGTGGGAAGTAGGTTTACTGGGAATTACCTGAGTGCTGACTCATTCCTTGTTCACAGCCCCTCATAGGAGAACGGAATTAACATCAAATATAATTAGCCCCAGAGCTATCCACGACAGGGTTTCGATATGTAGACATGGCTGGTCTGGAAGTCTCTATGCAGACCAGGCCTGAACTCACAGAAATCCTGCCTCTGCCTCCTGAGTGCTGGGATTACATTCCCGTGTCACTACCCCTGGCTTGTTCTTTATATTTTAGAATAAGGATACCCTTGACAACCTGATCCTAGGTGCTAGGATTAAAGACCATAGACCTCTGGAAACTACCTTTTTTTTTCCCTCCACCATGCCAGGTTCAGGGTTTTGAAGCCTCTCCATCTAAAAACCAAGGTTGAGACTCGTTTATGGGTCATTTTGTCATCATAAAACATTGAAAGGGCTTGTACTGTTCTCAGTGATAAAAGTCAAGAATGGAAATCCCCATGGCAGCCTTCTGGGCAGGAATGTTTCCTTTCCCCTGGCAGAGGGTAGGAAGGTTGTTACCGCTCCTCTTCCTTCTCCCTTCTCTTCATCCTCAGGGTGTCTCCTAAGGTTCGTATCGTAGGGGCTCTGCACTCTGTGTTCTTGTTGCTTGGTATATATATACATACACACACACACACACACACACACACATATATATATATATATATACATATATATATATATATATACATATACATATATATATACATACACACACATATTTATATATACACACATATATATATATTCAAGTCTAGAAATAGTTGTTCGAGCAAAAGGTAACAAGTTCTGCCTCCATCCGTTGATTTGTTTAACTTTCTAGAGTTGCATCCCTTCCTAACCAGCTTCTATGTAGCGGAGTGACTGTTTCACAGTTTACTTTATTTCCTTCCACATTATTTCCAGTGAGGTATTGGCTTATTACCTATTCATCCAGTGGCTAAGGCTAAAAACAGCTGTGTTCTCGACCAGCCCTGGGCCCTAGCCCTATAATCTGAATCAGAATATTCTGTAAAAAACGCGAATTGTGTCCTTTACTCACAAAAAAAGTAAATACTACATATGTATATGCATACATATGAATGTTTTATAATTGAAACAATCGATTCCATTGCATCCTTTCTTCAGATACTCCACAAGCAGATTATTCTCCCTTCTTAAGTGAGATTAATATTTCATTATTCCGGAACGCTCCAGAAATAGCTTGTTGTTTTTGCAGACAGCATCATGAATTTTGGGTGCTCTGTAACCTGATCAAGTTGGAGAGCTGCTGATGCAACTAAATATAATCTCTTGATGATGTTCCTCCTTGCTCCGCACTTTGCTGCTCCTCTGCCTGCCTTCCCCACTCTCTGGGCCCTAAACTTCATCTGTCTGTACAGGTTCCAACCCCGAAAACATTTTAACAGCTGCTCATTCCCCTGGGTAGTTTTCCCCCTTGTTTTCCTTCGGGTTATGTTGTAGCCACTCATTGCTCATGAGCTCCTTAAGAGCACGCCCAGATAGCACCTTGGCTGTGTGCGATCTTTCACGGGAGAACTGCCTCACATTCTAGAGCACGTGAGCCTTCCATATTTGTTGGAGAAAATTAAATGGTAAAAAATACATAATGCAGAGTTGTAATTTTTTTTTCTGCTGAATTCTCTTGGCATTTGAGTGTCTGTTAGTTGGTTATGTAAAAAAGTGTGTCTGTGCTTGCCTGTGTGTATTTGTGTGTGTGAACATGAACATGCTGCTGTGTGTGACGAGATCAGAGAACCACCTGGGTTATCAATTTTTGTCTTCAGTATTGTTCAAGATCGGGTCTGTTGTTCATTTAGTATTGCTTCCCGGGATTCTTCTGTCTGTGCCTTCTATCTTCTTGCAGAAAGATTGGCATTTATATGAGTTCTAATGTGTCTGGCCTTTCTGTGGGTTCTGTGAATTCAAACCCAGGTCATCAGACTTTAATAGGAAGTTCTTATATCTACAGAACCATTTCTCTAGCCCACATATCAGTGGTTTAAAAAACTAATAGTGTGATATGCATTAAAGAGGAACCTGGGGTTGTTATTCATGTGTCAGAGGTGGAAAAAAAAGGTATTCAGATTGTAGCTGAAGTCCTTGTACTGTACACAGTTAAGTGACTGGGCAGGGGTGTTATGGCTTACTGTCAGAAATACACTGTGGAGTTCAGTGGGCCCACAGCATCACTTTGATCACCTTCAGAAAACAAGTAGTTGAGATGAGAGATCATTTGCAACAGGAAGAAAAAAAAAAACAGATGAAGGGCAATGGAATATATTTGTCAGATGAAGAGAAGTCAGATATGTCGGGGTTAGAGGTGGATTAGCAAGAGTTGGAGAAACTGAGTATGGGTGAAGGCAGTAGGGGTCCTAGTTAGCTCTGAGTGTAGGCTTTATAAAGACTAGAGTCACCTGAGATAGGAGTCTAAACTAAGATAGCCTGAATAGGATTGGCCTGTGAGCACATCTATGGGGGATTGTTTCAGTTAGTAATTGATACATCAGGGCCCAACCGTCTGTGGGTGGCACCATTCCCTTGAAAGCCAGTTCTGGGCTGCATAAAAAGCTAGGTTAGTATAGGTCAGTGTCCAAGACAGCACACAGCATTCCTCTAGTTTCTACTTTTAGTGTCTTCTAAAAGTTCCTGCTCTGACTCATCCAATGATGGGTAATCTGGAAGTAATAGTCTAAATAAACCCTTCATCCCCTAAATTTCTTTGGGTCAGGGTGTTTTACCATAGCCATATAAATCAAACTTGAACAGGGGTAAGGAAGAACAACGTGTAATGATGTATGTGCTTGAAAATGTCACAATGAAATGTGTTGCTTTGTGCACTAAGAACAACAAGAAAGATTTAATGATGAAAACAAATTATCTTTCCCTTTTTTAAGTCCACGTTCACATTCACATTCCAAACCCAAGCCCCACCATAAAAAGATTTTTGTCTGTATGCCTCTGGCATGCATAACACTTTTCCCAGCTGTATTTTATAGTTTTGTCAACATGTAATCTTTTCTTTTCAGAGTTGGTATCTTGATAATATTCTTCAAAAACCTCTTGTAGTACATTCTGAATTTTCCCTACTATTTACAGAGGTGAGTGCCTGTGTGTGTGTGTGTGTGTGTGTGTGTGTGTGTGTGTGTGTGTGTGTGTGTACGTGAACATATGGAAGGCAAAGATTAATCTTGGTTATCATTCCTCAGGCACCATCTACCTTTAGTTTTTCTCTGTTTTGTTTCATTGTATGTATGTATGTATGTATGTATGTATGCATGCATGCATTGGTGTTGTTGATTGATTTCTTCTTTGTCTCTTCCACCTTCCTTCCCTTCTTTCCTCCTTTGTGTGTGTTTATGTTGTATGCTTCTCAGTGTGTAGATGTGCACACCTGTACACAGATGCAAAGGCCAGAGCCAAACTTTAGGTATTTTCTTCTATCAGTTTTCATTTAACTGTCCTGAATCAGGATTTCTAAGTGACCTAGAAATGTACTGTTTAGGCTGACTAGCCAGACAGCTATTGAAATCCATCTATGTGTACCTCACAGTGCTGAGATTATAGGAACTCTCAGCTATGGCCAGCTTTTTATATGGGTGCTGGGAATTCATACTCAGGTCCTTTATGCTTATACAGTGAATACTCTTACCCCAAAAGACATTTCCTTAGTGTCTATCCAATTTGTTTTTTTGAAGCAGGGTCTCTGACCTGGAGAGTGAGTCTCAGACATCTTCCTGTCTCCACCTCCCCAGTGCTGGTGGGGTTATAAGTGCATGTCATTATGTAGGGCTATTTTTTTTTTAAACCAGGTTCTTGAGGCAATGAGCTCAGGTTCTCATGCTTGCAATGAGGGCTAATTGGCTTGAGAGCTTCCAGATTCTCCTGTCTCTGCCTCCTATCTCCCTGCAGGAATATTGGCATTATAGATCTGTGTACTTGTTTTGGTCTTTTTGAATGAACTCTTACCCCAACCCGATGAGGTTTTTAATTGTGGGAGGGATCAGCCCATGCATTTTCCCTTGTATGTAGCTTTTTTTTTTTTTTTTTTTTTGGTAAAAGTGAATAGACCTAAATATTGTGGACCAGGGCTGTTCTGAGATGGTGCTCTGGCATAATGAATATGTGGGGGCTCTAATGATACTGTCCCTAGATGTTCTCATGTAAGCAGACGACTGATAATGAGCTCTGCGTCATCAGCAGAAGTCACACAAGAGGAATCCTGATTACCTCCACAGGGCCATCCCGCTCCACGCCTCTCCTCTTTGATGTTTCTGTAAATGACATTTGGATTTTGAAGGGAATATTGTGTGTTAGACTTTTAATTAGATTTTCTGTGTGTCAGGATAATTATGTAGGACTCCATCCCCCTCGCTTGGCTGTGTATGGACCCATAAGTATATCAAAATGGGCTGAAGGGACAGACAATGAGGGTCACCCAAGTGGTGATGCAGGTGACCCTTCTGTCGTGGCCTAGTCTTGAAGGAGTCTTACAAGAGCTAAAGGTCTGGAGTCTCTCCTTAACCCCCAGCCATGAGTGACTCTGAAGCTGCCAGAGACCTCATATATTTTACATACTCTGTAATAGCAGGCAGCATCAGAGTAAAATAGGGTTGTCTGTCCAAGCCACATGAGGGTCCCGAAGGCTAATCTTCTACAGTGAATTCAAACCTTGCTGTGTCCCGGTACACACACATGTGCCCTTTGCTGGTATCCCTAGAGATGACTTGCCTTCGTGTCCTTAATACCTGCTCTGTTTCTCCCTGCCTGTCCTGTCTTTCTTCTCAAAAGTATCTGTTGACAAGGCTGGGCTGTACTATATCATCTTAACCCCTCCTGGCCCTTGGCTTGGTAGAAAGCTCAGGCAAGAGGACTCTTTCATAATTAACTGACCAGTCTATCTCTGAGAGTTCTTTCTATGTGGGAAACCAGCACTTCTCTGTCTTTTCTGCACCTCATTAGAGCTTCATGCCCAACCTCTACATGGCCTTTTGTTATCTTCCCCCTGCCTTTTGTTATCTTCCCCCTGCCTCTGTGTGTGTGTGTGTGTGTGTGTGAGAGAGAGAGAGAGAGAGAGAGAGAGAGAGAGAGAGAGAGAGAGAGAGTGTGTGTGTATGGTGTGACTAGGAACATATGTCACAGTTCACATGTGGAAGTCAGAGAAAACTTTTAAAAGTCACTTCTCCCCTTCCACCATCAGTTCTTAGGAGCAAGCTTAGTTTGACAAGCTTCCACAGGAAGCGCTTTTGCCCACTCTGCCATCTTACCAGCTCCCACCTTACATTTTAGATGGGGTATCTCAATGAGAACTGAGGCTTCCCCTTCAGGCCTTTCTGGTTGCTACAGGGATCCACCTGTCTCAGCCTTCCCTGGTCCTGAAATTCCAGATGCACATCACCAAGCTTTAGCTGTTTCAGAAACATTTGGTGTATACTGATCACCATCCTCTGTGAACACAACGCTCCAGCCCCATAAAAGGATTGAGGTATGCTGGAACACTAGCAGGATAGAGGGTCTTCATTCATTTCTCTATGGGTGTCCTTCTTAATCCCAGTCCTGGCTGACTTGAGCCAAGATATTTAGCCCGGTTGTTCCTCTCCCTGTCTCATGTGACTGCTGCCCTGTTTCTGTTTAGCAAGCTGCTATGCCAATTTTCTATGCATGTTGTTACATACCCAGCTCTAATTCGACTGCCATCTTGCTCTGGTGAGACGATGATTGCTTATGGCAGGGCCGTAATGTGTTGTCAGCACAGGTTAGTCGCTTTCTGTTGGCAATGGTCTGACATTGCCTGAGACAACAGCGTCACTGTGAAATGGTCTGACAGTGTTGAGACTGGAGTTATGTTGAACAGTAACAACTGTAGAGGTCAGGAAAGGGCATCTGAAAGGAGCCATGCTCTCAGGGGACACGTGGGGAGGGAATGCTAAGCAGGACAGTGGCAGATGACACGAAAGAGCTCCTTTTCACACAGTTTTTGTAATCTGTCTTGTTGTCTGTGAATAGCATTGATTCCGCTGCTAATAGAAATATATTTATGACTTCGAATGAATTCTGCTGTGCATGACCCTGTCCAACACCCTCTGAAATCCCCTGTTTGCCCTCTTGCCTGCCCTATATCATCTATCCAACACTCCTCCCCTGCCCCTGACATTCCCTGGAACATTTCAGAAGGTTCTAGAGATAGCTAAAGTAGGTACTAATCCTGCTGTAATGTGACCCTTTGGGCCACTTTCATGAGGTTTTATTTGAAGCCTTTATCCAGTGAGGACCTGACAACCATGCTGGACCACTCTTCAGCCCACCTTTAGTTATATGAGGACATCTGAGAATGCAACATTGGGTCCCAGCCAGCCTGTCCCTGTGTGACCCTAGCACTCTGGAAATGGAGGCAGGATGATCCCAGCACTCCAGAATTGAACAGATTTCAGAGTCATCCCAACTACGTCAAGAGTTTGAAGCCATCTTTGCCTACTTTGAGACCCTGACCCAATACTTCTTTTCTCCACTTCCATCTCCCCAAATTCTAGCCAGGCATGTGACAAGAAATAGAATTATTATAATATGAGCTTTAAAGGTAACTAGAGACTTTTCTATAATGTATAAAACAGAATGCTCTTAACAGTCTTTTTAAAATATTTGTGTTGTGCAGGTATATGATATATATGCATATATATCTGTGAATGCATCTATATTTGTATCATGGTAAACATATAGAAGTCAGATGTCAATATTCAGCATCCTATTGTTTGAGATGATGTCTTCCCTGCTACTCTATATGCTGGGTTATCTGGCCTGTGAGTTTCAAGGGAAGGTTAAGTGTGTTCTCCCTTCTGGCTTCATTCAACTTCGATTATAGATGCATGCTACCATATTCAGCTTTTCATGGGTGTAGGGGATCTAAATTTAGGTCCTTAATATTTACAAATAGTTTACCCATTGAGTCTTTGTCTCAGCCCTGACCTTAACCATTACATGATAGATTCAGAGTTTTGAATAGCATACTTTCTGGTTGATATTGGAGCACTACAGCTCCATCATTTATAAACGAAAGAAACTTATTTCATTATGGAGACTGAGTAGGCCAAGAAGATGGTTCCTGCCTCTGGAGAGCCGTGGTGGAAGGTTGACGAGATAGACAGTAGGAATGAGAAAGTGAGTGGAATTGAACTTGCTCTTTTTTGTCAGAAATACTCATGAAATAGTTGCTTAATCTATTCAGGAGGGCTGTGATCCACCACTGGATTTCCTCTGAATGTTTCTGCTTAGTACCGACGCTCTGAGGATAAAAACTGACACACTCACCCCTCCCAACATGTGTGCATATTTGTGCACTGACGTATGTATGCCTTTGCCTGCATGAAGCTGAGGTGGACAGAGGACCATGTCTGGTATCTTCCTCTGTTGTTCTCTATTTTTTTATTGTGTGTATGTGTAGGAGTAGGAAATATATGTCTTGGGGTGCACATGTGTCCGTCAAAGGTGTGTCCTGGGATGCACATGTGTAGGTCAAAGGACAACGTATGTGAGCCAGTTCTCTTTCTATCATATGTTTCCCAGGAGTCTGCCGGCCTTGGCAGCAAGCACCTTCCATTTTTGAGGCAAGGTCTTCCTGTAAAGCTGAAGGTCTCTGTTTTTGTCAGACTCGTTGGTCAGTGAGCAACCCTGACCCCCAAACTTGGATCCTCTTGTCTCACATCCTGCTCATCATCACTGGGATTACAGATGTGTTTCAGTATGCCCAGAGTTCTTATGTAAGTGTTGAGGAATTGGACTTAGATCTCTAGCTTGCTCTTGCTTGCACAGTAAACAGTATCTACCCTCTGAGCCATCTCCCCAGTCTTTTCAACATGACATTTGAAGGGATGCTCATTTAAACCATAGTAATATTTACTACTAGTTCTCTGGTTCCAAGAATTTCTTAATGTGGCCTTGTAACTTGCTCAGATAGTGCCAGCAGGAGACTTTGTTCCCTCCTACCTCATTGCAAGTCCAAGATGATTCTATGGTTTTTCCTATTCTGACTCACCTTACTGAAGCTCACTGTGATATCTGATTCCTTCTTACAAGAGCTGGTATGGAAAAATCAGAACACTTTTAGGCACAGCAGTGACCATGAGAGCAACTCTGAAGGGGCAGTAAATCTGCAGTTATATAGTTAGTTATGGAAGAAAGCAGAGAGCTTAGTAACCCAGTATGTCCCTTACTTTACCAAAGAGGTTTTATTCTGTGACCTGATACCTTTCCTCCCGCAATAGCTAACCTCTGCTATCATCTAAATCCACATCTTTCATTTCATACACCAATCTGCAGATTAAACTACAGTGACTCCATGCACAGACAGACAGACCTGAGTGCATGCATAGGCACAGACAAACTGACACATGTATACACGCATGCATGCATGCACAAACACCACTCGGTTCTTAGATGCAGTTGCCTCATCAGTCCAGAGCTTTGTGATTGAACTGACACCCAGTGAATGTCATTGGCCAAGCTCTTCATGTCAACAGGCTGCTGAACCCTTTGATAAGGGATATCATACATTCTGTCCTCACCATCTTAAACCCTTTCTCAGTGATGGCTCTGCCAGATTGCATTACAGCCCCCGTGTCCAGGCCGGGGTTATGGTGTTTGCGCCAGAGTCTTTGATAGAGTGATGCATTGGACACAGCACCAGCAGATGCCTCTTCCTTGCTGACTTGCTTGACAGGAATTTGCTGAGAAGGGAGTTTTAGACTTCATCTCTACAGAACAAAGTGATGACATGATGCCAAGTCTAATCAGACAGACTCCTTAGAGGTCTTCACTGACTTGAATCTCACAAGGCTTCCAACTCATTTCTGTCTAGGGTAGGTTGTTTGTGTGAACTCTGAATAAATGTTGCTGATGTAAGTGTGTGTGTGTGCGTGTGGGTGGGTGTGTGTATTCTGGTTAACACTACAGGAAAATAACTGTTTCAAGTTTAAAAAAAAAAGAAAAAGATGAACCACTATTTGAATGGTTCCTCATTCAAACCATGATGGAGGAGGTATATTCTGGCCCAGCACTGTCTTCATTAAAGTTTGTAGTATTTTCTGATGATTTTTTTAATGTATCCTACATCAGGATAAGGAATAAGGACTTCTAGTCCTCAGTTTGCCCAAGAGAATTACAAGCAGAGCCCCCACACTTGAGCAGTGACGTTTATAGGATCCAAAGCCAGAGGTAAGGAAGTGGTGTCTGTCTCCTCTGGGAAAGTTTTCTTAAGTGCAGATGATAGTTTTTGCTAAGCACTGAAACGAGGTTGTTGATTCACAGTAACGTGGATGGATTTCAGAAACATGGTGAGTGCAGTAATCAAACACAAGCAAGTACCTTCTCCATGAGCCCACGCGTATCAAAGTTTGGAACAGATTAATGTATACTAAGAGTTAGGCAGTGCTAAGAAATTAGCTTGGGATGTGTGTGAGCTCATGTGCATAAGTATGCAATAAACATAATTGTTTCACTGAAAGTCATATGTATTTGTGTAAGTGTCATCTGTGGAGATCTAGTTGATAGCAACAGAAGGATTTTTTTTTTACCATGATACACTCAACTAAATTGTTCCCATAGGCTTTACAAGCAGCAATCACTTAAAACGGTGAGTCACTGGTTGAAGTTTTACTTGTGAATGTGAACTGCCATTTAATCTGTTGTCTATAAGGGTATGAGATCTCAAGTGGTCGTCCTTACACATCTACACATGCCAGCAACATCAAATTGGTCAGTGGGAATCTCTGTCTGCCTGCCTGTCTTTATATCTATAGTTGAAGAAGAGGCCCTGGGTTTGAGAGGAATTGGAGGACACATGGGAAGGGTTAGAGTGGGGATAGGAATGGTGTAGAATATTATAAACACAGTGTTCGTACATAAAATTTTCAAAATATTTTAAATAAAAATCCATCTTTAATGAATATTTACATGATATAAATGGAGAGATTGGTAGAAACTCAGTATTGGTATTTTTAAAGTAAACTGAAATAGGTCAGAATTTTTATCCCCTTGAGGAAATTTCACGTCTGATTAA
Source organism: Mus musculus (assembly GCF_000001635.26). Classification (NCBI taxonomy): domain Eukaryota; kingdom Metazoa; phylum Chordata; class Mammalia; order Rodentia; family Muridae; genus Mus; species Mus musculus. The sequence goes on along the minus strand of NW_016097317.1, from coordinate 598,301 downwards.
ATAGTTTACATAAACTTAATCTCTTTCTGCTAGATGCATTATAATCTCCGACATTATTCATGTAGCTATTCCTCTGTGAACCATAAAATGTTCATTTCTGCAAAATGAATATGAAGCTCAAAGCATTAGTGGTCTTAAGAGCATAAAAACTTTATTGCTTTGTGCGTAACATTTTTCAAGTAACTTTGGAGAAGCCTGAAACAAATTTTGCATTTAAATTAATGGGAGATGTTTTCCATCTGAGGGAACTGGCAAGGGAGCAGCAGCCATAACAGAAATCCCCCAAGGTTAAAAATGTAGAGCTCTCCATTCTTCCTGGAGCTGCCTTAGCAGAACAATCATTTCTCAGCATGGAAAGGTATCATAATTGGTCTATACAGTGGCAATACGGAAAAACGAGTGTGCTTCAGAGAAAGCTAATAGGACTCTCCTTAATAATTTCCTTCAAGAGCCCGAATCGCAATGTATATTCCACCCAGCTTGAGACAGACAATTTGTTTCTGTAAGTTCTTGTAGAAGTAACCAGGGGTCCATGCTGTTTATTCATTTATTATTTACTTTGTCTAAAGACATATGGCCTTGCAGTGTTCTCTGGGAAACTGATCTTGCTGGTCATGTTGCTCTCCACACCCGGCTCTTCCCCTCTTTAGTTATGTCAGGAAGAACTGCAGCGTTATTCATTATAGAGGTGTTTTTGTATTCATACTTAAACTTGTGGCCCACTTGTGTAGGTTGGAATTCTTCTGCAAGCTGTTGCCCCCAAATGGGCCTTTATCATCATTATCAATCATTATGATTGTCTCTTTTTCAGCATATTAGTACATATTCCTTTCAGTAGCATTGTGTATTGTTTCCAACTCTCTCTCTCTCTCTCTCTCTCTCTCTCTCTCTCTCTCTCTCTCTCTCTCTCTCTGTGTGTGTGTGTGTGTGTGTGTGTGTGTGTGTGTGTACTAAAGTTCTGGACTCTAAGAATCATGCTGGTTAAAGGCCCGAAAAGAGGAGGCTTTGAATATAGAGCAATGTGAGAGGCAGTTTTATCTTACTTGAAGAATTGACCATTGTAAAGCCACACCTGGTTGGGATGGCTACTTGTTTCAGTTGCTAGGGAGGCTGAGGCAAGAGGATCACACATTCGTGGATTGGCTGATCTGTAGGGTGAGTTCAAGTCCAACTTGGGCAATGCTTTACTGTGTTTCTAAATTTTGAAACTACTTCAGGAAAAATTGGGGATTAAACTCATTGGAGACGTACTAGGATCCTTTAGTAGAGCACTAGAATCTCCCAATGAAGGTTAGGGGCATGGTTCAGCACTAGAGCATTTGTCTAGAATACTGTAGTAAGGGGCTACAGGTATGATTCAGTAGTAGAGCACTTGTCTAGAATCCTCTAGTGAGAGCAAGGTTAGTGATAAAACACAATCTAGAATCTCCTAGTGAAGAACTTAAGTTGAGGTTCAATGGTAGTGCAACTTCCTGGTCTTTTTTTTTTTTTTTTTTAGCCCTCCAACGGGCTTAGTAGTAGTGTTGCTTGGAATCTCCTAGTGATGGACTAAGAGGCAGCGGGCAGTGGTTGAGTGACTGCCAGAATATGCCATTGAAGGGCTGGAAGAATGATGTAATGGTAGTGTCACTGCCCAGCTTATTCAAGGACCCTCAGTTCTTTTCATAGCAACACAGAGAGAGAGGGGAGCCGGGGTGTACAGTTCCTTCCTTGGGGGTTACAGGAGAATGCCTGGGATGATAGATAAAGGGTAGTGGTAACGTGGAGGAGGAGTGTTCAGGTCCTTTGGTTCTTGTGAAGTTATGACCTAATCCTCAAAGGAGTATAAATAAGTTGAAGGTAAAGTTGTTACCTGCTCTGGCAGGGACTCTTTTCTGAATTCTTGCCAGACTGTATTTAAGATGACATTTCCTTCTGTTTAGTCAATATTTCCAAAGTGTAGCTACTTTCTTGGGACTAATGGTATGTATATATGTATGTATGTATCTATGTATGTATGTATCTATGTATCTATCTATCTATCTATCTATGTATCTATGTATGATTGATTGATGGTAGATATTGTTGCCATAACTGGTGTACTGGCTGGTTTTTCTGTCAACCTGACATAAGCTAGAGTCATTTGAGAGGAGAGAACCTTGAATGAAAAACTAAGTCTACAAGATCTGGCTATAGGCAAAGGAACCTGCTGGGTGTTTTCTTACTCAGTAACAGTGCTGACCTGAGACTATTGGTCCTGGGTTTTATAAGGAAGCAGGCTGAGCAAGGCTGCAAGCAGCACTCCATGGCCTCTGCATCAGCTGCTGCCTTGTTTCGGTTTCTGTCCTAAGATGTGGCAGCTTAAGCCAGATAAGCCTTTTCTTTTTCTCCAAGTTACTTTGGCCACGGTGTTTTATCACCGCCGTGATAACCCTGAGCTAACTGGAGAGCAGCAGGGCCTTCCAGTCTTTGCATCTAAAAATCCAAAGGTCGAGGGTGAATTCATAATTAGCAGTTGTCTTGATTGCTAATGATCTGGTGCAGCAGTGAGGAGAACCTGAAGCGTGGATGCTTCGTATGTCTTCATCCTGCCTCTGGCAGGATCCCAGCGAGGTTGTCCCCACAAACCCATTGAGTGCACCGGGACAGCTATTCCTGGCCAATTTTCTTCTGACTTTAGCCCGTATTCTTTCTTTCTAATATAATAAACTAGTATATTTTCTGCCTGGCTATTTGCCTATTAAAAATGAGCTATCCAGTGAGAAGTTGAGATTCGACTGGGGAAGTAATCACAGAAGGAAAGGAGCTGCTATTTTGGCTTCATGCCTTCTCTGTCTGAACTAGGGAATGAGAAGCCGAATGAGGTTCCCCTCCCTCTCCCTCATCCTTCCCTTTTTTCCCTCGTTTCCTCCCATCCTTCTCTCCCTTCCTTTCTCTCTTCCCTCATTCCCCTCCCTACTATTTACTCTTTGTAGTCAGTTATCAGATTCCACACTTTTTCTTTTTTTGCATTTTCTTTTGAATGTTGATGCTTTGAGACAGTCTTATCTAGTGCAAGCTGCCCTGGACCTTGCGGAGTATACCAGGCTGGCCTTGAATTATTCTAAAATAGCATTGAGTAGTTTCCTTTGGTGTAACAAGAGTCTGGGATGCAAAGGCCCATACCCTGCCCTGTGGAATCACCTGTGAGCACAGCCCACATTTCCTATTTGTAAGTTGCCTATTGTTTGAGAGTATGCTGAGATTTCTTCTTAAAAACTCTGGATTTTCACGTTGGCGATATGGCAGGAGCTCAGCTAATGCTATCTAGATATGGTACTTAAGAAAGTAATGCTTGTAAGTTACTCTGTACTTTTTTTCTGTGTCTGCAAAATCTACTGATTTGTTCAGTTATAGACGTCTTTATATCAGCTTCCCTGCCATTGGAAAATTCATTTTGAAGCCCCCTATCACCAAAGTCATGGCTTTTCATTACCAGAGAAAAACTCTAAAAGTTTCTTTTTGGTGTTGGTGTTGTGTGGTGTAATACCATCAAAAAGAGTTTCTTATGTTGGAGAGACGGCTCAGTCCGTACAGTGCTCGCTGTACAAAAACATGAGAACAAAGGTGAGTTTGGTCCTCAGAGCCTGTTTTTTAAAAAGTCCATGCCTGTGGTCCTCTGCACTCAGAATACAGGAGGGTTCCCAGGTCAGCCATATGAGCCTAGGTGACAAGTTTCAGGTTTAAGTTTGAGACCCTGTCTCAAAAAGGGAGGTAGGAAGTAGTGATTGTGCACACACACACACACACACACACACACACACACACACACTCTGTAGGACCATTCCTCTAAAGTGCTTTCTCCGAGTACTGACACCACATGCCCTTGCATGAATGTTCATCCCAGGGAAGCCACATCTTTTTCCCAGGACGATGAGATTGCAGAAAGCCAGCTGACTCTGTTGTCCCCTCACAATGTGCTGACAGGATAATAGGATGTGAATGAGCCTTGGAATGCCTTTCTCGTGGAACAGGGCTGAGAGGGGACACAGAGGCGGGCAGCTCCACAGCCTGGATTCCCTTAGCCATGTGACAATGATAGCAGTAAGTAGATGCGACAGTTATGAATGATCCTCTGTCATGTACTCCAGCGTTGGGACTCAGATAAACTGACATTGCTGTCAGACACCAGCTATGGAGTGCCTGGACCCCCGATGAACCTTCTAATATGGTAAATGGGAGTCTTAATTCTTCATTAACTGGAAAAAGGAGATTTGGCCATGTAATTTTCTCCTTGCTGCCTGTTTTAAAGATTCCAATAACCCAGCATTTACAGTTGACTAGGCAGGGATTGCTTTTTCCCCCACACTTGCAACACGCAGACTGTGAAATCTGAGGAAACGCCGCTTAAACCCAGACTTATTGCCTTGGTTATCTTTAATGACTTTGAAATGTATTGGCCTCATTATGGAACAGTGCAGTTATCAATTCCTCTAATTAGGTGATGCACTCCCATAAGAAATTTAGCATTAAAGCACAGAAGAGAACTGGTTAGAGGCATCCATTGCCAGCATCCCTTGTCTCCATGATGAAGTGAGGCCGCTGCCTCTGTATCAGCTCCCCTGCCTTCAGCCTCAAGCTCCTCCGAGAAGACTAGAAGGCACACCAGCAGGGGGTTTGATCGGGTTTTTGTTTTGTTTTGTTGTTTTTGGTCTTTTGTTGTTTTTTTTTTGTTTGTTTTTTTTTTTTTGTCTTTTTCCTATATTATTTAATCTGGTCAATAGCACTTCCAATAACATTTCTATGACATTTGAGAAAATCTTGATAATAAACCCAATGCCCTAGCAATAAATGGCCTGAGAACTCAAGGCCTGTTGGACATGAGCAGTTTCTGCTAATAGGCTATATGTTCCCACCCCTTCCTTTCTTTGAATCTAACTCATAGCTTTTGACTTGAGGGGATTGAACCTGAGATCTGTCAAGTGCTAACCACTGTGTGATGAAACAGCTCCAGCCTCTCACCAGGAGATCGTAGGCTGACACGTACACTACTGAGGTATACCCTCGGCCCCTCTTTGGCTATTCCAAACATGTGTACAGCTGAGCTACATCCCCAGCTTTCCTGTCTACTTCCCATTTTGATGCAGTTTTTCACTGCATTGCCTAGGCAATGTCTCTGTATCTCTTTCTGTCTCTCTTTGAACTTTGCATTTTCCTGCTTAAGCCTGTTGTTGAGCAGCTAATGGCAAGCTTCCACCACCACATGTACGTTTTTTTACCCCCCCCCCCCACGAAGTCAGGACTTTACGATCATTACCACTGGGCTACCTTTGTAGCCCATCACTGTTTCTCCTGAGCTACTGAAGTTTCTGGGTTGGTTTTCCTATGTGACTCTAAATTTATTTCTGTAAGTAAACTTGGCAACAAAGACCCTTTAAAGAATAGATTTTCCTGTCTGTCTGTCTGTCTGTCTGTCTGTCTGTCTGTCTGTCTGTCTCTGTGTCTGTCTCTCTGTATCTGTCTCTCTGTTTCTCTCTCCCTCTCTCTCTCTCTCTGTCTCTCTCTCTCTCTCTCTCTCTCTCTCTCTCTCTGTGTGTGTGTGTGTGTGTGTGTGTGTGTGTGTCTTTTGTGCCACATGTCCAGCCAGAGGTCAATGTTAGCTGGCCTGGATGGGCTCTCTCACTGAACCTGAAGCTCACTGGTTATCTGGAGTGACGAGTAATTCGGCTTCTCCCCATCCTGACCCTACTGTCATTACCATTTATTCCCAAATATATACTATAATTTACTTGTCAGCCCTATATAATAATATATAAACTCCACAATGTATTTGTAAAAAGACACAGAAGCACATCAGGTTGTTCTCTGTCCTCGCCTCTTCCTAATCATGATGGTTCTTTGAAATACCTTCTTTAAGCTAGCTTGGTTATCATGAATGTAACCAATGTCTGCTATGTTGGTCTAATGCTCCAGAAAAATGAGTATGGCAGACTTCTCCCCAGGAACACTTAAACTAGGCATTGACTTCTTCACAGAGGATATGCAATTGGTTTTAGCTTTTAAAGGGTGAGTAAGAGGACCCTAGAAGGACTGAGCAGAACTCTCAAGACTAAGACTACAGCATGGGGAACTTGGAGTGGTCTCGTTCACCAGTCTCAAGGAACAGCCAGTTGTAAGTCAGTAGTCTGCGTTTCAAAATGATGGGATGAGATTAGCAGTGGCTTGATGAGAAGACCTTTATCAGAGACCCTAGGGGGTTAAGACAGTTCCACTTGGGCAGCCTGGACCCTCTGAAGGAGCTACAGCTGGAAGGTGCTCTGGGGTGATTGGCCCTTCTCCTGTGGGGAAGGATTTCTTGGAAAAGGGATGGAGAATTGAGTCAGGGGGTGTGTCAAGTAACATTTCAAGAGCCGCCTAACTTCTTCTGCCCCTCAGACTACTTACTAACTAGCAGGCATCCAGATGAGCCATGCTTCTGAGAGGCAGGCCTTTGAGCCAACATCCCAACGATTCTTTGAGTTAATGAGAGGGTGCGTGGAGGGAGGGCGAGCATCCTTACCCTGCTCATCTTTTTAAAGAATTGTGTTGGGCTCTAGTGCAGACACAGGCCCTTCAGCACCCTTTCCCTGAGTGCTGGACAGGCAGCTGCTTGCAGATGAGAGATGAGAAGGACTCTTCCTTGGGCAGGGAGAAGGCAGCGGGACCCTCATGCCAGTTGCTGTTCCCAAACGTAGCCTCTCCTGAGAAGTGCCCTTAGCCTCCTTGTGTCTTCTCTCTTGCCTGGCTTACCTCCAAGCAGTCAAGCTCTGAGGCATTGTGGGCCTTTCCTTTTTTCCTGTCATTTACTTGAAGATTCGGATTTGCTTTGAGAGCTTTAAGAATTACAACATGGCAGGAAAAAGAAAAAGAAAAAGAAAAAGAAAAAGAAGAAGAAGAATAAAGAGAACCTCGTGCATTTGTCTTTGGAAACAGTCCACTTTAATTGCACCTTCCCTTTTGTCCTCCCTACCCCCAAGCCTTACAAGTTTTTGATGTCTATTCATTATTACAGGGACTTGTAGAAAAGGCAGAATCTATCTCCCTTATCAGCAGCCATACCTTTTCCCCCTCCTCCCCTTTACATTCTCTCCTTATCACTTGCAATTGGTTATTTCTGGGGTATTATTACTGTAGTTACCTCAAGGAAATTGATTAAAAAAATACCATGACAATTTCAAACAACAGAATTATTGTAGTGTTTTTTTTTTAAACATTGCTCTGCATCAGTACAGGATTTGTTATTCGTCCCTGGTTATTGTAGAAATACTCATTAAAAGCATTTCCCTCCAGAGCTGAATCGTGCCTTTCCCATCAGCCACTGTTTCTTTGAATGGGCTTGCCCTGGTCTTTCATCAGAGAAACACATCACCCATTTCCCGTCTTAAAAAACAGCAATTATGTGGAAATACCTCCTGATTTATTCGAGCCAGGGCCACTGGCCAGTGTGAGTCAGTACAATTTATTGCCAACTGTCACTTTTACATGATAGGTCTGTAACAAATACCTGCCGCATATTGTTAAATTAATCTTCCATTTAAAATTAATGGAGTTAGACTCCCCAGGTTCAATGTAATTTCGTGTTCACGGGCAGGGAAGGACTCACACTGCATACAGAATGAGATGAGGCCCAACGCCCTAATCTTTCATCACCTTGAACTCGAAGACTAGGACATGTCTCAGCATCGACTAATGAGATGGAGACCGAGTCTCTCCTGAGGACGCTGGCTCAAAGAGGCTTTTCTGCCCAGAAATAGCAGGCTCCATCTTATTTTAATAATTCCTCAGATATGACAAGTCTGATGTTGTGTGTGAAAGAGCCAGGCTTGGAAAAGAAATAAAATGAATTTTATATCATTACTTCAAAGCTGAAGTCAGAGGAAGTATGTTGCAATAATAATAATAATAATAATAATAATAACAACAACAATAATAATACAGGATGTGTTTTAGTTATAAAATACAGTAAGGAGGTGTCTCATTTTCATTCATTGGAAGGCACAGTCACCTTAGATTTTTCTACTGTATTCTTGCACCCATTCATACATTAATCAAAATAATGTGAATGAAAACAGGAACGTGTTCAATAAACATGTAGATGAATATATCAGACAGAAGGTGTCACTCTTGATGGGCTGTGTCACAAAGAACCCCTGAAAGGCTCATTGCTCTTTTTTGTGATTTTGTTTTTCCTGAGACAGGGTTTGTTTTTCTTCTATGTAACAGCCCTGGTTGTCCTAGAACTCGCTTTGTAGACCAGGCTGGCCTCAAACTCACTGACACTCTGATTGTTGTCTGCTGGGATTAAAGACGTGGCATCTTTGGAGAAGATCTCTCTCCCCAGTTACTCAGAGTGACAACTGTTTTCTGTAGAATAAATGGCTAACGCAGATGATGCCAAACTGGGTTCTGTGTGAGTGTGTGGTGTATGTACTCACTCACAGATACGCACGTGTGTGTGTGTGTGTATGCAGGTGTCTACACTCGTGTAAACCTATTTTCATGCATGTGTGTATAGTATACACACATAGGGACCAGAGGATAAACCCTAGTGCTGTTCCTCAGGCATCACCATCCTTGGTTTTATTTTTGAGTCAGGGTTTCTCCACAGCTAGAACTCCAGTAGTAGGCTGGGTGACAGGTAGCCAGTCCCCGCTGCGCCTTCCTAGTGCTGGAGTTATAAGCACCTGCCACCACATCCTGCCTTTCCCCCTCCCCCACCCCCACCCCCTCCACATGGATTCTAGGAATCAAACTGAGATTCTCATGCTTGGGAGGAAAGTAACTGAGCCATCTCCATAGCTCACCTTTAATTTCTTAATCATTTAAGCAAACTGAGTGGCTTTTATGTCTCATGGAGAAGCGCTAACAGTGGGTCTCTGCTTTTACACATGGTTGTAGCCCTGGCAGCCTAAGGTGTCTGTTCCTGAATTCTTAGGGAATATGGAACACCAGGGACCATTGGATCTTTTCTTCAGTCTAAAATGGATGCTAGGGAATATTCAAAGTAGATTCTTTTAAAGACAAGCAGTAAAGGCAGTGGAAGGGCACGGTGAGGTAAGCCCTCCGCCTCTGTTGCTTTCTCTGAGTTGAGGTCTGCTTTGTATTACTTCTGATTGTCTCAGACAGGACTTCTGAGTGTGGACAGGGCGTGAGAGATCTGACTGATAATGATGCCACATGTGATCAGTTCTAAAGGATGGATGTCTGTGATGGTTGAATAACAATGCAAAAAACACTTAAAGCCATTGATTGTGTACTTAAGTGTGGTTAGTGTGATAAAATGATATGTAAGTTTTACCACACCCAAGCACACATACACACACACAGGTACATAGGCAGATACATATTCATACATGTGTACACAGATGCACACATATGCACATGCCACCCATCTACACATACATGCACATATACCTGCATACATATATGTATCATAGATATATATACAGTTAAACAAACCACAGAAATATATACATACATACACACAGAGACACAAACACACAACCCACATACACATTCCTTTGTACATGAAAACACTTCCAGACATCAGGGTCTTCGTCCTTTCCTTCGACGCATACAGCTGGCATTTGACTAGTCCCATATCCACTTTAGACTGATGTTTTTGAATCTGACATCTTTTCCCTTTCTCATTTCATTTTTCCCCCTGACATTTGAGTACCTTCCATATGAAACTTATTGGAGATTGAAATTGCTCACAGCCAAAGAGGCATTTTCATGAGGTACTTCTAAGAATACAAATATGACATATTCGATAAAATGCCTAGAGAGTATTAAGGGCAATATAAAATCATCTCATATTTGTAGAAACATAAAAATAATTATTATTTCACTTAAGTTATTTTATATTCTTTCTTTTCTTTATACTCTTTCTTTGTAACAAACTCATTCAACTATTTATTTTTATTAAGATGTTTATTGATTTGTAATTTAAATTATGAATGTGCATATATTTCTCTCTCTGTGTATGTGTGTGTGTGTGTGTGTGTGTGTGTGTGTGTGTGTGTGTGTGTATTGTGTGTATGTATACAAGTAATCACAAAAGCCAGAAGAAGATATCTGATCCACTGGAGCTAGAATTGCAAGCACTTGTGAGCCACACATTTTGGGTGCTAGGGTCTGAACTTGAGTCCTCTGGAAGAGCAATACACATTTTTAAACACAGAGCTATTTCCCCAGACTCTTCATTTAAAAATTTCATTTATTTATGAATAAACTTATGTATTTTGTTTAGCGGGGAGTAACACACTTGCTATGTCTTGTGTATGGAGCTCAAAGGACAACTTGCCAGAGTCAGCTTTCTCCTTCTACCATGTGAGTCTCAGGAAAAGAACTTAGGTCATCATGACTGATGACAAGCACCTTACCTGCTGAGCATCTTGTCAGCCAGCCCAGGCTGACCTAAGACTCCCTATGTAGCTGAACATGACCTTGAACTTTTGATCCTCCTTCCTCTACCTTCCAAATGGCAGGGTCATGAAGGTATGTCTGGCATCAGGCTCCTCCTTGGGAGAGGGTTGCTGATGTGGTATAGTTTCCGTCAAATGAGAGAGAATTTGTTAAAACTCAAAAGTGTTCCGGTGGAATTTGCTTTCCTTTCTGTCTTTTCGAATTGTATTGACAATAATGTGTTTAATCTGAGTCCTGGGGCTCTGCACACTTTTTAGTAAGCCCCTTCCTCCTCTCTGTCTACATCCCTAATAAGCCCGGAGGATCAAACTGAGAGCACTTGATTCTGAAATCACAAGTTTCTGCCCCTCACAGCTCATTTGACGGGAATAAAAGTGACTGATGTTGCTCTCCCCTGGACCCTTTTGTTCGACTCCGCTGTGATTATGAAGCCTGTTAGCTGAAGTTACATCCTATTTAAGAGCAGTGCTTACTGGTAATGGGGGCCAAATGATTTTTGGAAAGTTCAGACATACCGGACTCCCCACAGAAATGAATTCAGCTCTGAAGGTATTGATGCAGACCCGGAACGAAGCCGCTCCAGTGGGACTGAGAGAATTGTGCGCCATGCAAGAAAGGAAGGAATAGTGGAATTAAAGATCAGACAGACATTCTGCTCAATGGCAGTCCCCTCTGAAGTTCATCACAGCAAGTTAATCAGGCTCAAAGAGTGTCACCCAGAAAGACATCGCCTGTCTTGGTGGTGCAAAATGGGGTGATTTAAAAGATTGTTTGTTTCTAATAATTAGGTTGGACTCCCTGAGAATATGTTCCTGGGTGTGGGCAGGTGTGTGTGTGTGTGTGTGTGTGTGTGTGTGTGTGTGTGTGTAGGGGGTTAGTAGGCAGTTTTTCTTTGTATACCTATAGAGGCCAGAGGCCTGCCTCAAGTAGAGGGTGTCAGCCATTTCTTATTGCCCTGAAACTTACTGGGTAGGTCTGGCTGGCTGGCAAGCAATTCTCAGGGGTTTTATCTAATCTTTGCCTCGCTAGTACTGGGATTATTGTGAAAGCACTTCTTCTAGCTGTAGTGTTTCCCACACTTCTCTCTTAAAGTGAAACTGAGAAAAAAATCATTTTGAAGTTGTAATACAGGCAACAGCTCTGAAAGAGGCCCAACTACCAGGTATGGGTTTCTTTCACATGCGTGGTTTCCTAGGGATTGAACTCACGTCCTTGCGCTTGCACCACAAGTACTTTGCTGACTGAGCCATCTTGTCCACCATCTAGATAAGCATTTTAAATGGGGAACCAGTCAAGTTGATGAAACAATCATGCTTTGGCTTATCCTAGTATAATACATAAAACCCAGAGGACTTTTATATATAGCCTGGTCCAAAGGGGACATGCTATCCCAGAAGCCTTAGTTCTATGCTTTTTCTGAGGATTCAGTGTCCCCAAACACAAATATTTTCACAACAAATACATTAATATTTTCATTGGAAGCTACATAGCATAGCAGACAAGTTCTAATGTATCTGGGATCATATCACCGGTTTTTTGTTTTTCTGGTTTTTTTTTTTTTTTGCTGTCTCTCTTTATTTATGTGTGTGTATATGTCTCTCTGTGTATGTGTGTGTGTTTGTGTGTGTATGTGTGTGTATATCTGTGTGTGTGTATTTTGTGTGTGTATGTATGTGTGTGTATGTGTGTATGCTTGTGTGTTTACATGTGTTGTGTATATGTCTTTGTGTGTGTGTGTGTGTGTGTGTGTGTGTGTGTGTGTGTGTGTGTGTGTGTTTGGTAGAGCAGGTAGAATGCGCAGGGCTACTGAATGCACCCATAACTTCCTGAAACATGCCACTATGATTCCTTTCACAGCATGGGTCCTACATATGAAAAAAAAAGATGAATCAGGATTACTTTCTAGGTGGGCTTTTCTAACCTGCAGTCCATGAGCCCCCCACCCCACCCCATTTCACTTACTGGCTGCAGGCAAATCCCCTCTTTCCCATGCCCACTTTGCCTGAGTGATCAGGATTCTGTAACAAAGCATAATTAACTTTGCAGTATCTAAGCAACACGGGTCCTTTTCATGGTTCTAGAGGTAGGGAGCTCCATGATTAGTATACTGTCAGAAACAGTGTCTGCTGGCTTTAGTCTCTCTACTTGGTATCTAAACTCACCAGGGCCTATTCCATAAGGGCACTCACTGATGCCATTCACAATGACGCCCTCCTTGTGACATAATCATCTTTCCCAAATGATCCTACCTCCTGATGCCATTGCCTTGAGACGTAGGAACCTAACATACGAAGTCAGGCAAGATAGCTGTTTCAAGGGAAGCCCACCAGAGGCCACCACATGGACACTCTGTAAGCCAAAAGGCCAGTAGCTGCATGAGGAACTTGCCCAAACCATGCTTACAGCCCTTCATCTTTCATGCATAAAATCCCACTTGTCACAAGAAGTAGAACTAGATAAGCCCAAAAACACAGTTCCTGCATACATGGACTTTCCTAGAGAGAAGGACTAGGTCTTTGATGGGTGAGGTCTTTGTTCCTGTTTGGCAGGAATTGGGACCTGCCTGTTAGGTTTTAGGTCAGAATGATGCCTTTGACATGGTCTCAGTTGTACTAAGTTCTGGGGAATTGTTACATAGCAACACATATTAAAACCCAAGTGTCACTGAGGATCATGGCAGACACCCAGGCCTCCTTATGCTGACAAAAGTAATGCAAGAAAGAGCCCTGGTGGGATGGATTTGGGGGAGAGGGCACTGAGGGGCTGAATGGGGTTGATTTAGATCAACTGTTTCTTGCCCCAGGAACTGTAGAGATGGCGCTGTAGGTAAGAGCACTTGGCACTTAAGTGTGAGGACCTGAGTTCAGACCCCAGCACCCATGTAAAGGCCGGCATGGCTTGTAAACCCACGGCAGAAGCAGGATTGCTGGGACATGGTCGCTGCCAGTTTAGCTCGTAGTTCGGTGAGAGTCCCTGTTTCGATGCAGTGGAGGACTGAACAGGACATCTGACATTCTCCTCTGGCCTGTGTGTGCACGCATTTTTAAACCTTTGCACACTTACTGTACCTTAACCACATGTGTATACCACACACTCTTAACACACACAAATAAATGCCCCTATCCTTCGGCGTGTTAGCTTTCAATATCCATTCCTGTATTTTACTTTACAGGAATCATGATGATGTTAAACATTTATGATATTAAAAATAGTCATGCCAGCTATTGAAATTATTCCAACATAGATGCTTTTGTGTGAGTGCCACATAAGTTTTTATGCTGTCAAGAAGGGCACATGCCATTTATATACTATATTAACAGTAGAAGATGGATTTGGAGTCCCCAAAAGTCCCTGACAATACCACCCAGAATGTTACCTTGCGTCGTGACTAGAAATACATGGATGGATATCCTGTCATTGCTGTGGAAATTGTCAGATAAAGGTGGGATGGGAGAAATTACTCTACCCACAGACAACAGTGATGGCTTTTCTTTCGCTTATGTTTTCTTCAGTGAACAGAAGGATAGGTAGAACTCACTAAGTTATTTACCTGCCCTCCCCTCAGCATCAAAAGAATGAACTGTCAAATTCTGTTTCATTTCATTGAAGGTGCTGTCACTTGAAACATGTAATTTTATGTTATCTGCCACCAAGAAAATGCAGTAACAAACGTGCATGCAGGTCGACAAGCAGGCTCAGTGGATAAAAGCACACTCCGCACAAACTGAACAACCCCAGCTCCCTCTCCAGGTCCCAGAGTGGAAGGAGAGGACTGACCTCTGGGAGTTGTTATCTGACCTCCACACAGGCATTGTGGCATGTGCATGCCTGTATGCATACATACATATCATGAACACACACATACACAGTAATAAAACCTATATACCATTGATCTGATTTTAAGTTGCATTCCAATGTTAAGAATGTTAAAATGTGTAAAATAGTCCTTCTACCGTGTGGGTCCCAGGGATCCAGTCAGGTTGTCAGGCTTGGCAGCAAGAGCCTTTACCTGGTGAGCCATCTCCTTGGCCCACACTCACCGTTTTAAACCTCATATTTTCCACATACCCTTTAACGTTGCTGTTGCTTTTTTCATAGAGCTCATTTAACATGATAGGGATCTGGAGACCTCGGTAGCTCCAGTCTTCAAAAAGGGAAAGTGGTCAGACACAGGAATGCTGGTGGACCTCAAAAACTGAACAGCGGCATCAGAAAGGAAGGCAGAAGCGTTCATTCTGTAGCGCTAGACCTGGAGGAGTGGCTCAGTGGTTAAGAGAGCGTAGTGTTGTGAATGGAGCTACACAGATGGATGTCCAGCTGCCAGCACTCACTTGAGGCCCGTCACAAATAACTAAGTCCAGTCCCAGGGGTCCATCTTCCACAGCACTTGCACTCCAAGGCAATCACATATATACAAACAATTAAAGATAGAATGCACCTTCAGTTTTTAAGGAAGACGTTTGTTATTCTTAGCATGCCATACCTACCTCAGCCTCCTGAATACTGTGATTATAGGCATGTACCACTCACTGTGCGTGGTTTATAATTCTCTCTTGTAGTGGTTATCACTCCTCTGTGAATTCCCTCGTCCATATTTTACTTTTGCCATTTTGTAGTTGATTATGTGCTCAGCATAAAACAACACAAAACTAACAGTACATATAATAATATTGGTGTCATATGCTAAAGTGCTTAATAAATCATGCATGTTCTTTGATAATTCTTGTGACTGAATAAAATAAGACATAAATTTTAAGTGTTTATGTGTTGATAGATGTTTAGATTGTGGCACCTTTTCACTGACTAACAGGCCACCATTATTTAGTTTTAGTTACATCCGATGGTCATTTCAGGACCAAATCTTAGGAACCAGAGAGTTGGGTCAGAGGCTTAAATAGTCAGTCATTACAAATGTTTAGTATTGGCCTTTCTCTCACCATAGTCACTATAACAGGATTTCAGATGTCTTTCCTCACAACAAAACCTGACTGTGTTTTTAATCACATTTTGTTTTGACATTTTACAAGTTATAGTTGACCTTGAATACTTTTGTACGTGTCTAATGTTTGCAGCATATTTTTTCTACAAGTAAAAAGAACAGAAGGTCAGAAGTAAAGTTCTTAACAGACTTTATAATATATCTACCCAGATATCCATGAGGTTTTAACGAAATTCGTTTAAAGTTTTTAAGAGTTTAAATTTCATAAAAGTATTTGTGTGTTTAAAGAAGATTGTGTAGGTTAAAAAATAAAATCTGGCATGGCTAAGAGATGGCTCAGAGGCTAAGAGCACTGTCGGCTCTTCCAAAGGTCCTGAGTTCAATTCCCAGCAACCACATAGTGGCTCACAACCATCTGTAATGGGGTCTGGTGCCCTCTTCTGGCCTGCAGGCATACATGCAAGCAGAACACTGTATACATAATAAATAAATCTTTTAAAAAAACAAAAATTTGTGGCTAGGGAAATTGTTAAGTGCTTAAGAGCACTTACTGATTTTTCAAAGGGCACAGGTTCAATTCTCACATCAGGCATCTCAAAACCTTCCATTACTCCAGCTCCAGGGAATACAAACACCCTCTTTATGGACACCAGACACACATGTGCTACACATACACCCATGTGGACATTCACTTGCACATAGATAAGGATAGATCTTTAAAACTAATACGGTCTCTGTAATGTGGAGGTGGGGTCTAGTACAACCTCTGTTGAATTGGTCTCCTTTCCATCACTAGAAAGAAATTTCACCTTGGAAACCTTAAGAACCTTTCTTCTCCCTGCTCTCCTCTCTTCCTCTTCTTTGACTTCCTCTTCCTCCCTCCTCTTCCTCTTCTGTCTCCTCTCTCTTACTTCCTGTTCCTCCCCCTCTGTATTGGTTAGTTTCTGTCACCTTGACACAGTCCCCTTGGAAGAGAGAACGTCAGCTGAGGAATTTTCTCCACCACCTTGGCCTGTGGGTATGTCTGTAAGGCATCTTCTTCATTAATGATTGATGTGGCAAGGCCCAGCCCACTGTGGGCAGCATCATCCCTATGAGGACCTGGGTTGTATAGAAAACCAGGATGAATAATTCATGGAGCAAGCTGGTAAGCAGCATTCTTCCATGGCCCCTGCTCCCGTTCCTGGCCTGAACAGTGACAGACTGTACCTGGAAGTGTAAGATGCAATAAATTTTTGTCCCCTTCAGTTTCTTTCCAGTCATGGTGTTTATCAGAGCAACACCAAAAATTAACTAAAACATCTTTCTTTTTCTACTCTTCCCCTTCTTCTACTTCCTATTCCTCTTCTTTCTCCTCCTTTTCCTTTTCCTCTTCCCCTCCCTTGTATTCTCCTACTCCTCTCTTTTGTGTTCTTCCTCTGTCCCTTCCTTTTCCTGTTTATCATCCTCCCCCCTCTACCCTATCCTTACCCTGTCCCCCTCCAATTACTGTGCTTCTCTTACTTAGGGTTTCGGTTGCTGTTGTGAAACACCATGACCAAAGGTAACTTGAGGAGGGAAGGGTTTAGTCTACCTCACTCTTCCATCACTGAGAGAAGTCAGTCCAGAAACCTGTGGGGAAGAACTAATACATAGTCAGTCCATAGAGGAATGTTGCTTACTGGCTTTTAACTCTATGGCTAGTTCAGCCTGCTTCCTAATGGCACCCAGGACCACCAGCCTAGGGTTAGTGCCACCCAAAGTGAGCTGAACCTTCCCCCATCAACTGTCAGTTCAAGAAAATGCTTCTCGGCCTTGGTCACCGCCAATGGGAGCATTTCCTCAAGTGAGTTCCCCTCTTCCAAAATTATACCGATAAAGTTGCATAGTATGAACCTGAGTGGTTTTTTTTTCCAGTGACAAATTAGGTGTTTTCTTTGTGGACCTCTGTGGTTTCAGAAGCTCTTCTCATTCCAGTCAGCTTGGAGATTGTGTTTGGAATACATTAGTAGTTCTTACTCAACAAATAGCTGCGTCGTCTTTAAGAACTACAATGATCCAGTAACAAGATGTATTAAATAATTCCCACTTGGTAATTATATGTAATGGGGCAAAATAAAGAAATTGGTAGGATGAGTACTCAATTATTAGGGAGTAGGTTTTTATTGTAAGAGATAAAAGATATGCAGACCAGAGAGAAAGAGAAGTAGACTGGACATGGCCAGGAAACTGGTCATGACCAGGACTGTTTGCAGTACAAGCGAGAGATCTTGAGAGAACATAGCCGGGGAGAAATGTGGAGTTGGTGATATAGCAAGAGATAGAAAATAGAACATTGTGGGAGAGAATAGCAAGAATTGTAGGTTATAAGGAGGATGAACAACTGGGGGAAGGGAAGAGCTAAGAGTCTAGCTTGGAGTTTGAAGTATGTGACAAACACTTATGGGTGGGGACTTAGGGATCCTGGAAGCCAGCATGGGCTTTACTATGCAACTACAGGGACATAGCCATGTGTCCCTTCTGACAGAGGTAAGGGAAATGACCCCTTTTGGTGGATGGGGCCTGGTTTTCTAAGCTTCTGAGGAGTGCTGACTTTTACCTAACTGCTGGTCATCCTCCTGTCGTCAAGCCAGAGCTCATTTCTGAACACATGCACACCCTGAGACCTAACTAGTCACAGACCACATCAGCTCCCAATACCTTAGACTCTGCCCTTTTGTCCTTCAACCCCACCTCGCCTACTGGGCAGGGTGTGTTTTGTAGTAGGCAGGACAGTTTCCAGCAGTAGAAGCCAGGCACAAAATAGATGTGGTTAAACACGTGCAAACAAGTTCCACTGTGCAAGACAGTGAAGTTGTCCATTCTCAGCTTGGTGTGTGTTCCCTCCTTTAAAACTGAAGTTTTCCTCAGCTGTGTCTATGTAGCAACAGTATCTTCTGAATCCCTTAAGGATCTCTGTCAGGAGCCTTGGATGTGATTCAGTTGGTTAAGAGTTTACCTACTGTGTACAGAAGCCTATAGAATACCAAGTATGTCAAGTGTGGCGGTGTGTGCTCTCAAAGTCTCAGCACTTGGAAGGTGGAGGCAAAAGATAGGATCATCAAGTGCAAGGCCACCCCTGGCAGTGGAGGAAGTTCCGTACCAGCCTGAGATACACACGGGACCCTGTCTCCAAGGACAGGGATGGAGAAAGGAATGGGGGAGAAAAGAAGAGCAAAAGTTAGTAGTGCGGCTTTTCTTCAGCTCATTAGCGAGTGATGGGAACCAACATCATGAAAGTTAGGAGGATCCTTTAGCAGGCCAGGCTCTAGGCTGCTGGCATTCCGTGACCCACCCATCTGCTAGGATTTAAAAGTCCCAGATTGAAATCAGCGTTCTCATTCAGAAAAGATGCAGAGTAGCATCTATGATGAGTGCTTTTCTCACTTGTGCATTTAATATATGCGTTTCATTTCTAATTGCCTGTGTACTTGCTTGGACAAGGATGTCAAATAAGTCTTGAGGATAAAGAAGGGTAGAGAGATGCGAGGAGGTGCCTTTCCTATCCTGTCTGGGGAAAGAAAAAAAAAAGAGTCTCTTTGTTGTGGTTGGGTTTTATTTTCTTGGAAGGATGGATGTGGTGTCACGATACAAAAGCCTGCATGTGGAAGGCTAGTGACAGTGCTTACGTGTCAGCCTTTGGAAATCCCAGTGGTATGTTGCTCATCAATGTTCCCAAATGTGTTGATTTGAATCTAGCTCAGAATCCGTTGAAGGGAGGGTTTTCCTGCTTCTTAACCAAGCTAAGTAATCCTCTGAAGAGGAGACCTGGAGGGAAGGAAATACTGAGCTACAAGTGGCTCTGAGGAGGTAGAAGCCCCTGGACCCCCACATCTCTTCATGAGACTTTAATCAAAGATGTTCTTTGTAAATGATGTAATGCTTGATGCCAGTAGTAAAAGCACTTGCTGTGCAGGCCTGATGACCTGGATTCAGTCTTCAGAATCCGTGGCGGAAGGACTGAGCTGATTCCCCAACTTGGCTCTGTCCTACACACACTATCACCTATACACACAATTATAATGAATTAAATAATGAAAATAAACTTTAATACTTCATGGTCTGAGAAACATATCTCTTAGCTGCTAAAAACCCTTGCTGTTAGAAGCATGAGGCCCCGATTTTGAGTCCCAGAACCTACATTTTTAAAAAGCCAGGTCTAGTGATCTCCACTTATAACTCAGTGCTAGGGACCTAGAGACAGGCAGAGGGCAGCTAAGGAAGCTATTTGAGGTTGACCTCTGACCTCTACTCAAGCACACATATTCCCACCTGCTTTCTCCCTGTCTGAACATTTTTTTTTCCTCCTTCCTGACTTATTTCGGAGCTGACCGGCTTCTTTCCTCTGGGTGTTGCTAGCCTCTAATTACAGATTTATGGAGTGTCCTAACATAAGAGGGGAGGAAGAGAAAGAAATAGAGAAGGTAGAGAAGAAACTCTGAGCAGGCAAGAGAGGGAGGAACAAGGGAGGAGGGGGATGAAAAATGGCTAAATGAAGATGAATGGGTGAAGGATGAGCTAGGGAGGCTGAAGGGGAGGAGAGCTCTGGAGGCGAGCTTGCCGGGGTGTCGTACAGCAGCGTGTGCTGGAAGATCTCCAGCCAAAGTGGTGTAAATCAATGAGAAGTAAATTAATAGGCCATCTCGAAAGTGGGACTCGCTCATTTAAACTAAGCATAATACATCATGAATGACGGAGATTCCTTCGACCCTCGGGGCATACCTTTTGTCTACCTAAGACCCAGTGGGCTGTGCTGTTACTCACTTCAAGGGTAAGAAGACAGAGGACATTGGACATGTCTCCTCATTTGAGCAATGTTAATAGGGAGAATCTGAGCAGTATAGAAACTCATCAGACTCAAGGGTTAGGCTTTGATGTGCAGTTTCAAAGGCAGTGTTACACATTCCAGCACTCCCCCTACAATTGGTGAATCGCCCCTTAAGGAAGATTTTGAAGGGAGCTGAGGATGTAGCACAGTGTGTAGAGTGCTTACTTAGCATGCACGAAGCCTACATTATCCACAATCCCATAAACGCAGTGTAATTTCAGCACTTAGAGATGGAGGCAAGAAGATTGGAAGTTCAAAGTTACAGGGCATGGTGGCACACACTTTTAGTCTGGACCCTCTGGAGTAGAGGAAGGAGGATGGATCTCTGTGAGTTCAAGGCTAGCCTGGTGTATATAAGGAGTTCCAGGCAAGCCAGCGTTAGATAATGAAACAATGAATGAATCAAAAAATATGTACAAGGTTTTCTTTGGCTAAATGGTTTTGAGTCTGGGCTGCATGAATTCTGTCTATACGTAAAGGAAGAAAGAAAGAAAAGGAAGAAAGACAGAAGAATGCAAATAAATTCCTCATAAAAGACTTCTCAGCATGTGTTGTAGGAATGTCCAAAGACCAATTTTTGACTTTCTTCATAATTTAGTCTCACTTTTTTGTTTTTTTGTGGAAAGGAAAATAAATTATATCCCAAGTCTATAAGACAAATTGCCAAGGATATTAAGTAAAAATGTATTATCACTGGCTTATTAAAGTTTGTATCAGAAGGCACTCTGAACGCTTTAGATCACCTGGGATCTTTCTTTCTATTTCCAGGTACAAGAAGTTTATCCTTAGAGAGGAAGTGTAGACAGCATCTAAAAATAGAAAGCATTTTAGGAAATTTTAACTCATGTTAGGATTAAGAAGTTTCTTCTCTGTTGATTATGTGGGTAAAGGCTGTAGTCGTATCTGGCCACTTTTGCTTGATTGCCAGCTCTCTCTGATAAGGGTGACCTGATCCAGAAGTCAGACCAGCTCCCTTTTCATTTCCCGTGTGTGTTATGCAACCATTGCCATCCTCTCTTTTCTCGATTCCTGTATCTTACCTGAGGTGTCAGATATTTCAACAATTGCCTCCTGTCTGGAATTATTTGGCAGTTAACTGTGATTGGGCATTCCTTCTAATAAATTAGATTTATGAGAGTGCTGCCTGCCAACAAAGCTCAGCCATTATACAGTACGTATATTTCCAATGTGTTGCTATAAGAATCTACTTAGCCAAACATAATAGGCTGTTAAAATAAATGTGAAATAACCCATGCCATATCTAGGTTTTAAAATCATTAAACTAAAGCTAAATGGTCAGTGTTTTACATGTCTCCATTTTCTTTATTTACACTGAAAGGCACTTGTTCTGTGGGACAGTGTATACCTTATGTCTACAGCAGATGTATGAATCTGGCTAAATCTACATCTCTCCAATGGAATATTCTTGAATGCTAAGCTTTTGGGGGGGAGTGGAAATGAGTGATATAGCAGACATTCTGTCCTGTCAACCAGCATTCTCTGCCCCAAAGAACAGTATGTTCTTGTGTTAGATCTATGCTACCTTTCATTATTCTTTTGTTTAAATAGAATCAAAGGATATTCCTTGGGCAGATTTGAGGACTCTATAAAGAATCTCATCTTCGTACTTATTATTATAGTTCTTTTATCCCCATAACTTCCAAGGAGAAGTCTGAAATAATTTAATACAAATTTAATAAATGTGAGTACTAGAGGAGAGAGTTGAGGAAGTGACTTGGTGATGCGTGCATGCTGATATAGTATTGCTAAGGTTAATTATAATTGGAACTCAGGTGTCTGGGAATGTAGCTCAATGGGTAAAACCACTTGATTTGCAAACGTAAGGGACATAAGTTCTAGATCCCAGAACCCATATTTAAAGGAAAAAAGAAAAAAGAAAGAAAGAAAAAGAAAAAGAAACAAACAGACTAAAGGTTTAGCTTATCATGACTATAACCCCAGGATTAGCAGACAGCAACAGGCAGATCTCTGAAGTTTAGTGGCCAGTCAGACTAGCCAACATGGCAAGCTTTAGGTTCATTGAAAGACTCTGTCTTGAGGTAGTAAGGTTGAGTGTGATAGAAGACATCCTTTGGCCACTGCATTCATACACATGTACTCATAGTCTCACACACACACATACACACACACACACACAAACACTACGTAGATGACATAGATAAACCACAAACATAAAATTTAAAAGTGGCACCTTGGTTTTTGATAGCTAGCAATAGAAGACTGTGGTGACATCATTTTTAAAACATTAGTTGGCTGGAAGGATGAACATGGAGAAACAATGTTGTTGTTGTTTTTTTTTTAATTCTAATCTTTTAGAAAAAAAAACATATCACTTTAATTTTAGGACTGTGCTCAAAGATAGCAGGGATGTCCTCATGATGCAGGTTTTCAGCAAATTCAGATTTGGAATTCATGTTCCTGGTCTCAATCCTAACTTCCCTCTGAAGAGTAAGTAGAGGCATCACTTTCACTCTTATGCATTTTCAGGTGAAATGCATCATACTTTGTTCATCCTGTTCGTACTCTATCCCAGTGATGGAGTCATTTGTAAGCTTCCAATATACAGCAGACTGACGAGAGAAATTCTTTTATATGTGCTTGTATGCACCAGAGGACAAACATTACCTTGCCAGTCTTCAGGAGCTGTCCATCTGGTTTTTTGAGACAAGGTCTCCCATGGTTCTGGGACTCAACAATTAGGGCTAGGCTGGCTGTTCAGGGAGCCCCAGCACTGGATTCAGTGATGAACCAGTCTAGCCAAATCACTAAGAGACACTTTCTTAGAAAGAAAGACAGAGGGGGAGGGGGAGGGGGAGAGGAAAGAAGGAGAGAGAGAGAGAGAGAGAGAGAGAGAGAGAGAGAGAGAGAGAGAGAGACGTGGATGATCTAATTAGTCCCAATACTCCAAGGCAGCTGACATCAGAACTCCTTTGAGTGAGGGAGCCACAAATGTCCTTATCCACCCCGTGAAGCTTCTGGTAAGCAGAGAAGTTTCTCAAAGTTAAAAAGCCCCATCCTCATCTTAATCCCATAGGCTGCCTTTGTACACACTGTTCTTATGTCCTCTCTCCCTATCTCATCTGCTTAGCATCTTCTTATCCATCAAGATAGTGACACCAACTCTCCAGAACCCTCTTAAGCTAAGCTTATGGTCGCTGAGCTCAGATAGCCCATACGTTTAGACCTGGGTCCTTGGGTCTCACTGATGGCATAGTTTGAACTGGGCATAGTTTGCTTTTTATCCTTGCTTCTATAATCAGCGAACCTACGATGCTCTGAGGATAAAGGTTAGTTAGTATTGAGCACCCTGGAACTTATAGGACCCAGTAAGCCACTTCCACAGCTCCATTCAAACCCATTCCTCCCAGCTTCCGCTCCTGCTAGTTTCTTTGGCTCCTTCCTCACTCACTGGGAGATAAGCCATCCCACCATCTCACACTCAGGTGCTCTAATCCTCAGGTATTTCAAGGTAAATGTGAGAGGTAAGGGAGGGCTTTGTTTGAATGAGGCATCTCCACTCAGGTGGTGTTGGTTCCTGTGGTCTCGAAACTTTTCCCTCATTAAATCACAAACAGAGGATGTGGCTCTGCAAAAGTTAAACCCCGTTCCTGCCCTGAATACCTTATGTCTCCTCTCTAGCTGATACTCTCTCCCTTTCTTCCCTTAGAATGCCTATAGATGTTCTAAGCTCAGAGACATTGCTTTTCTGCCTCCCCCTACAACATCAGGGCATCTGGACTCCACCTTCCTTCTCCTGGTCTTCAGCATCGTGGCTCATAGAAGATCTGACGCTCACATTACATTATGACTTAAAAATTTGTAACGAGGGCTTATGAGACAGCTCAGTGGGTAAGGCCTGGATCCACATGGTAGAAGGAGAGAACTCACTCCTGAAGGTTGTCCTCTGAACTCTGTGTGCTCACACATACACACTCACACACATACACACAAGTTAATAAGTAAACAGGTTTTTTTTTTAAATAAAAATAATATCCTTTGCTGCATCTTTGTGATCCTATGTAAGGGACCAGTGGATGACTACTGCTAGATGCCCATCATAAAAGCAGGAATCTAAAGCTTAGCAGTCCTTCCTGGCTCCCCTAAAGTACCCTGCTGTAGAGTATGCTAGCCTGTGATGAACACACCTTAGTTTCTCAGTACGTTCTTCTCCACATTGCTTAGACTGTGTATATATGGCAGAACACAGTGTTTATGTGAGAACAATGTATATTATTTGAGCCTTGGCTGCAGAACCTACCTGGAAATGGGTTTCACAGTTTGCATAATTGCCTTCTCTTTGTGTTTGCATAGATGGCATTACATGGCTGGAAGATGAAGGCAATTATAATTTATTATGCTGTAATTGTTACCTAAATGTTTTTGAATAAGCAAAAATCACATCTGTTTAGGAATAAGTTGCACAGCAAGAGAATTCCCTGTGAAATGAGTGCACGTTCTCATATTCTGTAACTGTACACATAAAACAACGTATTTATTTCCCCACCGAGTCCATTACATTCCCAAGTCAAACTGCATCTTCTCTTCCCTTCCCATATTAAACCCTTTGATTTAATGGAGGTTTTAACTACTGGTTCTTTAGGGAATTTTCAGTAGGCTTCGTGCAGATTAGGTTATTGGAAAGTATAGTTATTTGCTTGTAAAGTGGCAGTTCTGTGTCAAAATTGATTTTCTCTGGAGCCACAACAGTAAAAAAGATAAGTCTCTGCTTTGCATCCAAAACACCCTGATGCTCCTACCATGATCTTTTTTTTTTTTTTCCTCTTTTCCTCTTGCTCAGCACCATTCAGTCACAAGCTGAGTTAGGCAGCTATGAACACAAGTAGCTAGAAGGACCTTGATAGACAGTGGTGATGGTAGACAAGGCTGCTGGTGCATTCTGAGTGTTAATGGTCAATGACAGTCAGAGTTGACAAACACCATTTTTCTCCTTCCTAATTAAATGACAGGTTACATGCACATAAGCCCAAGTCTATAGAACTGTAGTATGTAGAATTAGGGTATTATCTGTCTTCCTTCCTTCCTTCCTTCCTTCCTTTCTTTCTTTCTTTCTTTCTTTCTTTCTTTCTTTCTTTCTTTCTTTCTTTCTTCCTTCCTTCCTTCCTTCCTTCCTTCCTTCCTTCCTTCCTTTCTCTTCTCTCTCTCTCTTTCTCTCTCTCTCTCTCTCTCTCTCTCTCTCTCTCTCTTTCTTTCTTTCTTTTACCTATCTATACATACATCTATTCATTTAACTGTTTGCCTCTGTCTATCCATTTACACATCTATCTGTCTATCCATCCATCTAAGTTTGTGTATCAGCAGAGTTCTGTAGCCCAGGCTAGCCTATAACTACTAATGAGCCAAGGATGACCCCAAGCTTCTGAGCCTCTGGCTTCTATCTCCCAACTGCTGGAATTAAACCATATAACCAACTTTTCATCTGTTTTTAATATTTTGTTTTAAACTTTGTTTTTGTCTCTGTATGATTATCGTGCTATTTAGCATGCATTTATCTGCCAAGGCTAGAAGAGAGCACGGGATCACTCTGAGTTTGACTTACAAGCCACTGTGACCCCCTCTATGTGAGCTTTGAAATGTGAACCCAGGTCATCTAGAAAAGCAGCCAAGCTCTTAACCGGTGAGCAATTTTCCAAGCCCACACTGTCCACTTTTTCTGCCACCCTGTCAATCAAACCCAGGGCCTTCTTTATGTTAAGTGAGCACTTTACCAACTGAACTACATTCCTAGACCTTGTTTCCATGTTTAAACTGTTTCATGAAGGTCCTTTTAAATGTCTCACATGGTGCTTTACAAGAAAGGTCCATCTGTTAAAAACTATTCTAGTGGCCTCTCCAAGATGAGTATGTGGCCTGGAGAAGAGACTCGGTGTGCCACTATAGTGCCTCCTAGGCAAACATGAGGCCTCGAGTTTTCATTCCCAGCAATCAAGGAAAGCCAAGTGTAGCAAGGATCTTCTAAAAGCAGGCTCATATCAGCATTGTTGGCTTAGGTAAGCAATTCATAATTGAATTGTTTGGAAATCCTGGCACAGCTCTGCTCAGCTGTCCTCAAGTTCCTGTGCAAGTCTGGAGACGTGCTTGTGAGACTTCACAGCTCTTTGTGAAACTGATTCAAAACTAGTTCTTCCAGTTTGAAGTGGAGGAGACTTTGAAAAAAAGACAGGGTGTGGCTTGCTCACCCAAGGTTGCCAGCTCACAAACAGAAGTTCAGTGGCTTTACACATACTTAAAGCAGACATTGAAGCATATATTGCTGGGCATTCTCTGGCTGGTTGAAAGAGGCGACTTTTATTCCTGTAGATTATTTGTTGCTACAAGGCCCCAAGAGACATAGTCTTGGAAGAATAGTGATTGTATACATTAACTTCCATGTAGCTATGTATGCCAATCCATATGAGAGATATATGGTTCAGACAAGAAGGAACTATTAAATCACATCCCAGCTTCTATTAAACCTCTGCATTGATACCCGGGCTCACCTTCTCCTTAACCCAAATTAACACATGCTCTTAGCAGTCTCCAATCTAAGGCAAGTCCCTGAGATGATCAAGTGACTGGGAAGACAGGAGAGAAGAAAATTAAAATAAACGATAGGGTGACCTCCTCACACCACTTGTGGTTTCTCAATTAACCGGAAGACACCCAGCTCCGTGCTGCTGTTCTTGCAGTAATAGGTTTCACCTCCCCATTTAGTGCCAAACCACACGGGTGCCACGCACAGACACAGACACCTCTAATCAGATTGGCAGCAGATAGAATTAAACCATTAAGGCAATTAAGCAGTTCTTAGATAACATTTGATCAGTTCAATGAAAATGCAAATGCATTCTTCTCTTAGAGAAGTAAGTTGACAAAAGGTCACTAGGCATCCTATAATCTTCCTAACTCTTTCCCTAGTGGAGATTGCAGTGTTTGCGTCTCAGAGCTGCATGGATAGTACTGTTTTTTTCTGAACGCACCAGCAGGAACATTTTTATGGGGTTAGATATACCTGTGTGTGTAGTTTTGGGCATGGGAGTCTGAGCTGGGTAAGTGAATGGATATGAACGGATATGACCAACGACACCAACACATGGCCAGTTCACTGGTATAAAGGAACACTGTATGCCCCAGCCTCGAGATACTTCCGGAATGAGCCACTTTTTCCTAAAGACCGTTCCTTTTCCACCCCTCTGACCTGTCTTAATATGTTCTTCATCTTTTCTTTGTGCTCCCAGTAGGCTATGGATTGAACTTGATCCACATGGCTTCTTTATTTAGGAATGGCCTCTTCCCATGGTCTTTAAGTACAAAAGGACCCTGCCCCGCACACTTGGAGGGCAGTGTCCACTAGCACACAGCTCTCCTAATCTTATTTTCTAGGGGTGACAGAATCTAGCTTCTTTGCACCCCACCTTACCGTGCCCAGTATCTTTCCTATGCTGGAAATTTGTGACCTTTTAGTTCATGTCTTGAGAGCTCTTCTTCCCTCTCATGGTGAGGCCCAAGGGATCTGTAGTGTGTTCCTCTCAGTTGCCTACAGAAGGAAGGAAACAGTTCCCAGTTGGTGCTGTTGATTGCTGGTCCCAAGTGAGTGTTACTGTGTAGAAAGGAGCTTGGGTTGATCTGGGACTGGGAGAGTGGTGCTTGGGTAACCACACACACACACACACACACACAAACTCCTGCTTCAATTAGGAAAAAAAATCATGTAATTACCTTCCTGGCTTCAATGTTTTTCTTGAGCCATGCTTCCTGCATTTTGGTTCTCTTACACAGAAATTCAGAGGGGAAGCAGAGACGCTGTTCCAACTCCCTTGTGGGTGTCAGTAGTTTTAGATAGAAGACACCCCAGAGAATGCCTTCTAATTCAGAGATTTATAAAGGTCACTTTCTGGCCCCCAGTACTTTGCTGAGAATTGAGCCTTTTAATCTGCTGAGCACATTTCCTCCTTGAACAAGAGCTGTGTTGGTGCCCAATGGCCCTCTCCTCTCTTCCTCACTCCTTCCACACAAGCACTACCAAGGATTTTTTTTTCTCCTCTTCTTTTAGACAGTTTCACTGCCTTTTCTTTTTCCTCTGGTATGAGGTAGTAAGGGGATGTACCCATAGCTTCTTTATAGCCTAATCACATTCTTCACCAGGCTCTATTTTATATCTCCTTATAGGGTAATGGTTTGGGACTGCTGGACTAAGCTGGCATGTTACCCTTCTGAGGTGTCATGCACTAAGGTACATGTCTTGGGGCATGCCATTTTCATTTAGCCTTTAGTCCTGCACCCTTCACTACTGCTGCATGCAGCAGCTCCTACTTTGCTACCCAACACATGAAAATCCTGCAGATCCTATTTTCATCAGAAGCAGGGACTTTTCTTTTTTACTTAGCACTACCCCAGACTAATATCATGCAATCTATGCAGGGAAGTCAAGGTGTCAGGAGCTTAAAGCAGGCGGTCACATTGCATCCACAGTCAGGAAGCAGAGAGAGGTGAGTGCTGGTTCTCTGCCTTTGTACCATCCAGGAACCCAGAGATGGGGAATGGAACCACCCATAGTGGACAGATCTTTCTGCTTCTGTTAACACAGATATTCCTGACAGTTAACACTAACCTTCACATATACTATAACCATTTCCTAACTTTAGTGTATCTCCTATAGACTTCCTTCAAACTTGTTAAGTATATTTCGCTATATTGATTTTTAAAGCTTATCCAGGATGCTGCCCTGTTATTCATTCTGTAATTTATCTAACCCATCTTCAGATACTTGGATTTCTTCACTCCTTCATCATTAATAATGTTGTTTTTCAGTGATTTTTTTTTCAAGACAGGGTTTCTCTGTATAGCCCTGCCTGTCCTGGAACTCACTCTGTAGACCAGGCTGGCCTCAAACTCAGAAATCCACCTGCCTCTGCCTCCCAAGTGCTGGGATTAAAGGCATGCACCACCACCGCCCGGCCAGTGATTTTTTTTTTTTTTTGAAGTATGTTTCTCACAAGATCACTCAATAAAGAGGAAAGAAAGCCATTTTAGAATGTGCTGTCAACTGTCATGTTTCACTTGAGACAGTGTCCTGGCTTATGTGGTCACAGGTCTATCAAGGTGCTCACTGAAAAGCCACACACACCTTTTTGGTTTCCCCTTTGTGAAACAAAGAGTCATTATACCATATAAAAATCAGTTCTTCTTCATGATTTATAATGATTTAGATTCTCATCTTGGAGTTTATAAAAATATTGAATCTGGACTCTCTCCAGTTTCTCTCTTAGTAGGAAGGCTCAAGTTCAGTAAGTGATTCTGTTAGAATTTTATTGAGTACAGATTTGGATTTCTAACATTATGACAAGGAACAGACAAACAGTCAATTAACTAATAAATTAATATATCTGTTGAAACTTGAAGTCCTACAAGGATTTATCTAAGCCATTAAGTAGACATATAGAAGGCATGGCTGCTTTCGTCTCCATAGAAGTAACTGTTGGCAGAAATGATAGACTGTGTGTGGAGATTGGATTGTCAAGTAGCTAGTGTCTGGTTTTCCACCATTTCCAGCTGCTGGTAATTGTGTGGGTATAAAAGCTTTTAAAAAGTGGTAAACAGGAGTTGGAGAGATTGCTGAGGTGTTAACAGCACATATTGCCCTCACAGAGGACCTGAGTTTGGTTCCCAGGACCCGGGTCAGGTGGCTCACAACCACCTGTACCTCTGTCACACTGAGATCCGGTGCTCTGTTGTAGACTTTCCAGGATCTTGTGCTCACATGTATATTTCCACACAAAGACACACACATACATGTGTGTGTGTGTGTGTGTGTGTGCGCATTCATTTATATGGATATATAATTTAAATGTAAATACTTGAAAATTAGATAAACATCCAGTAATCTTAGCTTCCATGAAGGTCTGGGTTCCATTTGCAGCACGGTATAACCAATTTCCAGGTGCATTGTGCACACCAATAATCCCACCATTCAGTCAGGAGACTTGATAGTTCAAGGTCTCCAAGTGCTCAGCTACATAGTGAGTTCAAGGCCATTTTGGGCTCTAGAAGAACCTCAAAGATAACAAATCAATACAATTTAGCAGTATATGATTAGGATGGCCTAGCTCAAGCTGTGGTTCAAGTTATAGTTCTGAGTATATCCTGCGTATTGCTCTAGGCACAACCACATATCACATACCTGCATATTTTCCTCGTATTCCACTTAACACCAAAAGCTCAGCTTACTTTAAATGCTTGGCAAGTGGTATAGTGAACACGGTAGAAAATCATTATTCCATTGTGTAGTAAAACCCATGAATTACATCTAAAATGTTACTGCTGTTTTTATGTGGTCTTTAAAGACAGGGAACATGAAGGTTTACAGTTACAGTAAATTTATTAAGTAGGTGCATCTGTAGGAAACGAAGCTATTTTTCTTTCAGCTCAGACCTCTTTCATAAAGAGCACACCAACTCTTCAGTGATTGATAAACATAGCTCAGTGTGGCAGTGTGTTGCCCCTGGTACTGTTCTGCCCATACCACAGGGGTAAAGAGATTGGAAGATTATAGCCTTAAGGCAAATAACTTCACATACATTTTGTCATTGTGTGTTGTTGGTTTGTGAGGGTGTATATGCATTTGCTGAGGGGTAGGTGGGGGGTACAAATGCTACAAATATGTATGCATTTGTAGGGCAGAGGACAACGTGAGTTGTCCTTTTTTAAATGACACCCATCATATGTTTTGAGACAGGGTCTCTCATTGACTATCGTTCCCTGATTTGTCTAGACCATCTCCTCCTTTCTCTATCTTTCCAGCAGGCCACCAGACCTCCTTTCTTGCAGTGAGCTCACATATGCATGTGTGCATACGTGCATGCATACATGTAATAAGTCTAGGAATCCAATTCACGTCCTCACGCTTGCAATGGACATGAGCTTAACCAGTGAGCCCTCGCTCAGTTCACATCGTTTTAGTTAAGGATTCTAGAACCTCCAATACTAACTCAGAACTGTTTCTTCGTTTTTGCCAGAATGATGGTTTGTGGGAAAGGTAAAAGGTTAATTGAATCTACTCATGGCTGCTTCCTAGCTAATTAAGTAGTCATTTGAAATAAAAGGAGGGCAGAGTACTGGTTTCAAGTTCCAGTACCATGTGACATGTGGCATGTGCCTGTGTTTCTAGCACTTTTATTAACAGGCAGCTCACCAGAGATGTCCACTGAGATACGGTTATACCAATTCAAATTTTTTATTCCAGTCAGCTGGAACTGCACTCAGGTACTTGGGACCCAAGCTTATGGCTGAATGTTTAGAGTAAAGGGTTTTTTAAAGGCAAAACCCACATTCTGGTGCTTTGCTCCAGAGTAAGTGAGGCCCAAGGTTTGCAAGCAAGCAGTTTAACAGAAACTAAGGTAAACTAGCTGGGCCACCTGGACCCTGGGTTCTTGGAATAGAGTTGGGTAATTTTTTCATAAAATTCTCCATCAAGGGAATGGAATTTGAGTCATGAAATGCCCTAAGCAAGAATGTAAGATGGAGGAACCTCTGTTACTTTCTTGCTCTGCAATGCTGGGGAGGTGGAGGCAGGATCAGCAATTCAAGGTCATCCTCAGATACATAGAAGTTTGAGCCAGGTTGAGTTATTGTAGAGTCTTGTCTCATACATAATAAAATAAACAACACAACACACACGAGGAAGGGAAGTGAAAACAGACTGTCTTCATTTGGATGGTAGAAAGCTTTTTGCTTGTGACCTAGAAGTGATGTGCGGTATTGGATTGGAGCAGTGATTCTCAACCTCCCTAATGCTACAACCCTTTAATTCAGTTCCTCATGTTATAGTGATCCCCCAGCCATAAAAGTATTTTATTGCCACTTTATAACTATAATTTTGATACTGTTATGAATTGTAATACAAATATCCGATGCGCAGGATATCTGATTTGTGACATACACACACCCTGCTCCCCCACCCCACCCCACCCCCCCCCACACACACGGGGGGGGGGGTCCTGATGCACAGGTTGAAAACCACTGGCTTAGGGACTCTCAGGTTCAGGCGTGCGTGTGGTGGGGGCGAATAGAACTAGACGTAGATCGGGGAGTAAATTCTTGGCTGAACCCTCCGTGCTTGCTTCTTAAAAACAAATGGGCCCAGTCCAGGCTGAAGACTGCAGGTGTGAGTAGACAGACCCCATCTGCCCTCCCTCCCTCCCTCCGCTCTCATCGGCTCTGAGAATAGCATAGGAGCATTCGTGTGAAATCTAACTCCAGTACCACCTAGGCTCTCTTTAGGTGTGCAGCCTCCCAAACTCCACTGGTTCATGTCCCCCACACCCTGCAGCCTACCTCTCCCATCAAAGGTGATTTCATTACCTCTCTTTCTTTGAATACTTGTCATGCAGAGATGATGTTAAGACTGTAAATACAGCTAGAATCAGATGCCTTTTAAGACACAATGACAAGCGCCTTCAGGTTTTGTTTGGAAGTGAAGCTCCCTAAGCCTAGATTATGTTTTGCCAATCTCAAAGCAGTTCCTGAGGGCCCGCTTCCTCGGGCTGGTATTTGAGCTGTTTGTCTTGTCCCTGTAATCCTTGAACTGTTCTGAGCCTTGAGCTGGTGGTTTGGTAGAGACCAGTCTCCTTGATTGTTCGGATGTCATGAGATGAATGAAGCGTGGAAAATGCAGAGACCCCTTTCTGCCTCCTCCTGTTCCTCCACTCTTGGTTGTCATGGTTAATATAGCTTCGCTGCAACCTAAGGCTCAACTTTGTCTCCACAACTATGTTTCCAAAAGATTTCCGTTTACTTATGCAAAGTGTTTTTAAAATAGTGTTTTTGATTAGTTATTTAAGAATTTCACACAAGCAGACAGTGTATTTTGATCATGTGCCCCTCCTAACTCTTCCCAGACCCACCTTTATCTCTAGTCACCGCCCAGCTTTGTCCTTTTTTTTTTTTCCATGAAGGCCATTGGTATTGGAGCTATTGGTATATTCATGTGTCATAGACAATGCGATGGAGTGTGGTCAGTCTCCCAGGAACCACACTCTTAAGGAAAGCTGACTGTTCATATTCTAGTACTCATCGTCTCTCGGGTGGGGTGTCAGAGGCTCCTTATCCTCTATGTAAGTAGATCGGATTGCTCTTCTGCATGCAGCTGCAACTGCTGTGGTGTATGAGCGCATCTGTCCTGTCAGGTGTTCCACTTCTCCCCAGCCCTTGCTTTGTACAGCCCTTGCTTCTCCCTGACCCCTTTCTAAAGAATATTTATGACTCTTTCTGGGCTTTCGGGTATTTCTAGTGTGGCTGATCCTATCATGACATAAATGGTTTGAAACTGTGTGGTGACTTCTAAAGCCTACTCTCTCACAGGGATTCGAGGTCGCATGTCTTTGGGAGCAGTTTCTGGCAATCTTAGCATACCTTGCTACTTTGGAAGAATGCATCCCATTCCCCTCCATTTGGAGAACTGCTTGTCATTAAAAGAAGGTGTGAGGCTAGTGAGACTGCCCAGTGAGTAAAGGCTCACAACGCCAAGACTGACGACTTCCAGTAGATCCCGGTAGATCTCTGGAATCCGCATGGTAGAATGAATCAAGTTCTTAGGTTGTCCTCCTGTATCCACATGTGTGCTGTTGTACATGTCTGCGTGTACACACACACACACACACACGCACACAGTTTTTAATGTGATTACAATTTTTTAAAGAATGACGTGGTTGGAGGGAAGACTGCCTACGTTTCCTTTCATTTCCTTTAACTTTCCATCCACCGATGGATAGAAGGACCCTGAACCTAGAGCTGGAAGATCAAGTTTGGGACCAGTGACTGTTTTCAATGGGCTTCATTGTTACATATTTACACATGTATCTGAGAATATTTGGTTCATATATACCATAATTACTCTCTCTTTGATACCTCCCCACAGGTTCCCATCCCCCTCCCTCCTTCCCTCCCTCCTTCCCTCCCTCCTTCCCTCCCTCCTTCCCTCCTCTCCTACCTCTCTCCCTCTCCCTCAATAAATCTTGACTCACATAAAAACATGTAGTACTATTCTTTTCCCTGCTTTGTCCTTTGGCTGCCTCACCTTTTTTAGACTCCATATTCCTGCATAGTCTCCAACATCTTAGAATCATGTTTGTTTGTTTGTTTGTTTGTTTGTTTGTTTCTGTGACTAGATACAACCAAAGGGCAGTCTGTGAATTTGTATTTTCGAGGTTGAGGGAGAATGTAGCTTAGCTGGTAATGTACTTGTCTAATATACGTGAGACCTTGGGTTTTAGCACCCAGGTTGCCTTGAAGTCTTATAGTCCCTGCACTTGGAAAGTCGAAGCAGGAAGACCACCAGACCAGAGTCATCCTCAGATACATTAGGACCTGGAGGCTAGCCCAAGACTTTGTAGAAAAACAGTTTTTTTGTAAAACTTTTTGTGTATTGGTCATCAGTGCTGATGTCCATACATTCAAAGATATGGAGTCTGTCTTCTCTTTCTTATCCAAAAAGGAATAAAGAACATTTACTTGCGTCTTAATAATAGAATCTGAACGTATTTAATAGAGGCAGTGATTTGGCCTCAAGCTGAGTTTAGATTTGAAAAAAAGCATGACAGCCAGCCCACAAACCAATTAAGGATTTCTGAACTGTCAGAACATGTCACGGAGTTCTTTCTCTGTTCTTCACTGACAACCCTCACAATACAGAGAAAATTAGATCATATAAATATGTTCTCAGGAAAGATGAGGTTTATCATAGGTGGCAAGACTAAAGGTGGGTGTTCAGCTAACCCAGGAAGTAAGTCAGAGTTTCACAGTATCACAATCCAGGGTAAGGAAGGGAACTGCCTCTTGGAACTGCTGCTAGCCTGTTAGATGTTCCATCGGGTCCTACAATGTAGCCAAACGTCACAGGGTGTGGGAGTGGGAGTGGCTAGGGTGACTTAGATCTTAATTTTATTTAGTTCTAAATCAGTTTCTGAACAGGCTACATATGCCTTAGACACTATAAGTATAGAAAACAATACATTTTTTGG
Source organism: Mus musculus (assembly GCF_000001635.26). Taxonomy (NCBI): domain Eukaryota; kingdom Metazoa; phylum Chordata; class Mammalia; order Rodentia; family Muridae; genus Mus; species Mus musculus. The sequence continues at coordinate 563,056 of NW_016097317.1, read as the reverse complement.
CACACTTTTCCATACATCAAGAAATATCCCCAAATATCCTAAACACCTGGGAGGGGTTTGCAGAGATAGCTCAGTAAATAACGTACTTGCTGCACAACTTGAGTTCCTGAGTTCAAATCCCAGAAATAGTAGCATGCATTTGTAATCCAACCCGTGTGGTTGAGAGGGAATCTAGAGATAGGCACAGTCCAGAAACTCATCGGCAAACTATCCTGGTATATATGGCATTATAAGCTGGGACTTGTATTTGAGGAAGATGAAATTTTTGCCTTTTGTGGACTGAACCATGAAGCGAAGCATATGGGAGTTTGCTGAAATATCGACTGTTGAGTGTTCAATCAGTCCGGGAAAGAGGGAGTCTCTGTTAAGGAACCGCCGCGGACATGTCTGTGAAAGATTGCCTTGAGTGATGATTGATGTGGTGGTGCAGCCCAGTCATCCCTAGGCAGGTAGCCCTGAGCTCCGTAACATAGCTACCTTCTTAAGTCTCTGCCCTGACTTCCCTCAGTGATGGCTAGTGATCTAGCATTGTGAACCGTATTAAACCTCCCTCGCCGTTTAGTTGTGTTCAGTCAGAGTTCTTTCTCCATACAGAGTAGCTAGAACAAATGCCTTTGGATATGGAAGGGAAGCCTCACCAATGTGACAGTCAGCCAGCCTGACCCTAACAACATTGAGCTTCACATCACAGTAAGGATAAAGCTGAGAAATGGGCTGCAATTGGCACGCCTCCTCACATACCCAGAAATTCATAACCACACACAGGAATTGATGAGCTCACCGTAGTTTCACCCGTGGTAGATGCTGCCATGGCTGGGATAGCTAGTTAGTACGGGTGATATCAGTCAGCCCCAGGGCCTGCCTGTTCTTCCTCTCACAGATTCATGGTGAGAGAGTTGTATGAGTAGTGTCACAGCAGTGGCCTTAAATTGCAAAAATAAAAAAAAATAAAAAATTCTGAGCCTCATAAGCCAAGGCATGGCCCAGAATTCATCAGCCCTGCCTATCCACCCAGAGACCCTGGGATGGCAGGGCTGTGAATGTGAAACCCAGCTACCCTGCAGTGGGGCCACTGCTGCCAGAATGGACTCCCACAGACTTCATTAGCTGCATTTTAGCACTGGAACCCACACCTCTCAGAGGGTGCGAGCCATGGTCCAGATAACGATGGCCCTCCAGTTGTTATAGGTAGACCCCATTTTCTTTGTAATCAGGAGGTTGCTTCCTCTTCCTGTCTCTTGTTAAAATGATGAGTGCCGTGCATTCTCCTACTTACATGGCCCTTCAGCTCTCAAGACATGACGAATGTTCCCTTCCTTTCTCTTTGTAAGCCTTTTTAGTGTGTGTATGTGCGTGTCACACATGCATTCACACACATTTTGTCTCTGTTCGTGTGTGTCTGTCTCTCTGTCTGTTCTATGTGTGTGTGCAAAAGTAGGCCAGAGGTTGGTGCTAGGTCTTCTCAATTGCTTCTCAATCCTATTCTTAATTTACTTTAAAAATAAAATTTAATACCTAACGGAGTGCATGTCTGCATGTGGCTATATGCAGGTGAATGCAGCTATCAGTGAAGGGCTGAGATCTGAAGTCTCAGATGTGTTGGAGCTAAAGTTACAATCATTTCTGAGACATCCAACATGGGAACTGGGAGTCGAACTTGGGTCCTCTGCAGGAATAACGTGTGCTATTATGCTATCAACTGCTGAGCCATCTCTTCAACCCCTCTGTCTTAGTTAGGGTTTCCATTGCTGTGAAGGGACTCTGTGACTAGGGCAACTCTTATAAAAGAAAGCATTTAATTGGAGCTCCTTCCAATTTCAGAAATTTAGTCCATTATCATCATGGCAGGAAGCATGACAGCATGCAGGCAGACATGATGTTACTGGAGGAGCTAAAAGTTCTATGTCTTGATCTGAAGGCAGCAGAAGGAGACTGTGTACTACTGCATTGGGCACCAAACCCACCCACACGATGACATACTTCCTTCAACAAGGTGACACCTCCTAATAGTGCCCCCTCCTGTGGGCCATGTATTCAAAAACACATGAGTCTATGGGGGCCATACCTATTGAAACCACCATATTCTACTCTCTGGACCCCATAGGCTTGTAGACATAACATTAATGCACAGTGCATTTAGTTTATCTTCAAAGTCCCCACAGTCTTTCTCAGTCTTAACGAGGTTTAAAAATCCAAGATTCAAAGTCTCTTCTGAAATTCATGCAATCTCTTAAATGTAATCTTCTATGAAATCAAAATCAAAAAGCAGATCACATACTTTCAACATATAATGGTTCAAGATATACATTACTATCCAAAATGTAGGAAAGGGAACATAGTGGGGGGAAAAAAATGGACCAAAGCAAGACCAAACACCAGCTGGGCAACCCTAAACTCTGCATCTCCATGTCTGATGCCAGACTCCTCTCCAAATCTCCAACGGCTCTCCGCTACGTTGACTGCAGCACACTTCTTTCTTTGGAGCTGTTTCCAGTTCCTATTAGCAGCTCTCCTTGGCAGGTATCCCATGGCTCTGGCATCTCTAATCTCTAGGGATGTCCAAAGCAATCTAGGCTTCATCTTCACAGCTTCACACAATGGCCTTTTTTGGTTTCCATGCAGGGACACACCCATCACATTCCCAGCCCCAGCAGCTTTCCAGAGTCAAGGTTGAAGATTCCATAACCCCTTTCTTCTATCCTTGACTCTAAAACATGAACAGTGTGGCCAAAGCTACTCGGTTCTACTGCTTGCTTGGGGCTGGAACATGACTCCCTCATTCAATCACATCTTCATCTACTTGCTGTTTTCAGTGATCTCTTTCACTGTCTAAGCTTGGTTGTCCTGGAAATTGTGCTGGAGATTAGGTTGGCCTTGAACTCAGAAATCTACGTGCCCCTTTCTCCAGAGTACTGGGATTAAAGGTGTGTACCTAAGTTTTTCTCTAATTCCTTGTCACAAGTTGGCAGTTTAGCTGGGTGGGATCTTGCCCTGAGGTCACCACTCTCTTACTTCTACTTCCTGGTGCCCCTTTAATCCTTAAACCATCCTTTTCCAGTGCAACTAATCCAAACCTCTTCACTTTAGCCTCAGGCACACTGTTTGCACAAGGGCAAACGGCAGCCAGATTCGTTGCTAATATATCAGAATAACAGTCTGTAGGTCACATACTAACATTTTTTTCTGAAACCTCTTGAGCCAGGCCCTCAGTGTTCAAACCAACCTCAGCACCACTGTCTTCCATGTTCCTACTGGTATAGCCCTTTACGGCCTGCTTAAAGCAGTCCACCGCTTTCTTTCCTAATCCATAGTTCCTAAATCCATGTTCCTTTGAACAAGAGCTTCATCAGGCCTATCACACTGATGCCCCAGACGCTGGTACTAAGACTGTTTCTCTCTTTTTTTTTTTTTTTTTTTTTTTTTTTTGAGGCAAGTTCTCTCATTGATCCTGGAGCTCACTCATCCGGCTAGCTAGTCAGAGAGCCCCTCTGACCCTCATGTTTGTGCTGCGTAGTGCTAGGATTTCAGATGAAGGCTACTGTATCCAGTTTCAAATGTGGGTGCTAGAGATTTAAACTTAGGTCATCATGCTGTTTGTGGGAAACACTTTATTAACTGAGCCATCTTCCCAACACCCCACCCACAGATTATGAATAGACACAATATGCTATTATCTATCATATATTAATATATCAATGTAAACAACCAATAAAGAGGCTAAACCCTCTTTTACAAGCTACAAGTCATCTGAAAATTCTTTGGGGAGTGATCATACCTAACTAGACTCAAAGCTGGCAGAATTAATACTAGGTAGCCCTACCCTACAGTCTGCCTGTGCACAAACACAGCCATTCTTGCACGTTTCCTTTCTATCAGCCCAGGTTCATGGTTGTATGCCTGAAGAAATCAGATATCCTCACACTTTACATCTGATATTGATGGCTGCTTCTAGCTAGGCTAAAGTACCAAGTTTTTACAAATTTTCACACTTACCACTTTTGTTGTGTCTATTACGAGTTTATCATCATCATTACTCTGTGTGTGTGTGTGTGTGCATGTGTGCCTTGGCACTTGTATGGAGATTACAGAATATCTTCCAAAAGTCAGTTCTCTTTCTACCATGAGTGCCAAGGACCAAACTCAAGTGGTTAACAAGGTGCAAAGCGTTTCTTTACCCAGTGAGCTATCTCCCCAGTTCAACCTGTTTATTTTAATGGATTTTTTTTTTGCTTCCTCCCTGCCAGTTCTGGAATTATGAGTTAATGCAGGCCCATTAGTTGTTCCTAATGTCAGAGAATTCCCAGCAGTTCTCCCACTGACCCCTTAGGACACCATTGTAAATTCCCAAATGTTCCCAGTACTCTATAGAATTTTATTCTGTCACTTCCTTCCTTTGACCATTCCCTTAGGTTTCTGTCAATGCATATCAATTCTTGGCTGAAAGCTCCATTGATTGAATAGAGGAGGGAAAGGTCTAGAACGCTGCATGTAGTTAAAACTCATTAATTGCAGAATGAATATGATGCGAAATAGAGCAACCTAGCATGTGTGAGATGGAATGCAAAAAAAAAAAAAAGGAGAGCTTGAGTGAGTAATGGGTGACTAAGCCAAAACTGGACGTTTATGAATACTATCATAGCTACTTTTCCTTTGATGGTGATAAAATTCAACCTAACAAAAGCAATTTAAGGAAGGAAAAGGAGGAGGGGTGAGGCTTTGTTTATGCTAGCTTACTGTGTACAGTCATAGCGGGGAACAAGCTTAATGCAGTTGGTCAATTCAAACCAGAGTCATGATAGCAGAGAACAGGGAATGCTTATGGTCATCTTGCTTTCTTTATCGAGTAGAATCCAGAATCCTCACCTAGGGAGTGGTGCCACCCACAGTAGGCAAGTTTCACACCTCAGTTAACTGAATAGAGATACTTGCTAGAGGCATGAAGCTGAAAGAAGTTCCTTGTTGAAACCTAGTGCAAGGCTAAAATCGGGTTAGGAAAGCACCGGATTTCTTTGTCTTTTATGTTTTCCCCACATGGTGTTATTGAACCTGTCCTCTATACCCGACCTTCTCCATACCCAAAGCAAGAAACCAGTGTTGTTTCTGCATCAGTCAACGTGCCCTGTGTGACAAGGCCAGTGGAATGAGACTCAGTATATTGAGTGGCAGGTCCCCAAGGAATGCCACTGGGGTGCCCTCCCTCTGACCTGTTTGAAACTGAATGTTCACTTTGGAAATAGTTGCTGCTTGGACAAGACTTTCATCCTTACCTTTTTTAAGCAACTTTTTTTCCTTGACATAAATGGAGACTTCTCCTGTGCATATATGCATGTCTACAAGTACATTGTCTATTTCTTTCATATGTTTCTTGTCACTGCATGGCAAGGCCTTAACCTTTGGATGCAGATTTTTGAATCTTAATGAATTCATCATGAGCTGTGAAAAGGTGTTTGTCAGGATTATTATCCAGGAGATAATAACTGCTATCTCGAGTACTTACTGGTTGGTCACAGCATTTTAACACTGCTTTTGTTTCTGTTCTGGTGCTATGATCCAATACTCAGAACAAAAGCAACCTAGAAAAGGGAAGAGTTTATTTCTGCTTATAATTCCAGGTCACGGTCTGTTAATGCAGGAAGGCAAGTCAGGAAACTGAAGGTAGGCCTTCTTGCTGATTCGTTCAGCATTGTCACTGACCAAGCACCAAGGAACTCACTTCACAGAGAGAAAGTTGAGCAGGAGTCATGGAGGATGCTGTTTTCTGGCTCACTTGCCAGCGTATGATTGGTGATTCAAAACCACTTAACTAGTCAGTGGTGCCACCCACAGTGGGATGTGCCCTTTCATATCAAATACCAGTCAAGATAACCCCCTACAATCATGCCCATCTGATGTAGACATTTCCTTAATTGAAGCTCTCCTCTCAGATCCTCTAGGCTGGGCCAAGTTGACAATTAAAGCTAACGAAGACAGACATTTTGTATATCAAGTGAAGGCATCTGAAGAATCCATGGTTGTAGTTTCCTGAGAATTTACAGAAACAAAAGCAGAGAAGTGAGATGTCAAGGTGCAACCCTGCACCTCATAGTATGTAGACTAGAGAGAACCAGATAGGGGAAGGAAAGGGTGAAATGTCGCTTCGGGATGTTTAGCTATGACAGTGCTAGATTCAGAACCACAAGGACTTATAGCAGTAACATCTTAAAGACAGTAATTGTGGGGTGGAGAGGTGGCTCAGAGGTTGGGAACACCTGTTCTGTAGGACCGGAATTCAGTTTCCAACACCCATGAGGGGTAGCTCACACCTGCCTGTAATTCCAGTTCCAAGGAATCTACAGCCCTCTTCTGGTCTGTGCAGGCACTGCCCTCACATCCACATAGTAAAAAGAAAAACAAAACAAACAAACAAATAAACAAACAAAACAAACACGTGTCACAGAGAAAATGGGGCGTTAAACTCTCATATGTTGACTGAATTGCGATGGAGAAAAGATTTTCATAATGCCCCACTTCTCCCATCTGTGTATGAAGTGTTGGGAGTCTTGAGTTCCCCCGTAGCACTCTGGGTATTGACTGCATGAATTAAGGAAGAGCGATTTTGGTGATGGGAAGGCTTCTTGTCTATAGGAGGTAGAAGAAGACCCAGCAACGACAGAAGGATGCAAACGGCTCTGCCAGAAAGTGTTCAGAGGCGAGACACAGCCTCCATTCTCATTAAAGCATTATACTGCTACTTTAGGCACTGACTACACATTTGTTTTATGTGTGGCTATGTTGTACCTATTGAGGCTGTGTTGGTGCTGCTGGGACCAGAGTGGGCGTTTTATACACCGTGTCTTCTCAAGCAAGATGGAAAGGGCTTATAAAAGCTGTTTCCAAGGAGTAAACGGATGTTTTAAAAATTTATGAAACAAGTGTCCACTTAGGATTTCATTTGAGTTTTACAAAACACTCCTGCTTGAGTCTTGCCGTGTCAGCACAAGATTCTGGGATTGAAATAAATAAAACCTGGAAGAATATAATAATGCTTTCTTTTTAAGTCTTTAAATGATGCATCAAGTTGCCGGGGAAGGGAGTGTCAAGGCCTAAGTGATCCCTTCCTACTGTCTATTAAATGGAGAAAAGAAAGGTTTAATTATTAAGAATTCATCTTTTGAATAAACAGAAGGATCTGGGAGGTAAGGGGGTCTGGGAGGTGCATCCACAAAAGCTAATGACCAGCTCTTCTCTTTTAATGAAACGGAGATTGAGGAGGAGGCCAACACAAGCATTACCAGCCTCCCACCCCCTCTTCTTCTGTGGGAGTTTCCCACCCCTATAAAGTTGGTGAGAATTAAAGATAAATAAATATCTGAGCTTGAATGTACTGTCAAGAGATGAGAAATGGGAGGTTAGGCAGCCCCATGGACATTATAGGGGTCTTCTGTTGTGTTTGCTTTGGTGAAGATAAAATAGGATGTCTGCTGAGGTCTGTCTGTGTGTGGAGGAGAGAAAACCTGGGGTGTGTGTGTGTGTGTGTGTGTGTGTGTGTGTGTGTGTGTGTGTGTGCCTGTCTGTGTGTCTGTGTCTGTCTGTGGAGGAGAGAAAACCTGGTGTGTGTGTCTGTCTGTCTCTCTGTGTATGTGTCTGTCTGTCTGTGTCTCTGTGTGTGTTTCCTGTCTGTCTGTCTGTCTGTCTGTCTATCTGTGTGTGTGTGTGTGTGTGTGTGTGTGTGTGTGTCTCTGTGTGTCTGTGTGTCTGTGTGTGTCTGTGTCTGTAGAGACATACATGTACATCAGGGTGCTTGTATGTGGATGCCCAGTGGTCAATGTTGGGTTTCTTTTTCCATCACTCTCTGCCTTTTTTTAAAAGACAGGATCTCTCACTGAACCTGAAGCTCACTAATTCAGCTAATCTAGCTAGCCATGGGGCTCCAGGAATCTACCTGTCCCTCCCTTCCCAGGGCTGAACTTACGAAGACCCCTGTGCTTTTCATGTGGATTTTGGAATCTAAAGTGAGGTATTTGTGCTTGCACAGCAAAACACTTTACTGGCTGAGCTATCTCCCCCTACACAGTGTATATTTTAGCTTATATTTACTCTTTTTAGTTTCTTTCAAACCCCAGACTCTCAACACCTGAGGACCAAATGAATGAAATGAACTTGAGGGTGGTTTTGGAAGCAAGTTCCCAGCTGACTGTGAAATGTTACACTGTGGTGCCCTTACAGGTCCACTCTTTCAGTCTGAGGAGAGGACTTTTGTACACTTACCTTGTAGAGCTGGTATCTGACGGGGAAAGCTAGAGAAAAGTGAATAAATGCATTTTTAAAACTTAGATCTTACTCAGCCCATCTACCAAATTAGCTGAACCTGGCTCATTAAGACTTGCTTAGCCATGAGTCTTATCTCTGTCCAGGAGCACCTTCCTCACATATTAACCTTTCATCCTTTATGTCGGGAGAGTGATCTGTTTCTCTTTATTGTTTTTACTATCTACTTGTAATCAAGCAGAAACTCTGCCCTGGGTATCTGTGTTCAGTTGATTCAAATCACCCATTAAACTGCCCCCCAGAATCCATGACGGTAGAAAAGAATAGTGTCCCCCATTTATGTGTGGACACATGCACGTGTCATTCATATGCAGTGAACATTTCTACATACAACTATAGAGACCAAGGATCAATTTTGGCTGTCATTGCTCAAGCACTATCCAGCCTCGTTTTTAGACGAGTTCTCTCACTTGCATGGAACTCACTGAATAGCCTAGACTCGTGGATGGCTAGGGATCCTCCAGCCCTGCTCCATCTCTCCCAGCAGAGAGCACACACCACACCTGATTTTTTTTTTTTTTATATGTGGGTTCTGGAGATCAGACTCAGGTCCTTGTGCTAATGCACCAAGCACATTAACTTCTTAACCATCTTCCTAGCTCCCAAAGAACATTCTTCACTCAGTACCCGCTCAAGCTTGGTGTCTTTACAATCCTGTCTAAAAGGAGGAAAGGTTTTAAAAACCGGAGAGTGCTGGCACAGAGAACCAAAATACTTGCTGTGCAAACCTGAAGACTTTAGTTCAGTTGCTGAAACCCACATAGTTGAGAAGAATTGTTGCCATGGAGTTGATACTCATGCTGTTGCCATGGAGTTGAGTTCCATATTCATGCTATGGCATGTTCTTCACACTCATGCATGTGTGCATGCCCATGTACAGACACACACACACCACAAAAAAAATTAAATTAAAAAATGAGAGACATACGTAGCCTTAACTTTCCTCTTGACAAAACTTGTCTTAATTGAGTAATGGCCTAGCTGAGACTGCCCTGTCAGCATGTCTTTGGGACATTGTCTTGATTTTTAACTGTTGAAGGAGGACCCAGTCCACCATAGGCAGCTCCAGGGCAGGTATTTCTGAACTGTGTATGAATTCTAGCTGAGCATAAGCCAGGAGAGGGAACAGGTAGAAGTCCTCCATGGATTGTGCTCCAAGCTCCTGCTCGAGTTCTAACCTGAATATGTGAGTCAGATAGACCCTGCCCTGCCCTTAGTTCCTTCTGGTCAGAGTATTTTTATCATAGAAACAGAAAAGAAACCAGAGCATATGGAAAACACCCAGTGAACTCTCACATGGAGTGCATGGTAAACAGTAGCTATCATTAGTACTTCTACAGTCTTACCCTTTAAACTTGTAGACATATCTCCTGGGCTCAAGCTGCATCATGAACAGATGGGCAACACACAGGGTAGACACTGATACTGGCTAACAACGGATGGTTAATGAAAGGTTGTATTGACAGATTAGCCTGTTCCTAAGCAAGGAATAGATTATGGGTCTCAGTCTAGCCTTTGCATTCTGGGAGTCTGTGAGGCTGAACTCCAAGGTTATAGGAAGCGGAGGCACATGTGGTGCCTGGAGCAGTCTTGTTTTTAATAGTTTGTACCTATGGAAAATAATTCTGAGGCAGCTGTTGCCGTGTGCTGGGTCCACACATTTCGCAGAGTACTTTCCTCTTTTCATCCTCAGGGCTAACTTTCGTTTTTTTCTACGTGAATCATCTTCCTTTGGTTTAATTCCAAGCATAGGTTCCATATGGAGTGTTCTAGCAACAATCCCCTGGGTTGAGCCAATTGGATTCCCCATTAAAACCAGAGTTTGACTCAATCCTCCAGAAACTGCACATGGAAGATACTTCTCAGGGAAGAGTGAGGCGCCATACTGCTAATACTGAGCTGAGAGGAACACCAGATGTCTGTGGATACATGAGAGCACATCTGTGATGCCGTGGTTCTACGGTTAGGTCAGCATAAGGCAACCAAGAGGGCATAGATGGCCCATGGAGTAAAGTCCTTTAGTTGCCTATTTTGTGTCAGTTTGCATCCGGGCCTGCTTACACCCATGACGTGGAACTGAAAGACTGAAGGATTGGATGAAGACAGTGGCCGACGTGGAGGCAGAAGGAAGAGGTTCAGGAAATGTGGTGAATCTGGTGTCTCATGGGAGACAGTGCCAGACGGTTTCACTGTCTGCAGATAAATTAAAAGGGGGCATAGAGTGTGATGTGTTGAAAAGTAGACTCTCCCGCTTGACCTAGATGTGAGCAATCACTTCTGCTGTTAAGAAAGCCAGCCAGCCACAACACCATCCTAGTTTCCTAACCTACATATCTAATTTTTCAATGAGAAGACCCACTTTATAGAGCTAAGTGTGAATTCTGTACATGATGTGTATCTATGCCACGTTTAATTTCATTAGCTACAACGTAGGAGGATAGCTGTGCTCGTTTAACTGCTCCAGCCAGATGGCAGCCAGAGCCTTCGGAGGAAGAAGGGTTCTGCAAGGTAATTGAATGTGTCCTGCTGATGGAGTTACAATGGCCCGTCTTCCCAATTAAAAGGAGGTACTCCAGTAGGACAGATAGAGAATCTATTCCTTAGCCACAGTTTTTAGCTCACAACAGAGGGGAGTGTGGGTAAAATGAAGTCCTGCAGTTATGGCGTACACATGGGGGATACAAGTGAAAGTTGTCTTTCTCCTACCTCCTCAGACAAAAGAAGAACCATTTCTCAATACTTTGGTTTAGTTAGGAACCGAGGGGAGAGGCATTGGCTTCCTCAGCTAAGACCTGGTACCAGTGGTCACTGTCTGGTCAAAATTCTTTCAGATCTTTGGAGTCTTGTTTAAAGAGTTGAATAAGCGCACACACACACACACACACACACACACACACACACACACACACCATGGTGGGGGGAGAGAGAGAGAGAGGGAGGGAGAGAGAGAGAGAGCATTTTGAAACTAGAAGTAAGTAAGGTGGGATTCCTTTTAAAACAAAACCAAAAGATAACCAAAAGCAAAGCAAAACAAACCCCAGGATAACAGTACAGAGTGGCTAATAAGTCCGGTGGAGTAACAAGTTGCTTCCCAGGGTTTCCCTCTGTGGGCCTCAGAGAAGGGGAGTTTGTTGCTGGGAATGAGTTGTGGATGTATTTCATTTGATAGGCTCGGCATGTGTAAGCCTTTGTTTGATACATTTGTCCCTTTCCATGATACATCTGATTTTAGTCACATGTGTGTCTGTTCCAGTTTCAAAACACGACTCTGGAGAGGAGAAGCTTTCTTGGCCTTATAATTCCAATTTATTATAGTCCGTCATTGTAAGGAAATTGAGGAAAGGACCCAAACAGCTAATACCACCATGTCCACAGTTGAGAGCAGAGAGAAACAAATACGAATTTGGTGCCCACTTGCTGCTCATGCTCAAGCTAGCTTTTATTGCTCATATATGGTTCAAGGTCCAGCCTAGGGAATGGTGGTGCCCACTATATGTTGGATTGTTTTAAATTACTTAAAAGTCTTAACAGTTGAATCAGTCCCACGTAAACATGCTCACAAACCAACCTGATCCAGACAGTTCTTCAGTTGAGGTTGTTTTCTCTCAGGTTATTCTAAATTGTTGCATGTTGAAATTTTAAGCTATCCCCGTATCCAAAGCCAGATTGGCCTACTGTTCCTAGTTGCAAGACAGGCTTCTGTATGTGTTTGGCTGCAAAAGGGACGTTACTAAGGATTGCTGGGGACCTATAGGTCAGAGCCACCCAATGCTTTGTTGGAGGTGTCCATGCAGCTGAATGCAGGTGCGGACCCAGTTGACTGAGTGCATTTTGGGGAAAGGAGTGTTTGTGCCTCAAGGTGAGCAGAGTCCTCACTTGCTAAGCTCTCCTTAGGCTCACTTGCCTCAGTCCTGTGCAGAAGTATTAGCGAGAGTGTATGCGAACACTGTGGCCACTGGGCAGTCAGTCCTCTGACTTAGAATGTTCCTTGAGCATATCTCTGCAGATCCAGGCCTAGCTGAACCAGGTCTTTTTAGAGATACTATATTCTAGGGGTAGGTGAGAAAATACTGGAGGATGATAAGAAATATCCACAGTCTAGAACTCAGTTTGTATCCTAATTAGCTTTGATAGTTGTTGTCAACTTGTTATATACCCTTGAGTCATCTGAGAGGAAGGCCATTATTGAGGGATTGCCTAAATCAGATTGGTCTGTGGCCATGACTTGGTAGGGCATTTGGCTTGATTGATAAATGATGCAAGAGGGCCCATCCCTTGCATCATTCCTTGGGCAAGTGATCCTAGCCTGTGTAAGGAATCTGGCTAAGTATCAGCCTTTGCATGAGCCATTGGGGGAGTCAGCAAGCAGTTCCTACATGGCTCCTGTCTCCAAGGTCCTGCCTCAAGTACCTGCCCTGGATTTCTTCAGTGGTGGCAGTGATGGATTATGGCTAGGAAGTGTAAAGCAAAGAAATTTCTGTTTTCTCCAAGTCTCTTTTTATTAGAGTGTTTGCTCAGAATGAAAGTAGAACAATAGCCCAACCCTGACACCCAGTTGATTTTAACAACAGGACTTATAAATCCTAAGTGTCAGTCAGCTCCTCTTGCATACACAGGAAATTTCTGGTTGACCTTAGACATAGCAGATAGATAAATTCAGAGGCCCATGAAGCCCACCTGAGATGTCAGACTGCTGCAGGAATAAGCCTGTGGTACCTTAAGGTGGAGAGACGTGTCCCACCCCTGTATCCCACATCTGAGTCCCAGGAGCAACCAGTGCCTATCTCAGCCCGTACTTTGGGCTTCTGTTCTGAGGCAACTCAGTGTATGACTAATATTATGCACATGCCTTGTGTTTGATTCACTTAGTCACTGAGTTTTCAGTGTGTGAGTCCCCCTCCCTCCACTCTTTTCTTTCCCCTGCTGGTTAGCATCAAGGTCAGCCCAGCATAAGAGGCAATCAGCCGCAGAACTTCCCTGAAACGGTCCTTTGTAGGAAACCCCCTAGAGGCTGTTGATGTGTTCTCCAAAGCCTGGTGATTGCCTCTCCAGGTTCTCTAGAGGGTCTGATTGGTGCCCTTCCTCTCTGTACCCTTTCTGTGATGTGCCTCCCCTCAGCCTGTCATCTGCGGGATTGATTGGCCTCTTTCTTTCTCTCCAAGCCACCCCTCTCCAGCTTTCTCAGCTCTGCTCTTCCAGTTTTGGGTCCCTTTGATCCACAAGCTTCCTATTTTACAGGTGCACACTTATTGCGCCAAGTTGAACACTCTAGAAAGTTCAACCTCTCCATGCTCCTATAGGTATTGCTTCCTCTACTCCTGAATTCACGGGGTTCTCTACACAAAAGAGATGAACACTAGGAGCAGCCCTGTAGGAGTGATTTGGGCTGGCTAGAAGAAAATACAGGCCCAGGCATGCTTTGTGCCCATCTTTGACCTACTGAGATACAAAGCCCATAGTCACTTCTAAGAGAGGAGATCTGTTGCATGTAAGTCATTTCTTTAAGCAAGGTTGGAATTTTCAACTCCATTTTTTGTTTATGGTGCAGGATTCCATATAGCTTAGGTTATACTCAAATCCTCTTTGTAGCCCAGGTTGTTCTTGAACTCTTAAATCATCCTGCCTCTACCCTCTGAATGCTGGAATTACGGGTGTGCTTGTGGGCTCCTTCTTTGACCAAAAGCGAGTGTGCGTATTGGAGTGGCAGTGGGGAGATGTGGAGTCTTCAGGAGCCATTAGTTAGCTGATTGACACCTTTAAATTCACCAGAGTACTAGATCATAACTGTATACGCACAATCAGATAATGGCGGGCAGAAAGCAGGCTGCACAGTCTATGATCAGGGTAATGGGACAGGCATGGATTCCAGCTTAGGACCTGTATTCCACCACTCCTATCCCTCCACTCCTTTAGTAAGGACAACCCTGCCCCTTTATCCAGTGGGCACTGCCTTCTGATCATCCCCAGGAGCTCTTGCTGGACTCACAGTGCCTATCTGTCAGGCTCTTGCATGAGTTTGTGGGGAGCTAGTCATTGTGGGGAAAAAATGAAGAACATCCGTCATATATGGCACTGTACGAATTCGTTCTTTCAGAGAAAATTGCCTTGGGAGCAGTTCTTCTCCCATGGAAGGGGCACCTGGGTATTTAGAGGATGGCAGAAGATAATTTGTGAATTTTCCCCCCAAAAAATGTTTTGCATCTTCAGAACTTTCATCTGATTATTTTCCATTCTGAGTAAAATATGAGGCTAGTTTGACTGTACCCAGAGATATGTGCAGTTGTAGTTCCAGGGTACTACCCTGTGTCCTTTAATATTCAGGAAAGGTGAGTTTGCCTAAGCTGCTTTACTGAAAGAATCTCCAGTATCTCTCTGTTCTTGTTTTTTGCTATGTATGCCATACTACGTATAGCTGGCATGAATTCCTTCAATTCTCCTATCTCCGAATCTTTTCTCTTCTTAGGAGTAATAGGATTACAAATGCGTGCTATACATTCAGCATCTACATGGATGCTAAGTGTACAGACTAGATCCTTACGGATTCGTGGCAAGTGCTTTTACTCACTGGGCCATCTCCTCTGCCCAGGAGTATCTTATGTTTGTCACCTGTTCCTTGGACATTCTTGGTGTGATCCGCATACATCCATCCTCTTAGTTGCTTCTCTGGTGACCTCTCGGTATTGGAAAAGATATTGATCTGAGATTTTCTGAGATTCGCAGGGAGATGTGACGACTCTCAAACACAGATACTTGATAGTTAGCTCTCTCTGCAGCCTCACAGGAGGAGCTATGGAGGCTCTCTTCAGACTTTTACAAATACAGAGAACTCCACAAACTCTACAGTTAGGTCCATGGACTCTTGGTTCCAGCCATCCCATTCATCGGTATTCCTTGAGTGTTTCAACCACTGTGGTAGCTGGCTCCACTGGAGTGGTATTCTCACTCCAGAAGCTAAGTCCTATAGAGGACATTCTAATATATAGATTTAAAAAAAATTAGACTTATAATACCATGCTTCAATGCATTCATTTTATTTTTATTTATGTGTATACATTTTTTTGTGTATTTTTAGCTGTCTGGAGAGTAACAGAAGTCAGCTTTGACTCTTCTAGTGCTAGAGTTACTAGAAGTTATGAGCCATCCAGTCTGAGTTCTGGGAATCAAACTTAGTCCTTTGTAACATCAGTGTGAACTCTTAACATCTAAGGCATCTCTAACACCCCCCAAATGCTTTCTAGAAAGCTAAGTAAATATATTTATTGCTTTCCTGTTTATTTCTGTTTTCTTATACCCCAGTCTGGCCTCATACTCAATGTGTAGTCCCAGATAAATTGGACGTCTGATCACCTGCCTCTGCCTCCTGACTTCTGGGATTGTAGGTATGTACAGCCATGCTTGGTTTCTTTAGTGCTGAGGATAAAGTTCAAAGCCTTGTACATGCTAGACAAGCACTGTACCAACTGACCTTCATCCCAAATTCTGATTTTCTTTTTAAAAAAAATTACAAGTTAACACAAAATTTAAGCAACAACGTGGTAATCTTAGGTGGTTGATTTCTAGCTATGTACAAAGCCAGTCATGGGTATAGGCCAAGAGCCAGTGTCAGGAAATGCTCCAGATTAGCGTGCATGGAAGACTGGACTACACAGCCCCCCGGCTCCTCAGGGTTCCTTAGGTCCTGCCAAGTCCTCTTCCAGACAGCAGCTTGGAACCTCATCAGCAAGGCAGATGGAACCTCGGGGGCTTCTCATTTAGGAGTCTCAGGATTCCAAGCTGTTAGGCTGTGTAGGCTTTGAAAATGCCACACTCCAGGGGAGCTGCATTCTGCTGCTCAGGCAGTGCCCTGGCACACATGGATGCTTCTCCATTCCTCTGACATTCACTTTGTTGTGTGTGTCTCTGAGTCTGTTCCTGCAGTCTTCTCAGAGGCTGCATCTAGCACATGTATGTGCAAGGACTAGCTTCATGGCATGAGCATGCCTTGATCTACAGCTGGTACATCGTATCCTAAGGACCAGTCCACCAGTGTCACTCGCTATGAAGATCAAGGTAGAGACTTTTTAGCTCTGTCATCCCGAGACCTCATTCATTTTAGATATCTTCCAGCTTTCCTAAGTGATATGCATAGGTAGAAGACTCTGGAGCATGTGTGACAGATGCTAATGGTCTTTTCATTAAGGTACTTAATCATGGGGTTCTGGCTACCGATGTTAGTAGGTGACAGCCATGTTTTTCTTTTGAAGACAAAAAGTAAAGGAAAAGATGAGTAGAATCCCCCCCACCTTTTTCCTCAGAAAAGAAAAGATGAATTCAGTCACCAGAGAAAGCTATTAGAGAGGTTTTGGAGGTAGCCCAGTTAGTGAGGTGCTTGCCTAACCTACACAAGGCCCTGAGTTGCATATCCAGCAACACATGCACTGTGCTTGGTTTTGTACCTCTGTAAACCCAGTACCTGGAAAGTAGAGGCGGTAAAAGCGGGAGTTCAAGGCACACTCCATAGCAGATCTGAGGCCAGCCTGTCTCAAACACTGATAGCAAAGAACTGTTGGACCTCCAGGTTTTTACCGATGGCATCGAAGCACACACTGATGCAAGAGCAGTTTCCTGAGGACCGTCACACATCAGCACTGGTGAAGAAACCAGTTCTGCATAGCACCATGTTCTTGTACGCCCTCATGGACAGGAGGAAAACACCCCCCTGTTCATTTAAGTGTAGATTTGTAAGGTGATTAGCCAAGATCTGCTGCTTCGTGGACCTTTGTAGTTGCTGCAGATCTCAGAAGTAACTGGGTGAGTTTTCTTCTTTTTTACAGAAAGCCTAAAATTAAAATTCAAAATTGTGTAAACATATTCTAATTTTTAGCAGTATAAAACAAGATCCGACTTTGCAATGTTTTGGGATAGAACTTCAAATTGAGGTCTTCCTCTTCCTCCTCTCTCTCCCTCTTCCTCTTCCTCTTCCTCAGACTGGTTTGCTAACACTGAAGAAAGTGGTTAATTTATTTAAAAGGAAAATAACAGCATTAACAATGAAGAAATAATTACACTAAGCACAAAAGCCAGCCCAAGCCTTGCATCAGGTTTTTACTCACAATGATCACCCTCTGGGTGCACCCTTCTTCATTTACTTATCTGTGTGCGCGGATACATGTGCTTGCATCTACAAATGCCTCCAGAGGGCCGAGGCTAATACTGGCTCTCCTCCACCTTACTGGGGACGAGGGGTCAAGCAGGGTTTCTCACTCAATCTGGAGCTGACCATTTAAGTTAGGCTGGCTGGCCAGTGAGCTGAAGGATTACTGTTTCCTCCCTACACCCCAGAGCAAAGATCACAGGCATGCACCACACACACCTAGCATTTTACCTGGCTTATGCTCATGTCGCAAACACATAACTGACAGAGCCACCTCCCTAGTCTCTTTCATTAGCTTGACAGCTATCACTGTCCCATATGTATCACTAGATAAGCACATGGGCAGCCCATCAGGACACCCCATCTTTGCTCATTACATCGTAAGTCTATTCCCCTCCCCTGTTGATCTCATGTGCTGTGGTGTCTGTGTATTGTTCTTGTTGTGTTTTTAGGTTGGTGGCTTGTTCTTCAGTATAGCCAGCCTCTTTCATTGATTGTGGCATCAGCAACTGATGTAGAAACCCAGTCCTGGAAACTTAAAACCCTGCAGACACACACAGAGCAGACCTCTGCTTTTCCTAAAGGCTCCCTTCTTCTCCAGAAACTGAATTTTTCATGCAGTAATTAAAATTTGTAGGTCAAGCGTCCCAGGGCACCTCTTGCTAATATGGGAAGGCGGTGATCAGATTCGTTTGTGCAGCTCTTCCCAGCACTGAGACTTAAAGGATGAAGGGTGACATTTTCCCCCATTTTGTAAATTAATACCATTGATCTGCCTAACAAGAACAAAGTTAGGCTTCAAAATACCAAATGATAAAGAGATTAAGACTTTAAATGGCTTTCCAAAAGGCAACCTCTATTGTAAGGCTGCAAGCAGACTATTGAACTTTCAATTAGAATTTCTAATAGGCTATTGACTTAAATGGATAAAATGTTGCAAGTGATAGCTTTCAAGATGACAGAGATTGCTTCTTACATTCTGGGATATTACTCTTATGGAGGTCTACTGTTCTGAAAGGAGAATGATAACATACTGGCTTCTCTCTGCAGAGCCTGTGATGGATCTCTGTTGCCTCTGTTTCCTCAAAGGTGAATAAATGCATTTTAAAAAGAGTATTGGAAACATTTTGTGTGTGTGATTAACACGGGCTCTATGAATTTTTTTTTGTAGTATAGTAGAAGGCCCTTTAGCGGGCAGTCCTTTTTTTTTTAATGTTAAAAAATTAAAGTATGTGTGTGTGTGTGTGTGTGTCTGTCTGTCTGTCTGTCTTACCTGCATGTGTGTGTGCAGGTAAGCATGCTCAGGTATGCCTATGTATGTAGAATCCAGAGGTCAACCTCTCGTGTCCTCCATTTTCCTCGTCTCGTGCTTGTATGGCAAACATTTTAGTGACTAAGCAATTTCTCCAGCCCACGATTCTACTTTTCCCCTCTGTCTTAAGACTAACCCAGGGCCTTGTGCATGCTAAGGACATGCTCCACCACCAAGCTGCACTCCAGTGCCAGTGTACTGACTTGCTGAGACCAGTTCAGCAGTTCTATCCACACATCCCTGTGTGTCTTCACACGGGACGTCAGCATCACACTGACTGATAGAGTCCCAAGGCTCACTTCCGCACGCTTGGCTCTCTGCCTGTGCGGACTGCTCTTTGAGAAGCTGTGACCATCCTCTGCGGAGATCTTCTGAAATAGTGTGGCCCGGTGTAGGCCTTGTTATGAAACACTTGCTCTAATACATTTTTAAATACTAATTTTTCAAAGACCAGCCACCTCTTCTAGGATAAAGGGTTAATATTATGCTTATGTTACAGTGCATTAAAAACTCTAATTAAAACAGCATTACATTCCCATCTGCCAATCTCCAGTAATCTTCTTTAATTGCAGTAATTAAACTATATTTACATGTTCAGAATACTTGTAATTTAGCAAATTGCACTCTCTGCTCTACATTTAATCAAACAACCAGTTCCAGTATATTTAGTGTGGAAAGAAGTAATTTCAATGTTTTGATTACTATAGCAGATTTGACAGAGTAAGTGCCCCTCTAGTAGAGGCCTTGAAAGGGAAGGCAAACATGAGATACAGTCATGGATTTGATTGTCGTTCGAATGCCTAATTGCATGTTGGAGGATTAACTATTAAAGGATATCATGGCTGCACTTGATATTTAGACACAAGCGATATTACAGCCAGCAAATACTGTCTCTCAGGGAAATCTGTTACAGGCAAAGTTTTCTCTTGAAAGGTTGTGAGGTCATTGTAAAATTGAGTGAAAGCTTTGTCTGTCTTCTTTCTTTTAAGCTTAAAAATCATTTTATTAGAGTTTGAAAAAAAAATCAGCAGGCAGCCTAGTGGTAAATCCTACAGAATCGAGAAACCCTGTCTTTTAAGTCAGGTGTAGAGGTCGGTAATCAACTGTAGAGAGGGAGGGGTCTTCAGGGAAATGGTGAGAATCCAGAGTGCCCAAGAACACGTGCTTAGGATTTTGGATAGCATCTGAAGAAGATATAAAGAGAGAAAATGAAAAGTTACTTTTGGGTGAGAGCTTAGAATGCCTTTGGGCCGGGTGGTGGTGGCGCAGTGCCTTTAATCCCAGCACTTGGGAGGCAGAGGCAGGCAGATTTCTGAGTTGGAGGCCAGCCTGGTCTACAAAGTGGGTGCCAGGAAAGCCAGGGCTACACAGAGAAACCCTGTCTTGAAAAAACAAAACAAAACAAAACCCCCAAAACAAAAAGAAATGCCTTTGGGTCAGCACCAGTGCATGTCAGCGTAGGTGAGAGGTAGCATTGGTGAGGGTGAGCATAGGCTCAGGTGAGCAGTGGGGAGGGGGAAGGTCAGCATCCATGAGGGTTAGCATCACTGGAGGTCAACATAGGCACAGGTGATCATCGGTGAGGGTCAGCATAGGTGCAGGTGAGCATCAATGCATGCCAGCATAGGCACAGGTGAGCATCGGTGAGGGTCAGCATAGGTGCAGGTCAGCATGGGTAAACATCAGCAGAAGCCCAGGTGAGCTTTGGTGCAAGTCAGCAGCATGCACTGCAGAGGCGCTGGAAGCAAGTGTCTGTTAGTCATAGTATCCAGTAGAGGCTATTGTGTCTTCAGCCTGAGAATCCAAGGCTTGCCATGTTGTATGCTTGTTCCATACCTTCCAGTTAAGGAATGAAATACGTCAGTTATGAATAACAAAGAAGATATTTGTGATGTCCCTCAAATGTGATGAGTCTCTTCTCTGAGTCTTCTGATGTGTCTTGCTTGGCTCTGGACTGTGTATTCTGACTATGCCCGGAACCCACAGTTTTCAAAAGCCAGGAAGAATGTCGGGTACGTCTAGCCCTAGTGTTGTGGGGACCAACACAGGGGGATCCTGGGGCTTTCTAAGCAGCCAGCTATCCTTGATGTGATAGCTAGCTCCAGACCAGTGAGGTGACCTTGTCTCAGAAAATAAGGGGGGGTGACACATGAGGAAGGACACTTGTGGTTGTCCTCTAAGCCTCCGCATACATACATGTGCACCCATCCAAACACACAGAGACACACATACTCTGTAAAAGCAAAACCAACTTGAAGTGACATTTTCTCTTCCAGGAGCTACTCCCTAGTTATCCATTGCTAGCAGTATTTCTTAGAAGAGGTTTCTGTCTCTTGGTTTCCAGGTGATGCATCACATCCATTACAATTATGCATTAATGAGAATGGAATGCTTTGTCTCATGCCTGTTGAAGACTGGCCAGAAGCCTTGCTACTTGACCAGGCTCAAAGAACAAAGCTACCCAGTTATAAAGATGCATAGCCTTAGAATCTAAGCCTTTCCGGATGGTCCAGCTAGTGACTTGCTATACAGAGTAACATTCACTAGTACTTTAAATGTCCTGTTGGTCAGACTGAGCGAGGTGGATAGGACCTTGGATTTTGTTGTCTATGAAAGGGTCAAGGTGAAAAATCTTGGCATAAACAGTGGATCCATCTTTAAAAGGAAAAAAAAAAAAGGCACACTTCTCCCCTCCCCCTTCGATGCTCTACTTGGAAAGAGAGCCTGATTAATTCATGTTGGCCGCCTATAAAATATAAATACTGGGTCAAATTAAGACTGCTAAAGTGAAGTTCAAAGCCACACGTTGCTGATCTACTACACAAATGAGGTCTGAGTGTCCCAGAGACACTCTGAAGGAGAGGAAGGAACAAGCTAGGGTGGAATTCAGTCTGCCGTTTAATCTTTAAACCTACTGGTGCCCCAACTCTGAAATGGGGGTAACAGCACACGTTAACGATTGAGCTGTTTTCTTCTCTCTGTGAGACTTCTTATATGTATCAAGAAACATGCACATACATGCCTCTATGTGCATACACACGTGTACTACAAAATCTAGAGGCCTTAGGAATGAAAATGAAAATCTCCTCCACAGCACAGCAGTGAGGAGAAATGCACGTAAGGAATGAGCCAGGCCAAGGGAGTGTGATCGGTAGACTCCCCCCTCCCCCCTTACTTAATTTTAGATCCATGGCTTATTGTCCTTTTTCCTAACCATTTTGTGTGTGTGTGAAACTGTGAACAGAGGCTGTCGCAGAGAAGTTTGACTTTCCCTGCTTTTTTCACACTTTCATCTTATAAGTGCTAATGAACAACAACAACAAAATAACAATATCGGTAGTAATAATTGGAGAGCCTCAAATATTCCAAGAGTACGCTTGATAGGATATACCATGCAGCATTTACATCCCCCCTTTCCAGACAATGCAGGAAAAGAACTATTCTCATTCTGATTCTGTTATTGTTTTGTTTTGTTTTGTTTCTCCCCCTCTGGAGGGATGGGTATTAGGGCAGAGTCTCAGATAGGATCTCCTTCAGGTTGGCAATGAAATTGGTATATAACTAAGGACTTGAATCTTAATCCTCCTGCCCACGCCTCCCTGAGTGCTGGGGTCAGAGTGGTGTGCTATCACTATTGTTCTGTGCTGCTGGGGACAGAGTCAGTACATCGTGCACACTGGGCTACCACTCTGCCCACTGAAGCACGTTCCTTGAACCTTGCTGGAAATGCAGGTGTCATGGTCAGCACCCTGAGTATATTCTAACATGTAGTCCTTGACTTGTAGATCTTTGTGCCTCCACTTAAGCAGACCCGGGAACTGTCGGCCCGAGACCCTAGCATTTAATTCCACCAACGAAAGTTTTGGCGTTTACATTACATGCCATACTCCCTTTGGGAAAGGCTTCAACTTCTTTTCCCTCAGTTACAGGAAGGTGTTTGGAGATACACACACATTCCCTATGTAAGTGTCTCCCAGATGCCAAGCCGGGGCTAGAGAGAGTTCAGGGGATAAAGTCTTTGCCATGCTAGCCTATGTACCTGACTTTGAATCCCCAGCACACACATAAAGCCAGGTATAGTACAGAATTCTACAGCAAGATGGAAGGCAGAGACTGGAGAAGCCCCACAAGCTCAACAGGCCACGCAGTCTGGAGGACACATCAGTGCATGGCAAGACTGACACTGTGCCAGACTAGAAGGAAGGCTGACAGATAACCATGGTTGTGCTTTAACCTCGAATCTGCACATGATACACATATACACACATATGGTCATATGCATCATGTGTATAGATGCATGTATCATGCACAGAAAAATAAAGTAAAATAAATTAATCTTGTAAAACTGCCTGAATAGCATATGTGTATATATATGTGTGTGAATATGTGCATATGTATGTGTGTATATGTATATTGAATATATATTTAAATATATGGAACTCAGGTTGTCCTCTGAGCCAGTGTTGCTTTTCTACGAAAACTTAATGACAGCCTTTATGATGATGAGAAGTGTGATTTTTTTTCGCCAAGTATTTATGTACACAGTGTGGTATACCCCACATAACAAATTCATTGTCTAATCCGGGTCTCTGGTATGTTAGGTCTTCATGATCATCATTCTGTCCTCTTTGAGCAAACCACTTCTCACCTCAGCAGAGTCTTAGTCAGGCGCTACCATTGCTTCTTAATGAACTCTTCCTTAAGTAACAGCATTTCATGTGAAATTCCTTGTCCTGTATTATTAATGGGCCCCAGAATGAAAGCCACAAGAATATTGAAAAGTTCACAATGAAGAAACAAAGGAGAAGGGCAGTATTTATTACCAGTTCACTGCAGTGCTAGTTAGAAGCCTTAGAGCTCTCATATTTATCCTCCTGAAGCAGTGTGGAGTCACGGATCGAGTTGCTGTGAGCTACAACCTGCGTAGATATTTCATCGTAATCCACCTTCGTTATTTAATGCCCAGCCTGACTACTAGAATTCAACATAGTGACAACTTCCTCAGTAGGGTAAAGGGGGATGTGGGGGGTGTGTAGTATTTTACAACCTGAGATGTTAAGCATTAAGATGGTCGGGGCCCAGCTCTCATTAGCTGAATGGTAGATTTTTTTCTAATTAGTTCTTTTCTCCGGCAATTAGCAAGGAACGGTCTAATCACTTCATGTGAAACCAATCTCAGGCTCTCAGAAAGAATGCCCTTGGCTTCTCTTTCAGATTGCAGTTCTTAGGATTTTTTTCCCACATGCCTCCAAGAATGGCATCTGTGGCACATGCTTATTGTACACGTGAGCAGGATGCTCAGGGACAAGGCTTGCTGACTCCCGTTGTGGGAAGAGCTGGCCAGCATGATTAGAAGAAAGCCATTATCAGAGTCCTGCTTTAGCTGGAGATTCTCTTTGCTTTGATGTCTTCCGTGGTGAAGTGGGGATGAGAACTGCAGCAGCCATGCACAGTTTAGCATGACAGCCACTCCATAGGGAAAAGAGCATTATTATACATGTTAACTTCAGAATGTATTTGGGGCCTGGGGCTGTAGGGCTTGGCTTCCCAGCCTCTACAGCACCCTGACACCCCCATTTGTACCTGCTAATCTATGCATGCAGGCCCCCTCCTCTCTTCCAAACTCCCTTCCTCTCGCCCTTCTCTTTCTGCCTCAGCACACAATATTCATTTCAGAGTTGCTCTCAGATTTCCACTGCCCATCCATTACCCCCTGTTCTTCAGTGAACCCACTGTGGGCATCTGAGTTAGTGATATTCACTGTAAGTGTGGGGTCCTGCAAGCATAACAACAGTTTTCTTCTCTATGAGAGAAACCCTTTGTGTACAAGAAGATGGATGGAAATATGTGGAGTGTATGTGGATGTGTGCCTGTGTGTATTTACATACAGATGCATAAATGTTTGTGCATTTGCATGTGTGTATTGTGCATGCACATATTATTGTCCAAGAGAAAAGCAGGCATCTTCACTGTCCAAGCTGGAGAGACTAAGGACTTGTATGCTCCATTACTGTACCCTTATCCACTCACCAGAATGTCCTAGAATGATGTTACTGCAGTTGTTAGTCAATGCCAGGGTCCTGGAAGTCCATTGACTAGCCAGCTTTGGCTATCCATCCTTCATGGTCCCATTAGAGACAAAGTGGTGACAAGCAGAAAGGGGAAATGTAATCAATATAAACACATTGGGAAGAGAGCCAAAGAAGATTCTGTGACACCCCCCAAACCTATCTTTGGGGTCCTAACATGAAGTTTGGGTTCACATAGAGAATAAGAGGTATACGTGAGCTATTAAGCAGGGTTGGCCAAAGGGTGGTCTGCCCATCACTCACCCATCATTGTCTCTGCTCCGCTCTCCTGTGCAGTGGTCTGACAAGCTGTCAGACTGTGTGAAGTCTCTTCCTGGGAGACAAGTTCCTTCTTTGAATGCATCAGGCTTCAGCCCTGTCCTTTCTTCCTTGGGGAATTCCATTCCTTGGAGGCTGTCTCAATAGTCTTGACAGACAAAAGGAGAAGGACACGTGTGTCTTTTGAAGGATGTCTTCACTCCAGGCAAGACAGTTCCGATGAAGAAAGTATTCTATCTGCATCTCATAATCCATCTCAGTGATTATTCATGACCACTGAGAAACTTAGTGACCCCGAGCAACGGAACTTTTCCATTTCTGTACATTTTAGTTAATTGAAACTTTGGTTAGACCCATGTGGCTCGTGACTACTGTATGGGACATGGGGGATGGGGTAGGTTTCTTGTAATCCCTCATCCCAACTGCATGGCCACCATGCCTATCATTCTTTGTTCCCTCTTGAATTTGTTTTTTGTGCGCTATGGACATCAGCCTGATTTTGTACTATCCATACATCACATGTAT
Organism: Mus musculus; assembly: GCF_000001635.26. Lineage (NCBI taxonomy): Eukaryota > Metazoa > Chordata > Mammalia > Rodentia > Muridae > Mus > Mus musculus. The sequence continues at coordinate 537,432 of NW_016097317.1, read as the reverse complement.
TCCAGCAAGCTAATGCTTTATTATAAATGTGGAATTGAGAGATCTGGAAATGTCTCAGTAGATAAGAGTGCTTGCCATGCAAATTTGAGAAACTGAGTTCAGATAACCAGCACCCATGCAAGTCTAATGGCCTGCCTTTAACCACAGGATTAAAGAGGTGGGGATAATGAATCCTTAGCACAAGTTGACTAGATAGCCACTCTGAATTGTTTTGCTCTGATTTCATAGAGACTCTGCCTCAGTCTATAAGGCAAAGAGGAACTGAGGAAGAGAGTGGACATTGGACCCAAATATTCTCATGCATCCACACACGTACATTTACCCTCACACATTAGGACATGCATGCACACAAACACATATAATAAGTAAATAAATGGCAGAGGAGAAACATATAATAATAAAAGACAGAGAAGACTGTGGAATTTTCTTTTAAAGTAGCCAGAGTACTGATTTGTCGCTGGGAGGAGAGGCAGACAGAATCAGTGTGTAAGCCTAAGGATAGGACCTTCCAAATCTCAATGGTAGAGCAATATTGAACAAGACTCCAAACAGCTAGATGAAGTATATGCAAATTCATTCAACAGACTCCCCATGATGTTTTAATTATAGCTAATTAAAGTAAACAGAAATGGAATAGTTAATCATCTTCATCAATGATGTTTTACAAATGTTTTAACTTTGCTCATGGTCGTCTATGGTGCCGTTGTAGAAGTCTCTGGTTTATGCTGGAGCCAAAGGGTTCTCAGCATGCGTTTTGCAGCCACTCTGCCTAGTTCTTCTATAGCAGGAAGGCTCCTTTTGTTGCTGAGACCCCGGAATTACTCCTGTTTATAGAGGAAACGAGGAAGAATGTGGTGCTTGTGTGATCCTTGGGATGTGGATTGATTTTCTCAGGAAATACTTGGGAAGGCCTACTGTGCACTAGGACCCATGAGAGAGTCTCTGAGAATGCACAGAAGGGAGGGTAGGACTTTAGATGTACTTTAATAGTCAGAGTTCTTCCTTCGTGTATGATAGGCAGGCTGTGGGTTCAGTCAGCAGAACAGGAAAGAAATAAAGGCCACATTGTCTCTGTAACCTCCAGCCACTGACATGTAATGATAAACCCATGGTATATTCAAGGTATATAGTGAAATGTACAAGAAAACCAAGAGGTTAATACGTGATATACTAGCATGAAAAAAAAATGTTCTTATGTAGCTTTGTAAAATGAAAATGAACAAGTAAATCAAAATTCACACACACACACACAGAGAGAGAGAGAGAGAGAGAGAGAGAGAGAGAGAGAGAGAGAGGAGAGAGAGACAGACAGATAGACAGACAGACTGAATAAATCTTAAGGGCATTTTAAGATCGTGCTGAAGGGAAGGCAAAGCCCTTCCCTGAGTTTCCCACATGGGCCTAGCTATTCTGGAACCATGGGGTTGGTTTTGGGGACACATCACAGCCAGGATTGATGTGAAGCAAGAAAGCCACCTGAGGCAGAGAATTTAAGGAGTTGCTCACTCATGGTTGTACAAGCTCAATGTTGATATTAACAGGAGTCTGAGATTGAGTCTAAATGTTTGGGCCTGAAGCACCTCACTTGCCTTGTCTCCATCCTGACCACCAAACACTACTTCAATTTTCTTAGTGTAGAGAAGGGGCTCAAAAGGGAAGTGGATGCTTAACTTGCCCAGTTGGTACTGTAGCTAGGGCAAGGGAGAAAGTAATGGGACTTCTAAGTTACAGGCAGAAAGAGAGAACCCCAGGAAACATGAAGGGTGAGAGAGAACAGAGACCAACTCGGCTACAACTGAACTCCAAGAATCATTTCTTGTCCTGAGCTTGGAATTTCTGTCCAGTTCCCAAGGTCAAACCCAAGTCAGATCCAGTCCTGACCTGTCTGCTTAGACCCATATACTTGACATTGTTTTGAAAGAGTTTTGCAAAAACTGTAGCTTGTGTTTACATCTGGACGCAACAGATGTGTTCTACCAGTTGGTCTTATGTATTCGGAGAACTACCATCTTCGGGGCTCTCTAAATTCAGTGACCTTATTTTAAGAGATGATCAACACAATTTAGAGCCTTTTGAGGATTAGGAGACATTTTAGAGAGTTTATCAAGAATAAGCAAAGATGACATTTGGCTAACAGCATGTCCCTACCCTACAAAACCATTTGTTTTGGAACCAAGTTTTCCCACTTGACAAGTTTAAAATTACCAATACTGCTTAAAACTCCATCTCATATCCAAACCTTGGGATGGTTTCAGGAAGACTCTTGTCTTCACAGGCATCCAAAAACATTATTTATCTGGGAAAACATGAAATAGAAGACATCTTGGCTCTTGACGCTTTCTGCTCTGTTTTCTTAGTGTGGTGTTGTTGTACAACAGCAATATGGCCATTTGCAGAGCCAGGTATGTTAAGCCTTTTGATTCAGAGAGGTTTGGAAACAGACAGCATGTCACTGTTGGTGGACTCTTCTGAACTTCCCAGGACCTCATTCTCTCTATCCAGAAAGAACTGGAAATCATGACATTTGCAGCAGGTCCTGCAAAGTAACCTCAGCTAAACCCAGCCCCCCAATGCTGTGTGTGTAGAATCAAGCACCCTAATGGTTGTGTGCCTGTTAACGGGCATCAATTTTGCAGTTTCTGTCTAGAGAATCTTCGTGTGGTTCCTGTGACAGCCTTCTCTGATTTGTGTCCGTGTTGGCCAGGCTTACTTCCATTTTCTTTGCATTCCTCTCTCCGTATGAATTATGTTGGTAATGTGTCCCATTTTCTGTGTGTTTGTATGTGCATGTGTGCCCATGTATTTACCTATGTGTGTGTTGTGGGGGGTGGGGGGGAGTGGGGAGACAGAGGTCAAACTCAGATGTTATTCTTCAGGCACTGTCTGTCTTGGTTTCTGAAACAGTGTCTTTCAGTAGCCTGGATTTTGCCCAGGAGGCTAGTGAGTCTCCTGTTTCCTCCTCCTCAGGACCAGTATTCAACTCAGGCTGCCCACCCAACATTGTACATGGGTTCTTGGGATCAAAGTCAGATCCTAGGGCATTCAAGCAAAGCTCTCTAGCAACTGAGCCTCTCCCCAGTACATCCCTGACCTGGTGTATCCTGCTGGTTTAGTTTTCTGCTGAGCCCTTTAGCTCTTGATTGATGGGGCAGCTCCCCACCTTCTTACAGGCATTCCTTGAAGCTTTACCAGACTGAAGCCCTGTGTTCCTCTGAGTCACCTCCTTTCCAAGCGTTTGATATATATGGCTTCTTGCAAATTTGGCTACCTGTGGTCACTAAAGTCTATAGATAGTGAATACAAATTTAAATAACAATGATAATGATAATAAATATTATAAATAAGAAAAACAGAAAGCCTGATGGTGTTGGTGCATGCCTCTAATACCAACACATGGCAGACAGAGGCAGGTGCATCCCTGAGTGAGGCCAGCCTGGTCTAGAAAGTGAGTTCCAAGATAACCCGGGTTACACAGTGAAACCCTGTCTTGAAAAACAAAAAGAAGAAAGCAAACAAACAAAAAACAATGAATATGTTTAAAGTTATATACTGTCTTGAATTATGTAGTAAGATCTTACATAGAGCCAGTCCCAGAAAGTCAGCATATGAATCATCCCCCTTTCCAGATAATCCACACTATTATCTGTACATATATCTCTCACCCTCTACCTAAGCCTGGGCTCCACACCCCGTTAGTCACCTAGCTGTTTTTGGTTATCAGGTAGGTTGTCCTGGAATGCATCTCTTATGAGCTGTGCCAAGATGCCTACGGCTTTAACTTCACTTCATCCCACTGCACAAGTAGGTTTTGGGTGATTTGGTGCTCGAGTTAATACGGTCATAGTCCTGGTAACCTTAACAAGGTAGGCTTGTTGCCCGTCCTCAGGAGGCCAGTTAAACAGATGTCATAGTGGAAAGCAGAGGAAGGTGATTGTATCAGATGTGGCCACGTGGGGAAGAAGGACAAAGAAGTCCAGTGGCTACCCCCAAGCCCACCTTTGCTCCCCAATATGAGATTTATGTTTAAATAGACACCAAAGGTTTACATAGATAAGCAGTCTTGGCCAAGGTGCAGACCCTCACAGTGTTGGCCCACCCCGGTCTCAGCTCCACTCTCTCCTGCTAGGTAGGCTGAAGTTGTCAGACTGTGAAATCTCTTTCCAAGTACCTAGGTCTCTTCTTTCTTCCAACTCCTGGGGAAATCCCGGGAGCCCATTGTGGGTGACGCCTTAGGTGGTCTTCACAACCTCCAAGGCCATTGCAGATGTGAACATGAAGGAAGAATATAGTGCAGTGGGGGAGGGGACATGAAAGGGCCAGAGAGGCCAAAAACAAAACAAAATGGAAACAAAAAAAACTATGGTCATATAACATTATTATCGTAGAATATTACTTGTGATCAAGGGCAGTGTTACAGCCTTGGTGGTTAAGGGTGGCTTGCGGGTTTTTGAAAGAAATTACTGTGTTTTCCTGCCTCATCCTTCCAACTCTTCAGTCTCGGCTCGGGTAATACATAGGAGAGTATTTACTCTGCGTCTCTAAAAATCCCTTACTGATTTATAGGTGACATTCAGTAGGCATTTAAAGAGATTCGGGTACCACACAGAGACTCAATCCTGGCGTAGCTCTGGCTCGAGGGCACACGGTCTGACTTCTGACCTCGTCATTACTGTTTCCCTTTTCTGAAATAGGGTCTGACCTATGTAACCTTAGCTGGCTCAGAATTCACCCTGGCGTTTTTGCGGATTTGCATTTACTTTTGTTTTGATTTGGGACAGGGTGTTAAGTAGCCCAGGCTGGCCTCAAGCTCACTATGGAGTTAGGATGGCTTTGAGTACTTTATCTTACTGGTTTTATCACATGCCAGCAGGCATCACAGACATGCACCACTGTGCTAAGGATGGAGCCTGGAGACATGCTGGGCAAACATTCTTCCAACTGAGGCATATCCCTAGCCCTGACCCCCTTCTTTCCAGCAACTCCTGGGGTGTTCTTGTCAAACCTCTTCTCTTCCTATGTCTCAGATCTTACTGTGTTGGAGAGGAAATGGAGGTTTTATCATCTTCATCATCCTTCTTTTGTCCTCCTGTTTCCTCCTCCTTCCCTCACCTCCTCCTCCTCCTCTTCTTTTTCTGCTGTTCTTTCTTTTTGCTCCACCCCCTCCTCTTTTTTTTTTTTTTAATGCTTTCTTCTCAAAATTCTGGGTGCAACTGCCTTAATCAGGTCAGCTCACCTCCCTAGGCAGCAAACCATTTCTCCTTGCCTTCCTGAGGTACCCAGGGAATGTCTGCTGTCTTTCAGAACGCAGTCTAGAAACTTGATTACTGTGGTGTAACACCTTCTGTGTAAAACAGCTTATACCACCCACATCATCTTTGTTCTTAGAATCGATGGCCTTTATTGTATTAGAGCAAAGCATTAGGATGGAACCCAGGCACCCAAACCATCACTTGGGTCCATTATCCCTACATGAAGCATCTGAGGTCTGTGTGCCAAGGTCATCCCTTCACATGAAGGAATGCCAGTGAGTGTTGGTAAACGGCTCAGTAACCTTGAACAGTCAGCCCAAGGACACCAAGTTCCCCAGCCCTAAGAATGACGCATACACTCATCTCCTTTCCCAGGATGCTTTCTGTCTCTGTGTGTGTTTGTGGAGTTTGTCTTCCCCGTTCCCCTGAACAAAGTTCCATAGTGCTGCTTCTCCGGGAATGACCTTGTCTGATCCCTACAATATCACAGAATTTACTTGGGGGTAGGTAGTGATTGCATTCTTGTTGCTGTGATGACTTATCTGATCCAAAAAAAAAAAAAGAGGAAAAGCTTTAGAGAGAGGATTCATGTGGGCTCATGGTGGGCAAGGCATCGCAGCAGTGGTGTGAGGTGGCTGGTCACACTGCAACGCAGGAAGCAGGCCAATCACGGTGCTCCACTCCTTTTCTTATAGGGAAAGGTGAAGTCCTGAGTACATGTGTATTGGTAACCTGGGCACAGCCATGTCAAAGGATTCCAGTCTGCTTCAGGGAAATAGCAAAGTCTTCATGTGTAGGTGTGGGCAGTTTGTACACAAAGTGATGGCCACAGCTGCTTCTTGGAGATGCTTACACCTTGAGACTGCTTCCCTTATAGAGACCTCAAACTGAGATCAGCTGAACAGTGACTCCTTACTCAGGGAGATGTATGTAATAGTGAGTGTATCTGTCAGTACCCCACATGCTCCCAGCTTTTCCATACACATATCCCTGGGTCTGTCCTCTCTCGGTTTCCCCCATTCCTCCAGTGAGGTTTCCAGGACCCAACCACATGGGTCTCAGCAATTTCTCCTTTTTAATTCCATCCAGAGTGCCAGCCCATGGGAGGGCCATCCATACTTAGAGTAGGTCTTCTTATCTCAGAGAGCCTCATCTTCATGATCCCTCACTGACATGCCCAGTGCCTTGCCTCTTAGATGATTCTAGACCTGTGGAGTTGATAGTCTATATTAAGCATCATGGTGGTGGAGAAGCAGTACAGGGTTTTGACCCCGTCCTTTCCCTTAACCCCTCCAAGTACTGTGTGATGTAGAAACACCTCTGTCAGCCTCTGTTTCACAGAGAGCACCGAGGGTCTGAGGAAGTGAAGTAGCTCACCATCGCAGATCTCGTGCTTGTCACCAAGCCTTCCATCCTAGAGACCTCCACTCACTGACCCTCCTTTCTCCAGCTCCAGTTCCACGCTGATGATGAGGGGGTCTTAGAGCAGCCTATATAGGTTTAACAACACTACAACCGCTTGGCACACACAGCAAGGCGGATCTACATCAGCCCATGAATAATAGAATTTTCATGAGTGATTAAAGTAAAAGCCAGGATTTAGAGATTGAGCATTGATTGTTAAAGGATAAATGCTATTTGGAGCATCTTACTAGATTTGATTAAAGTGAATTTCAAAAACCATCACAGAGAGGATTATTTCATAGAAGGACTATGTGGACCTTTTTTTTGTGTGTGTGGCTTAAGTCATTGGCACTCCTATAGTTACTGTCTCGGTGCACAAAATCAGAGTATAATTGACTGTTGGCAGAGCCTTCTTTGACAAGCTACTTTGAGCTTGATTTCACTGTAACATAATCGGCCTTTGAAGCCTCAGATTTTGTTTTATGTTGTTGGTTTTTTTTTTCCCTCCTGCCTTCCATATTCTCACCTTATGAATAATACATGCTTGGAGATGGATAGACAGACAGAAATCATTTTCTATTTCCCCTGGGAGCTCCCGATTTAAGAGAGAATTGATTGCTGACTGACAGCAGGGGAACCTGTTAGCTTGTTAGTGGAGCTTGCTTGGGTTAGTGCTTGCCTAACATACATGAAGTCCTGGGTTTGCTCCCAAGCACAGCGTAACCCTGGCCTAGTCGTGTATACAACTTTAATTCTAGACATTAAAGTTTTGTGTTTATGTAGTGAGTCAGAATCCAGGGCCTAGAGTCAGCCTGAGTCAGTGGGTAGAGATGCGACTCTTCAGTTAAGAGCATATACTGTTGTTGCAAAGACTGGAATTTGGTTCCCAGCTCATATATTGGGAGGCTCACACGCTACTATAGATACAATCTAGGGGGATCCTGGTTTTTGGGTATCTGTGTGCATCTGTACTCACCATGTAGGTTCCAGAGATAGAACTTGGAGTGTCAGCCTTTCGAGTAAGTGTCTTTACCCTGCTAAGCTACTTTGTTGGCCCTTATTAGATCTTTTCATTCACTGACTTGAAAGCACAAATTGTTTAAAAAAAAAAAAAGAAAAGAAAAGAAAAGAAAGAAAAAAGAAAAAAGAAAAAAAAAAGAAAACAACAATGCTCTTTGTCTATGAGCAACAATACCGTTTTCTTTCATTTTCCTTATTCTTTGGTCATGATTTTTATTCTCGGGGTGGTGGCTTCTGCATCATTCTGCAAGGGCCTTTAAGCACTCCAGGAGGGTTCATTTCTGGCCTCTCACAGAAGGGAGGCCAGGCACTGTGAGCTCCAAGAGAGTAGAAACCCCTCCCAAGAGCCTCCACCAGTACACTGCCTTCCTCCCTGCAAAGCTCTCCACTCCCCGCCATTCATAAAGGCTCTAAATTACTTAAGAGCAGGAAGCACAGCCTTGAGCCTGTCAGACTCCCACCCCCCTCAGTCCCAGGAGTCTTTTCTCCGAGCACACTCGAAGCCGAGCTTCAACGTCAGGGGAGACTGCATGCCAGCATCTGGTGTTAATATCCACTGTTGACATTTGGCGAATGAGAACATGAGCTATTAGGAGAGATGTTTGCTTGTACCTAATTAATGTCCCGTTGTATCCCTTCTTGTTGTCAGCTCCACTTCCCCCTTACTGGCTTGGCATTTCCTTCGACTGGCTAACTTTAAAAGTTAATTATTTCTCCGTTGAATGCTAAATGCCGCCTTTTTTTTTTAATGCCGTGACTCAGTGTGAATTATTAGTTATCAAAAATAAAAAAGAGCCGAACAATTATCAGCTCTTCACCTGCAGCCAGTGTTCTGGCTGATCACTTCCGAAAAAGTACTGTAGTGTAGGTGAAGTTGGGCAGTATGGACATCTCTTACACTTGTTAGCTCCCCTCCTGGTGTGTTCCTGTGCCCACCCACCCCTCCCAGTGCAGGGCAGATGTGAGATCCTGCTATATCATCCAGTAGCAACAATCACTGACAAGGCTGGGTCTTCTAAATTCGTTTGGCTTGAGTCTCCAATCTCTGTTCAGCATCACTTAGCATGTCTGATAGGCTCAGAGTGAGGAGCCTCCAACAGAGTGAAATTTAACTGCTTTCTTAAACCATCTATTTCTGTGGCCATGGGCATCTCTTTCTTCACTTTAGATGGGTTCCGGAAAAAATAGCAGAGTTTTCACTAAGTTACTCTGCGACATGAGTTTTCATGTTTCTCTTTGAGTGCATACTCATCTTAACTGTGTAAGTCAATTGGTGTGTGGTATTGTATATACATGTTCAGTACTTGGGAGGCAGAGGCAGGTGGATTTCTGAGTTTGAGGCCAGCCTGGTCTACAGAGTGAGTTCCAGGACAGCCAGGGCTATACAGAGAAACCCTGTCTTGAAAAACAAAACAAAACAAAACAAAAACCAAAAAATGTTGTGTGTATTTTTGTGTATTTGTATATTGAGCCCAGACGCAGATCCGGTGTCCTCCTAAATCAGTCTCCACTATATTTGTTTAATTATTCTTCCTACATTTTGTTTGTTTATTTTATGTGTGTGCGCTTGTGTGCATACCAGCCCCTGTTTCTCTTTTCACCAGCCTTCTACCTTACTTTCTGACATGGTCTCAATGAACCTGGAGCTCACAGGTTTCTTAGACAGCCCTGCAGCCCCCAGAATCATCCAGTCTCTGCCTCCCCAGCTATTAGATTTTTTGGTGATTGCCACCTCACTTAGATCTTTTTTATTTTTTAATATAAATTCTAGAGATTGACATTAAGTCTTCATAGTTGCAAAGCAAGCAGTTTATTGAGCTATCGTCCCAGCTTAGATCCTCTTTCTTTCTTTCTTTCTTTGTTTTGTTTTGTTTTGTTTTGTTTTGTTTTGTTTTTCAAGACAGGGTTTCTCTGTATAGCCCTGGCTGTCCTGGAACTCACCTTGTAGACCAGGCTTGCCTCGAACTCAGAAATCCGCCTGCCTCGCCTCCCGAGTTCTGGGATTAAAGGCAAGCGCCACCATGTCCAGCGATCCTCTTTCTTTTAATAAACCTGACCAGTAAAGACTCACAAACTCAAGATGAATCACTTAAGTCACTAAGACTTTGAGTGGTTTATTCATAATCACATGGCAAGCAAATGATTGACTAGATTCCACCCCTGGAGTTAAAGTGGAATTAACATGTTCTCAACAGTGGCTCACACATGATAACCTGTGACTCACATGGGATGTGCTCTATGAGTAATATACACACTGAAATATACATGATGTCTCCTAAGCAGTGTGCTCATATCAGCCTCCGTGTCAACAGTGTGTTGAAATGATGCTCATAACATATTATTGGATATTGAAGTGATATTTAGCCATATTGTGGTGTTATAAAATAGATGATTTTTCTGGACTGAAGAGTGAACGTAGGATTTCACACATGTTAAACCCCTCCCTGGGGGATTCTAGGCAGGGGCTCTACCACTGAACCACGCCCCCAGCCCCTCCCTGGGGGATTCTAGGCAGGGGCTCTACCACTGAGCCACGCCCCCAGCCCCTCCCTGGGGGATTCTAGGCAGGTGCTCTAACACTGAGCCACATCCCCAGCCCCTCCCTGGGGGATTCTAGGCAGGGGCTCTACCACTGAGCCACGCCCCCAGCCCCTCCCTGGGGGATTCTAGGCAGGTGCTCTAACACTGAGCCACAGCCCCAGCCCCTTCCTGGGGGATTCTAGGCAGGGGCTCTACCACTGAGTTACATTCCCAGCCCAAATGCAGTTTATTAAAAACAAAATGAATGGCTTCTGTTTCTATTTTAAAGGCTACTTTAGCGTTATATACAGAACATTTTCCTCTAGAGTGCTTTCTTTTTGAGGTTAAGTCGCCCAGACTGTCCTCAGGCTTATACGTCTGTAACTGCCTTTACCCTCCTGTCTCCACTTCCCGAGTGCCAGAATTGCAGGTACCTATCAGCACCTCTTCACTGCATTCCGAGTCTCCGATTCTAAATTATTGAGGGAATAACTTAACCACCTTTTGACTCTTCGTTTCTTCATCAGTTCTAGAAATGAATGTTAAAGTTCAAGTTCTAATCTAGAGGCTGTGGTGGTCGCTGTCAGTAACATACTTGTGATTTATGCATGAGGACCTCAGTTCAATCCCTAGAACCCACGTGAAAATAAAGTATAGCAAACCGCATGGTGGCATGTGTTTAGAATCACAGCTATTAAGATGCAGAGAGCAGCAAGTCCCTGGGGCTCACTTGCCTGCTGTACCAGGTCAGTAAGTGACCTTAGGTCCCAATGAGAGAGCCTGTCTTAAAACAAGGAGAGGATGGAACCTGAGTTTAGGATCTGGCCTTAATGTGCATATACACATGGCCCTAGCAACAGAATCTCCATGTCCTTACAGCTGAGTCATCATGGCGCCCTATGAACTTGCTCTGTTATAGACTAAAACAGCACTAACATGTCACATAAGATCGAAAGGAGGGATCATGACAGGAATGTGGCTGATGAAATATCCCCCAAGGCCCATCTTCACCAAATCTCTGACCCTCTACCGGTTGTTCCCATGTGATGTCATCTTCCAGAGAGTGCCTTCCAGCAGTGGCTCAAGGCCTTCCTGTGCCCTCTATTCCCGTACCTCCCCACCACTCTGTGGCCCACCTGCCTCTCCCCGATGCCCGTCTCTCTGGGTGTATCCACAGCTGATGGCCTCCCTCTGTTATTGGCTGTTTGGGCACTAGGCAGATCTGCCTTCCCTGCCTGTGAGAGCAGAGTCCTAACAGCATTGCCCTGCACCAGGGATCTCGGAGGAGCTTTATGGCTCTAGCAGGTACTCGCAGCTGATATATGACACTAATATAGGGTTCACTTTTATTCTCCACCTAAAAAAAGATAGATTGTTCCAAGTTTAGACAGGCTGTAAAACCGCGTGCTTCTGGAGCCGCACCGCCCTCCCCAGAGACCGCTCTAATTGCTTTACATCCGTACAAAGGTTCCTTGTAATCGGGCTTTCTGCCTTCATTTGTCTTCTTTTCAGCCTCTTAGTAAAGACCTTAATTGGTCTTGGTGGGGCTTTTTTCAGTTAGTGCAACTATACCTTCAGGGCTGAACAAGTAGCAGACACTACCTGAGGGGAGAAAGCGGGGGAGATGGGAAAGACATCAATACTCCTTTACCTTTCAGAGTTTAATTAATGTGCTCAGAACAAGGAGCGAGCAGAAAGAATTTCTGCTCCTCCGGGACCCCGCTGCAGATCAGACATAACCGGGGTTAGGTGGAATTTTCTAGATCTCTTTCCCACTTCAGTCTCTGTGAACACTCATTAGCCTCGTAATTGTCTCACAGTAAACTGCTGTATCAGGTTTCCATCCATCTATGCTGGATCGAGTTGCTCCGGCATCAATAGACTGGAGTACTGGGGGATGCCTGTGAAGGGAAATAGCCTCTAATTTCTGTTTCTTAGCTACTAATTATTTAATAATACATTTTATTGCCTATTAAAATGTGGCATAACTTGCTTGTCAGCAAAACGAGATGGAAACTAATCATTTGTGGAAAAGGATAATTGGCGCTTATACAGATGGCTTTTTACCTCACGTTGGATTGGTTATTGTGGGTGGATTTCCTCGCTGGGTTTCTCGGTTCTGTCCATGGGTTGGTCAGCACTCCTAGGTGGGTAACTTTTTCTTGCCCTTCCTTCCTTCTCCACGCCTAGTTTTCAAAGGCCCCAGTGGATTTTGTATCTCACTGGCAATCACCTTACATGCTGGAAAACGCTCCAGTAGAGACATTGTTTAAACAAAGGGTGTTTTCATGATGGTTGGAATTGGTCAAAACTTACAGGTTTTCATCTAGTTTTAAAAAAGAGGAGGGGGGGGGAGAAACCCATGTAGGAAAATTGGATCCGTTCCCAGCTCCCTCATAGAACTTCACAAAGGTTTTCCTGTTTTTTAAGAATGACCCCTTAAGGAATGTTGCATAAATTCCAGAAAATTGCCCCCCATTGATTCCTGGAGGCACATTAAAAAGCAAAGGGGGCATGTTAGGGGTGGATGATTTGATGGCAGGATTACTTTATGGGATCTAACTGAGGGGATCTAGTGATTGAGCTGTAAGTGGGTAAAGTCCGCCAGTGTTTGTTTGTAGCAGGCCTGAGGGTTTGCCAGCTCTGTGGTCCAGAATGTTTTCAAAGGTGCTGACGTGGGAGAGAACAGCTTCCTACAAGCCTGACGGTGCCCAGGCCAGCCTCAGGCAACTGTAAGCATGGGACCAGACTTCACATGTTCATTGCCGGTCTAAAAAGCCTACTAGGTGACACGTGCCTATACCTACCCTGCCCGGGAGGCAGACACAGGAAGCTCCAGGTCCAGTACCTCAGTCTGGAGATTAAAGAGTTAACAAGGCAGGCACTTAATGCTGAACCTCAGGTATCCGTTATGCCTGCTTGCACACCTCCATGTTTACCTGTGCGAGCACACAAATCACATGCATACGCCACACGCTCTTTTTTTTTTTTTTTTAAGATTTCTTTATTATTATATCTAAGTACACTGTAGCTGTCTTCAGACACCCAGAAGAGGGCATCAGATCTCCTTATGGATGGCTGTGAGCCACCATGTGGTTGCTGGGATTTGAACTCAGGACCTTCAGAAGAGCAGTCAGGTCACACACTCTTAATTAACTCCTTCATTAGTTAAACACAGTAAGGCCTTCAGTGTTGTCAACCCCTACATGTTCTAGATGCCTTCCTCCCTGCTTTGGAAGAGATGCCTTTGTCTTTTAGGTAGCTCTGATGAGGTCTACCTGCACCAGAACATGTCACCTCTCTGCCTGTTGTCACCATAGGCAACTACACTTCTCCCCATCAAGAAAGGGATTCTCTAGACTCAAAGTTACTTGCATGCTGAACATTTCTAGTCCTGGGTAGATTCAACCTATGGAGAGCTCATAGTGGGAAGTTAAACGCAGCAGAAATGGTTATTAGGCAAACCCAACTGAGTCTTTCATGAAAATACTAAAACCTACAAGAATTCTTCCGAATCTGGAGAGGACCTGATATATGCAGAGAGGCTGATATATGCAGACCTGGAGTCTGCGCTGCAGGGGCTCTGTCATTAGTTGCTTCTGTGTCTGTGAAATGACTCCTTTTAACATCACAGTGAGTTTTTAACCTGATGACAATGGGGCCTAGTGAAACACTTCAGTAAAACAGGAACCAGATCAGCATGGGGGCCAGACCCAGTCTTCCCTGTCTTGTATGCCTGCCTTTCCTGTGTATGCAGCCCTGCCTGCAGCCTTTCTCCTCTTCCCCTATGTTTTCTTCTTTCTTCATTCTTTCTCCAGAGTCCACGCTCATCAGGGGAATTAGAGACAGAGCAACAAGTGCACATTAAGATTCTGCACCAGAAAAGGCATCAAAGCCCAACATATCATCGTAGGACCCAGTGTTGAAATGTTTCTTTCCAGAGAATTCAAAATACTACTTGCAGTCTCACTGCAAGTACATATGTTGCCTGGTATTCTCAGCCAGAAGAAAGTCACTTCAAGAAATAGGAGCAGGCTGTGGGAATGGCTCAGTAGGTGAAATGCTTGCTGTATATGCTACAGTTTGGATTCCTTGGTCCCGTGTAAAAGCTGAGCCCAGCATCTCAACACCGGTAGGAGTCGTGGGGAGAAGAAACATTCAGATTCCTGGAGCCCACCAACCAGTTTTTGTTGTTAAAATAGCCAGCTCCGGGTTTTATGGGTCACTGTCACAAATAATAAAGTAGAGCGCAAATTAATTAAAATACATGATAGTAACCCCATTTTTTTTGTCCATGGGGTCTGTGGGTGCTGGGGTCCTGGTCAAGGTGGTGGCAGTTGTATGCACTTAAATGTAATGGTGATATCTCTTCCATTTCCAGAGGGAACTTAGAGAACACTACATCTGGCTGTGTCAGAAAGAAATGCACTTAGCTTTTACGTTGTGGAGCAGCTAATGGTCATTTAGACAGTGAAAGTTAGGTTTTTTTTGTTTGTTTGTTTGATTTGTGTTTTTGTCCAATTAATTGGTTCATTGCTTATAAGACAGGGTCCCATATATAGGATGCTTCTGGTAGTGGTGGTGGTGGTGGTGGTGGTGGTGGTGGTGGTGGTGGTGGTGGTGGTGGTAGTAGTGTATGTTTCTCTATGTGGTGTGCTTATGTTTATGGGAGGGGGTACACCTGGCCTTGTACATTTGCCAAGAAGGCAGAGGTTAACATATGGTGTTTTCTTAGTTATTTTCCATGTTACTTATTGAGATAGTGGCTAGCTAGTCCAGCCAGTCAGTTTATCTCAGAAATCCTGTCTCTATTCCCTTAAGAGAAGACTACAGTCATCCTGGCACCCTCATCCACTGGTTTTTACATGGGTGCTGGGGATCCAAACTCAGATTCACATGCTTGCACAGCAGGGACATTACTGATGACATCATCCCACTAAACCCCAGCCTCCTGCTTATTTTCATTCCTTAGGCTCAAGCTGAAAAGATCATTGGTGATGTCTGTATGTGGCATGGGAGGTCTGAGGAGATGTGTTTGTGTTTGTGTTTGTGTTTGTGTGGGATGTGTTTGTGTGGTGCAGTGGAGTCCTACACAGGGAGGGACTTGTAAGAGTCATTTTGCTTCAAGGCTCCAGTGCATAGACTGCTGCTTGTGTCTGACATCAGCACGTTCTTAATAATGCAGTGTGTACTTATTTATTGATCAGACCGGTTAAGTGGTAAGACATGAGAAAAGGGGCACTATTATCTGGTAATTGACCATATTGGAGAGTTAAGTGTTCTGACGAGGAACTGTGTTTAACCTCCTGATAAGATATATTTGACGATAATGCCTGCTTTGGTAATAAGCCTAAGCTGCTAAGAACTTTATACTCTGGTGACATTAAACAACCCAGTTTTGATGATGGCCATTGTGGTGTTAATGACCAGATATTTCTGGAAGTCACTAGGAAGAGAGTTACTGGCTTTCCTAATTTGGGGTAGAGACATGGGTAGAAGAGGCAGGCATTTTTGGACGGCACTGTCTAGTGAGATATTCATTCATTCGTTCGTTCATTCATTCCTTCATTCATGCAGGCAGCATCTTCTGTGAATGGATGATGCCTATTATCATGGATTTCCAAGTTTAGTAAAATACCTTACCTAGAGCAACTTGAGTTCTAACAAAATGATTTCAAGACTTGTGTATACACGTAAAACCAAAGCTCTTCTCATTCATTCATTCATTCATTCATTTACTCAGACAGGGTCTCCAGTATTTCAGGCTATCCTTGTGTGTAGTTTGTATCTGAATATACCCTCGTTTTTATTTTATGTATATGGGTGTTTCCCCTCTGTGTGTGTGTGCGTGTGTGTGTGTGTGTGTGTGTGTGTGTGTGTGTGTCTGCATGTTTGACATGCCTGTGGAGGGCAAAAGAAGATCTCAGATCCCCTGGGTCTAGAGTTTCAGCTAATTCCCATGTAGGTTCTGAGAATAAAAATCTGGTCCTCAAGAAGAGCAGCCAGTGTTCTTAACCACTGAGCCATCACCGTAACCCCAGATTATCATTAAAATGTCTTTTAATTATGTGTATCTGTGTGTGTGAGGGGGGGCGTGAGGGAGTGTTGGGGGGAAATCTATGATTATATCACTTGGAGCTAGAGTTAAGGGCAGTTATAAATTGGCAAATGTAGACACCAAGTCCTCTACTGGAGCTCTAAGCACTCCCTGGGACATCTCCTTCCCCCCACCCTTCAGGGGAGTGCTGTATAAGAAAGGTAGCTAAGCATGAGCGTGTGAGACTACAATCCAGCAAGCAGAATCTCTTCATAGATTTTCCCCTTTTGTTCCTGCCCCGACTCCCCCAAATGATGGAGTGTGACCTGGAAGTGTAAGCCAAATAAATACGTGTCTTCATTCCCTGGTCCACTTTTGATCAGTGTGCTTTATCTTATCAGCAGAAATCAAACGGTAACAGGTACCATACACAGAGTGGTGTCATACTTGGGGTAAGTTTGTGAATGAGAGGCGACAGGGCTTCCACCGGTGCAGCCGTAGTGACCTGAGAGAGAAAGGAATTCTAAAGGGAGCTTAGATGTGATCTTTCAAACATCTGAAAGACTGGTAAGGAAGACCCAGGGGTAGACTGTGGGAACAGCATCCTTGAGATGAGTGGCCCAGCAGAAACTGAGTTTGAGAATGGGGAAATCAGCTCCGTTAGAGGGAAGTCTGGGGCGTCTGTGGAAGCAGCTATGTGGTGGACTTCAGCCAAGAACTAACGATAGCACCTTTGGTCAAAAATACAAAGCTACTGTTGATAGCTGGGGCAGAGACAGTGGTTAGTACACACAAGGCCATAAGTTCAGTCCTCATGATAGAGAAAATGGGACAGGGAACAGGAAGGAGGAGCAGCAGCAAGAGGAGGGGGGATACACAAGAGGTGGAAGAAGAAGAGGGTGGGGCAAGAAAGGGGGAGGAGAGTAGGGGTAAAGGTGGAGAAGGAGGAACAGAAAAATAATTACTATTGGTGTTTCAAAGATAAATATCCAGCAAAAGATACCATTCAAGGTATTCTTCGGTATCTGGAAAAGACTGATACGGCAGAAGACTATAAAAGCATTCCGATGGGACAGCAACAGTCATCCGATCCATGGAGGGAACAAGGACACGACTCTTCCAAGCACTCCTAGTTCTGCCACCGACAGCATTCAGCAAATCCCATTTCATAGAGCATCTAGAGTCAAGATTGCATTAGAATTGCTCAAGGGGAAGAAGTATATAGCAGTGCTTATGGGGTTGGGGTATGAAAGAATGCCACAGCCCAAAGAAGACGCAGAGATGAAAAGCGGGTGTGCATTTGAACACAAGGAGAAGATGTTTGTGTGCTGGGGTTGCTCACTGACAGCGTCAGAAATTTAAATGCAGACTGACCAAGAGCTCCACCTCAGGCCTACCACTTACCAGATACTGACTTCATTCATGATGTTCTTCTGTGAGCCTGTGTCCTCGTTCTCAAATGAGATCAGCTCTCCCACTTTATAGAGTTGTATAAGAATTCAGTGAAACCAAGCCCCTAGAGGGGTTGGAGAGATTTCTCAGTGGGTAAAATACTTACTATACACTCGTGACAAGCAGGGTTCAGAACCCCAAAACCCATGTAAAGTCAAGTAAGCATGGCAATTTACCTTTAATCCTAGCACTCGGGAGACCAGATACAGGGTTTTCCAAGGACAAGCTAGCTATCTAAACCAGCCAAATCATTGAGCTAAGTAAGATGAAGAACGATCAGAAGAATCAGTGACCTCAACCTCTGGCCTCCACATACATGTACAGACACATGCACACATGCATTTACCCCTGTATGCACACTACATACATGTAAACATATGCCTCCATATACTATAGTTTCACATGTACATTATGAACATGGAAACACATTCCTGCATAGACTATACTTTCATATGCACATTACATACATATAAGCATATGCCTGTATATAGTATACTTTCACATACTACACACACTCTTAAACAAGAATATAATCCCACATATATACTACATACATGTGAATACATGCCAGCACGTACATATCCTCCTACAGGCATGCAGATGTGCACATGAACAGCACCACATGCACATACACATGTGGTAAAGCATTCAGAGCTCAGAGGATACATTGTGAGTGATCTTGTTCTTACATGCTTGCTTTCTGGTTGTAACCTTCTTGTAAGAATGGAAGAGAAGAGGCTAAGATATTAAAGAGATACATGGAAGTAAAATGTGACTCAAGAAGAGTCCATTCCAAAAGAGGAAGGACTAGCGTTCCTACATAAGGAGAGAAGGGATCTGATAGGATGATTTAGGACGGGAAGTTAGGATATATGCTCCAGCAACAAGTAGCCCTTATATCTACGTTGGCTCATGTAACAGCAATGCCTTATTTTGTACTGTATGTCTAACATAAAGCAGAAAAGAGCATCATTTATCTTGGTCCCTGAAGGACCCTGGCTAATAGAGGTACCATCTCAGTATTTGTTTCTTGGGTCACATCAGAGGACACATCACAGATCTATCCAACCTCAAGAGTACAAATCTACAAGAAATGTTGGGCCGGGCAGTGGTGGTGCACGCCTTTAATCCCAGCACTTGGGAGGCAGAGGCAAGCAGATCTCTAAGTTCAAGGGCAGCCTGGTCTACAGAGTGAGTTCCAGGACAGCCAGGGCTACACAGAGAAACCCTGTCTCGAAAAACAAAAAAGCAAAACAAGAAATGCTGGGTGAATGGTCCTGATAGCAGCAGGGAGCTTAGAGCTGTGTCAGTGACCGTGGAAGTCAAAAGCCCTAGCATCTGCTTTCTTACCAGTGACGGCGGCAAAACTGTGATCCGCCATGTGTAGTGAGGGATTTGACAAGAGCAGTAAACGGTCGAAACAGCCGTTTTGGTAAAATAATTAAGCAGGAACACAGACGCAAAGGCAAGGGAGGTTGTCCTGGTTAAATATTTATCATCGGAGCTGCACTCAGAATGGAACAGTGGTGGCAGCTGCAGTTCAGCTGTAGCTTAAAATTAGAAGCTACCCATCAATGATAATTATCCCACGGGGGTGATTTCCCCCATAACGGCACACAGCCAGGGAGGGAGGGAAAGCAAACCTGCTTGGAAGCAGAAGAGAAACCACTGTGCAGGGGCGGAATGCAGGAGACACCAATAGGCCTTCCAACCAGCTCTCAAAGCCAGGTCCTTTTGCTTGGTCAGTGCATCTGCCAGGAGCCCAGCATTCTGGCAGTCGAGAAATTTGGGACTTTATCCTTGTTCTCCAAGAGTGTACCACTCAAGGGGACAAGGTAATGCTACAAGTCTGTGGATCATACCCTATTCAGCATTTCATGGAGGAGATGAGAACAAAGCCAGGCGTTGAAGCGTAGCTTATTGTGGAGGAGGGGGAAGGAAGGAGGAATGATTAAAGGGTAGTGGGGTGATGGAAACTCTGATGACGGGGGCAGTAAAGATGTCTGTTGGCAACAGGAAGTAGAGAACAGCTGCTTGGACCCACATGATGCTTGCATAGAGTGGTGGTGATGGTGGGGGCAGTGGTTTAGAGGTGCTCTGTGCAGAGGACCACAGCATACTGCTCTTGGTTGCCTGGAGAGACCTTGTAACAAGAGAGATCAATTCAGAGACTTCGTGTTATTACAAGTGTCTTTTCTGCCTCTGAGACTTTACGATTCCACAGTATCCCTAGTGACAGGCTTCAATCTTCCTCAAACATCTGTCTTGTGTTGTTTGTTTCTTTTGTACTTTTGGCAAAAGAGGCCACGGCCTCATGCGTGCTAGGCAGATGCTTTCTTGATTATCCATGCTCTCAGTCCAACACTGGAAGATTCTAGGCAGATGTTCTACCACTGAGCCCTACTCCCAGCTTCTAACTGGGGAATATAGGCAGTTCCTCTCCCACTGAGCCACGCCCCCAGCCCCTCACTGGGGGATTCTAGGCAGATGCTTTACCACTGAGCCACGCCCCCATCCCCTTACTGGGGGATTCTAGGCAAGTGCTCTACCACTGAGCTACAGCCCCAGCCCCTCCATGCATATCCTAGAGATTTCCTTTTGAAAGGGATAACTATAATTACAAGATGTTGTGATGTAGGTGCTTAGAAGATGGTGGAACCAGGATCCAGGTCCCATAATCTAAAAAGGCCTTATTGTCAGGCAAGGCTTCAGGGTACAGCTGTGGACCTGGCACACCTATGACCAGTCAGAGACCTGTTAGGATCCTGGAGGACAGGTGGTCTGCTGCCCATTCAACACATTTTGCAAGTGGAATCATGGGATATTTGACTCGCTGTATTTGACTACTTTGGCTTGTATTTCTCTCAGTTTAAAATGTTGTGCTATGGGTCTGCACTGCCATCATAGCTTATCATTTGCATATTATCAGCTACTTTTAAAATGGTTCCACTTTACATCCCTGCCAGTGTCCTCTCTACTTTTCTAGTATCTTCACCAGCACTTGCTATTTACATTTGATTGTAGCCATTCTTGTGAGTGTCTTTTGGAATCTTTTTGTGGTTCTAATTAGGTGTGTGTGGTGGACGGTACATTTACCCATAAGTACAGTTGTCCATGGAAGCAGGAGGGGAGCTGTATCCCCTAGAGCTGGAGTTACAAATTGTGAGCTGTTCAATATGAGTGATACGGGCTGAACACCAGACTTGTGGGAGAAGAGTGGGTGCCTCTAACCACTGACCCATCTCATCAGCCTTTTTGTGCCTTTTAATCTGGTTCTTTGATCAGAATCAAAAGTTAATTTTCAAGCTAAGACATAAAATAGCCCATTTTGAGTATTTTGACAGAAGATGGAGATGCAGATGTTAAGGTATCATGAGCAGAAGGGTAACAGGAGGTGAAAGGCTGGAATTGCCAATGGTGCCAGAGCCTGTGAGGTCTGTAATGCTGCCCCATCTTGCTACAGACAATATTCTGGTTGCTCATTCATTCTAATTCCTCCTCTTAGCCTTTGGTACCACTACATTTACCTTTAAAAAAAATACCAATGTTCAGGACTTACTTTTGGCCAACTGAATCAAAGCAGTTAAAGACCAGTATTTGTAATTTTAAAGTCTCTGCACTCCTCACATGATTCGCTTCACAGTGAGGGTCGAAAGGCACTGTGGTAAATAATTCAGCAGGATTAAATAGCAGAATGAATTTATTGATCATCTGCGACACTCAGATAACCATCTGCCTTTCATTTTGACCGTAAGCATTCCTGATACACACCTGCTAACTGAACTTGATCTAATAAGCACGAAGCGTACTCTCAGAGTACAGAGTCTTCTGTGACTGACAGCAGAGTAAAACCTGGTTTTACTCTGGTTTCCTTTGTGTTACTGTGACTGACCAAAGGCAGCTTGGAGGAGGAACAGGTTTCCACCTTACGAGTTTCAGACCAGACCTCCCTGAGGGAAGTTAAGATAGGAACTTAAGCAAAAGCCATAGAGGACTGTTTGCTGCCTCTCATAGGTTTATGCTTAGCTAGCTTTCTTACACAATCCAGAGCAACCATGCCTAGGGAATGATTTCACCCACAGTGGACTGGGCTTCCTGCATCAGTTAATGAACGAGAGTTCCACAACTGAAAGCATGGGAAAGGGAGAAACGAAAAGTTGAGTTTTTTGCATTTTTATTTGGTTATATTGGTTTCATATTTACTAATTAATTTCAAATTATGTCTGTCTTTGTGAGTTCAGCCTGCACTGATGTTTTAGAAGGTAATGAATCACTTCATTGATTAGTATCTTTTCCAAGGCATTAATTTGGCATAATGTGTCACTAATAACTATTAGCTCATTGGGTATCAATATTTCCTGTTATATTGCTCTGAGCTGCTACCCTTTCTTCATGAACTTGGACTTTGTAGTCAACTTGATGTATATAGATGGCAGAGAGAAGATAGAGGAGATGAGGTTTCACACTTGAGGCTATCTGAGGACTACGGTGCATTTTATGCTCTGTGGCAATGGAAAGCCATTTTTGACTCTTCTTTAGACTGTATGTCTAATGAAGAAGCAGGAATGGAGGAGAACTGAGTTGGAATAGTATTCCATTAGATAGGCGCCAGGCTGCCAAGGCTGAGGGCATGAGATTTCACAGTTCAGACCCATCTTCCTCTAGGCAGATCAAATGTCCCTGGCCTGAATGTGACCTACAAATGAAAACTCACATTCCAGAAAGAAGAGATAGAGAACTCAGAAACCTTAATAACTGGACCCATGTCCTTGTCCCCATCTGGTCCAGAGAGCTCTGGTGTCATTGTAGGTGGAGATGTCCTAATTGACGTTGAAAGGGAAGGGAGGGTCAGGAGAAGGGATGTGGTGGAACTGTACTGGGGATCTGGAAGGGGCCTGTATGTTTCTGTTACTAGGTAGGTCAAAACACATTCCTCTGAATTCTTTACCATCCTTGTTGCTGTGACGAAAACGCAGGACAGAGGCAACTTAGGGAAGGCAGGGTTTGCTGTGGCTCCCAATTCAAGTGTGCAGTCCATCATAGTGGGAAGATTCATAGCAGGCCCATAAGGCAGCTGGCTCCATTCACACTCAGGAGCAGAGGGATGGCTACTGTTACTCAGCTCATTTCTCTTTTCTGTTCAGTCCTGTTCCCATGGGATACTATCACACACATTCAAGATGACTCTTCCTTCTTCAATTAACCCAGTCTAGAAACTCCCTCACACATAAGTCTAGAGGTCTATTTCCCAGACCATTCCAGATCCTGTTGGGTTGATGGTCAATATTAATCAACACATTTTCGTCTCAGAGACCAACATGGGATGCAGGATACAGCTTACTTATATAGCACCCACCTAGCTTGCATAAGGCCTTGGATTTGAACCTCTCCCCCATCCCCAGCACTGCAAAATCAAATTGCTAACAATCACGAATTGATGCATGATGTATTACTGGTAAATAGTCTCGAGCTCATTCAATCTAGATGAAGAGGAAGTGTCGAGGTGAGGTGCACCATAGAGAAAATTGAGCAACTGGGTAAGATTTGCTGAGTGTCTTTGTCTCCACTGGCTGTCTCTGGGGCATTCTGGCCTGTTTCAGTGTAAACTCTACTACCTGCAAATCTTCCTGTCCCTCCCCCACTGCACAAACACCACTTTCTTTCTTTTCCTTCTCAAATAAAACCATGTGGCTTTCAAGCTGCAACCTGGAGTCTATGACAGGTCCTTAAAAACAAAGAAGAAGCTAACTGTGTTAATGGCTTCCTCTTGGAGAGCGCAGGCTTGCTTGCAAGGCCCAGAGGACTCATCTGCCCGAACGGAAGGGTATGGAGTCATCAGTTCTGGGAGATGCACTCCATTAAGACAAAGAGGGAGACGTCATGGGCGGGGGTGGGGGGTGGGGGGTGGGGGGGCAGGATCTGCCCTACTGATGAAAGTAGCTGTCAAATTAGCGGGTCTGGAAGTTGTAACACACGTTAGGAACTGCTCAAGTTCACACCAGAGCAACCCGCTCCATCCGTCTTTCTCAGTTTACATTTTAATTGGCTTGTAGTTAAGTTTTTTAAACACCAAGAGATTGCTGACATACACTGTAATATCGTGTGAATAATTGATGGAAGGTTTGCTCAAGACAAGCTTTTTCCTTTTGATTTGAGGATCTGGGGGCCAGGGAGCGGGTAGAGGAGGAGGACTGGGAGGTTCGGTAAGGAGGGGCCAGAACAGATGAGCAGACCCAAGTGTGTGGGGAGTGAGGCATGGTGGATGTTAAATGCCTCTCTGCTGGTGTAGTCCACTGCGTTGGGGATTTCAGGGCGTTTGTACAATACAGCCTTATTAATGACTATTCTGTCAAGAGAGCTCCCAATTAAATTGAGTTTGGCTTATTCCTCCCTCTTGGTTTCTTCATATGTGCGGATATGAAGTCTCTCCAACAGGAGTATTAGATAACAAGGGTGGGTGCTTTCTTGCCCTTGGTGTTTTTTTTTTTTTTTTTAATTTTGTGGAGCCAGAGGATAGTTTGGTTTTAATGACTTCTTGTTCTACTGAGGATTTGCTTGTTTGTGAATGCAAGACCTAGCATCCTCTCCTTCTGTCCCCCCACCCCCAACTGTCTGCTCCCCTCCAGCTCTTACCCTTGTCTAGAGAAGATGGAACTCCTATCAGTCGGCAGCCATCGTTGTCGTGGGAGTGTTTTTGCTGGACAGCTAAGAGTCTAGAATATCACCTAATTAAGGCCTGGGGGAGAACCCACTCCCTCTCAGCAACGGGCCTTCCTTCTTATTACAAAAGCGGTAAATGATAGGAAGAACTGGGAGTTAGAACAAGGGAACTGAAGCCACGATGAGGTCACTGTGGTTTTTGCTTCCTCTTCGTCCTTAATTCTATTGCCAGTGAACGTGATTGCAGTCATAGGGGTTGTCTAGAGCTCAGGTGTTTTCCCCTGCTCACTGTTACCTCCTGAGTGCTCTCCTTTGTAAACATTCTAAATTCAAATAATCGAAGGGTTTTCGAAGGGTTGTTGAGGTGTGTGCACCAGCCATCTAGGACCTCACTCCTCTCTTTACGTTAAAATAAAGCCTTGAGGGAGTCTGAGTAGATGGCTCAGTGTCTAAGCACACATTCTGCTCTTGCAGGAGGGGGATTCTGTCCCCAGTGCCCACGTCAGGTGTTTCACCACCGCCTCTAACTCTGGATCTGGTGACCC
Source organism: Mus musculus (assembly GCF_000001635.26). Classification (NCBI taxonomy): domain Eukaryota; kingdom Metazoa; phylum Chordata; class Mammalia; order Rodentia; family Muridae; genus Mus; species Mus musculus. Next base: position 512,545 of record NW_016097317.1, on the reverse strand, counting down.
CTTCTGGGCTTCTCTGTCACCTGCTCTCCCATCAGTAACACACACACACACACACTTATAATAAAACATTTTTTTAAAGTATACTTTATGTTTTAAAATCAACTCTAGAAAGGTAACAAATAAATAGATTATGGATAAATTATGTTGTTATTGTTTATTTTATGCCTTTATTTATTCTGCTCTGAGTGATAGAATTTCCACGTGAAACTAAGTCAGTCTCCGGTGAAGATCAGCATTGTCTCTGGAAATATTTTGTCTAGAAAAGTAGGATGAAACAGATATTTTAATTAGTGAGGTTAATAATCTCCTATTAAAAATGGTGGTGACATTCAATCAGAAGTTCTCTGAAATTATTGAGGGCCCCCTCCCTCCGGAGATTTCTTAATCACAAAGCCTATTCGTTAGGCTTAATGCAGGCTACTTTTTTTTTCTTTACCAATTGGTATATAACTACCTAAGACCTCGTGTAATCAGTTGAGATGCTATAAATGTATTGCCTGTCAACTGCAATAAAAAAGAAGGCAGTTAATTAAAGGGATGTCTTGCTGTTAAACCAACTTGCAGTCAATTGCTTGTAAGTAACATTTAGTTTGACGGGCAGTCAAAGGGCAGGGAAATCAGTGTTCCAGCATTACTAGCTTCTGAAACATAAATAAGAGAATGAGTTTATTGAGGTGGAGATAAGCGGCCTAACAATTGGCACAATGTTTTTTTTTTTTCTTCTTCTTCTTCTTTGAGGAAAAAAAAACATATTTATTCGATGGCACATACTTTTAATCCCCCTACTCAGCAAGTAGAATTGACTGGATCTCTGAGTTTGAGGTCAGCCTGGTCTACAGAGTGTGTTGCAGAAAAGCCAGGGCTACACAGAGAAACCCTGTCTTAAAAGAGCAAGAAAGATTGCTCAGCAATTAAAACTACTTACTGCTCATTGAGAGAATCCTACTTGGGTTCCCAGGACCTGCCTGGTAGCTCACAACTACCTGGAACTCCAACTTCACAAGCTCTGACACCTTCTTCTGGTCTCCAACGGGCATCAGCACACACATATGCACATACACGTGCACACACACACACACATACACAACAAAGAAACAGCCCCACCCTACACACCTTTGAGAGAGTTTAAAACCAAAGGGGCTTGAAGTGTACGCTCTGTTTTGGATCCTTTTTTTTTTTTTTTTTTAATGGATGTACCCACTCTTCCTCCTTATTTTCTTTTGAGGTTTTTTTAAAAAATATTTTTATTAGGTATTTTCCTCATTTACATTTCCAATGCTATCCCAAAAGTCCCCCATACCCTCCCCCACCCCCACTCCCCTACCCACCCACTCCCACTTTTTGGCCCTGGCATTCCCCTGTACTGGGGCATATAAAGTTTGCAAGTCCAATGGGCCTCTCTTTCCAGTGATGGCCGACTAGGCCATCTTTTGATACATATGCAGCTAGAGTCAAGAGCTCAGGGGTACTGGTTAGTTCATAATGTTGCTTTGGATCTTAACATAACTACACTTTTGTCTTAGTGTAGACACTGGTTTTTCCCACTATTAATTTGGCTTCAAGATGGTCACTTGCATACTTCGAAGAGAATGTAAGTCACTGAGTTCTGGTGTCTTTAGGCCAAGTTCTGTGCTGTATAGATAGAGTTCATCTGCTTTGAAACCTGTAGAATGTCTCTACCAGTACAAGAGTTGTAGAGCAAGTGCCCTTTCCAAACTTCTGTTGGGGGAAAGAGGGGAGGCGTCTCCATGTTCTCCACTCCTGTGTTCCACTCTTCCTTGATAAGCTGGACTGGAAGAACATTCTCTCTCTCTCTCTCTCTCTCTCTCTCTCTCTCTCTCTCTCTGTGTGTGTGTGTGTGTGTGTGTGTGTGTGTGTGTGTGTGTGTACATGCCTGTGTACACTTGCCCATGTAAACATGGATAAAGAGCATAGGCCACGTCAGTACTTTCCTCTATTGCTCTCAACCTTAACTTTTGAGACAGGGTCACTCACTGATCCTGGAATTCAGCCTTTCACCTGGGCTCACTGGCCAGCAAGCCGCCAATTTTCCTGTCTCCATCTCCCACGCTAGACAGAGGCATCCATACCTGACTTCTGCATGAATGCCGGAGATCTTAACTCAGATCCTTATGTGTAACCCCTCAGCCAACCCTAGCCCAGCTAGCCTGCCCTCCCTCCCTCCCTCCCTCCCTCCCCCCTCCCTCCCTCCCTCCCTTCCAATGTATTTGGCATGCCCACAGCTCTCAGGGAAAGTTCATTTCCAAGGACACAGAACTGATCCTGTGTTCAAAGTATTGAGATTTGCTTAGAACAAAGCACACACCCACAGGAGAGGTCTTTTCCTGTGTAAAATCACATGGCTATCAGAGGCTAGAGTTGTTAGAAGTGAGGCTGTTTTTAGGTCCTGTCGGAGGCTGCTGCACTCTGGAGACCAGGCAACCTCAGCGTTTTCCGAGTACCCACATCAACATGGATGTATGTGCCAGGGGTTTACCAGCCTCACCTAGCTTCTTTGTGCTCATGTCCACTATTTCATAAATGAGAATTTCTTTTTGTCCCTTCTCATCTTGAGCCCAGCTTGGCAGTATGGAATGCAGGAAAGGGAACAGCTCACTGCCACTCCCCAGTCGGGCCTTTCAAGAGGCAAGGTTAATGTGTAGCCTGCTTAACAGCCAGTCAATAGCAATATTTGTAACGATCCTCATTACTCTCAGAAGAAAAAATAAAAAAATAAAAAGGAAGAAAGGAAGAAATCAGTTGAGTTAGTGCAGCCTGTGCAGGAACTGAGCTGTGGTCAGAACCCTGACATGTTAAGCTAGACATAGTTTGGCATTGGGGATTTGTTTTCTTTCCTGGGATCTTAAGAATTAGCAACTTCTTGGGGTTAAAGAGGTGGCTCAGTGATTAAGGATACTCGGATACTCGCTGCTCTTTCATACGACTTTGGGTCCCAGCATCTACCACCCTTGCCAGGTGGCTCCCAACCATGTGGAACTCTCTGATCCCCTTTTCTTACCGCCATGGCCACCCGCAGTCATACAAGTATATCCTCTAGTCCACACACATAACATAAGTGAATGAGTCCTTTAAGAAGATGACTACTAAATTCTAAACCGCCTGTTTCTGAATTGCTATAGTAGTCGGTATTATTATTCAAAATTATTCTTTCTATTATGTTTCTATGAGCAATCTATTTGAGGGAGGGTTGGGGGGGGGGAATTACTTTTTGAAACAAGGTTTCTTTGAGTGGTCCTGACTGTCCTGAAACTCACTTTATAGACCAGGCTGGCCTTGAACTCAGAGATCTTCCAGACTCTGCCTCTCAATCACTGGGGTTAAAAACATGTACCACCACACCTGGCATAGTTTAAATTTTTTAAGTACCCAGAAATTACAGACTTAGACCAAATGCCACCATGAACTATAATATTTTCCTAAAAGTATCTTGACTTAAGGGTTTGAGAACGAGAGATACAAGTTTGAAGATATAGACAATTTTGCCTTTTATTGATTAATAATTTTCTTGAATGAGGAAGCACTCAGGTTTCTGTATCGCTTTTGGTTCCTACATCATCACAGGGGGCAATTGTTGCTGCTCCTGAAGACATGAACTAAAAGGATGTATGTCTCTGTCAAATGGAGCGCTAGCGCATCATCATTGGCTGTTATTAGAAGATTTACATGCTGTCATATGAGCTTCTTGTGGATCTCTTACTTCCCTTCTCTTAGCTTCTCAACATAACACAATGAAGCTTGTCTCCTAGAGCATGGCTGCTCACACTTGTTCTGTAAAAAACCAGGTAGTAAATTGTGTGTGTGTGTGCATGTGCACACCTCCTTGTGTATGTATATATGGACAAATGGGTGTCACAGGACAATCTCAGTTTTATCTCCTCTTCAGTTTTTTCATCTTTTTCTTTTCTAAAATTGTTTGACACCCTCATACGTATACATAATAAATTTCAGTCATTTTGACCCTGGGTTTCATCTGTGACTCTGTGGTCGTTTAAGAATGCCTAGCTCGGGGAGTGGTCCTATTTGGAGGTGTGTCCTCATTGGAGTAGGTGTGTCCTCATTGGAGTAGGTGGGTCCTTACTGAAGTAGATGTGTCCTTGTTTGAGTAGGTGTGCCCTTGTTGGAGTAAGTGTGTCATTGCCGGTATGGGTTATAAGACCCTTATCCTAGCTGCCTGGAAGCCAGTCTTTTCCTAGCGGCCTTCAAGTGAAGATGTAGAACTCTCAGCTCCTCCTACACCATGCCTACCTGGATGCTGCCATGCTCCTGCCTTGATGACAATGGACTGAACCAGTGAACCTTTAAACCAGCCGCCATTAAATGGTGCCCTTATAAGATTCGCCTTGGTCATGGTGTCTGTTTACAGCAGTAAAACTCATAAGACAGACTCGCTCAGTCTCTTGCTGAAATTCTTCTCAACAAATCTTGCTCCTGTCCGTGGGCCTTCCTTTAGCATGTGATCCACTGAGTTTAATGAGAGATCCTCACTCCACGCTGTATGTGGTGTTATTTACCAGGAGAGGAGCAGCTTTCCAGAGGCTTCACCAGTGAATGACATCCTCCTTTCCAACAACCATTAGTTGTCTAGAGCCTTCAGGGAGAGGCAGAGCCTCTCAGGCATCTCCTTCATCCATGATGAAATACTGGGATGCGTGTGGTCAAGCAAAGCAGCAACATGCTCACGAGTGGTTGATACTTCATTTCTAGAAGGCATCTTGTGCGGCTCTCATCCCCGTCTGCCCTCTGGTTTTTTACATTTCTTTCACCCCCTCTTCTGTGACATGAGTCTCTCACAGGGTTTGAACTTGGAAGGTAGACGAGGCTGCTGTCTAGGGGATCCTAGGGATCCTTCTGTCTTTGTCTACCCATCTCTGGGGTAACAAGCCGACCCTATCGTATCTATTTTGCTTTTTCTTTTGTGTTTGTGCCAGGATCACAGCTCAGGTCTTCGTACCCATGAGGGAATCACTTTACTGTTGGATTCGTCTCCCTTGCTCTCCCTGTGAGCATTTATAGGTCTCTTTACCCTCCTCCTCGTTGGTACTCAACACATGGCTTCATTATCCCTGTTTCTTAGGCATAGATGAGCAAACTTGCTCTATAAATGCCAGTGAGTATCTTAGCTTTTACAGCCACATATGGCTCTGTCGTGTGTTCATTGTTTTGTCCCCCCTCCCCCCCGCCCCTTCCCAACAATTTACAAATGTAACACTAAGCTCATGGAGTGCAGTGTGGGTTTGATTTGGTCTGCAGGCTGCAGCTTGCCAAATCGCATCCTGGAGAATCCAGAAGTGCAGTGTGGGATGGGCGCACGTAGGCTCTTGGTCCCCTGGTTCCCTTTTCTACTGTGGCTTTGTTCTTTCCTGGTCACTGGCTGTCTCAGAGTGGTCCCCAGAGCCTATTCTCCCTGTGATGTAACGGTGTGAAATGGTGTTTTCAGCTGAAGGCCTGAGGCGGGGGAGGGGAGCATCCCTAATTAGCCTGTGCGGTTTGTGTCTTGATCCTTTTCATCTTCAATGGGCTTCTGCTAGGAGAGGATAAGAACGTGCTTAATTACAGGCATGTTGTCATAGTCCCAGCGTTCGCCTGCCTGATGAAGAATGAAGGTCCCTGAGATGGAGTGCTCCGTCAGAGGGTGTCTTTGGGAACCGACTGATATTTTTTTTCTTCCTTCCTAATCATTCTATGTCCAGAGTGATCCTGAAGGAAACCCCAGGTCGTTGCCCTAATCCATCATCTGCCCCAAGACATCTGGCCTGTGTGAAGCGTGGCAGATGTCCACCAGTCAGATCCTGCCACTGGCCTGCTATGGCTTTGTAGAGTCTTGCTTATTTATTTGTGAATCTCCTTAGTTTCGGGCATCTGGAATGTCTTTTCAGTAGGTTTCTGGTCTCACTAACCAAGGAAGAAGGAGCATTAGCCTAGACAGTGTGCCCCCACTTTCCCTGGAAGCCTGAAGTCTGTTGGTACAGTCATAACGCTTTTATAGAATCTCCTGTTGGTGTTCTTACAGGCACATGCATGCATCTGTTATGGAGTTTTCCTTGTTGATTACCTTAGTGTCGTGAATACACACATCTTGCAGTGTAAATATTGCCATCATACAATAGCATCATTATCAATCCTCAGATTTTTTTTTTCTCCACCTTTCCCAATTGTATCTCCATGATCATGAAACCCTAAGTCTTAGTCTGTCCTTTTCCAGCCTGTTTGGTCACCCTTTGCGTATTGTTTTCACAACCTAGGTATGGCACCGTAGGTGGGGTCATTTTTATTTGTCCTATTATGAGCTGCTCCATTCATTTAATATAGCATTCTCAAGGTTGGCCTGTCCTGTCCCTTATGTTAGAATGCCCTTTCCTTTTCTGTGTTTGATCTCCGTTGCTATGGGAAAACACTCTGACTGTAAAAACCTTAGGGAAGGAGAGGGTTGATCTCAGCCGGCGGGTTATAGATCATCTCTGAGAACACTTGAACTCAATCGGGAACTTGAAGCAAAAACCATGGAGTAATGGCTACTTGATAACTATCTGGAAGGCTCATGCTCAGAGAGCTTTTTTATGTAGTTCATAACTACCTGCCCAGGGAGTGGTGCCGCCCACAGTGGGCTGGGCCTTCCTGTGTCAATTAGCAATGAGGACAATCCCTCACTGACATCCCCACTGATCAACCTGATAAGGGTACTCAACTAAGACTCTTTTCAGGTGAGTTGCTTGCCGTGTCAAGCTGACAGCTAACTGCTAACTGTGATGCCTTTTAAGGATGAGAAACATTCCCCTGTAGTCACATGTGCCATTTAGTTTGCTCACTCACCAGTGGGCACTTGGATTACTTCCACATTGTAATTCTTGTACACAAGATTTCTGTGAACACATGAATGTAGGTTTTCATCTCTGTTGTGTATGTAGTTTCAAGTTATTTTTGCACCTTTTGTAGAAAAGGTCTTTTTAAATTCTCTTGTTTTTAAGTTCTTGGGGGTCCATGGGAAGTAGGACTGTGGAGCCAACCAACCTGGGAGCCTCCTGCATGCTAGGCAAGTGCTCTGCCACTGAGCATACGCTACAGCCCTTATTTTAAGCTTTCTTTTTCTGTTCTTTTTTGTATCATTTATCTATCATAGCATAAATTTTTATCTCAAAGAAATCAGTTTTAACTGCAGCACACACACACACAAAATCTAAATAATCAGTCTCTATTCATTCTGTGCTCCAGGCTCTAAGCTCAGGTCTCTAGGTAGATTGGTATTTTCAAGGCTATCGGTATGTTCTCTTTACGTTACAGGAAAAGAAAGACCTAAAGCGATTGAGGGGTTGCCAAGCAATGCTAGCACATGCCTTTGTTTAATCCTAGCATTTGGGAGGCAGAGGCTGGTGGATATCTTTGTCTCTATGTGTCTTAGGCTAGCCTACAGAGCAATTTCGGGAGTCCACAAAAATAAACAAACAAACAAAAAGAGCTTGAGAGGTAAGCCCAGACACACAGGGCTGTGTGATAAGGCTTCCTTCTGAGCCAACACCTCTAAATATCATGAAGCCATTCATGAGAGTCATCCCCACTCATACAACTCATTCCCTCCACAGCCCCCATGCCATGATGCACCTTAAAAGTGCAAAATCAAGGCTGGCAAGATGGCTCAGAGAGCATTGCTGCCAACCTTCAGTACCTGAGTTAGATCTTGAGAACGTACAGTATAGAAGGAGAAAACTAACATCTCTACTTGTGCCCTGTGGCATAATGCATGCATGTACACAAGCATGCACACATACACACACACACACACACACACACACACACACACACTAAACATTTCAAAAATTAAGTTCCAAATAAAACTGTACAGTGGTATATAATATATAAAATTTCTTCACTAAAGTGGCGTGCACACATATAGTATTAATGTTAAGTCTACTGATGAAATTTGTTAGTCTCTGTAAAAATCAAAAGACATCTAGAATTATGTGTGTGCATTCCTATGTGTGTGGGAGTGTATATATACACTGTGCATGCATGCATGTAGAAGCCAGACGTCAACAGTGGACTCTTTCTTCCTCCCTGCCTACTGTATTTAACACAGATCTCTGACTGAATCTGAACAATTGTCTAGCCCTTCGAGCCTTGGAGCTCTACCTGTGTGTGTCCCCAGTGCATTTGTGAAAATCCCGACCCTTTCCATGGATGCTAGGGATCTGCATTTAGTGTCTCTGTTTGAATATCGATCGAGTATCCAACTGAGCCCTCTCTCCAGCCCCAGGACATCTAAAGTTTTAAGCTATGGTCTGAGCGTGATTCAGACTCCCCCTGGGTCTGTATTTTTGGTTTTGCTAGAACATATTTCATCGGCCCTTATGTTCATCTTCGTATTCGTGCGAAGGGCACTGCCTTTTGAACTGCTGTTAGGCATTTCCTGACTCCTTTGAGTTATTGCCAGGGATAAGCCAGGTTCTCTCATTACTGCCCACTCCCGCCTCAGGGTAAGAATCAGTGCCAAACACGTAACAAATTGTCCTGGAGAAGAACTACTACACTGGATTTGAGTCCTTTAAGGAGATAGAACTGAGGCCACTCTCTGTGTTGGTCAGAGGGCTCTAGGGAGAGAACACTCTAGTCCTAAATAAAAGCTGAACTAGAGCATCAGATGAGGCATACTGGCTGCCTTGAAGACTCATCAACTCCTTGGCAGTAGAGGTATTTAGCTCTCAGCCAGACGTTGCTGAGCAGACCAGAGGAAGAAAACATTCCTAAGACGGGTGAGAGATTTCTCCATCTCCAGTGTGTGTCATGATAAACGCCACGTGTTCTCAAATTCCAACCCATGTAATCTTGTTCCTTAAGAAGGCAAGAGCTAAGATGCCCACCTGCTTTATTGACTTTATAAGAGGCTGAGAACCGTGCTGTATTTGTGTGAAAAAAAATGGATATTATTTATATCAGACCCAAATCATGGTCAGAAGACAATTGGATCCTTTTCAGACCAGATTCTCCAGAGTGTAGACAAAGCAAGGGTAAGCAATGTCTGCAGTGGTTTGATGAATATATATTGATTGATGATTGATTTATCGACTTATGTAGCTCTCTTTGGGTTCTTTAGTGTCCAACCAGAGAAAACAGATACTTGCAGAATTGGACTTGACTTGAGCACAAATGGCATTGCTCCTCTTTTCTGATTCCTGTGGCTCCAGACTTAACCCAGATCAGCACAAACACTGCAACCCTGGCTCCCCTGCAGTCTCAAAGTGCTCAGCATGTAGGGCAGGTAGAGCTGTTTGTTTAAGCATCAGGAGAAACTGGTAATTTCACTTGCATGTGTTGGTTCTTGTTTCATCTCAGGAGAAGTTGAGTGTCGGAGACTTGGCCTGGAAGCCAGCCTCCAGCTCTGACGTCTGATGGCAACCACACGAGCCATCCCCCTTCCTGCTGCCAGGGCTGGGCCTGTGGCTGTGATCTCAGGGGAGGGCTGTGGCCTGCAGCCTTGGGTCTGTGACAGAGAAGCCAAGGTGACCCTGTAACATTTCATCTAGGGAGAACTGTCACAACAGGGTCACAGACATAACCCAGCTTGAACTGGCAGCCGGGGACCTGTTGAGAGCCAGGTGTCAGAAATGGGTAAACATCAAACGGTATCTGATTAAAAACAGGAGGAAGCTGGGCTCCTTGATCAATGACAAGGAGCCAAAGTCAGCTGAATGGCGTTTATGTCTAGAGGACTCAGAAGCCACAGTCTTATGACCCAACTGAAGAATATTCAAAACAAGGCCAAGCTATAGCAGTGCATTTCCAAAAAAAAAAAAAAATCCTATCGGACGCATTTATCTTTGGCCTAGAGTTTTTTAAGCATAGTTTTCTTAAAACGGCCAATTAATTAACCTGATTAATTCAGACGAGTGTATTATAAATGATTCTTGTGGAGATGTCCTTTGAAGCCAGATCCTGGCAGTGATAACTGGTGTCAACATAAAAGCAGAGCTCTCACCTCAAAGGGGATAAGAGATAGTTTATTCTGGAGCCAAGTATGAGGGACCATGGCCAGAGAACACAGATTTAGGTTACACTAAACCCTGTTCCAACTCTCTAACCATTTCCTGAAGTTTTTATAGCAGCAACACTTAGGAAAGCATAAATCAAGAGGGTTTTCTAAAACATTGGTGGAAATACAAGGTAGATGGGTACAGGAAAGAAAGCTACAGGTCTCTGATACTATGAGCTGGGTGCTCAGACTTTTTTGGTTGAAGGAAACTAGAATTTTGTTATATTAACACATTCCAAACTTTTCCTTTTGAATTTTTGTCTATTGGTCAGACAAAGAGGTGGATAAGGAATGGCTAATAAGGGAGTCAGAGTTTGCTCAATCAGGCTCTGAACCTCTTCACAATCAATGACGACGTCCTTACCTGTTAGCCAGCTTGCAAAAGTTTGGTGTGAGGTGCTGTTCTTTCTAGGAACTTCGATCACATTAGGTAAATAATGTTTTATCTAGTGGGCCAGATCTGGTTCTTACATGACCTCATTGTTCAGTAAATCATGGAGAATAGTGAAAGAGAGAGAAATAACATACTAAGGGAAGTACTACAGTCAGGTGTTGGAAAAAAATGGGTTGTTAATTACAGAGCAGGTAGCTGTTAAGTAGAGAATGGGTAGCTGTTAAGTAGAGAATGGGTAGGTAGCTGTTAAGTAGAGAATGGGTAGGTAGCTGTTAAGTAGAGAATGGGTAGCTATTGTTAAGTAGAGAATGGGTACGTAGCTGTTGTTAAGTAGAGAATGGGTAGGTAGCTGTTGTTAAGTAGAGAATGGGTAGGTAGCTGTTGTTAAGTAGAGAATGGGTAGGTAGCTGTTAAGTAGAGAATGGGTAGGTAGCTGTTGTTAAGAAGAGAATGGGTAGGTAGCTGTTAAGTAGAGAATGGGTAGTTGTTGACAAGGTAGAGAAGACAAATGAGGGTTGGCCTGGTGGGTTTGCACTTACTCAGTAATAGAGAAACCAAAACTAAAGCCATGTAGAAAAGCCTTATGCCATGATAGAAGTCCACACAATAAGTCCAACGAGCTGGACCTGGGATGTAGCTCAGTTAGAGTGCCTGAGTAGCATGCAGGAGGCCTTGCATTCAGTCTTCAGCACCGCATAAATCAGCCACAGAGGTGCATGCTTGCAGTCTTAGCACTCAGAAAATGGAGATAGGAAGGACAGAAGTTCAAGGTCATCTTTGACCATAGAATGAGTTTGAGGCCAGCCTGGGCTACCTGAAACACTGGATCAAAAGGATTTTATTTTTATTATTGTTTAGTTATTGTTATTTTGTTTCTCTTCCATTCGCTTCTTATTTTATTTAAGGTTTATGCTGGGTAAGTATTGTATAATGCAAGCCATGTTTTTTAGCTGCCAAACCTGCTTTCCGTCAGTTCAATTATCCCTGTATCTAAGTGCATATGATTCTCTTTCTGGTTATAGTTTTATTAAAAATACCTTGGTGTATTTTTAAAAAACAAAAAAACAAATATGTTCTTACAAAAAAAAGAACAGAAAATAAAAAACAAAACCAAAAACAATAGTATACAGATGGAAAATGAGAGTAAAAACCTAGGCTGGATATATGGCTCAGTGACCAAGATGCTTGATGCAAAATGCATGAAGATCTGAGCTTAGTCACCAGAATCCACATTTTAAAAGCCAGCTTGGACTGGTGTGTTAACTCAGAAGGTAAAGGCACTTGCTGCCTCCACCTGATGACCTGTTTGTTGCCCGGGAGCCACACAGTTATAAGGAGGGAACTGACTCAGTGTGTCTGTATACATTGACAAGCAAACAGATATAATAGTTTTTGTAAAGCCAGACATAGTGACTCATATGTGTAATGCCGGTGAAGGGAAAGGAGCCGATAAGATTCCTGAGGCTTGCTGACCAGAAAGTCTAGCCTACTTTGTAAGACCCCGCTTGGTCTCAAAACACAGGCACCTGAGGAAGGTGCCACCCAAGGTTGTCCTCTGACCTCCACGTAGACACTTCAGCACTCATACATGCATGAGCACATATGTAAATGCGCATACACAACACACACACACACAAACACAAACAAAAACAAAATAACACCTGAAAACACATCAACCTGAGCTGTCTACTCCTGAACATCTCTCTGGGTCATCTTTGTGTACACCCAAGCATTTATTTTTCTTGAAATGAGACCAAATTCTCTGCCTTCTTTTCCGGCTTGGTATATTCAAGTTCTTTTAATGCTTATCAGCTAAGCAGTAACCTAGGCGTTGCAGTGGGAGCAAGCTAGTTCTGATTTGGCCTTTGTTCTTTGCTTCATTGTGCCTCTTGGGTTAGTTCTTTAGTCCTTGGCTTCCTCCTGATTAATAAATGAATCAGAAAAAAACAAAAAAGTTCTCATTAGCACAGTCATGGAAAAGCTCCCATTCTCAGACACTTGACAAGGACTATTTGTGACACATCATGGCCTTTAGAACTCTCTGGGTGTTAGGACATTTTAACAGGAGGTTCAAACGCTCAGGTAAAACTGTAGCTTTGAAAGCTCCTTGCATTTAAGTGTGAGGTCCTGAGCTTGAATCCCCAGAACCCATGTAAAGCCAGATACAGTAGAAATGCATGTCAACTCCAGACCAATTAAAAAGCTGGGCAGTGGTGGCCCATGCCTGTAATCCCAGCACTTGGGAGGCAGAGGCAGGCAGATTTCTGAGTTCGAGCCTAGCCTGGTCTACAGAGTGAGTTCCAGGACAGCCAGGGCTACACAGAGAAACCCTGTCTCTAAAAACAAAACAAACAAACAAAAACAAACAAACAAACAAAGGGAGCCTGAGACAAGAAATTCCCATAAGCTTGTGGGACAAGCTAACTTGGTACACATGGAGGTGGGAAGCAAGAGACCCTGTCTCAAAGGAAGAAGATGATGGACTAACACCTGAAGTTGTCCTCTGATGCTCCAGTGTACTATAGCGTATGCACGCGCGCGCGCACACACACACACACACACACACACACACACACACACATACTTTAAAAAGAAGCTGTAGTGCATTTGTTTGACTACTTAGAACAGCCTTGCACCCCTTGCTTGTTACATAACCCACAGAGGGCTTATTCATTTAACTGTTGTTTTCTATCTTAGGAGAAACTAGCAGCAGAATTGTTCAGCACCTTGGAGGCATTCTTCACAGCACAGACCTCCTGCTATCACTAATTAGCCACAGCATTCCCCGCCCAAGCCCCTAGTCCATGTGTTGTGCAGAATAAAAAAGTCTGCTTTTCCTAGGTAAGGATGGTGCCTGCCTCTCGATCTAGGGATGACACCGAGCTTTAGGGTAGTGGGAGTTCTTGGAGGAGGCAGTGTGATGAAATGTGACCTCCACAGATCTTGAGTGACTGGCTGTTTGCAGCCTACTGTTCTGTGGGAAGCAGGATCTGCATCAGCAAGCATCTTTGGATGCTAACAAAATCCCCGGGCAGCTGAGAAGAAGCACTAGTGTATTATACTGGTCTGTTAACAATTGGCCCCAGGCACCCACCCTGAAGCCATTTGAGATAATGATGGGTGTGCACAATAGCCTGTGGTCTTCCATTAGGAAGAACAAAAGGAAGGAGTTGGGAAGAGCAGAGAGAAGGAAAGGGCAGAGAGAGAGGAAGAGAGGGAGGAAGAGAAAGAGAGAGGGGGGAGGGGAAGAAGGGGTGGAGCAAAAAATATGGGAGGAGGGAAGAGAAGGAAGGACAGAAGGAAGGAAGGGAGAATAAGAGAGGAAAAGAGAGGAGAGAGAGGTGGAAAGGAAGGAGAGAGGAAGGTAGAAGAAAAGAGAGGATGAGAAAAAGGGAAGGAGAGGTAAGAGTGAAATGGAAGGAAGAGGGAAAGGGAGAAAAGCAGAGGAAGGCAGGCAGGTCCTGATTCTGCATGCTTGTTGCTTGTCCCTGTGCAGTGAAGCTTGTCAGCAATACCCCCCACTGCCCCTTCCTGCTGCTCCTGCCAGGAGGACCAGCCAAGGCTTTTACGCAGGCGCTCACAGACGCCCCTGTTCCATGGCTCTGCCATTTGCTCAGTGGGGGGACGTTTTCTTAGCGGAGCAGCACACCGCTCTGCCTGAGGGATTGAGAACATATTGCTTGGCAGGTGGGCCCCGCTCAGACGCACTGACTGTTGTTTCAATGGTGACAGGGAACATACATCACGAGGGCCCATTATGCCAGTGTAAATCCATGGTAACCTGCTCAAAGGGCTGCAACCAACTAACAAAGTATTTGGGTCTTAATAGGTGATATTTTAAAGATACATAATTGGGATCTGGGAAGTAATGCTGTGTGTCAGGCCACTCTTTTAGTCATCTTAACAGAAGCTGGGCCTCCAGAACAATACCACTCTTGTGGAGCCATGAGCATAAAGATGACAGAGATGGAGTTCCAGCGCCTCTGTAGGCAGCTAGGTAGGCCATGGCTGTTGCCCAGATCTCACCCAGCAGGGAAAGCAGCCCTCAGTTCTGAGGCCTTCTCTCTATTCATTGGCACTCGACATTGATGGACAGAGAAACCCCTGGGATGCCAAGTGGATGATGTCAGAGTTCTCCACAGTTTCTCATGGGAGCCCAGTAGGACTGAGAGCTTGGTTTGGCATTAACTGGTGGGCAGGCTAGCCTCTAAGCAGACACCTAACGCCGTTATCAAGTGGAGATGGTAGGGACTAAGGAGATGGCTTGGTGCTGAAAGGGCTAACTGCTCTTGAAGAGTACCTGGGTTCCATTCTAGGCACCCTCGTGGCATCTTACAACCATCTATTTGTAACTACAGTTCCAGCAGATCCTTCATCCCTCTGACATTCATAGGCACCAAGCATGCACCTCATACACATTCATTCATTCATTCATTCATTCATTCATTCAGGGAAAACACTCATTCACATAAAAATGAACCTTTTTTTTTTTTTTAAAAAAGCAATGTCTCCATTTTCCCTGTAGAATCCAATAAGATACTGAAATATTAGTTATAATTAATCGTGTGTCTGTGTGTGTGTGTGTGTGTGTGTGTGTGTGTGTGTGTGTTGAGACAAGGTATCACTGTGCACCCCTGGCTGCCTTGGAACTTGCTCTGTAGACCAGGCTAACCTCGAACTTGTAGAGATCTGCCTGCCTCTGCTTCCCAAGTGCTGGCACTAAAGGTATGTACTACTATGCCAAGCTGTAAAACTTATAACTGGATTTAGAGTCATCTAGATGGTAACACCTCTGGGCTTGTCTCTTGAGGCTGTTTGCAGAGGTACCTCACAGAGGGAGGAGGACTTATCTTGCATGTTGGTGGCAGGTTGTGATCCTGGACTAGACGAAAAGGAAAGAAAGAGAAAATAACGTAAGGACCAGTATTTATCTGTCTCTGCTTCCTGCTCTGCCCAGATACAAACACTCCTGAAAACCGTGCCTTTCCTACCCGTACCATCTCAAACCCCAGTCAGGAATAAACCCTTTTTCACTTACATTTTCTCATCAGATAAATGTTCATAACAAGGAGAAAAGTAACCAGCATTGAGGTCCATGAACAAAATGTGAAGGCTGGGTGTGTTCCCGTGGGAAGGAGGTCCACCTGGCTGGCAGCAACATGGAGAAGTCTGTCCACCATACCTGTTTCCAGGAGACAAACTCTCCCAGAGTTTTCGGAATAGAGTGTCAGTGGTACTTTTTGTACACATCCCTACAGGGGTTGTCTTTGTTCTCAATCATGGTCCACATTCCTTATTATCCACAGCCTGTGTTCCTGCACTCCCATACAGCAGACTTAGTTTTGTGTGTATGTGGTGAGGGGTGGGAGGGAGAGAGGTGTGTGTGATACAAAATTTAGGCAACAGCAACTTAAGTGAGAAAGGGTTTATTTGTTATAGCCCATTGTGGTGGCTGGAACTTGAAGGGTCTGGTCATCATATTTCCAGAATCAAGAGCAGAATGCAAAGACTGCACACACTTGCTTACTTATTTGTTTGCTTTTCCTCGGCTCACCTTATACAGCTCAGGGCCCTCCACCTAGGAAGTAATGACTGCTTCAGTTTACATACTGAAGATCATCCCCTATAAACACACCTCCCAGGCCAGCCTGATCTGGAGAAGCCCTCATTTAAACACTTTTCCGGCATCTCCAGTCCATTTGACAACTACAACTTACCGCCAGGCCTCCCTCATGTCATCCTTAATATACTTCTGTCTCTGCATTCAACCGACTCTTCAGAGAGACGGGTTACCCATGCTCTCCTTGCTTAGACAGGAGCAAGGAGATATCAAGGGAGACACCCATCCCCAGGGTAGCCATTCGAAAGAAGGTCATTGTGGAGTTCTTGCTATCGTCCCTTTACTTTCCTCTAACAAAATTTTAATGCTGGTATTTCTACCAGTCACGTTGGTTAATGTTACAGCTGACTGGTAGAGGTTTAACTGAACTACCATCCTACCAGACAAGGAAGCCAGTACCACCTTGGCTCAGTATGTGGGGAAACAGTGTCTTTTCTCTCATGCTAGAGTGGGAGTTGGTTACTAAGAGCATGGTAGAAACTGTGTTCCTGAAATGGGTCTGGTGGCATAGGCCCGTCATGTTAGCTACTCAGGATGATAAACTGAAAAGGTTACAAGTTCTAGGCTAGCTTGGGGAACATAATGAGACCCTATCTCAAAACTAAATGTAAAAGGAGTGCCAGGAATGTAGGCCAATGGTAAGGCACTGACCTAGAATCCACCAGGTATGAAACAAGGGCATGGCTCAGTTGTAGAGCACTTGTCTAGAACCCCACAGTGAGGGGCTGAAGGCATGGATTAGTTAAGGAATAGAGCATGGTTCTGTAGTAGAGCACTTGCCCCAAATCTGATACAGACCCTGCCTAGAATCCCCCAGTGAGGGGCAGGGGGTGTGGTCAGGGATAGAGCTCCTGTCTAGAATCCCCCAGTGAGGTACCAGCATGTAGCTCAGGGGTAGAACACTTGCTGAGGATGTTCAAGGTCCTGAATGAAAATATTGAGACCTAAGACTTTTTTAACTAGGAGAGTCATGATGAAGCCGATTATGAATGTGAGATGTAGCAGTGAGTGTTGAAAGAATTGTGCTCCAGTAGCCTGGCTCATGGCCATCATTTTGAGGGACTTGGGCTTCATCATACCCCACAGAGGCTGCCATCCCCTCTGCCAGCTGCCATGTGCCCTGGAGTTTGTACTCAGCAGTATGGAGAGTTTTGTCACAGCTGCTTGCCAGCTAGAGAAGTTTCGTAACAACGTACTTTGGTGTTCTTTTGCTTCTCCTTTGTTCTTATTTATGGTGTATGTCTTTCTGTGGTGTGTGTGCCTGTGTGTTTGCACCTGCAAGCTCCCGTGCTGAAGCTTGAACAGGACATCAAATGCCCTGTGCTAGCACTCTCTTCCTTAGGGCCTTCAGACAGGCTTTCTCACTGAAGCTCCGGTCAGGCTGGCAGCCAGCAAGTCTCAGACATAAAGCGCCAAATTTTTTTATGTATGGAAAGGCAATTTATTCATTACACTTACACATTCATAAATTCTATTCCTGCAGCCTCATTTTTCTCAAAAATAACTTTATTGAGACATGGTTTGCATACCATAAAATTGACCTTCGAAGTTCATCTTCCTGTCTCTGTCTCCTACAATGCCAGGCTTGCTAACAAGTGGATCCCAAGCCAGCTTTGTATATGGGCACGGGATTTGAACTCAGGTCATCATGCAAGGGCACTTTCGTACTGAGCCATCTCTTGAGCCTTAGGATTAGATAGACTATTCTGTCTTTTGATATTGGAGGCTCTGAGGCCCATGGTAGAACCTAAGAGTTTACATTTGTGAGGTATACAACCAGTCCTAAGTGCGACTTGTCAGGATGCAGTATTAATTAAAATTCTGCACAGCAAAGCTCAACCCAGCAAATGGTCCAGTGCACATGCTGCCATGGGTAATGACAGGGTCCTCTGACTCCTCCTCTCCCTTCTCCTCAGACAGACTGCCTTTAAAATATTGTTATGTGTTAGATGGATGGTCTGAGGAGTCTTCAAACTCCTTCAAAACAAAATTTTGTGTATGGAAAGAAAACTCATTCCATATATTTACACTTTCATAATAAATTCTACCCCTGAAATATTATTTTCCTGGAAAATAGCTTTATTGAAAGATGGCTCAGATGCCATAAAGTTCGCCTTTTAAAAACACACAGTTGAATGACTGTTAGTATATTCAGACATTTAGTAGCTCAGATGACTGTCACTGCTACTTACTGCCTGCCATTTCCATCAGTGACAAGGAAACACTCTTGATTTTCTCATACTTTTATTTTATTTTTCCTTTTTCTGATGAACCAGTTATCCTAAGTTCCCATGTCAAAAGCACTCTGCTATATGAGTCATCTCTGTCTCTGTCTCTGTCTCTGTCTTTCTCTGTCTCTGTCTTTCTCTGTCTGTCTGCCTCTGTCTGTCTCTCTGTCCACAGTTATGTATGTCTGTGTATGGATAGGTACACTTGAGTACAGGAGCCTATGGACACCAGAAAAAGGCATCAGTTCTTCTGGAGCTAGAGTTAGAAATGGCTGTGATCCATTGGATGTGGGTGCTGGGAGATGAAGAGCAATACACACTCATAACCACTGAGCCCCGACATTACCAACTCACAGAGTTGCCCCAGCTTGCCTGCAGGATTAATAAGCATGCTAGTCCTATGATCCTTCTCAGACTTACTTTGTTCTCATTCATCTGAATAGTTTCATGTTCACCCCTGTGTCTAAGATGATCCCTTGCTTTGTGTCTTCTGGTCCTTCCAGCTTTCTCCAGAATCGGCTGTTGCTTGTTTCCTTGATTTCTCTCGTCTACTTAGAGTAACATTCCACATTCACAAATTTTAGCATCCGCTGACCTCCTGATGCCCCTTCGAGTTCCCCAAGCTACTCTCCCATCTCTTTACCACAAGTCCTTTAGAAAGCACAGTTTGCACGCTGGGTATCTTTCCCACCCACTCTTAGCAAGCTTCTTGTGCTCATCTTTCTGCCTTCGTTGCTTGACTATGATTTCTCTACGTGCAATTCATGGCACCATCTCATTTCCAAATCCCAGCCCATGACCATAAGGTGACGCGACACTCTTTTGACAACCATTTTATCCTTTGGCTTCTGCACCTTTGACTTCAGTGTTCAGTGCTTTTCCCGAGTGTAGCTGCCCACTTCTATCACACTCTTTCTATTTTCTCCTCGCCGATTCTCGTAGCGCCATATGGTTCCTCTCTGTGTGGATAGAGTCCAGAATCTCTTCACCACTCCGATGTCCTGCCAGCTCTCCAACTCATCACTTACAACAGAACTCACACGCTGGCAGATGCTGTCTTGCTGAGTTCCTGCCACGGCGCAACCCACGTCGGAAGCCGGACATCTATCACCTCCGTGTCTGCCAAAGATGACAGCCATCGTGTAGTCAATAGCTCTTGGGTTCCATCTTGGCTGAGACTCTCCATCCATCATCCCTGCTTCTCTTTGTCCTCATCTAGGTCCAAGGCTTCACTCCTGTTCTCTAGACTGTCACCAGACATGCCTCTCACCCTGTCCCATTCCATTTTAACACGGCTGCCAAGTCGTCGTCATTCTCCAACGACCTGTTGTTATGTTGCTTCCTTAACCAACAGTCTTTCAGATCCCTCAAACCTTCTGATCTCTTAACTGAGCGTTCACATAGCTCCTATCTTTCCAGCTTTGTTTCTCATTCTTCCGCACGGCCTCTGTGTTGTAGCATAAGCAAAACTGGAACCCTTCTTTACCGTGTTTCTAGGTTCTAAGCACCAACACGTCTGTCTTAGTTAGGGTTTTACTGCTCTGAGCAGATCCCATGACCAAAGAAACTCTTATAAGGACAACATTTAATTGGGGCTGGCTTATAGGTTCAGAGAGGTTCAGTCCATTATCATCAAGATGGGAGCATGTCAGCATCCAGGCAGGCATGGTGCAGGAAGAGCTGAGAGTTCTACATCTTCATCTTAAGGCTGTTAGTAGAATAGTGACTTCCAGGCAGCTAGGATGAGGGTCTTAAAAGCCCACACCCACAGTGACACCCTATGCCAACAAGCCCACACCTTCTAATAGTGCCACTCATATACAAACCATTGAAATATCTTATAGATTTAATCTAAAATGTCCTTTGTTTTCACGACTGTTTACACTCTATTTTGTTCATACTCATTATGCATAATAGTAGATTTCAGGTGACATTTCTATATATGTATATGAATATATTTTAACAATAGTCACCACCCACAACCCTTTCTTGTCCTCTTTCTCTCTGATCCCCGTCTTTCTCCCATACTCTTCTACTTTTATGCCTTCTTTTTGTATGTGTTCCAATGAGCTTAACTAGGGCTCTTTATAGGAGCATGGTGAAGGCTTATTTACAGGAGCACAAGCTCTTTGTCAGTCCTTGCTCCACCAAAGAAAATGACTCCACCACAGTAACACGGAGCAGTCAGGTGAGGTCCTGAAGAAGGGGGCAGGGCCTCGTGATCCACTTCCCCTTAACTGTCCATACATCCTCAGGGAGCAGCCTGTGACACCCCTCCATTCCAGCAACTGTTAATTGTCTGTAGATACTCTGGAAAGAGTGGGGATATAAGAGCTGAGCCACTTCCCTTGCTAGCAACTGGTAACTGTCTATGGATTCTCCGGGAGGGTCAGACAGGGCCCTAGACACTCATCCCACTCCATAATGGGTTGTTTACCTTTGTCTCAGCTCTTAAGTGTTAACATTCTTTCATCTCAGCGAGATCTTGTTAAAATACATTTTCTTGCTCCTTTGGAGTTCCAGAATTCCTCACCTACGTCTATGTAAGTAACAGGAAAGGATGTTTTGTTCTATTCAATTTTATTTACTTGTGTGTGTGGGGGCGGGTCATTGGGGGAATGTGGAGGTCGAGAGAAAATGTGCAGGTCTCAGTTCTGACCTTCTATGTTGGTTCTGGGGATGGAACGCAGGTCATTAGCCTTGACAGCAAGTGCCTTTGCCATCTTCCAGGCCTGGATTTTTCACACTTTGTCTTCGATGGCAGTTATTCATGTACTTGTCACGTGTGGTCCTCATAAACAGGACCTGTGTCTTTCCCATTGTCATATCTCCTAACACAGCAATAGTATACCACTTGATGTCATATACTCTAAGTATGTATTGATTGAGTGAATGAATCCTTTTCGCCTCTGTAAAAATCAGAAATTATGAAAACTTGAACTTGGTGGGTGACAGTCATTTAAGTTACTGTCAAGACAATTCTGAATAATATGTGAACTCAGATTTTTTTTTTAGTCAACTGAGGTTCAAGGGTTGAGTATAAGGAAGAGTGCCTGCCAGCATTCATACCCTGCAATACTCATGTGTGCAGACTGTGGAGGGTCGCCATTAGCGGGTCCTTTATCACATGATCCTCTATGGTGTTATATGCTTAAGGCTTTCTCTATGGCTCTATGAGCATGGCGGTCTCTCTATGCTTTTGTAAGCTTGTGAAAACAACATTACACTTATAATTCAATTTATATTGGGATAAAGCGCATTCTGGGGAGTTTGGGTGGCTTAAGCAGTGACCTGGTCCAGCCTGGCCTCTCCAGTTCTAGGCATGGCATTGACCTCTGTCTTCTCTTGGAATCACTCTTCTCCCTCTGCTGGAAGGAGGTCGGTGACTCCCTTGAGCTCCAAATGGCAAGTGCCTCAAAAACAGCCAAATGGAAATTGTGATTTCACTGAACTCAGAACCAAATCTTCATTTTTTTTTTTCTTTATAGAAACATTTTGTGTGCCACATGCCTTGGGAGCCAAAACGAAATCATACTTTGGCTCGCCGCTCTACCTTGCTAAGCTTAGACACTGTAAATACCCTCCTCTTCTCTCATAACATTACATATTTTCACGAATTCATCATAAAGGAGCCACTTTGTAGGTTTGGCTGGTACCAGTGAAAACTTCATTTTCTATTTCACAGCAACTTTTCAGTGGAGGAAAAAAAAAAGTGGGGGGAGCTATGTTGAAAGATTTGGGTTCACCATCAAGATACTGATGCCTGCAGATAGAGCTATATAGAAAACAGCAAGAAGAATGCAAAGATGCTCACATAGACTCTAGGTGACTAGTCTTCCTTGGAGAACATGAGTAAAATAGAGGATCCACTTTCATCTTGATGTATGAATTAATTCCAAAGTGTATCGTATTTTAGGAATGTTCTTCTGCTGTCCTGATTCACCTTAAACTTGTCAACATACTGAATAAGAGAGAGATGTTTGCATTATTTGTGGATAGAAGTCCCTGTCACTTTGAATAATAGAAATTAATGGTTCTTAGACTTTGGTGTATATCACAGTCCCATGAAGGCCACAGTGAATACATGCTGGAGGGCTGAGGGTGTGGTAAACCTCTTGCCCAGAATTTTCCAGAGAGGGATTGTGGGTGTGTATCAGTGGGGACAGCACCTGCCTCCTAGATTCTCCCAGTGAGGGCTTGGGGCATAGTTCCATGGTAGAGCATATGGTTAGAATCTCCCAGTGAGGTGCTGTGGATGTCACTCAGTAGTAGAGTTTTTGTGTAGAACCCTCTACAAAGAACTGGGGATGTAGCTTAGCCATAGAGCACTTGCCTAGAATCCCCCATTGATAGGCTGAGGCCACAGCTCAGTGGTAGAACTTATTCCTAGCATGTACAAAATCTTGAATTAAATCCTTATTACTACCAAACACACACACACACACACACACACACACAGTAAAAATGTTGTTAGACCTCTCACTGCAAGATATTCTGGTTCAGTATTTATAGGTTAAGACTCTTTACAGTTTGTAGTATGTGTCACCACATCCTAAAAAGGTGTCCATATTAGTTTTAAGAAATACCGTATATATATTCAAGATTGACTTTGCACTCCTGATCTTCCTACCTCCACTTCAGTAGTTCTGAGATTGTAGTCATGTACTACCACACCTAAAGAGGAGGCCAGAGAGAACAACTATTGGTTTTGTTTGTGTTTAGTCAAGAGTTCTCGTCTAGAATTTCTTTTGCTGTCATTCAGCGTATCTTTCATTAGCCCTGCTTCCTCCCTGGTGTGATCCTGCTGCCTCATCCCCCAAGGGCTTCCTCAGTCCCAGCTCTGTGCAGGTATCACAAAGACCTTCCTAGCTCCCCAGATAAAACTGCTTCTGGGAGATAACGCACTGACTCATGACAGTAGTCAGGGTCTGATGAGAGAGAGCTCAGTTGGTTCAGTGTTTGCCTATTAAGACTGGGGACCCAAGTTTGATCCCCAGAACCCACATTAAAAAAAGGAAAGGGAAGAAAAGAAAAGGAAAAAAAAGAAGGGAAAAAAGAAAAAAAAAGTAGGTGGCTCAACCTTATAAATATCTCAAGCTTGTAATCTTAGCACCAGTGGGGAGGCAGAAACAGGTGGATCTGTGAGGCTTGCTGGAGAGCCTGTCTAACTGAATAGGTGAGGCCCAGTAAGATGGACAGCCATTGAAGAATCCTAGCTAAGGTTAGCCTCTGACCTACACATGCATGTATAATCGCATGTACATACATGAAATACATTCAGTTTTTAAAGATGTGTGTGTGTGTGTGTGTGTGTGTGTGTGTGTGTATGCACACTCGTGTGCACGCTATAAAGCATGCGCAGAAGTTGAGAGTCAACTCTGTGGGTTCAGTTCTCTTCTACCATGTGAGTTCTGGGAGTCAAACTCATGTTTGCCAGGTTTGTGTGTCAAACATGTTTCCCAGTCCACCACAAACAATGCGTATTTTTAAAAGATAAAATTAATTGCACGATTGATCACTTTCCAAACTAGTCAGGTGCCTTTGCAGCATCCTGAGCCTGCCAACCCTGCTAGAGCGAGTTCTTGCAGTTTGCAGCTGTCTGTACAGCCACAGATAGGAGCTCCTGCTGCCGAGGCCTGGCCTACTGTCTTCCCCACTCTCTGTTCCCTCAGCCTAGGAAACTACCCAGCCCACTGGAAGCGCTCCAATTTTTTTTTTAAATGAATGACAGCACAGACTCATCCCAGAGCCATAATCTCCGAAAACATTTGCGCATGTTTCGAGTTTTGTGCCTGCGAATATCTTACAAACATTTTCCAGATTTAATTGAGGCTTCTGGGAAGTCTTGCTGTGTTTTTTTTCTTGCAAAAATAGAAGGTCGTTACCAGGAAGTCTTAGCATACCATATTTATCTGGTGAGTTTTGAAAATACTGAGTCATGGGACTAATGACTCAACATAGTATTTTCCAAACTGTGAGATAATCTTTGGACTTTGCGAGATTATTATATTAAGTGTACTTTGAGTCTGTCAGTGAAAAAAATAAATAAAAAAGCCTGTATTTTCACATCAGAATTCAAAGAACATCTGTTGAGTATTGGAAATAACATATTTTGAAAACCAACCAATGCGTGCTCCGCCTGCTTCCGCCTGCTAACTGTGGCTGGTCCTTCTGATAAGATTGTGTGGAGACACTCCAGCTTTGACAACCCCACCATTGTTTGGCCACTTGCTGTCTTCCAGACATTGCTCGAGCTCGTGTGCGTGTGTGTGTATGTGTGTGTGTGTGTGTGTGTGTGTGTACAGCTGTGTGTCACGGCCAGATGTCTTATTAACTCACTTACCACCTTGTTTTTGAGGCAAGGTCTCTGACCTGGAGCTCATGTGGACTAGACAGACTAGGCTCCTTCGCCACTGAGCTTCGGGAAGCCCATCTCTGCTTCTGCAGCATTGCAGGTTAGCATGGTGATAACAAGGACACACCACCATGCCCAGCTTGCTTATGTGCTTTCTAGAGACTAAACACATATTTTGATGTGCTGGGAATACAGTTCTACTAACAGAGAACTCGTCTAGAATGTACAGCCCTGGGTGCCATCCACGAGCACTTAACACACCAGGCATGGTAGCATATACATGTAATTCCAGCACTAGGGAGGTGGAGGCAGGAGGATCAGAAATTCAAGCTCGTCCTTGAATGCATAGCAAGTTATGGCCTCAAGCTTGTCTAGCAAATGTTTTGCCCACTGTGCTGTCCTCCCTGCCCTCTTCCTGTAATCTTTAGAAGCCATTCACCCTTCCAACGACAGGCCTCATGTGAGAGTGTCAGTTTCTTGTTTTATGGTGGGATTAGAGGAGAGACCAGTTTCTGGGTGACTCAGAACCGTGGAGGATGGGGTGACGAGGTTTGCCAGTACAGCTGTTCTCACCACCAAGGAGAAGAGCCCTCGGCTGGGAGCTGGGCTTTTCCTTACAGAGGCAGCAGCCCACCTCTGTCCTCCAGGCTGGTTCTCACCTCCTGTCAGCTTTTCCCCTCGCCCATCTCATTTGGTCTCGTTAGCACTCTTCCATACTGAGTAAGCACCATATGTCTTCTCTGAGAACTGGCTTCTAGAGTTCCCCAGGAAATGTCTACTGACAAGGGTGGGAGGAACATGGTGTCCTGCCAGCCAGCAGTCCTCGCCAGAGTGGCCAGCTTCAGAGCCCTGCCTTCTGGGGTTCATCTGCTCCACAGGTGAGGTTTGTCCTGAAACATGACCCCAGGTTAACTTTGACAATTTTAGGAGTCCCAGGAAGTAACCTGCAGGGTGCTTGGCTCTTGTGAATGGCAGAAAGCTAAGGATAGAGTCTTGTTTAGCATTCAGTCCTCTGTCAGGCTGTATCCCACATGATATGCCTCCTTTACCTTCTTGGCACTGTTGTCATGGAGAAGACAGCACATGGGATCATAAAAGAGAAATTGGGGGTTAGAGAGCTAGCTGAGTGCTTAAGGAGATCTCTTCCAGAGGACCTGAGTTCAGTTCCCACACCCTTGTTGAGCAGCTAACAACTGCCTTTAACTTTCGTTCCAGCATACCCATGCTCTTCTCTGGCCTCCTCAAGCACCGCACTGCCTGCACATGCCCACACAGAGACACCGATGCGCGCCTATGCATAATTTTAAAGGTGGGGGCTGGGATCTTGCTCTTTCCTTGTTCTCGTCTGGCTCCCCGGTGCCAAGAAAAATAATCGACAAATATGTTCTGCTTTTGAAAGAATTTGGTTTCTGTAATTCACAGCTCACACTCCCCGTTCAGCCTTCAGTGCTTGTCTCCTTTGAAAGCCTGGTTGTTGAGCATCCAATTTGTCTCTTTTCTTCTTCACTTTGCTGCTCTTTTCTTGCACTGGGGCTGTCTCTTTATCAAGAACAGACAGAGGGTGAGCCCGTGACACCTCAAGGCAAGCAGCAGCTTGAAGCATTTTCTGGATTCACCTTGACATCTTTTCAACAGAGAAGAAAAGCAAGGGTTGAGAACCTGTTCTATTCATTTAGGAATCAGCAGCTGCCTCTCAAAGCTGCTCCACAAACAGGCTCGTTGGTTGTTATTGCATGATACCTGTCTCCCTAAGGTTTTCTTAGTTGTTTTGAAAGGACAGCTATTTTCCATTCCCTTAAGAATTTACACCTGGCTTTGGCATGTGTGCATGTGTATGCACATATACGTGCACATATGTGTGTTGTTGCTCAAATTTCAGTGGTAGGCCAAGCCTCTTAGTTGCTTTTGACCCTACATATCATTATCAGTGTTTATGCTAATAATAAGGGCTAGGAATATGGCTCAGTACTGGAACTGCGTGCCATAGCCACACACACACACACACACACACACACACACACGGGTGGAATAGGCCAGTGGGCAAATGAACCTGACAACATAAGTTTGATTCCTTGGATGCACATAATGGAAAAAGAAAACCAACCCCATCATGTTGTCCTAAGACCTACACATGTGCACCTTGGTATGGACACATTTGTGCACATGCATATAGACACATGCACATGTACACACCACACATACACAGAGAGTAGGGAGCTAATTTAAGACAAAATTTTAATCTATGTGCTTGGGAAATGACTCAGTGGGGAAAAGTACTTGCTGGACAAGCCTAAGGACCTGAGTTCAAATCCCCAGAACTTACATAAAAGGGTAGACATAGCTCGATAGGTCTGTAACCCCACCATTATGGACTGTGGAGACAGGAGGATCACTGGGACTTACTGGATGCCAGCTGTTTAGTGTCAGACCATGTCTCAAGGGAAGAAAATGGAGAGCAGTATAGCAGGATACCCAGTATCCTGCTCTGGCCTCTATTCATCTACATACAACTGCACATGCACACACACACACACACACACACACACACACACATACACACGTTCTGTAAGATCATCAGTGCCAGAGTCCTGCCATGTCCTGTATACAGTTCTGGATACACAAGAATGTGGGTGAACATTTTGCAAATGCTTTTCTCCTGATCTCTGGAATCTTCATTTGCTTGGTAATGTATGTGTATGTATGTATGTATATATATATATATATATATATATATATATATATATATATATATATATATATATTTTTTTTTTTCCCTCTGTGTAGCTCTGGCTGTCCTAGAACTCACTCTGTAGATAGACCAGGCTGGCTTTGAACTCAGAGATCTGTCTGCCTCTGCCTCTCGAGTGCTGGGATTAAAAGTGTTTACTGTATACTGCCACCCTGCCTTTTGTTTAGTTTGGTTTGGTTTAGTTTAGGTTGGGTTTTGGTTTTACGTTTTATTTATTTATTTTTTTTACATATTTTTATTTTAATGAAACCTAATTCACCCATCTTTTCTTTTATATATTATTCTCCCGGGACCAAATCTATGCCAGACATAAAGGGTTTTTGCTGTGTTTTTCTCTAGGTATGGCCTACCATTTTTTGCACTTAAATCTCTGATCCATTTTGAATTTATTTTTTTAAAATCTTCCTTAATGATGTTTAGTATTATGAGTGCAGTGCACACACAACCCCACCTGTCTGGTGAGCCTTTAGGCTGTTTGCAGGCTGTTTAGGAGACTGGTCTCTGGCATCATTTCATATGCAACTTCTTCCTTCTCTGTTCTAGTATAAATGGAGAGACTCTTAGACAGCTGTCAAGTCCAAAAGCCTTCTCCGTGTCTAATGTGTTCTCTCCATCCTTTCCACTGTAGAGTGACTGGAAGTTTCCCTTCACATGTCAACTATGCAGAACATTCCTTCATGGAGAGGCACCAGTTCTCTAAATGTATTCAGTATAGTTCCCATGAGGGCCTTTGTGATGAACACAGATCCACAATCCTTGCTCCTTATCAGTTGAGCGTCTCCACACATCACCTCTCACTGCCACATCAGCCGGTATATATAGTAGACCCCTCAGTAGCACACAGGAGAGGAGGAGGGATCCAGAACCCATAGACAAGAAATGGCAAAAAATCAAGGTAATATGTGTTATGAATGCAGTTGATATATGTAGATGGTATGTCATATTTACTGTCACAGAACACACACACATGAATAATGTTAAAATTTGTCAAAAATTTTCAAGTAACAAACAGCATACATAGTACTGTTGATAGTTAAGAGAAATGTAAATAAATGGAAAAGATAGGTTGTGGTTGAGTGATACCCAGAGAGCCCCCAAATTCTCAGAGGAGAAGATAAGGGGAGGATAGGGAGAAGACTGTGAGAGGGGGTGACCAGGAGGAAGGTGGTGAGTGGGATGTAAAGTGAATAAGTAAATAAAAAGTAATAATAATAAACAAAAATATAGATTATGGTTACGTTCTACTCACTAAAGTGCTTGCCTTACAAATGTGAGGACCTGAGATTGGATGCTCATACCCTTGTGGGAAAGCTAGGCTTGGATATGCGCATCTTTAATCCCAGTGCCTAGGGTATAGGAAGAAGGTAGGCATATCTTGGAGCTTACTGGCCAGCCAGTCGACTACTTAGTGAGCTCTAAGCCAGTGAAAGACCGTGTCTGGAGAATCAAGGTGAGCAGCACTTTAAGGAATGACAACTGAAGTTGTCCTCTATCTACCATATATGCACGTGTAGACACTTGAACATGTATGCACATGCGAATACAAAAGAGACAATGCACAAGCTAACTTCAGTGTGTACTGCACTGTAGAAATGCTTTTGTAGCATCTCCTGTTGCTATGGCAGTGGGCTCAAGTGTTTCGAGTATCTCCTTAAATGGAGATGAAATACTGATTGTTCATGTGCGGGTCTGGTTCCCTCACCCCACGGTCTCCCAACAATTATGTGTTGCAGCCAGAGTGATTTCTCCTTGCGTCCATGTGGTTTTTCACTGTAGAGAGTACATACAGCACATACATAGATGACTATATTATAGCAAATAAAATAGTCCATAGAAGGGTATTCAATATTAAGTTTGGAGAAAAACAAAAACTCCTGTGTTGAGTTTTTAAAACCTTTTAACTTATATTTTGGGGCAGGCAGGGGCAGTCACCACAGCCTAGTGGACAACTTGCAGGAGTTAGTCTCTCTCCAGTCCCCACTTCCACCAAGGGGATCAAACTCAGGCCCCATTGGGCTTGAAGGCAAATGTCTTTCTGCTCAGTCCTGCTGAGCTGTCTTACCATCTCATGGATATTTTAACTGCAGGGGACCAGGAACTTAGTGTCTCTATTCCCTGAGTCTTTCAAGACTCAACTGTAGAGACAAGGACTCAGATGTATCAGAGCCTGTATTTAACTCTTGTTAACTGTTTGAGAACCTTGTAGAAATCAGTATCATTAAAGGTCACCTTGAGGAGCCTTTGTCATGTCTGTGCATAAAACAGACTCAGCCAAATTGATGTACTCAGGAGGGAAAGGCAGATGAATCTCTCTGAGTTCGAACCCAGCCTGGTCCACGTAAAATTTCCAAGCCAGAAAGAGATATAAAGTGATACGCTGTCTCAAAAGAAAGTAAAACACTAAGCAAAACAAAAACAAACTCAAAACTATTGGTATCTTGTGTTTGTAGTGCCTTGGATTCTGTGTATGTGTGTGTGGGAAGGGGGTATGTATATGCAGGAATGCGTGTTGCATGTGAAGACCAGAGGACAACTTGAGTTACATTCCTCAGGTATCCTATCTTGACCCAGTGTCTGATATTTTACTGGGGGCTAGCCAGCTTGGGAGCCCCAGGGATCTGCCTCCGTCTCTACAGTGCTGAGATTGCAAATGTGCTTAGGTATGTATACACAGCCTTTCGGGGTTTTGACATGAGTTTGAGGGATAAGAGCTCAGGTCCTTGTGCTTACAGAGCATGCACTTTACTGACGGGGCCATCTCCCCAGCCCTGTGGTCTATCACACCCAATGCTCAGATCCTGTCTACGAAGGTCCCAATTCCAGCGAGTCAAGTTGTGTGATCGGGTGGAGAGGCTAAAATATCCAGGACCCAGACACAGCTTGGAATGACATGGCTAGGGAAGAAGTGGAGAACGCACCTGGGAAAATGCAAGCAGAGGTGGCAAGCTGTGCTGAGGTGGAGCACAATCTACATGGTGTGTGACCATGACAAGCCTCAAGGACCTTCAGGTCCTGTCACCTCTTCCCTCCCACCTTCCCCTGGAGGGAGGCCTGGATGCCCAAACCTCTCAAAGTTTGCCTGTATCAGCCTCACCTGGGAGCTTGTTAAAAAAACCACAAGCACCTTGGGCCCTTCCCACACCCACTCAATCCTAGTCTATAGGACAGGGTCAAGGCATCTGTATTTTTAACAAGCTCCCCAGATGATTCTAATGTGCACCCAAGTTGAGAAACCACCGCTTTAGAAGGTTAATCTGGCAACACTGTGCAAGATGGATTGGAGCCCAGAGAGCCTGGAGGTTCAGAACCACCAGGCAGCAATTGCAACAACAACCCCGGCAGGAGATAATGAGGTTGGGGGCTATGGGAGTGCAGGGGGGGGAGAATCAGATATGGGAGGTATTTTCTGATAAGCAGTCAGCAAAGACCTGGGTAACCAATTTAATGAGGAATGCAGGAGGCGAGAAGGGACCTCACAGATAATGTCAGGGTTTAGAGAAGCAGGCCTCCAAGGTGAAGAGATGAGTCACAGAACCTGCCTGGGGATCTTATTCACAGAACACCTCTTTGCCCTGGTCTTCACCTTTCACACCCATCTTCTTCCCAGATTGCTCTGGGGGAGGATCGATCCTATAGTTAGGGGGTAGGAAAGATTGCCTGGGTGACCACGTGGTTAAGAGCCGCTGGTTTTGATGCCTGTGACAGTCATGTTCCCGGATGATGAGAGATGAAGAAGGAGCGGAAGGGGCGGGCTCTGTTTGGATCTGACACATACATCAGTGCATTTCATAATGGCTTAAATCCTCCTATTCAAAATTCATTGACGCATCCCAGAGTCTGACAGGCTTTTACATATTTCCCACCCTCCAGGTTTCTGATGAGCTCCTAACCCTTCCTTATATGTATCTGGCCCACCACAACCAAATAAGTTTTGTTGGGTTGGTTTTTGTTTGCTTGTTTTATGTTTAGGTTGGTTAGTTGGCTGGTTGGTTAATGGTTGTTATTGTAGTCACCCTTGTTGTTGTTGTAGTTGTTGTTGTTGTTACGGGGCCCAGGGGTGACTAATTTGGTGAAGTCCAGTGGCTTGAGTTGAGTGCTGTAACCCTCATAGAAGTAGAAGGAGAGAATGCCACAGAATTGTCTTCTGACCCCAGCACATGGCACTTATGTCCACACACATAATGAATTTACATCCTTTCACACAATAATAGCAATAAATACTAATAATGTAAAATGTTAAATCAAAAACATTGTGCTTTGGGGGTCCTTGCAACCCTCAAAGTACCAGACATCCTGCCTATATTGTGGGATGCTATGCTTTGAAAAGAGGGCAGTACCCAGCAATGGGCAAATCTTAACTAAAAGAAAACAGATCAGATGAACGCATGTCTCAACCTAGGAAGTAAAGACACACTCAGATGCCCTTTAAGAAGCCACAGAATCTTGGTCCTTAGTGGCACTGTGATAAAGGTCAGCCACCCTTACACTGGTGGAACTCCACAGCTACTATGGCTGCTCAGATGGAAAGGAGTTGCACAAGAATTGTAGAGTTTGAATAGCCTCAGAAGTTATCTTACATGTTCTTAGAAGGATACTGGATCACCAAGAAATTAAGAGGTTGGCCAATGATGTGTAGCATAGTTGGTAAAGGGATTGCCAAGCACGCACAAAACCCTGGGCTCCGTCCCCAGCGTTGTAGAACAGGTATACTACACACCCAAGCTCCGCATTTTGCAGGTGAAGGCAGAAGGATCAGGAGTTCCAGACCATCCTTGGCTATATAGTGAAGTTGAGGATAGCCTGGTCTATGTGAGTCCCTGGTCTACATGAGAGAGTTAGTGTGTAAAGGGGAAAAAAAAAAGAAGGAAGTAAAGAAGATATGTCATCCCAAGTATCTATAGAATCTTGTGGGTTATAAAAAGACTGTAGTAGTTACCCTATCTGAACTTTCATTTCCTATTATAACAAAAGGATGGTGACAGCCACTTACCATAGTTAAACATTAACTATGAAGCACCCAACATGTAAACAACCCCCTCCCCCCACTCCCCACTAGTGCTTGTTGTACTAATTATGAATGGGTTTCATAGAAAACGTGCTTTCTCCTTCTTGTGACTGAAAGTCACCTCTCATTTGGGTTTTACATGTTTTTCCCATGAAGATTTGAAATCCTCTTGTTAATGACTTATCTTCTCTGAGGCATTTAGATCACGAGCTTGCTGAGTGTGCCTGGCACCAGGTTTGCAATAGGGAAGGAAAGTGCCCCACTAGCCTTTTCTTTACCAGCAGAATTTTACTGAGCCACCTTGGAAGAACGTGGTCTTCACAGACTCTTCAATCACAAAATAAAGAGAAGGGTGTGGGGAATTCTGAAGCCTTGGGAACAACACTTTCCCATATCTTGTCATATCCGCCCCAGGCAGACACCACTGAGGAGATCATGGGAGTCCGTTCCTCCGACCAGGAATTGAACCCAGGTCTTAGGACTTGGTGGCAAGTACCTTTATCCCCTGAGCCATCTCGCCAAGTTGCTAATTTAAATTCCATCTCCTAGGAGAAAAACATAGAAAGAGCCTGGCCTTCAGCTCACTCTATCTCCAGCTGTTTGTTGGCACTCGTGTGCCTTCCACAGCCCGGAGTCTCCTTCCCAGAGGCGACCCCCAGTATAAAAGGCACACTAGTGCTGGAGTCTTGGGGCTTCGATCTGCTTTCTTCTTCCTGCTTTCTCAAGGAAAGATACTGTTATGAGGGTAGGGTGTTTGGGGGCATCTCTCTGATTTCCTGCGGGGTCGTCTTGAGCACAGCCACAAAAGAATAAATAAGGAGGACTTGGCAGGATGGTTTGATGCAAAATTCATTGCAGCTTGGTTTGTATTCTGGACAGTTTGGGTCCTGTTGAATGTGGATGGAAATCGCAGGCCTCTCAGATCAACTCTTGTGTTTAGAGAGAGGGTTTGGAAGGAGATCAAAGCTGTCAGACTTCCGGCCTGATTCTTACAGAACTGATTTGAAGGAAGACTTGAAAACATTCACACCCAGGTTTGAAAACAAGATGCAGGAATTGGTCCAGAAAGCTTGGTGACATGAAAAAGCAGTTGTAAGGGAATTTGCTTTTGTTTTGAGCCTTTTTTTTTTTTTTTTAAAGAAAAAGAAATCCTGAGTGTCTTCAGCATATTTTATCCCTCCTTACTCTCCCTATTTTCTTTAATGCTTTTCTTGTTTTAGAACACTATGTAAAATTCAAGTGGAAATCTATCATCTGTTTTCTATCCCCCGGCTTTTAGTAGGCATGGGGGTCTTACAGAAGTGAGCAGAATATGTGAGTGATATCAGGATAGGAACTCAATGAAGCACTTGAAGCAGAAACCATGAGAGAATGCTGCCTACTGGCTCAAAAGCTCCTGTTGAGCTAATTTTGTTATACACTTCAGGATTCCCTGTTCAGGGAATGGTGCCGCCCACAATGGACTGAGCCATCCTATATCTGTTAATCAAGACCATTCCTCCACAGGATGAATTTTTGCTTTCTAAATGTAAGATACTAGTGGTAAACCCTAGCTTGATGAACTGTTACCAGAAGGCAAGGAATCCTAGCCATAGTTTGCATATACCTATAGAGCCAGTAGCACCCCAACCCAGCTAAGAGGAGCCCGTAGTATAAGCTAACGCACTGGGTAATTGCTTGTCTCAGTACCTCAAGGTAGTGTTTTAGTTCCCTGATTTTAATAGAGTACCAGCAAACCCAAATGAGAGGCTGGGGGGCGTGGCTCAGTGACAGAGTACATGCCTAGAATCCCCTCAGTGAGGGACTGGGGATGTAGCTCAGTGCCTAATGTTTGTGTGGCTCGAGGCTCAATCCCAAAGCCCACAGGAACAGAACAGATTCAGCTTTTCCTTGCTGCATGTTGCTGAGGCAGTGTGATTCATCCTCCTTTGTCCCCTAAGGTTATGATGCCCAGAGAAAGGGAAGAAGCCCACACAAGCCCCTGGGAGGGGAGAGGTTGTAAACTCTTCTCTTAGCTGTTACTTCTACCCCAATCCAGCAGGACTCGTCTAGCACTAACGTGTTTAGAAACTGACCCAGCAGTTATCGGTGAAGTGTACATATTGAAGATGGAGTCAGTGGGAACTTCCCTGGTATGCCAACAACTTCCTGAAGGAGTCTGGGAAAGTGCATGGTTCAGAAAAAGGTGCAAATAGACGAAATCTCCTGTCTGTAGCTGGAAATTGGAGAGCTCTTCAGTTAACACGGAAAGCTTATGTTTTGTGGTTTAATCTTTTTTTCTAAGAGAGACAGAGAGAGGGAAGATGCTCGAGGTAGCATTGCTTACCATGAAACTATATTTACGTGCTAAGACAAGCAATTGATGTTGTTCTATAAAATTTAGTAAACACCGCCTCCTTGCCCTTTCGAATGTCACTCAGAATCCAGAATCATGAAATTTTATAGTATTGCTGGTTAGAAAGGGGTCCCCACTGGGAGCAGATGCCAGCTCCGTCTTCATAGACGCAGAGAAAGTCCTGACATGTTTCATGCCGTTCATACGTGGAAGTCTGTGAAATGGAAAGGAAAACAGCTTTCTCTGTCAACCTGTCACTGATAGAAGCTTTTACATTCCATCAGAGTGACTAAACTTTAAAGCTGTTCTCCGGTGCTCAGTATCACTCAGAAGTCCCAAGTGTGATCAGATTGATAGCGCCCCAGCACATGATAGAAGACCAGAAGCATTCTGTGGCACGATATTAAAAATTCATTCCCAGACCCGATAAAGCGTGGTTGACAAAAGTGTGAGATGGAATGAGGTGGGGTGAACGTCTTCATGCTTTATTGCTCTTGATTTCTCTACACAAAATAAATAGACAGAATGAACTAAAAAAATCTCTTCTTTATGAAGGTGGGATCCTGGCAGCTGAAAGCCTGCTCATAAAAACCTTCTCTGCCACACAGAACCCAGCCGGTCTCGGCGTAGGAGACAGTGGGGATGGATGGCTGGTGTGCGTGTTCCTGTTGCAGACAGAGTGCATATGTAAAGCCTGCGTTCATGGGTTCGCTGGCACTCAAGATCTGAGAAAGAAGCCACTTGTCTTTCCACAATTTGGGGGAGGGGGAAAGGGAAATTAGGATGGTGGTTTTAGCTGTGGTGGTGGTTTGATGGCCGTTCTCCCCGCCAGAAAGGATTTAAAATAATACTTGGTTTTCCTGTGTGCCCTTTTCACCTGACATCTTGTTTTGAAAGAGAAAAAAAAATTGGGGAGAGTCAAGCTGCTGAGATGGCTTAGCAGGAAAGGCTCTTGTCACCAAGCCTATGACCTGAGCTGGATCCTTATGAACTCCATGGTAGAAAGAGAACTTGTTCTGACCTCTATACATACTGCCTAGCATCTAAACACATACATGTACATGCGCATGCACATGCACAAGAACATACACAGAGATGCACACACACACACACACACACACACACACACACACACACACACACACACACTGTTAATAAAGCCTTTAAAGGCATGACCAGCCCAACCTCTGATTTCATCTGTCTCCTTGGCCAGGACTAGCTGCACTTCTCTGACCCATTACCCCATCTTCCTTCTGTCCTCCTCCTTCTTGGGGGGTCACAGCCTGCCAGGAGCATTCACTGCCGTAGCAGGACAGAATGGCTCATTGGTTTCAGACATTAAGTTTTCTGCTGAAAGCCTGCTCGGAGCTGGTGTGACAAATGGATTTTACCTGCTGCTAGAGAATGAGTCTCTATCCCACCCGCCTGCTCACAAAAGCCCTATCCCCCACAATCTTGCAGAGCCCAACCCCAAGAGCAAGGAACAGAGATCTGCCCTGAGGCACCATCTGTTTCTGTCGGCAGATATGTTGGCCCCTCCAGTTGCATCTGCTGAGGAGAACTGTGAACTTGATGAGTTGTAGGGAGGCAATGTTTGGTCTTCCCCCAACCCCCCACCAGCCTCTCTGTTAGCCTTCCCTGACTGGGCTGCTGGGTTCATGGTGTGGATCTGCAGGAGCCGCCTCTCCGGCCTCATCTGTATCAATTGAAAATCAGTCACTGGGAGTGTGTAGCAGTTAACAGGGACCCCAGGCATGTCCCAGTGACATCAATCCTTCTTCTGTTTTGGTAGTTCAGGAAACAATTAAAAATCTGATGCATTCCAGGGAGGATTTCAAATAAATCAGCTGATAGCTGATACCGTGTAGCTTCTTGGTAGCAAAGCAAAATGAACATCCCAGCCGCATCTGTGTACAGTGCGCTGAAATAAAGAAATTAACCATGCATCACCTCCGATAGAGCAAGCAGCTGGCCTGTTCTGAACCTTTCCAAAGTACCCAAAAGCTACTGATTTGTTAAGTTGTCAGCCTCCTTATGGACATCAAGGCCTCCATGCATATGCCAAACATCAAGCTGGCCAAAAAGCAGTTAAGTTCTGGGATAATCCAGACACTGATTAAACGTAGCCAGGGCCGACCTGTTTTTTCAGAACAAAGCTGACATGGTGAGCTGGACACAGGGCTTAGAGAGGAGGTTGTGTAAGATGCAGGCTTGGAGTATGGAGGGATAGTACACCCATTAGGAGTCTACTGCTGTGACTGGAGAGGTGGCTGGACGGTTAAGAGCACTGTCTGCTCTTCAGAGGAACCAGCTTCAATTTCTAGCACCCACATGGCAGCTCACTGCTGTCAGCAACTTCAGTTCTAGGCAACCTGACGCCCTCATACAGATAGACTTACAGGCAAAACACCAATGCACATGAAATAAAAATAAGTAAATTTATAAAAAAAAAAAGCAGAACAAAAAACAGAAGTATATACTGCTCTTGTAAGAGAGCCAGGATGGGCAATTCACAGCAGCCGGTGACTCCAACTCCAAGGGGCCTGATACCTCTGGTCTCCGTGGACATGCACGCTCATGCATGGACATCCACACCGACCCTTAAAATAAATCTTTTAAAAAAACAAAATTGAAACACGTGAAAGTAGGATTGGCAGTGATCATAGTAAGAATGGCTGCCTGAGTTTGGTGATCTCAGAATACTAATGAGAAAAGTGCCCCCACTCTCCGTGGGCAGATGTGCTATTGTGGAACTTGTGTTAATTATCTTTAATTACAGTTCTTCCCACCTCAGCTTTCCCAGCATCCTCTTTGCACCTGTATTTGAAGGGATTTCAGGTCTTTTACAGTTTCCTGGGAAATAAGAACCAGCCTTCTTGTAGTGTTCTTTTTAAGTCGTGTGACATGCCAGGCAAGGAGATGTTGTGGGCCTGTGATCCAACCGTGGTGCCATCTGATGAGTTGGGAGGGTCCTTGAGCATTCTGGGTCAATCTGGGCTATAGAGTTGAGATTCGTATCAGTCTGGTCTACAGTATGAGCCCATGTCTTCGAAGGATAGCAAATGAATATGAAAGTCACAAAGATGAGCATACCCTTAAAAAAACATAGCAATCCTAGTATTCTTCTGCAAATAGAAACTGATATTCTCCCCCAAATAAATATTGAAGGGCTAAATCTCTATTGTATATACATATGTATGCCAGTCGCAGGATGATTAGTCATCAATACTCAGTGGATCATTCCCCCTAGCTACATGCTGAACCTGGGTCCTTTGGAAGAGCAGACAGTGTCCCTAACCGCTGAGCCATCTCTCCAGCACCCCAAGTGATGTTTTCTATAAAAAGGCTGTCTCAAAGGGAAGTGTTAGAAAACCATCCAAGCTGTTTCTGGCCATGGCTCTGTACATCGCACAAAAGTACAGATTTAAAACCATGGGATGTACTGAGCCAATCACCTAATGGTGCTGCTTTTGTATTATGATAAACACAGCAGACAAAATATCTGCTATATGCACTCCTGATCCCCTCAGGAAAATTCCAATGTTAGGTTGATCCTTTGATGTTTGTGAGCCTATGCTCATATAAGCTAGGACAATGTGTACACATCTGCTATAATTATATTTATACCTGTAATTCTATATTGTTCAAGCATAAGGACCTGTTTTCAAATCCCCTATATTACACAAAATGCTGGGCGTGGTCCTTGAAACCCTTGTAAGCGTGAAGTGTGATTCATAATCGATTCTATAAGAATGTGGGGCAGGGAAGATGGCTCTACCAGTGTGCTGTTCATGTTTGAGATCCATGCTTGACTACCAAAACCCATGCTAAAAGAAACAAACAAACAGACAAACAAACTGGTGTGTGTGGTACATGCTGGTGTCACAGTGTGGAGACAGGCAGATCCCTCGGCCTCTCGAGCTAGCCATCCGAGCCCAGTCAGTGATCTCCAAGTGTATTGAGAATCTGTGTTTCAGAACCAAACAAAAACAAAAATACAAATGCACAAGACAGGTTGAGGGTGAGATGTCTCATTGGGTAAGTATGCTGTCAAGCCAGATGATAGCAATTCAGTCCTTGGGCCCCATGGGATGGAAGGAAAGTCCACCTCCTGCAGTCTGTCCTCTAATCTCCATATACACACTGTGTTAACACAGAACACACACATTTTCACAGGTACAGACACCACACTAAAATTAATGCATACATAAATAAATGCTAAAAACAAGATGGATGGCTTCCTGAAGAACAACAGCCATGAACATCCTATGACCCCTACAAGAACATGTACACATGCAAACAGATACCCCCCCCCCACACACACACACAGCAGAATAAGCATCTGAACGTGGATGAGAATGTAGGTTCTCATGGAATGGGGACATGATTCAGTGGGGGAATAATGCTTATTGTTCAAGCATGAGGGCCTGCGTTCCACACTTTAGTCTTCCTTCTTCTTAAGCTTCATGTGGTCTGTGAATTGTATCTTGGTTATTCCTAGCTTCTGAGCTTAGGAGGAGCTAGAGAATGGACCCAAGGAGCTGAACAGGTTTGCAGCCCCATAGGAAGAACAACAGTATGAACCAACCGGTACCCCCAGAGTTCCCAGGGACTAAACCACCAACCAAAGAGGGATCCATGGCTCCAGCCGCATATGTAGCAGAGGATGGCCTTGTGGTCATCAATGGGAGGAGAGGCCCTTTGTCCTGTGAAGGCTCTATGCCCCAGTGTAAGGGGATGCCAGGACCAGGAAGCAGGAGTGGGTGGGTGGTGAGCAGGGGGAAGGGAGAGGAGATAGGGGATTTTCAGAGGGGAAAGCATTTGAAATGAAAGGAAAGGGGATAACATTTGAAATGTAAATAAAGACAATATCTAATTTTTAAAAAACGAAAAGAAAATGGAATTTAAAAAAAAAAGATTCACATCTTGAGTTGGGGAAGATTCTCTCTTTGGAACGATCGCCTTTACACTGAGAAATAAATAAATAAATAAATAAATAAATAAATAAATAAATAAATAAATAGTGTGTGCTGCCAGAAGCCATCCACATGCATGTGCACACTGGCATGTGTGAATCAGATAAAAAAGAAACATAGAAGAATTCTCCCAGCATCTAGAAAGCTTTCAGCTTGCATTTCCTTTTCTTTTCCTGGCACCCACTGTTTTCCCGCCTCTGTTGCTCCTGTCATGTGAAAACGAGTCCAGAGACATTGAGTTCTATGTGATGTTTTTGCAAAGTCGGAATAAGGAAGGACACTTAAATCAAAGTACCACAAAGCTCACATAGCAATGAGCACACAATTAGTGACCTCCTCCTCAGGGTCTGACAGAATTGGGAAATTTTCACCTGGGTGACCTGAGTACCGATACGGGGCAACCCTGTGTACATGAAAATTAGGACACAAGATGTATTTGTAGGTTAGTCACAAGCTGGATGTCAGACCTATTAAGCTTGCATGAATCTGACAGCCCTTCACCAGGCAGTGTCAGGCGGGAGGCGTAGCAGTGGGGGAGATAATTATGAGACTCACGGAGGTAAGGAATAGAGAGAGCATTCTGCTCAGTTCCTAGGAAAGAGAGGTGGGGGTTTCTCAGGAGAATGGCAGCAAATTATGTTGCCTGGTACACATGGAGTGGGGCCAGTGCCTACCACAATCCCATTGCTGTCTGTGGGTTAGACTGCAGCAGAGATAGAAGGCTCTAGGGGAAAGATGAAAAGCTTAGCTTTCATGTTTCTTGAGGGTTGGGGATGGGGGAACCCAGGCTGAAGGCACGAGTTCTAGTTGATAAGGCTGTGGTGTGTGTGTGTGTGTGTGTGTGTGTGTGTGTGTGTGTGTGTGTAGTAATGCACACATTTGTATAGGTGTTTGAGAAAGACATTGGATGTCTTCTCTCTTTCTGCCTTATTCCCTTAACTCCCAAGTCTATCACTGAACTTGGAGCTAGATCGAATTATCATTGTGCCAGCAAGCCACAACCACACCCATTTTTTTTAAAGGAGTGCTAGGTATCCAGATTCAGTGCTAGGTATCCAGATTCAGTGCTAGGTATCCAGACTCAGTGCTAGGTATCCAGACTCAGTGCTAGTTATCCAGATTCAGTGCTAGGTATCCAGATTCAGTGCTAGGTATCCAGATTCAGTGCTAGGTATCCAGATTCAGTGCTAGGTATCCAGATTCAGTGCTAGGTATCCAGACTCAGTGCTAGGTATCCAGATTCAGTGCTAGGTATCCAGACTCAGTGCTAGGTATCCAGATTCAGTGCTAGGTATCCAGATTCAGTGCTAGGTATCCAGACTCAGTGCTAGGTATCCAGACTCAGTGCTAGGTATCCAGATTCAGGTCCTTTATCTTGCATTTCTAGTGTTTTCATCCACTGAAGTATCTTTTCTACTCTCTAGTTAGTATTGAGCTTTAGCTACCTATAGCTCTGACCTGGCTCCTTGAGGGCCTGCTAAGTCCCCCAGTAGATCTGGGCCTCATCATTTTGGGAACAGAGCTCTTGTTTGGGAACTGGCATGTAGCTCCTGTTATAGCATGGCTTCAAACTCCCACAGAGTAAGCCTGTTTTTCCTACAGGGTGCTAACCTTCAGTAGAGAAAAGTCCTCTGAGAGAGGCCCACTCACTCAACTCTGTAGCCTGCAGTAAAACCAACTTGGACCCCTTTCTGGCCTTTGTTCTGGGCCTTTTAGACCTCTTCCACACATTCCCTCAGAATACTGTCATTTTCAAGATGAAATTGGTGTGAAGCCTACATTCTAGTCCTGTTGCTGTCCTCCACCAGCTGTGTAGGGCATGCCCCTGTGAAATTTCAGTTATCTGTGAAGTACAGTGCAGGCCCTCCTTGCTTGCCTGATGCCACAGTCACAAGCATGGGGTGATGTAACATGCATGCAAGTGTCCTATGTCATTCAAAGCAGTGTTCAGATGCATGGGGTAATAGAACAGATTATTAAAATTGGCTTCTCCCATGAGATTCCAAACTAGGCCTTTGTGTGTCCCCAGTTGGGATAACAGAAGCCCATATGGTATTTCAATTGTACAGATTGTCATATGAACTTTGCTAGGGAGACAAAAGAAAGTCTCTTCAGTGTTTCAAATAGGACACTAATGACCAAATAGGACACTAATGACCAAATAGGACACTAATGACAACCAAAGAAACAACTACCCCAAATCTAGCTTGGTGAACCAAACCTGTGAACGTGATTAAGGTTGCTTACAGAAGCACGGGCAATTTAAGATAACTAGCTATACCCCCAAAGGAAAACTAACTCTCTCTCTCTCTCTCTCTCTCTCTCTCTCTCTCTCTCTCTCTCTCTCCCCCTCTCTCAACTGTTAATTGACCCTCAGAAAGAAGTGTCATTCGGTGAGCTCCCCTCACCTATCAAGTCAGGAAAGGATGGGGATATCTTAAGATCCTCTATCCTAGCAAGTATTACCTGTTTAAGTGTCCTCAGACAAGGGTGAGCCTATGGCCCATTTCTTCCAGGAAATTCTGTCTGTAGATTCTCGAGGTCTCATGCAAATAATCACAGCTGCTGCCTCCAGTTCAATGTGGCAACAGCCATCCCTTGCCAAAAATACCATTTCCAACCATAGTGGCTCTGTCAGAAATTGTTGTGCACTCCCATTGCTTAGGACCAGCTAGGGTCTAGCCACCTATAGTGTTTGTCCCTCATGGTGTTTTCTTAGGTGGCTTCTATTTAATGGGTCATCTTATGGATGACTATAA
Organism: Mus musculus; assembly: GCF_000001635.26. Taxonomy (NCBI): domain Eukaryota; kingdom Metazoa; phylum Chordata; class Mammalia; order Rodentia; family Muridae; genus Mus; species Mus musculus. The sequence goes on along the minus strand of NW_016097317.1, from coordinate 470,082 downwards.
GCCCAAGGTCTCCCTTTTAGCATCTCTTTCTCTCTTCAATATTGGGTTGAGAGATATCTATAATGTGATTCTTATTAAAAGT